>NW_027184614.1:5529285-6143650 GCF_032405125.1 Capricornis sumatraensis | reverse complement strand
CTGCTACAGCCTGGAAGGAAAGCGCACGTGCATGCCCCCACTCGAGACGAGGCCTGACTCCCCTGGGGAGACTCCAGAAGTACCCAAAGATCCATGTTAGCCCCTGAGAGGAATCCTCGTTTCCGGCCCTGACTCCACACAAGGTTTTTGGCCTCGGTATCGACGGGAGAGGAATCCCAAGAGGCCCCCTAGCAACTCGCATGGGGACTGGCCTCTCCTGAGGCCACCAGGGCGGGTCCCTGAGGTCCCGGTCGTAACTCGAGAACACCTGCCGCAACTCGAGAAAATCCAGGAAGTTCTCCCTTCCAGGCGAGATGAGGCCTATTTCCGATGAGGCGTCTGGAGACTAATGACACCTAACATCTGGAACTTCGAAAGGGTGTTTCCACCCTTGCTGCAACTCAAGAAGTTCACCGCCATACCCGTCTCCACTCGAGAGGAAGCACGATCGTCCCGGCCACATCCAGAGGAGCCCCGTTTCCCCGTCGTAGCTCGAGATGAGGGATCCTTTCCCTGCTTTCAACGGGAAAGAATTCCCGGCGTTCCCGTCGCATCTCAACAGGAGGCACTCTCAACAGGAAAGGCGAGAGGAACTCCATGGTCGTACCACCATTCCAAGAGTCCCCCAGATGTCTCAGTCCATTCCAGAGGAAGCTCTTTGCCCTGCACTGGCTCATCTTTCACGCCGAGGATCGACTCACACCACGGTGGCACGTGGGACAGCCCTGTGGGAAAGCCTCGAGGGAAAGCCTCGAGGGAAAACCACAGATCCTTTGATCCACGCCACGGGAAGCGTGACATTGCTGCTACAGCCTGGAAGGAAAGCGCAAGTGCATGCCCCCACTCGAGACGAGGCCTGACTCCCCTGGGGAGACTCCAGAAGTACCCAAAGATCCATGTCAGCCCCTGAGAGGAATCCTCGTTTCCGGCCCTGATACCACACAAGGTTTTTGGCCCCGGTATCGATGGCAGAGGAATCCCGAGAGGCCCCCTAGCAACTCGCATGGGGACTGGCCTCTCCTGAGGCCACCAGGGCGGGTCCCTGAGGTCCCCGTCGTAACTCGAGAACACCTGCCGCAACTCGAGAAAATCCAGGAAGTTCTCCCTTTCAGGCGAGATGAGGCCTATTTCCGATGAGGCATCTGAAGACTAATGACACCTAACCTCTGGAACTTCGAAAGGGTCTTTCACACCCTTGCTGCAACTCAAGAAGTTCACCGCCATACCCGTCTCCACTCGAGAGGAAGAACGATGGTCCCGCCCACATCCAGAGGAGGCCCGTTTCCCCCTCGTAGCTCGAGATGTGGGATCCTTTCCCTGCTTTCAACGGGAAAGTATTCCCGGCGTTCCCGTCGCATCTCAAGTGGAGGCACTCTCAACAGGAAAGGCGAGAGGAACTCCATGGTCGTACCACCATTCCAAGAGTCCCCCAGATGTCTCAGTCCATTCCAGAGGAACCTCTTTGCCTTGCACTGGCTCATCTTGCACACCGAGGATCGACTTCCAACACGGTGGCACGTGGGACAGCCCTGTGGGAAAGCCTCGAGGGAAAGCCTCGAGGGGAAACCACAGATCCTTTGATCCACGCGACGGGAAGCGTGACATTGCTGCTACAGCCTGGAAGGAAAGCACACGTGCATGCCCCCATTCGAGACGAGGCCTGACTCCCCTGGGGAGACTCCAGAAGTACCCAAAGATCCATATCAGCCCCTGAGAGGAATCCTCGGTTCCGGCCCTGACTCCACACAAGGTTTTTGGCCCCGGTATCGACAGGAGAGGAATCCCGAGAGTCCCCGTTGCAACTCGCATGGGGACTGGCCTCTCCTGAGGCCAGCAGGGCGGGTCCCTGAGGTCCCCGTCGTAACTCGAGAGCACCTGCCGCAACTCGAGAAAATCCAGGAAGTTCTCCCTTCCAGGCGAGATGAGGCCTATTTCCGATGAGGCGTCTGGAGACTAATGACACCTAACCTCTGGAACTTCGAAAGGGTCTTTCACACCCTTGCTGCGACTCAAGAAGTTCACCGCCATACCCGTCTCCACTTGAGAGGAAACACGATGGGCCCGGCCACATCCAGAGGATCCCCGTTTCCCCCTCGTAGCTCGAGATGAGGGATCCTTTCCCTGCTTTCAACGGGACAGAATTCCCAGCGTTCCCGTCGCATCTCAAGAGGAGGCACTCTCAACAGGAAAGGCGAGAGGAACTCCATGGTCGTACCTCCATTTCAAGAGTCCCCCAAATGTCTCAGTCCATTCCATAGGAACCTCTTTGCCCTGCACTGGCTCATCTTTCACGCCGAGGATCGACTCACACCACGGTGGCACGTGGGACAGCCCTGTGGGAAAGCGTCGAGGGAAAGCCTCGAGGGGAAACCACAGATCCTTTGATCCACGCGACGGGAAGCGTGACATTGCTGCCACAGCCTGGAAGGAAAGCGCACGTGCATGCCCCCACTCGAGACGAGGCCTGACTCCCCGGGGGAGACTCCACAATTACCCAAAGATCCATGTCAGCACCTGAGAGGAATCCTCGGTTCCGGCCCTGACTCCACACAAGGTTTTTGGCCCCGGTATCGACGGGAGAGGAATCCCGAGAGGCCCCCTAGCAACTCGCATGGGGACTGGCCTCTCCTGAGGCCACCAGGGCGGGTCCCTGAGGTCCCCGTCGTAACTCGAGAACACCTGCCGCAACTCGAGAAAATCCAGGAAGTTCTCCCTTCCAGGCGAGATGAGGCCTATTTCCGATGAGGCGTCTGGAAACTAATGACACCTAACCTCTGGAACTTCGAAAGGGTCTTTCACACCCTTGCTGCAACTCAAGAAGTTCACCGCCATACCCGTCTCCACTCGAGAGGAAGCACGATGGTCCCGCCCACATCCAGAGGAGCCCCGTTTCCCCCTCGTAGCTCGAGATGAGGGATCCTTTCCCTGCTTTCAACGGGAAAGAATTCCCGGCGTTCCCGTCGCATCTCAAGAGGAGGCACTCTCAACAGGAAAGGCGAGAGGAACTCCATGGTCGTACCACCATTCCAAGAGTCCCCCAGATGTCTCAGTCCATTCCAGAGGAACCTCTTTGCCCTGCACTGGCTCATCTTTCACGCCGAGGATCGACTCACACCACGGTGGCACGTGGGACAGCCCTGTGGTAAAGCCTCGAGGGAAAACCACAGATCCTTTGATCCACTCGACGGGAAGCGAGACATTGCTGCTACAGCCTGGAAGGAAAGCGCACGTGCATGCCCCCACTCGAGACGAGGCCTGACTCCCCTGGGGAGACTCCAGAAGTACCCAAAGATCCATGTTAGCCCCTGAGAGGAATCCTCGTTTCCGGCCCTGACTCCACACAAGGTTTTTGGCCTCGGTATCGACGGGAGAGGAATCCCAAGAGGCCCCCTAGCAACTCGCATGGGGACTGGCCTCTCCTGAGGCCACCAGGGCGGGTCCCTGAGGTCCCGGTCGTAACTCGAGAACACCTGCCGCAACTCGAGAAAATCCAGGAAGTTCTCCCTTCCAGGCGAGATGAGGCCTATTTCCGATGAGGCGTCTGGAGACTAATGACACCTAACCTCTGGAACTTCGAAAGGGTGTTTCCACCCTTGCTGCAACTCAAGAAGTTCACCGCCATACCCGTCTCCACTCGAGAGGAAGCACGATCGTCCCGGCCACATCCAGAGGAGCCCCGTTTCCCCGTCGTAGCTCGAGATGAGGGATCCTTTCCCTGCTTTCAACGGGAAAGAATTCCCGGCGTTCCCGTCGCATCTCAAGTGGAGGCACTCTCAACAGGAAAGGCGAGAGGAACTCCATGGTCGTACCACTATTCCAAGAGTCCCCCAGATGTCTCAGTCCATTCCAGAGGAAGCTCTTTGCCCTGCACTGGCTCATCTTTCACGCCGAGGATCGACTCACACCACGGTGGCACGTGGGACAGCCCTGTGGGAAAGCCTCGAGGGAAAGCCTCGAGGGAAAACCACAGATCCTTTGATCCACGCCACGGGAAGCGTGACATTGCTGCTACAGCCTGGAAGGAAAGCGCAAGTGCATGCCCCCACTCGAGACGAGGCCTGACTCCCCTGGGGAGACTCCAGAAGTACCCAAAGATCCATGTCAGCCCCTGAGAGGAATCCTCGTTTCCGGCCCTGATACCACACAAGGTTTTTGGCCCCGGTATCGATGGCAGAGGAATCCCGAGAGGCCCCCTAGCAACTCGCATGGGGACTGGCCTCTCCTGAGGCCACCAGGGCGGGTCCCTGAGGTCCCCGTCGTAACTCGAGAACACCTGCCGCAACTCGAGAAAATCCAGGAAGTTCTCCCTTTCAGGCGAGATGAGGCCTATTTCCGATGAGGCATCTGAAGACTAATGACACCTAACCTCTGGAACTTCGAAAGGGTCTTTCACACCCTTGCTGCAACTCAAGAAGTTCACCGCCATACCCGTCTCCACTCGAGAGGAAGAACGATGGTCCCGCCCACATCCAGAGGAGGCCCGTTTCCCCCTCGTAGCTCGAGATGTGGGATCCTTTCCCTGCTTTCAACGGGAAAGTATTCCCGGCGTTCCCGTCGCATCTCAAGTGGAGGCACTCTCAACAGGAAAGGCGAGAGGAACTCCATGGTCGTACCACCATTCCAAGAGTCCCCCAGATGTCTCAGTCCTTTCCAGAGGAACCTCTTTGCCTTGCACTGGCTCATCTTGCACACCGAGGATCGACTTCCAACACGGTGGCACGTGGGACAGCCCTGTGGGAAAGCCTCGAGGGAAAGCCTCGAGGGAAAACCACAGATCCTTTGATCCACGCGACGGGAAGCGTGACATTGCTGCTACAGCCTGGAAGGAAAGCGCACGTGCATGCCCCCACTCGAGACGAGGCCTGACTCCCCTGGGGAGACTCCAGAAGTACCCAAAGATCCATATCAGCCCCTGAGAGGAATCCTCGGTTCCGGCCCTGACTCCACACAAGGTTTTTGGCCCCGGTATCGACAGAAGAGGAATCCCGAGAGTCCCCGTTGCAACTCGCATGGGGACTGGCCTCTCCTGAGGCCACCAGGGCGGGTCCCTGAGGTCCCCGTCGTAACTCGAGAGCACCTGCCGCAACTCGAGAAAATCCAGGAAGTTCTCCCTTCCAGGCGAGATGAGGCCTATTTCCGATGAGGCGTCTGGAGACTAATGACACCTAACCTCTGGAACTTCGAAAGGGTCTTTCACACCCTTGCTGCGACTCAAGAAGTTCACCGCCATACCCGTCTCCACTTGAGAGGAAACACGATGGGCCCGGCCACATCCAGAGGATCCCCGTTTCCCCCTCGTAGCTCGAGATGAGGGATCCTTTCCCTGCTTTCAACGGGAAAGAATTCCCAGCGTTCCCGTCGCATCTCAAGAGGAGGCACTCTCAACAGGAAAGGCGAGAGGAACTCCATGGTCGTACCTCCATTTCAAGAGTCCCCCAAATGTCTCAGTCCATTCCATAGGAACCTCTTTGCCCTGCACTGGCTCATCTTTCACGCCGAGGATCGACTCACACCACGGTGGCACGTGGGACAGCCCTGTGGGAAAGCGTCGAGGGAAAGCCTCGAGGGGAAACCACAGATCCTTTGATCCACGCGACGGGAAGCGTGACATTGCTGCCACAGCCTGGAAGGAAAGCGCACGTGCATGCCCCCACTCGAGACGAGGCCTGACTCCCCGGGGGAGACTCCACAATTACCCAAAGATCCATGTCAGCACCTGAGAGGAATCCTCGGTTCCGGCCCTGACTCCACACAAGGTTTTTGGCCCCGGTATCGACGGGAGAGGAATCCCGAGAGGCCCCCTAGCAACTCGCATGGGGACTGGCCTCTCCTGAGGCCACCAGGGCGGGTCCCTGAGGTCCCCGTCATAACTCGAGAACACCTGCCGCAACTCGAGAAAATCCAGGAAGTTCTCCCTTCCAGGCGAGATGAGGCCTATTTCCGATGAGGCGTCTGGAGACTAATGACACCTAACCTCTGGAACTTCGAAAGGGTCTTTCACACCCTTGCTGCAACTCAAGAAGTTCACCGCCATACCCGTCTCCACTCGAGAGGAAGCACGATGGTCCCGCCCACATCCAGAGGAGCCCCGTTTCCCCCTCGGAGCTCGAGATGAGGGATCCTTTCCCTGCTTTCAACGGGAAAGAATTCCCGGCGTTCCCGTCGCATCTCAAGAGGAGGCACTCTCAACAGGAAAGGCGAGAGGAACTCCATGGTCGTACCACCATTCCAAGAGTCCCCCAGATGTCTCAGTCCATTCCAGAGGAACCTCTTTGCCCTGCACTGGCTCGTCTTTCACGCCGAGGATCGACTCACACCACGGTGGCACGTGGGACAGCCCTGTGGTAAAGCCTCGAGGGAAAACCACAGATCCTTTGATCCACTCGACGGGAAGCGAGACATTGCTGCTACAGCCTGGAAGGAAAGCGCACGTGCATGCCCCCACTCGAGACGAGGCCTGACTCCCCTGGGGAGACTCCAGAAGTACCCAAAGATCCATGTTAGCCCCTGAGAGGAATCCTCGTTTCCGGCCCTGACTCCACACAAGGTTTTTGGCCTCGGTATCGACGGGAGAGGAATCCCAAGAGGCCCCCTAGCAACTCGCATGGGGACTGGCCTCTCCTGAGGCCACCAGGGCGGGTCCCTGAGGTCCCGGTCGTAACTCGAGAACACCTGCCGCAACTCGAGAAAATCCAGGAAGTTCTCCCTTCCAGGCGAGATGAGGCCTATTTCCGATGAGGCGTCTGGAGACTAATGACACCTAACCTCTGGAACTTCGAAAGGGTGTTTCCACCCTTGCTGCAACTCAAGAAGTTCACCGCCATACCCGTCTCCACTCGAGAGGAAGCACGATCGTCCCGGCCACATCCAGAGGAGCCCCGTTTCCCCGTCGTAGCTCGAGATGAGGGATCCTTTCCCTGCTTTCAACGGGAAAGAATTCCCGGCGTTCCCGTCGCATCTCAACAGGAGGCACTCTCAACAGGAAAGGCGAGAGGAACTCCATGGTCGTACCACCATTCCAAGAGTCCCCCAGATGTCTCAGTCCATTCCAGAGGAACCTCTTTGCCTTGCACTGGCTCATCTTGCACACCGAGGATCGACTTCCAACACGGTGGCACGTGGGACAGCCCTGTGGGAAAGCCTCGAGGGAAAGCCTCGAGGGAAAACCACAGATCCTTTGATCCACGCGACGGGAAGCGTGACATTGCTGCTACAGCCTGGAAGGAAAGCGCACGTGCATGCCCCCACTCGAGACGAGGCCTGACTCCCCTGGGGAGACTCCAGAAGTACCCAAAGATCCATATCAGCCCCTGAGAGGAATCCTCGGTTCCGGCCCTGACTCCACACAAGGTTTTTGGCCCCGGTATCGACAGGAGAGGAATCCCGAGAGTCCCCGTTGCAACTCGCATGGGGACTGGCCTCTCCTGAGGCCACCAGGGCGGGTCCCTGAGGTCCCCGTCGTAACTCGAGAGCACCTGCCGCAACTCGAGAAAATCCAGGAAGTTCTCCCTTCCAGGCGAGATGAGGCCTATTTCCGATGAGGCGTCTGGAGACTAATGACACCTAACCTCTGGAACTTCGAAAGGGTCTTTCACACCCTTGCTGCGACTCAAGAAGTTCACCGCCATACCCGTCTCCACTTGAGAGGAAACACGATGGGCCCGGCCACATCCAGAGGATCCCCGTTTCCCCCTCGTAGCTCGAGATGAGGGATCCTTTCCCTGCTTTCAACGGGAAAGAATTCCCAGCGTTCCCGTCGCATCTCAAGAGGAGGCACTCTCAACAGGAAAGGCGAGAGGAACTCCATGGTCGTACCTCCATTTCAAGAGTCCCCCAAATGTCTCAGTCCATTCCATAGGAACCTCTTTGCCCTGCACTGGCTCATCTTTCACGCCGAGGATCGACTCACACCACGGTGGCACGTGGGACAGCCCTGTGGGAAAGCGTCGAGGGAAAGCCTCGAGGGGAAACCACAGATCCTTTGATCCACGCGACGGGAAGCGTGACATTGCTGCCACAGCCTGGAAGGAAAGCGCACGTGCATGCCCCCACTCGAGACGAGGCCTGACTCCCCGGGGGAGACTCCACAATTACCCAAAGATCCATGTCAGCACCTGAGAGGAATCCTCGGTTCCGGCCCTGACTCCACACAAGGTTTTTGGCCCCGGTATCGACGGGAGAGGAATCCCGAGAGGCCCCCTAGCAACTCGCATGGGGACTGGCCTCTCCTGAGGCCACCAGGGCGGGTCCCTGAGGTCCCCGTCGTAACTCGAGAACACCTGCCGCAACTCGAGAAAATCCAGGAAGTTCTCCCTTCCAGGCGAGATGAGGCCTATTTCCGATGAGGCGTCTGGAGACTAATGACACCTAACCTCTGGAACTTCGAAAGGGTCTTTCACACCCTTGCTGCAACTCAAGAAGTTCACCGCCATACCCGTCTCCACTCGAGAGGAAGCACGATGGTCCCGCCCACATCCAGAGGAGCCCCGTTTCCCCCTCGTAGCTCGAGATGAGGGATCCTTTCCCTGCTTTCAACGGGAAAGAATTCCCGGCGTTCCCGTCGCATCTCAAGAGGAGGCACTCTCAACAGGAAAGGCGAGAGGAACTCCATGGTCGTACCACCATTCCAAGAGTCCCCCAGATGTCTCAGTCCATTCCAGAGGAACCTCTTTGCCCTGCACTGGCTCATCTTTCACGCCGAGGATCGACTCACACCACGGTGGCACGTGGGACAGCCCTGTGGAAAAGCCTCGAGGGAAAACCACAGATCCTTTGATCCACTCGACGGGAAGCGAGACATTGCTGCTACAGCCTGGAAGGAAAGCGCACGTGCATGCCCCCACTCGAGACGAGGCCTGACTCCCCTGGGGAGACTCCAGAAGTACCCAAAGATCCATGTTAGCCCCTGAGAGGAATCCTCGTTTCCGGCCCTGACTCCACACAAGGTTTTTGGCCTCGGTATCGACGGGAGAGGAATCCCAAGAGGCCCCCTAGCAACTCGCATGGGGACTGGCCTCTCCTGAGGCCACCAGGGCGGGTCCCTGAGGTCCCGGTCGTAACTCGAGAACACCTGCCGCAACTCGAGAAAATCCAGGAAGTTCTCCCTTCCAGGCGAGATGAGGCCTATTTCCGATGAGGCGTCTGGAGACTAATGACACCTAACCTCTGGAACTTCGAAAGGGTGTTTCCACCCTTGCTGCAACTCAAGAAGTTCACCGCCATACCCGTCTCCACTCGAGAGGAAGCACGATCGTCCCGGCCACATCCAGAGGAGCCCCGTTTCCCCGTCGTAGCTCGAGATGAGGGATCCTTTCCCTGCTTTCAACGGGAAAGAATTCCCGGCGTTCCCGTCGCATCTCAACAGGAGGCACTCTCAACAGGAAAGGCGAGAGGAACTCCATGGTCGTACCACCATTCCAAGAGTCCCCCAGATGTCTCAGTCCATTCCAGAGGAACCTCTTTGCCCTGCACTGGCTCATCTTTCACGCCGAGGATCGACTCACACCACGGTGGCACGTGGGACAGCCCTGTGGGAAAGCCTCGAGGGAAAGCCTCGAGGGAAAACCACAGATCCTTTGATCCACGCCACGGGAAGCGTGACATTGCTGCTACAGCCTGGAAGGAAAGCGCACGTGCATGCCCCCACTCGAGACGAGGCCTGACTCCCCTGGGGAGACTCCAGAAGTACCCAAAGATCCATGTCAGCCCCTGAGAGGAATCCTCGTTTCCGGCCCTGATACCACACAAGGTTTTTGGCCCCGGTATCGATGGCAGAGGAATCCCGAGAGGCCCCCTAGCAACTCGCATGGGGACTGGCCTCTCCTGAGGCCACCAGGGCGGGTCCCTGAGGTCCCGGTCGTAACTCGAGAACACCTGCCGCAACTCGAGAAAATCCAGGAAGTTCTCCCTTCCAGGCGAGATGAGGCCTATTTCCGATGAGGCGTCTGGAGACTAATGACACCTAACCTCTGGAACTTCGAAAGGGTGTTTCCACCCTTGCTGCAACTCAAGAAGTTCACCGCCATACCCGTCTCCACTCGAGAGGAAGCACGATCGTCCCGGCCACATCCAGAGGAGCCCCGTTTCCCCGTCGTAGCTCGAGATGAGGGATCCTTTCCCTGCTTTCAACGGGAAAGAATTCCCGGCGTTCCCGTCGCATCTCAACAGGAGGCACTCTCAACAGGAAAGGCGAGAGGAACTCCATGGTCGTACCACCATTCCAAGAGTCCCCCAGATGTCTCAGTCCATTCCAGAGGAACCTCTTTGCCCTGCACTGGCTCATCTTTCACGCCGAGGATCGACTCACACCACGGTGGCACGTGGGACAGCCCTGTGGGAAAGCCTCGAGGGAAAGCCTCGAGGGAAAACCACAGATCCTTTGATCCACGCCACGGGAAGCGTGACATTGCTGCTACAGCCTGGAAGGAAAGCGCACGTGCATGCCCCCACTCGAGACGAGGCCTGACTCCCCTGGGGAGACTCCAGAAGTACCCAAAGATCCATGTCAGCCCCTGAGAGGAATCCTCGTTTCCGGCCCTGATACCACACAAGGTTTTTGGCCCCGGTATCGATGGCAGAGGAATCCCGAGAGGCCCCCTAGCAACTCGCATGGGGACTGGCCTCTCCTGAGGCCACCAGGGCGGGTCCCTGAGGTCCCCGTCGTAACTCGAGAACACCTGCCGCAACTCGAGAAAATCCAGGAAGTTCTCCCTTTCAGGCGAGATGAGGCCTATTTCCGATGAGGCATCTGAAGACTAATGACACCTAACCTCTGGAACTTCGAAAGGGTCTTTCACACCCTTGCTGCAACTCAAGAAGTTCACCGCCATACCCGTCTCCACTCGAGAGGAAGCACGATGGTCCCGCCCACATCCAGAGGATCCCCGTTTCCCCCTCGTAGCTCGAGATGAGGGATCCTTTCCCTGCTTTCAACGGGAAAGAATTCCCAGCGTTCCCGTCGCATCTCAAGAGGAGGCACTCTCAACAGGAAAGGCGAGAGGAACTCCATGATCGTACCTCCATTCCAAGAGTCCCCCAAATGTCTCAGTCCATTCCAGAGGAACCTCTTTGCCCTGCACTGGCTCATCTTTCACGCCAAGGATCGACTCACACCACGGTGGCACGTGGGACAGCCCTGTGGGAAAGCGTCGAGGGAAAGCCTCGAGGGGAAACCACAGATCCTTTGATCCACGCGACGGGAAGCGTGACATTGCTGCTACAGCCTGGAAGGAAAGCACACGTGCATGCCCCCATTCGAGACGAGGCCTGACTCCCCTGGGGAGACTCCAGAAGTACCCAAAGATCCATGTCAGCCCCTGAGAGGAATCCTCGGTTCCGGCCCTGACTCCACACAAGGTTTTTGGCCCCGGTATCGACGGGAGAGGAATCCCGAGAGGCCCCCTAGCAACTCGCATGGGGACTGGCCTCTCCTGAGGCCACCAGGGCGGGTCCCTGCCGTCCCCGTCGTAACTCGAGAACTCGTGCCGCAACTCGAGTAAATCCAGGAAGTTCTCCATTCCAGGCTAGATGAGGCCTATTTCCGATGAGGAGTCTGGAGACTAATGACACCTAACCTCTGGAACTTCGAAAGGGTCTTTCACACCCTTGCTGCAACTCAAGAAGTTCACCGCCATACCCGTCTCCACTCGAGAGGAAGCACGATGGTCCCGCCCACATCCAGAGGAGCCCCGTTTCCCCCTCGGAGCTCGAGATGAGGGATCCTTTCCCTGCTTTCAACGGGAAAGAATTCCCGGCGTTCCCGTCGCATCTCAAGAGGAGGCACTCTCAACAGGAAAGGCGAGAGGAACTCCATGGTCGTACCACCATTCCAAGAGTCCCCCAGATGTCTCAGTCCATTCCAGAGGAACCTCTTTGCCCTGCACTGGCTCATCTTTCACGCCGAGGATCGACTTACACCACGGTTGCACGTGGGACAGCCCTGTGGGAAAGCCTCGAGGGAAAGCCTCGAGGGAAAACCACAGATCCTTTGATCCACGCCACGGGAAGCGTGACATTGCTGCTACAGCCTGGAAGGAAAGCGCAAGTGCATGCCCCCACTCGAGACGAGGCCTGACTCCCCTGGGGAGACTCCAGAAGTACTCAAAGATCCATGTCAGCCCCTGAGAGGAATCCTCGTTTCCGGCCCTGATTCCACACAAGGTTTTTGGCCCCGGTATCGATGGCAGAGGAATCCCGAGAGGCCCCCTAGCAACTCGCATGGGGACTGGCCTCTCCTGAGGCCACCAGGGCGGGTCCCTGAGGTCCCCGTCGTAACTCGAGAACACCTGCCGCAACTCGAGAAAATCCAGGAAGTTCTCCCTTTCAGGCGAGATGAGGCCTATTTCCGATGAGGCATCTGAAGACTAATGACACCTAACCTCTGGAACTTCGAAAGGGTCTTTCACACCCTTGCTGCGACTCAAGAAGTTCACCGCCATACCCGTCTCCACTCGAGAGGAAGCACGATGGTCCCGCCCACATCCAGAGGAGCCCCGTTTCCCCCTCGTAGCTCGAGATGAGGGATCCTTTCCCTGCTTTCAACGGGAAAGAATTCCCGGCGTTCCCGTCGCATCTCAAGAGGAGGCACTCTCAACAGGAAAGGCGAGAGGAACTCCATGGTCGTACCACCATTCCAAGAGTCCCCCAGATGTCTCAGTCCATTCCAGAGGAACCTCTTTGCCTTGCACTGGCTCATCTTGCACACCGAGGATCGACTTCCAACACGGTGGCACGTGGGACAGCCCTGTGGGAAAGCCTCGAGGGAAAGCCTCGAGGGAAAACCACAGATCCTTTGATCCACGCGACGGGAAGCGTGACATTGCTGCTACAGCCTGGAAGGAAAGCGCACGTGCATGCCCCCACTCGAGACGAGGCCTGACTCCCCTGGGGAGACTCCAGAAGTACCCAAAGATCCATATCAGCCCCTGAGAGGAATCCTCGGTTCCGGCCCTGAATCCACACAAGGTTTTTGGCCCCGGTATCGACGGGAGAGGAATCCCGAGAGGCCCCGTAGCAACTCGCATGGGGACTGGCCTCTCCTGAGGCCACCAGGGCGGGTCCCTGAGGTCCCCGTCGTAACTCGAGAGCACCTGCCGCAACTCGAGAAAATCCAGGAAGTTCTCCCTTCCAGGCGAGATGAGGCCTATTTCCGATGAGGCGTCTGGAGACTAATGACACCTAACCTCTGGAACTTCGAAAGGGTCTTTCACACCCTTGCGGCGACTCAAGAAGTTCACCGCCATACCCGTCTCCACTTGAGAGGAAGCACGATGGGCCCGGCCACATCCAGAGGATCCCCGTTTCCCCCTCGTAGCTCGAGATGAGGGATCCTTTCCCTGCTTTCAACGGGAAAGAATTCCCAGCGTTCCCGTCGCATTTCAAGAGGAGGCACTCTCAACAGGAAAGGCGAGAGGAACTCCATGGTCGTACCTCCATTCCAAGAGTCCCACAAATGTCTCAGTCCATTCCATAGGAACCTCTTTGCCCTGCACTGGCTCATCTTTCACGCCAAGGATCGACTCACAGCACGGTGGCACGTGGGACAGCCCTGTGGGAAAGCGTCGAGGGAAAGCCTCGAGGGGAAACCACAGATCCTTTGATCCACGCGACGGGAAGCGTGACATTGCTGCTACAGCCTGGAAGGAAAGCACACGTGCATGCCCCCATTCGAGACGAGGCCTGACTCCCCTGGGGAGACTCCAGAAGTACCCAAAGATCCATGTCAGCCCCTGAGAGGAATCCTCGGTTCCGGCCCTGACTCCACACAAGGTTTTTGGCCCCGGTATCGACGGGAGAGGAATCCCGAGAGGCCCCCTAGCAACTCGCATGGGGACTGGCCTCTCCTGAGGCCACCAGGGCGGGTCCCTGCCGTCCCCGTCGTAACTCGAGAACACCTGCCGCAACTCGAGTAAATCCAGGAAGTTCTCCCTTCCAGGCTAGATGAAGCCTATTTCCAATGAGGCGTCTGGAGACTAATGACACCTAACCTCTGGAACTTCGAAAGGGTCTTTCACACCCTTGCTGCAACTCAAGAAGTTCACCGCCATACCCGTCTCCACTCGAGAGGAAGCACGAAGGTCCCGCCCACATCCAGAGGAGCCCCGTTTCCCCCTCGTAGCTCGAGATGAGGGATCCTTTCCCTGCTTTCAACGGGAAAGAATTCCCGGCGTTCCCGTCGCATCTCAAGAGGAGGCACTCTCAACAGGAAAGGCGAGAGGAACTCCATGGTCGTACCACCATTCCAAGAGTCCCCCAGATGTCTCAGTCCATTCCAGAGGAACCTCTTTGCCCTGCACTGGCTCATCTTTCACGCCGAGGATCGACTCACACCACGGTGGCACGTGGGACAGCCCTGTGGGAAAGCCTCGAGGGAAAGCCTCGAGGGAAAACCACAGATCCTTTGATCCACGCGACGGGAAGCGTGACATTGCTGCTACAGCCTGGAAGGAAAGCGCACGTGCATGCCCCCACTCGAGACGAAGCCTGTCTCCCCTGGGGAGACTCCAGAAGTACCCAAAGATCCATATCAGCCCCTGAGAGGAATCCTCGGTTCCGGCCCTGACTCCACACAAGGTTTTTAGCCCCGGTATCGACGGGAAAGGAATCCCGAGAGGCCCCGTAGCAACTCGCATGGGGACTGTCCTCTCCTGAGGCCACCAGGGCGCGTCGCTGAGGTCCCCGTCGTAACTCGAGAGCACCTGCTGCAACTCGAGAAAATCCAGGAAGTTCTCCCTTCCAGGCGAGATGAGGCCTATTTCCGATGAGGCGTCTGGAGACTAATGACACCTAACCTCTGGAACTTCGAAAGGGTCTTTCACACCCTTGCTGCAACTCAAGAAGTTCACCGCCATACCCGTCTCCAGTCGAGAGGAAGCACGATGGTCCCGCCCACATCCAGAGGAGCCCCGTTTCCCCCTCGTAGCTCGAGATGAGGGATCCTTTCCCTGCTTTCAACGGGAAAGAATTCCCGGCGTTCCCATTGCATCTCAAGAGGAGGCACTCTCAACAGGAAAGGCGAGAGGAACTCCATGGTCGTACCGCCATTCCAAGAGACCCCCAGATGTCTCAGTCCATTCCAGAGGAACCTCTTTGCCCTGCACTGGCTCATCTTTCACGCCGAGGATCGACTCACACCACGGTGGCACGTGGAACAGCCCTGTGGGAAAGCCTCGAGGGAAAGCCTCGAGGGAAAACCGCAGATCCTTTGATCCACGCGACGGGAAGCGTGACATTGCTGCTACAGCCTGGAAGGAAAGCGCACGTGCATGCCACCACTCGAAACGAGGCCTGACTCCCCTGGGGAGACTCCAGAAGTACCCAAAGATCCATGTCAGCCCCTGAGAGGAATCCTCGGTTCCGGCCCTGACTCCACACAAGGTTTTTGGCCCCGGTATCGACGGGAGAGGAATCCCGAGAGGCCCCGTAGCAACTCACATGGGGACTGGCCGCTCCTGAGGCCTCCAGGGCGGGTCCCTGAGGTCCCCGTCGTAACTCGAGAACACCTGCCGCAACTCGAGAAAATCCAGGAAGTTCTCCCTTCCAGGCGAGATGAGGCCTATTTCCGATGAGGCGTCTGGAGACTAATGACACCTAACCTCTGGAACTTCGAAAGGGTCTTTCACACCCTTGCTGCAACTCAAGAAGTTCACCGCCATACCCGTCTCCACCCGGGTGGAAGCACGATGGTCCCGCCCACATCCAGTGGAGCCCCGTTTCCCCCTCGTAGCTCGAGATGAGGGATCCTTTCCTTGCTTTCAATGGGAAAGAATTCCCGGCGTTCCCGTCGCATCTCAAGAGGAGGCACTCTCAACAGGAAAGGCGAGAGGAACTCCATGGTCGTACCACCATTCCAAGAGTCCCCCAGATGTCTCAGTCCATTCCAGAGGAAGCTCTTTGCCCTGCACTGGCTCATCTTTCACGCCGAGGATCGACTCACACCACGGTGGCACGTGGGACAGCCCTGTGGGAAAGCCTCGAGGGAAAACCACAGATCCTTTGATCCACGCGACGGGAAGCGTGACATTGTTGCTACAGCCTGGAAGGAAAGCGCATGTGCATGCCCCCACTCGAGACGAGGCCTGACTCCCCTGGGGAGACTCCAGAAGTACCCAAAGATCCATGTCAGCCCCTGAGAGGAATCCTCGTTTCCGGCCCTGACTCCACACAAGGTTTTTGGCCCCGGTATCGACAGGAGAGGAATCCCGAGAGGCCCCCTAGCAACTCGCATGGGGACTGGCCTCTCCTAAGGACACCAGGGCGGGTCCCTGAGGTCCCCGTCGTAACTCGAGAACACCTGCCGCAACTCGAGGAAATCCAGGAAGTTCTCCCTTCCAGGCGAGATGAGGCCTATTTCCGATGAGGCGTCTGGAGACTAATGACACCTAACCTCTGGAACTTCGAAAGGGACTTTCACACCCTTGCTGCAACTCAAGAAGTTCACCGCCATACTCGTCTCCACTCGAGAGGAAGCACGATGGTCCCGCCGACATCCAGAGGAGCCCCGTTTCCCCCTCGTAGCTCGAGATGAGGGATCCTTTCCCTGCTTTCAACGGGAAAGAATTCCCAGTGTTCCCGTCGCATCTCAAGAGGAGGCACTCTCAACAGGAAACGCGAGAGGAACTCCATGGTCATACCACCATTCCAAGAGTCCCCCAGATGTCTCAGTCCATTCCAGAGGAACCTCTTTGCCCTGCACTGGCTCATCTTTCACGCCGAGGATCGACTCACACCACGGTGGCACGTGGGACAGCCCTGTGGGAAAGCCTCGAGGGAAAACCACAGATCCTTTGATCCACGCGACGGGAAGCGTGACATTGCTGCTACAGCCTGGAAGGAAAGCGCACGTGCATGCCCCCACTCGAGACGAGGCCTGACTCCCCTGGGGAGACTCCAGAAGTACCCAAAGATCCATGTCAGCCCCTGAGAGGAATCCTCGGTTCCGGCCCTGACTCCACACAAGGTTTTTGGCCCCGGTATTGACGGGAGAGGAATCCCGAGAGGCCCACTAGCAACTCGCATGGGGACTGGCCTCTCCTGAGGCCACCAGGGCGGGTCCCTGAGGTCCCCGTCGTAACTTGAGAACACCTGCCGCAACTCGAGAAAATCCAGGAAGTTCTCCCTTCCAGGCGAGATGAGGCCTATTTCCAATGAGGCGTCTGGAGATTAATGACACCTAACCTCTGGAACTTCGAAAGGGTCTTTCACACCCTTGCTGCAACTCAAGAAGTTCACCGCCATACCCGTCTCCACTCGAGAGGAAGCACGATGGTCCCGCCCACATCCAGAGGAGCCCCGTTTCCCCCTCGTAGCTCGAGATGAGGGATCCTTTCCCTGCTTTCAACGGGAAAGAATTCCCGGCGTTCCCGTCGCATCTCAAGAGGAGGCACTCTCAACAGGAAAGGCGAGAGGAACTCCATGGTCGTACCACCATTCCAAGAGTCCCCCAGATGTCTCAGTCCATTCCAGAGGAACCTCTTTGCCCTGCACTGGCTCATCTTTCACGCCGAGGATCGACTCACACCACGGTGGCACGTGGGACAGCCCTGTGGGAAAGCCTCGAGGGAAAGCCTCGAGGGAAAGCCTCGAGGGAAAACCACAGATCCTTTGATCTACGCGACGGGAAGCGTGACATTGCTGCTACAGGCTGGAAGGAAAGCGCACGTGCATGTCCCCACTCGAGACGAGGCCTGACTCCCCTGGGGAGACTCCAGAAGTACCCAAAGATCCATGTCAGCCCCTGAGAGGAATCCTCGGTTCCGGCCCTGACACCACAAAAGGTTTTTGGCCCCGGTATCGACGGGAGAGGAATCCTAAGTGGCCCCCTAGCAAATCGCATGGGGACTGGCCTCTCCTGAGGCCACCAGGGCGGGTCCCTGAAGTCCCCGTCGTAACTCTAGAACACCTGCCGCAACTCGAGAAAATACAGGAAATTCTCCCTTCCAGGCGAGATGAGGCTTATTTCCCATGAGGCGTGGGGAGATTAATGACACCTAACCTCTGGAACTTCGAAAGGGTCTTTCACACCCTTGCTGCAACTCAAGAAGTTCACCGCCATACCTGTCTCCACTCGAGAGGAAGCACGATGGTCCCGCCCACATCCAGAGGAGCCCCGTTTCCCCTCGTAGCTCGAGATGAGGGATCCTTTCCCTGCTTTCAACGGGAAAGAATTCCCGGCGTTCCCGTCGCATCTCAAGAGGAGGCACTCTCAACAGGAAAGGCGGGAGGAACTCCATGGTCGTACCACCATTCCAAGAGTCCCCCAGATGTCTCAGTCCATTCCAGAGGAACCTCTTTGCCCTGCACTGGCTCATCTTTCACGCCGAGGATCGACTCACACCACGGTGGCACATCGGACAGCCCTCTGGGAAAGCCTCGAGGGAAAGCCTCGAGGCAAAACCACAGATCCTTTGATCCATGCCACGGGAAGCGTGACATTTCTGCCACAGCCTGGAAGGACAGCGCACGTGCATGCCCCCACTCGAGACGAGGCCTGACTCCCCTGGGGAGACTCCAGAAGTACCCAAAGATCCATGTCAGCCCCTGAGAGGAATCCTCGTTTCCTGCCCTGACTCCACACAAGGTTTTTGGCCCCGGTATCGACGGGAGAGGAATCCCGAGAGGCCCCCTAGCAACTAGCATGGGGACTGACCTCTCCTGAGGCCACCAGGGCGGGTCCCTGAGGTCCCCGTCGTAACTCGAGAACACCTGCCGCAACTCGAGAAAATCCAGGAAGTTCTCCCTTTCAGGCGAGATGAGGCCTATTTCCGATGAGGCGTCTGGAGACTAATGACACCTAACCTCTGGAACTTCGAAAGGGTTTTTCACACCCTTGCTGCGACTTAAGAAGTTCACCGCCATACCCGTCTCCACTCGAGAGGAAGCACGATGGTCCCGCCCACATCCAGAGGAGCCGCGTTTCCCCCTCGTAGCTCGAGATGAGGGATCCTTTCCCTGCTTTCAACGGGAAAGAATTCCCGGCGTTCCCGTCTCTTCTCAAGAGGAGGCACTCTCAACAGGAAAGGTGAGAGGAACTCCATGGTCGTACCACCATTCCAAGAGTCCCCCAGATGTCTCAGTCCATTCCAGAGGAACCTCTTTGCCCTGCACTGGCTCATCTTTCACGACAAGGATCGACTCACACCACGGTGGCACGTGGGACAGCCTTGTGGGAAAGCCTCGAGGGAAAGCCTCGAGGGAAAACCACAGATCCTTTGATCCACGCAACGGGAAGCGTGACATTGCTGCTACAGCCTGGAAGGAAAGTGCACGTGCATGCCCCCACTCGAGACGAGGCCTGACTCCCCTGGGGAGACTCCAGAAGTACCCAAAGATCCATGTCAGCCCCTGAGAGGAATCCTCGGTTCCGGCCCTGACTCCACACAAGGTTTTTGGCCCCGGTATCGACGGGAGAGGAATCCCGAGAGGCCCCCTAGCAACTCGCATGGGGACTGGCCTCTCCTGAGGCCACCAGGGCGGGTCCCTGAGGTCCCCGTCGTAACTTGAGAACACCTGCCGCAACTCGAGAAAATCCAGGAAGTTCTCCCTTCCAGGCGAGATGAGGCCTATTTCCAATGAGGCGTCTGGAGATTAATGACACCTAACCTCTGGAACTTCGAAAGGGTCTTTCACACCCTTGCTGCAACTCAAGAAGTTCACCGCCATACCCGTCTCCACTCGAGAGGAAGCACGATGGTCCCACACACATCCAGAGGAGCCCCGTTTCCCCCTCGTAGCTCGAGATGAGGGATCCTTTCCCTGCTTTCAACGGGAAAGAATTCCCGGCGTTCCCGTCGCATCTCAAGAGGAGGCACTCTCAACAGGAAAGGCGAGAGGAACTCCATGGTCGTACCACCATTCCAAGAGTCCCCCAGATGTCTCAGTCCATTCCAGAGGAACCTCTTTGCCCTGCACTGGCTCATCTTTCACGCCGAGGATCGACTCACACCACGGTGGCACGTGGGACAGCCCTGTGGGAAAGCCTCGAGGGAAAGGCTCGAGGCAAAACCACAGATCCTTTGATCCACGCCACGGGAAGCGTGACATTTCTGCCACAGCCTGGAAGGAAAGCGCACGTGCATGCCCCCACTCGAGACGAGGCCTGACTCCCCTGGGGAGACTCCAGAAGTACCCAAAGATCCATGTCAGCCCCTGAGAGGAATCCTCGTTTCCTGCCCTGATTCCACACAAGGTTTTTGGCCCCGGTATCGACGGGAGAGGAATCCCGAGAGGCCCCCTAGCAACTCGCATGGGGACTGGCCTCTCCTGAGGCCACCAGGGCGGGTCCCTGAGGTCCCCGTCGTAACTCGAGAACACCTGCTGCAACTCGAGAAAATCCAGGAAGTTCTGCCTTTCAGGCGAGATGAGGCCTATTTCCGATGAGGCGTCTGGAGACTAATGACACCTAACCTCTGGAACTTCGAAAGGGTCTTTCACACCCTTGCTGCGACTCAAGAAGTTCACTGCCATACCCGTCTCCACTCGAGAGGAAGCACGATGGTCCCGTCCACATCCAGAGGAGCCCCGTTTCCCCCTCGTAGCTCGAGATGAGGGATCCTTTCCCTGCTTTCAACGGGAAAGAATTCCCGTCGTTCCCGTCGCATCTCAAGAGGAGGCACTCTCAACAGGAAAGGCGAGAGGAACTCCATGGTCGTACCACCATTCCAAGAGTCCCCCAGATGTCTCAGTCCATTCCAGAGGAACCTCTTTGCCCTGCACTGGCTCATCTTTCACGCCGAGGATCGACTCACACCACGGTGGCACGTGGGACAGCCCTGTGGGAAATCCTCGAGGGAAAACCACAGATCCTTTGATCCACGCGACGGGAAGCGTGACATTGCTGCTACAGCCTGGAAGGAAAGCGCACGTGCATGCCCCCACTCGAGACGAGGCCTGACTCCCCTGGGGAGACTCCAGATGTACCCAAAGATCCATGTCAGCCCCTGAGAGGAATCCTCGGTTCCGGCCCTGACTCCACACAAGGTTTTTGGCCCCGATATTGACGGGAGAGGAATCCCGAGAGGCCCCCTAGCAACTCGCATGGGGACTGGCCTCTCCTGAGGCCACCAGGGCGGGTCCCTGAGGTCCCCGTCGTAACTCGAGAACACCTGCCGCAACTCGAGAAAATCCAGGAAGTTCTCCCTTCCAGGCGAGATGAGGCCTATTTGCGATGAGGCGTCGGGAGATTAATGACACCTAACCTCTGGAACTTCGAAAGGGTCTTTCACACCCTTGCTGCAACTCAAGAAGTTCACCGCCATACCCGTCTCCACTCGAGAGGAAGCACGATGGTCCCGCCCACATCCAGAGGAGCCCCGTTTCCCCCTCGTAGCTCGAGATGAGGGATCCTTTCCCTGCTTTCAACGGGAAAGAATTCCCGGCGTTCCCGTCGCATCTCAAGAGGAGGCACTCTCAACAGGAAAGGCGAGAGGAACTCCATGGTCGTACCACCATTCCAAGAGTCCCCCAGATGTCTCAGTCCATTCCAGAGGAAGCTCTTTGCCCTGCACTGGCTCATCTTTCACGCCGAGGATCGACTCACACCACGGTGGCACGTGGGACAGCCCTGTGGGAAAGCCTCGAGGGAAAGCCTCGAGGGAAAACCACAGATCCTTTGATCCACGCGACGGGAAGCGTGACATTGCTGCTACAGCCTGGAAGGAAAGCGCACGTGCATGCCCCCACTCGAGACGAGGCCTGACTCCCCTGGGGAGACTCCAGAAGTACCCAAAGATCCATGTCAGCCCCTGAGAGGAATCCTCGGTTCCGGCCCTGACTCCACACAAGGTTTTTGGCCCCGGTATCGACGGGAGAGGAATCCCGAGAGGCCCCCTAGCAACTCGCATGGGGACTGGCCTCTCCTGAGGCCACCAGGGCGGGTCCCTGAGGTCCCCGTCGTAACTCGAGAACACCTGCCGCATCTCGAGAAAATCCAGGAAGTTCTCCCTTCCAGGCGAGATGAGGCCTATTTCCAATGAGGCGTCTGGAGACTAATGACACCTAACCTCTGGAACTACGAAAGGGTCTTTCACACACTTGCTACAACTCAAGAAGTTCACCGCCATACCCGTTTCCACTCGAAAGGAAGCACGATGGTCCCGCCCACATCAGAAGGAGCCCCGTTTGCCCCTCGTAGCTCGAGATGAGGGATCCTTTCCCTGCTTTCAACGGGAAAGAATTCCCGGTGTTCCCGTCGCATCTCAAGAGGAGGCACTCTCAACAGGAAAGGCGAGAGGAACTCCATGGTCGTACCACCATTCCAAGAGTGCCCCAGATGTCTCAGTCCATTCCAGAGGAAGCTCTTTGCCCTGCCCTGGCTCATCTTTCACGCCGAGGATCGACTCACACCACGGTGGCACGTGGGACAGCCCTGTGGGAAAGCCTCGAGGGAAAGCCTCGAGGGAAAACCACAGATCGTTTGATCCACGCGACGGGAAGCGTGACATTGCCGCTACAGCCTGGAAGGAAAGCGCACGTGCATGCCCCCACTCGAGACGAGGCCTGACTCCCCTGGGGAGACGCCAGAAGTACCCAAAGATCCATGTCAGCCCCTGAGAGGAATCCTCGGTTCCGGCCCTGACTCCACACAAGGTTTTTGGCCACAGTATCGACGGGAGAGGAATCCCGAGTGGCCCCCTAGTAACTCGCATGGGGACTGGCCTCTCCTGAGGCCACCAGGGCGGGTCCCTGTGTTCCCAGTCGTAACTCGAGAACACCTGCCGCAACTCGAGAACATCCAGGAAGTTCTCCCTTCCAGGCGAGATGAGGCCTATTTCCGATGAGGCGTCTGGAGACTAATGACACCTAACCTCTGGAACTTCGAAAGGGTCTTTCACACCCTTGCTGCAACTCAAGAAGTTCACCGCCATACCCGTCTCCACTCGAGAGGAAGCACGATGGTCCCGCACACATCCAGAGGAGCCCCGTTTCCCCCTCGTAGCTCGAGATGACGAATCCTTTCCCTGCTTTCAACGGGAAAGAATACCCGGCGTTCCCGTCGCATCTCAAGAGGAGGCACTCTCAGCAGGAAAGGCGAGTGGAACTCCATGGTCGTACCACCATTCCAAGAGTCCCCCAGATGTCTCAGTCCATTCCAGAGGAACCTCTTTGCCCTGCACTGGCTCATCATTCACGCCGAGGATCGACTCACACCACCGTGGCACGTGGGACAGCCCTGTGGGAAAGCCTCGAGGGAAAGTCTCGAGGGAAAACCACAGATCCTTTGATCCACGCCACGGGAAGCGTGACGTTGCTGCTACAGCCTGGAAGGAAAGCGCACGTGCATGCCCCCACTCGAGATGAGGCCTGACTCCCCTGGGGAGACTCCAGAAGTACCCAAAGATCCATGTCAGCCCCTGAGAGGAATCCTCGGTTCCGGCTCTGACTCCACACAAGGATTTTGGCCCCGGTATCGACGGGAGAGGAATCCCGAGAGGAAACCCTAGCAACTCGCATGAGGAATGGCCTCTCCTAAGACCACCAGGGCGGGTCCCTGAGGTCCCCGTCGTAACTCGAGAACACCTGCCGCATCTCGAGAAAATCCAGGAAGTTCTCCCTTCTAGGCGAGATGAGGCCTATTTCCGATGAGGCCTCTGGAGACTAATGACACCTAACCTCTGGAACTTCAAAAGGGTCTTTCACACCCTTGCTGCAACTCAAGAAGTTCACCGCCATACCCGTCTCCACTCGAGAGGAAGCACGATGGTCCCGCCCACATCCAGAGGAGCCCCGTTTCCCCCTCGTAGCTCGAGATGAGGGATCCTTTCCCTGCTTTCAACGGGAAAGAATTCCCGGCGTTCCCGTCGCATCTCAAGAGGAGGCACTCTCAACAGGAAAGGCGAGAGGAACTCCATGGTCGTACCACCATTCCAAGAGTCCCCCAGATGTCTCAGTCCATTCCAGAGGAACCTCTTTGCCCTGCACTGGCTCATCTTTCACGCCGAGGATCGACTCACACCACGGTGGCACGTGGGACAGCCCTGTGGGAAAGCCTCGAGGGAAAGCCTCGAGGGAAAACCACAGATCCTTTGATCCCCGCGACGGGAAGCGTGACATTGCTGCTACAGCCTGGAAAGAAAGCGCACGTGCATGCCCCCACTCGAGACGAGGCCTGACTCCCCTGGGGAGACTCCAGAAGTACCCAAAGATCCATGTCAGCCCCTGAGAGGAATCCTCGGTTCCGGCCCTGACTCCACACAAGGTTTTTGGCCCCGGTATCGACGGGAGAGTAATCCCGAGAGGCCCCCTAGCAACTCGCATGGGGACTGGCCTCTCCTGAGGCCACCAGGGCGGGTCCCTGAGGTCCCCGTCGTAACACGAGAACACCTGCCGCAACTCGAGAATAACCAGGAAGTTCTCACTTCCAGGCGAGATGAGGCCTATTTCCAATGAGGCGTCTGGAGATTAATGACACCTAACCTCTGGAACTTCGAAAGGGTCTTTCACACCCTTGCTGCAACTCAAGAAGTTCACCGCCATACCCGTCTCCACTCGAGAGGAAGAACGATGGTCCCGCCCACATCCAGAGGAGGCCCGTTTCCCCCTCGTAGCTCGAGATGTGGGATCCTTTCCCTGCTTTCAACGGGAAAGTATTCCCGGCGTTCCCGTCGCATCTCAAGTGGAGGCACTCTCAACAGGAAAGGCGAGAGGAACTCCATGGTCGTACCACCATTCCAAGAGTCCCCCAGATGTCTCAGTCCATTCCAGAGGAACCTCTTTGCCTTGCACTGGCTCATCTTGCACACCGAGGATCGACTTCCAACACGGTGGCACGTGGGACAGCCCTGTGGGAAAGCCTCGAGGGAAAGCCTCGAGGGAAAACCACAGATCCTTTGATCCACGCGACGGGAAGCGTGACATTGCTGCTACAGCCTGGAAGGAAAGCGCACGTGCATGCCCCCACTCGAGACGAGGCCTGACTCCCCTGGGGAGACTCCAGAAGTACCCAAAGATCCATATCAGCCCCTGAGAGGAATCCTCGGTTCCGGCCCTGACTCCACACAAGGTTTTTGGCCCCGGTATCGACAGGAGAGGAATCCCGAGAGTCCCCGTTGCAACTCGCATGGGGACTGGCCTCTCCTGAGGCCACCAGGGCGGGTCCCTGAGGTCCCCGTCGTAACTCGAGAACACCTGCCGCAACTCGAGAAAATCCAGGAAGTTCTCCCTTCCAGGCGAGATGAGGCCTATTTCCGATGAGGCGTCTGGAGACTAATGACACCTAACCTCTGGAACTTCGAAAGGGTCTTTCACACCCTTGCTGCGACTCAAGAAGTTCACCGCCATACCCGTCTCCACTTGAGAGGAAACACGATGGGCCCGGCCACATCCAGAGGATCCCCGTTTCCCCCTCGTAGCTCGAGATGAGGGATCCTTTCCCTGCTTTCAACGGGAAAGAATTCCCAGCGTTCCCGTCGCATCTCAAGAGGAGGCACTCTCAACAGGAAAGGCGAGAGGAACTCCATGGTCGTACCTCCATTTCAAGAGTCCCCCAAATGTCTCAGTCCATTCCATAGGAACCTCTTTGCCCTGCACTGGCTCATCTTTCACGCCGAGGATCGACTCACACCACGGTGGCACGTGGGACAGCCCTGTGGGAAAGCGTCGAGGGAAAGCCTCGAGGGGAAACCACAGATCCTTTGATCCACGCGACGGGAAGCGTGACATTGCTGCCACAGCCTGGAAGGAAAGCGCACGTGCATGCCCCCACTCGAGACGAGGCCTGACTCCCCGGGGGAGACTCCACAATTACCCAAAGATCCATGTCAGCACCTGAGAGGAATCCTCGGTTCCGGCCCTGACTCCACACAAGGTTTTTGGCCCCGGTATCGACGGGAGAGGAATCCCGAGAGGCCCCCTAGCAACTCGCATGGGGACTGGCCTCTCCTGAGGCCACCAGGGCGGGTCCCTGAGGTCCCCGTCGTAACTCGAGAACACCTGCCGCAACTCGAGAAAATCCAGGAAGTTCTCCCTTCCAGGCGAGATGAGGCCTATTTCCGATGAGGCGTCTGGAGACTAATGACACCTAACCTCTGGAACTTCGAAAGGGTCTTTCACACCCTTGCTGCAACTCAAGAAGTTCACCGCCATACCCGTCTCCACTCGAGAGGAAGCACGATGGTCCCGCCCACATCCAGAGGAGCCCCGTTTCCCCCTCGTAGCTCGAGATGAGGGATCCTTTCCCTGCTTTCAACGGGAAAGAATTCCCGGCGTTCCCGTCGCATCTCAAGAGGAGGCACTCTCAACAGGAAAGGCGAGAGGAACTCCATGGTCGTACCACCATTCCAAGAGTCCCCCAGATGTCTCAGTCCATTCCAGAGGAACCTCTTTGCCCTGCACTGGCTCATCTTTCACGCCGAGGATCGACTCACACCACGGTGGCACGTGGGACAGCCCTGTGGTAAAGCCTCGAGGGAAAACCACAGATCCTTTGATCCACTCGACGGGAAGCGAGACATTGCTGCTACAGCCTGGAAGGAAAGCGCACGTGCATGCCCCCACTCGAGACGAGGCCTGACTCCCCTGGGGAGACTCCAGAAGTACCCAAAGATCCATGTTAGCCCCTGAGAGGAATCCTCGTTTCCGGCCCTGACTCCACACAAGGTTTTTGGCCTCGGTATCGACGGGAGAGGAATCCCAAGAGGCCCCCTAGCAACTCGCATGGGGACTGGCCTCTCCTGAGGCCACCAGGGCGGGTCCCTGAGGTCCCGGTCGTAACTCGAGAACACCTGCCGCAACTCGAGAAAATCCAGGAAGTTCTCCCTTCCAGGCGAGATGAGGCCTATTTCCGATGAGGCGTCTGGAGACTAATGACACCTAACCTCTGGAACTTCGAAAGGGTGTTTCCACCCTTGCTGCAACTCAAGAAGTTCACCGCCATACCCGTCTCCACTCGAGAGGAAGCACGATCGTCCCGGCCACATCCAGAGGAGCCCCGATTCCCCGTCGTAGCTCGAGATGAGGGATCCTTTCCCTGCTTTCAACGGGAAAGAATTCCCGGCGTTCCCGTCGCATCTCAACAGGAGGCACTCTCAACAGGAAAGGCGAGAGGAACTCCATGGTCGTACCACCATTCCAAGAGTCCCCCAGATGTCTCAGTCCATTCCAGAGGAACCTCTTTGCCTTGCACTGGCTCATCTTGCACACCGAGGATCGACTTCCAACACGGTGGCACGTGGGACAGCCCTGTGGGAAAGCCTTGAGGGAAAGCCTCGAGGGAAAACCACAGATCCTTTGATCCACGCCACGGGAAGCGTGACATTGCTGCTACAGCCTGGAAGGAAAGCGCACGTGCATGACCCCACTCGAGACGAGGCCTGACTCCCCTGGGGAGACTCCAGAAGTACCCAAAGATCCATATCAGCCCCTGAGAGGAATCCTCGGTTCCGGCCCTGACTCCACACAAGGTTTTTGGCCCCGGTATCGACAGGAGAGGAATCCCGAGAGTCCCCGTTGCAACTCGCATGGGGACTGGCCTCTCCTGAGGCCACCAGGGCGGGTCCCTGAGGTCCCCGTCGTAACTCGAGAGCACCTGCCGCAACTCGAAAAAATCCAGGAAGTTCTCCCTTCCAGGCGAGATGAGGCCTATTTCCGATGAGGCGTCTGGAGACTAATGACACCTAACCTCTGGAACTTCGAAAGGGTCTTTCACACCCTTGCTGCGACTCAAGAAGTTCACCGCCATACCCGTCTCCACTTGAGAGGAAACACGATGGGCCCGGCCACATCCAGAGGATCCCCGTTTCCCCCTCGTAGCTCGAGATGAGGGATCCTTTCCCTGCTTTCAACGGGAAAGAATTCCCAGCGTTCCCGTCGCATCTCAAGAGGAGGCACTCTCAACAGGAAAGGCGAGAGGAACTCCATGGTCGTACCTCCATTTCAAGAGTCCCCCAAATGTCTCAGTCCATTCCATAGGAACCTCTTTGCCCTGCACTGGCTCATCTTTCACGCCGAGGATCGACTCACACCATGGTGGCACGTGGGACAGCCCTGTGGGAAAGCGTCGAGGGAAAGCCTCGAGGGGAAACCACAGATCCTTTGATCCACGCGACGGGAAGCGTGACATTGCTGCCACAGCCTGGAAGGAAAGCGCACGTGCATGCCCCCACTCGAGACGAGGCCTGACTCCCCGGGGGAGACTCCACAATTACCCAAAGATCCATGTCAGCACCTGAGAGGAATCCTCGGTTCCGGCCCTGACTCCACACAAGGTTTTTGGCCCCGGTATCGACGGGAGAGGAATCCCGAGAGGCCCCCTAGCAACTCGCATGGGGACTGGCCTCTCCTGAGGCCACCAGGGCGGGTCCCTGAGGTCCCCGTCGTAACTCGAGAACACCTGCCGCAACTCGAGAAAATCCAGGAAGTTCTCCCTTCCAGGCGAGATGAGGCCTATTTCCGATGAGGCGTCTGGAGACTAATGACACCTAACCTCTGGAACTTCGAAAGGGTCTTTCACACCCTTGCTGCAACTCAAGAAGTTCACCGCCATACCCGTCTCCACTCGAGAGGAAGCACGATGGTCCCGCCCACATCCAGAGGAGCCCCGTTTCCCCCTCGTAGCTCGAGATGAGGGATCCTTTCCCTGCTTTCAACGGGAAAGAATTCCCGGCGTTCCCGTCTCATCTCAAGAGGAGGCACTCTCAACAGGAAAGGCGAGAGGAACTCCATGGTCGTACCACCATTCCAAGAGTCCCCCAGATGTCTCAGTCCATTCCAGAGGAACCTCTTTGCCCTGCACTGGCTCATCTTTCACGCCGAGGATCGACTCACACCACGGTGGCACGTGGGACAGCCCTGTGGTAAAGCCTCGAGGGAAAACCACAGATCCTTTGATCCACTCGACGGGAAGCGAGACATTGCTGCTACAGCCTGGAAGGAAAGCGCACGTGCATGCCCCCACTCGAGACGAGGCCTGACTCCCCTGGGGAGACTCCAGAAGTACCCAAAGATCCATGTTAGCCCCTGAGAGGAATCCTCGTTTCCGGCCCTGACTCCACACAAGGTTTTTGGCCTCGGTATCGACGGGAGAGGAATCCCAAGAGGCCCCCTAGCAACTCGCATGGGGACTGGCCTCTCCTGAGGCCACCAGGGCGGGTCCCTGAGGTCCCGGTCGTAACTCGAGAACACCTGCCGCAACTCGAGAAAATCCAGGAAGTTCTCCCTTCCAGGCGAGATGAGGCCTATTTCCGATGAGGCGTCTGGAGACTAATGACACCTAACATCTGGAACTTCGAAAGGGTGTTTCCACCCTTGCTGCAACTCAAGAAGTTCACCGCCATACCCGTCTCCACTCGAGAGGAAGCACGATCGTCCCGGCCACATCCAGAGGAGCCCCGTTTCCCCGTCGTAGCTCGAGATGAGGGATCCTTTCCCTGCTTTCAACGGGAAAGAATTCCCGGCGTTCCCGTCGCATCTCAACAGGAGGCACTCTCAACAGGAAAGGCGAGAGGAACTCCATGGTCGTACCACCATTCCAAGAGTCCCCCAGATGTCTCAGTCCATTCCAGAGGAAGCTCTTTGCCCTGCACTGGCTCATCTTTCACGCCGAGGATCGACTCACACCACGGTGGCACGTGGGACAGCCCTGTGGGAAAGCCTCGAGGGAAAGCCTCGAGGGAAAACCACAGATCCTTTGATCCACGCCACGGGAAGCGTGACATTGCTGCTACAGCCTGGAAGGAAAGCGCAAGTGCATGCCCCCACTCGAGACGAGGCCTGACTCCCCTGGGGAGACTCCAGAAGTACCCAAAGATCCATGTCAGCCCCTGAGAGGAATCCTCGTTTCCGGCCCTGATACCACACAAGGTTTTTGGCCCCGGTATCGATGGCAGAGGAATCCCGAGAGGCCCCCTAGCAACTCGCATGGGGACTGGCCTCTCCTGAGGCCACCAGGGCGGGTCCCTGAGGTCCCCGTCGTAACTCGAGAACACCTGCCGCAACTCGAGAAAATCCAGGAAGTTCTCCCTTTCAGGCGAGATGAGGCCTATTTCCGATGAGGCATCTGAAGACTAATGACACCTAACCTCTGGAACTTCGAAAGGGTCTTTCACACCCTTGCTGCAACTCAAGAAGTTCACCGCCATACCCGTCTCCACTCGAGAGGAAGAACGATGGTCCCGCCCACATCCAGAGGAGGCCCGTTTCCCCCTCGTAGCTCGAGATGTGGGATCCTTTCCCTGCTTTCAACGGGAAAGTATTCCCGGCGTTCCCGTCGCATCTCAAGTGGAGGCACTCTCAACAGGAAAGGCGAGAGGAACTCCATGGTCGTACCACCATTCCAAGAGTCCCCCAGATGTCTCAGTCCATTCCAGAGGAACCTCTTTGCCTTGCACTGGCTCATCTTGCACACCGAGGATCGACTTCCAACACGGTGGCACGTGGGACAGCCCTGTGGGAAAGCCTCGAGGGAAAGCCTCGAGGGAAAACCACAGATCCTTTGATCCACGCGACGGGAAGCGTGACATTGCTGCTACAGCCTGGAAGGAAAGCGCACGTGCATGCCCCCACTCGAGACGAGGCCTGACTCCCCTGGGGAGACTCCAGAAGTACCCAAAGATCCATATCAGCCCCTGAGAGGAATCCTCGGTTCCGGCCCTGACTCCACACAAGGTTTTTGGCCCCGGTATCGACGGGAGAGGAATCCCGAGAGGCCCCGTAGCAACTCGCATGGGGACTGGCCTCTCCTGAGGCCACCAGGGCGGGTCCCTGAGGTCCCCGTCGTAACTCGAGAGCACCTGCCGCAACTCGAGAAAATCCAGGAAGTTCTCCCTTCCAGGCGAGATGAGGCCTATTTCCGATGAGGCGTCTGGAGACTAATGACACCTAACCTCTGGAACTTTGAAAGGGTCTTTCACACCCTTGCTGCGACTCAAGAAGTTCACCGCCATACCCGTCTCCACTCGAGAGGAAGCACGATGGTCCCGCCCACATCCAGAGGATCCCCGTTTCCCCCTCGTAGCTCGAGATGAGGGATCCTTTCCCTGCTTTCAACGGGAAAGAATTCCCAGCGTTCCCGTCGCATCTCAAGAGGAGGCACTCTCAACAGGAAAGGCGAGAGGAACTCCATGGTCGTACCTCCATTCCAAGAGTCCCCCAAATGTCTCAGTCCATTCCAGAGGAACCTCTTTGCCCTGCACTGGCTCATCTTTCACGCCAAGGATCGACTCACACCACGGTGGCACGTGGGACAGCCCTGTGGGAAAGCGTCGAGGGAAAGCCTCGAGGGGAAACCACAGATCCTTTGATCCACGCGACGGGAAGCGTGACATTGCTGCTACAGCCTGGAAGGAAAGCACACGTGCATGCCCCCATTCGAGACGAGGCCTGACTCCCCTGGGGAGACTCCAGAAGTACCCAAAGATCCATATCAGCCCCTGAGAGGAATCCTCGGTTCCGGCCCTGACTCCACACAAGGTTTTTGGCCCCGGTATCGACAGGAGAGGAATCCCGAGAGTCCCCGTTGCAACTCGCATGGGGACTGGCCTCTCCTGAGGCCAGCAGGGCGGGTCCTTGAGGTCCCCGTTGTAACTCGAGAGCACCTGCCGCAACTCGAGAAAATCCAGGAAGTTCTCCCTTCCAGGCGAGATGAGGCCTATTTCCGATGAGGCGTCTGGAGACTAATGACACCTAACCTCTGGAACTTCGAAAGGGTCTTTCACACCCTTGCTGCGACTCAAGAAGTTCACCGCCATACCCGTCTCCACTTGAGAGGAAACACGATGGGCCCGGCCACATCCAGAGGATCCCCGTTTCCCCCTCGTAGCTCGAGATGAGGGATCCTTTCCCTGCTTTCAACGGGAAAGAATTCCCAGCGTTCCCGTCGCATCTCAAGAGGAGGCACTCTCAACAGGAAAGGCGAGAGGAACTCCATGGTCGTACCTCCATTTCAAGAGTCCCCCAAATGTCTCAGTCCATTCCATAGGAACCTCTTTGCCCTGCACTGGCTCATCTTTCACGCCGAGGATCGACTCACACCACGGTGGCACGTGGGACAGCCCTGTGGGAAAGCGTCGAGGGAAAGCCTCGAGGGGAAACCACAGATCCTTTGATCCACGCGACGGGAAGCGTGACATTGCTGCCACAGCCTGGAAGGAAAGCGCACGTGCATGCCCCCACTCGAGACGAGGCCTGACTCCCCGGGGGAGACTCCACAATTACCCAAAGATCCATGTCAGCACCTGAGAGGAATCCTCGGTTCCGGCCCTGACTCCACACAAGGTTTTTGGCCCCGGTATCGACGGGAGAGGAATCCCGAGAGGCCCCCTAGCAACTCGCATGGGGACTGGCCTCTCCTGAGGCCACCAGGGCGGGTCCCTGAGGTCCCCGTCATAACTCGAGAACACCTGCCGCAACTCGAGAAAATCCAGGAAGTTCTCCCTTCCAGGCGAGATGAGGCCTATTTCCGATGAGGCGTCTGGAGACTAATGACACCTAACCTCTGGAACTTCGAAAGGGTCTTTCACACCCTTGCTGCAACTCAAGAAGTTCACCGCCATACCCGTCTCCACTCGAGAGGAAGCACGATGGTCCCGCCCACATCCAGAGGAGCCCCGTTTCCCCCTCGGAGCTCGAGATGAGGGATCCTTTCCCTGCTTTCAACGGGAAAGAATTCCCGGCGTTCCCGTCGCATCTCAAGAGGAGGCACTCTCAACAGGAAAGGCGAGAGGAACTCCATGGTCGTACCACCATTCCAAGAGTCCCCCAGATGTCTCAGTCCATTCCAGAGGAACCTCTTTGCCCTGCACTGGCTCATCTTTCACGCCGAGGATCGACTCACACCACGGTGGCACGTGGGACAGCCCTGTGGTAAAGCCTCGAGGGAAAACCACAGATCCTTTGATCCACTCGACGGGAAGCGAGACATTGCTGCTACAGCCTGGAAGGAAAGCGCACGTGCATGCCCCCACTCGAGACGAGGCCTGACTCCCCTGGGGAGACTCCAGAAGTACCCAAAGATCCATGTTAGCCCCTGAGAGGAATCCTCGGTTCCGGCCCTGACTCCACACAAGGTTTTTGGCCCCGGTATCGACAGGAGAGGAATCCCGAGAGTCCCCGTTGCAACTCGCATGGGGACTGGCCTCTCCTGAGGCCACCAGGGCGGGTCCCTGAGGTCCCCGTCGTAACTCGAGAGCACCTGCCGCAACTCGAGAAAATCCAGGAAGTTCTCCCTTCCAGGCGAGATGAGGCCTATTTCCGATGAGGCGTCTGGAGACTAATGACACCTAACCTCTGGAACTTCGAAAGGGTCTTTCACACCCTTGCTGCGACTCAAGAAGTTCACCGCCATACCCGTCTCCACTTGAGAGGAAACACGATGGGCCCGGCCACATCCAGAGGATCCCCGTTTCCCCCTCGTAGCTCGAGATGAGGGATCCTTTCCCTGCTTTCAACGGGAAAGAATTCCCAGCGTTCCCGTCGCATCTCAAGAGGAGGCACTCTCAACAGGAAAGGCGAGAGGAACTCCATGGTCGTACCTCCATTTCAAGAGTCCCCCAAATGTCTCAGTCCATTCCATAGGAACCTCTTTGCCCTGCACTGGCTCATCTTTCACGCCGAGGATCGACTCACACCACGGTGGCACGTGGGACAGCCCTGTGGGAAAGCGTCGAGGGAAAGCCTCGAGGGGAAACCACAGATCCTTTGATCCACGCGACGGGAAGCGTGACATTGCTGCCACAGCCTGGAAGGAAAGCGCACGTGCATGCCCCCACTCGAGACGAGGCCTGACTCCCCGGGGGAGACTCCACAATTACCCAAAGATCCATGTCAGCACCTGAGAGGAATCCTCGGTTCCGGCCCTGACTCCACACAAGGTTTTTGGCCCCGGTATCGACGGGAGAGGAATCCCGAGAGGCCCCCTAGCAACTCGCATGGGGACTGGCCTCTCCTGAGGCCACCAGGGCGGGTCCCTGAGGTCCCCGTCGTAACTCGAGAACACCTGCCGCAACTCGAGAAAATCCAGGAAGTTCTCCCTTCCAGGCGAGATGAGGCCTATTTCCGATGAGGCGTCTGGAGACTAATGACACCTAACCTCTGGAACTTCGAAAGGGTCTTTCACACCCTTGCTGCAACTCAAGAAGTTCACCGCCATACCCGTCTCCACTCGAGAGGAAGCACGATGGTCCCGCCCACATCCAGAGGAGCCCCGTTTCCCCCTCGTAGCTCGAGATGAGGGATCCTTTCCCTGCTTTCAACGGGAAAGAATTCCCGGCGTTCCCGTCGCATCTCAAGAGGAGGCACTCTCAACAGGAAAGGCGAGAGGAACTCCATGGTCGTACCACCATTCCAAGAGTCCCCCAGATGTCTCAGTCCATTCCAGAGGAACCTCTTTGCCCTGCACTGGCTCATCTTTCACGCCGAGGATCGACTCACACCACGGTGGCACGTGGGACAGCCCTGTGGAAAAGCCTCGAGGGAAAACCACAGATCCTTTGATCCACTCGACGGGAAGCGAGACATTGCTGCTACAGCCTGGAAGGAAAGCGCACGTGCATGCCCCCACTCGAGACGAGGCCTGACTCCCCTGGGGAGACTCCAGAAGTACCCAAAGATCCATGTTAGCCCCTGAGAGGAATCCTCGTTTCCGGCCCTGACTCCACACAAGGTTTTTGGCCTCGGTATCGACGGGAGAGGAATCCCAAGAGGCCCCCTAGCAACTCGCATGGGGACTGGCCTCTCCTGAGGCCACCAGGGCGGGTGCCTGAGGTCCCGGTCGTAACTCGAGAACACCTGCCGCAACTCGAGAAAATCCAGGAAGTTCTCCCTTCCAGGCGAGATGAGGCCTATTTCCGATGAGGCGTCTGGAGACTAATGACACCTAACCTCTGGAACTTCGAAAGGGTGTTTCCACCCTTGCTGCAACTCAAGAAGTTCACCGCCATACCCGTCTCCACTCGAGAGGAAGCACGATCGTCCCGGCCACATCCAGAGGAGCCCCGTTTCCCCGTCGTAGCTCGAGATGAGGGATCCTTTCCCTGCTTTCAACGGGAAAGAATTCCCGGCGTTCCCGTCGCATCTCAACAGGAGGCACTCTCAACAGGAAAGGCGAGAGGAACTCCATGGTCGTACCACCATTCCAAGAGTCCCCCAGATGTCTCAGTCCATTCCAGAGGAACCTCTTTGCCCTGCACTGGCTCATCTTTCACGCCGAGGATCGACTCACACCACGGTGGCACGTGGGACAGCCCTGTGGGAAAGCCTCGAGGGAAAGCCTCGAGGGAAAACCACAGATCCTTTGATCCACGCCACGGGAAGCGTGACATTGCTGCTACAGCCTGGAAGGAAAGCGCACGTGCATGCCCCCACTCGAGACGAGGCCTGACTCCCCTGGGGAGACTCCAGAAGTACCCAAAGATCCATGTCAGCCCCTGAGAGGAATCCTCGTTTCCGGCCCTGATACCACACAAGGTTTTTGGCCCCGGTATCGATGGCAGAGGAATCCCGAGAGGCCCCCTAGCAACTCGCATGGGGACTGGCCTCTCCTGAGGCCACCAGGGCGGGTCCCTGAGGTCCCGGTCGTAACTCGAGAACACCTGCCGCAACTCGAGAAAATCCAGGAAGTTCTCCCTTCCAGGCGAGATGAGGCCTATTTCCGATGAGGCGTCTGGAGACTAATGACACCTAACCTCTGGAACTTCGAAAGGGTGTTTCCACCCTTGCTGCAACTCAAGAAGTTCACCGCCATACCCGTCTCCACTCGAGAGGAAGCACGATCGTCCCGGCCACATCCAGAGAAGCCCCGTTTCCCCGTCGTAGCTCGAGATGAGGGATCCTTTCCCTGCTTTCAACGGGAAAGAATTCCCGGCGTTCCCGTCGCATCTCAACAGGAGGCACTCTCAACAGGAAAGGCGAGAGGAACTCCATGGTCGTACCACCATTCCAAGAGTCCCCCAGATGTCTCAGTCCATTCCAGAGGAACCTCTTTGCCCTGCACTGGCTCATCTTTCACGCCGAGGATCGACTCACACCACGGTGGCACGTGGGACAGCCCTGTGGGAAAGCCTCGAGGGAAAGCCTCGAGGGAAAACCACAGATCCTTTGATCCACGCCACGGGAAGCGTGACATTGCTGCTACAGCCTGGAAGGAAAGCGCACGTGCATGCCCCCACTCGAGACGAGGCCTGACTCCCCTGGGGAGACTCCAGAAGTACCCAAAGATCCATGTCAGCCCCTGAGAGGAATCCTCGTTTCCGGCCCTGATACCACACAAGGTTTTTGGCCCCGGTATCGATGGCAGAGGAATCCCGAGAGGCCCCCTAGCAACTCGCATGGGGACTGGCCTCTCCTGAGGCCACCAGGGCGGGTCCCTGAGGTCCCCGTCGTAACTCGAGAACACCTGCCGCAACTCGAGAAAATCCAGGAAGTTCTCCCTTTCAGGCGAGATGAGGCCTATTTCCGATGAGGCATCTGAAGACTAATGACACCTAACCTCTGGAACTTCGAAAGGGTCTTTCACACCCTTGCTGCAACTCAAGAAGTTCACCGCCATACCCGTCTCCACTCGAGAGGAAGAACGATGGTCCCGCCCACATCCAGAGGAGGCCCGTTTCCCCCTCGTAGCTCGAGATGTGGGATCCTTTCCCTGCTCTCAACGGGAAAGTATTCCCGGCGTTCCCGTCGCATCTCAAGTGGAGGCACTCTCAACAGGAAAGGCGAGAGGAACTCCATGGTCGTATCACCATTCCAAGAGTCCCCCAGATGTCTCAGTCCATTCCAGAGGAACCTCTTTGCCTTGCACTGGCTCATCTTGCACACCGAGGATCGACTTCCAACACGGTGGCACGTGGGACAGCCCTGTGGGAAAGCCTCGAGGGAAAGCCTCGAGGGAAAACCACAGATCCTTTGATCCACGCGACGGGAAGCGTGACATTGCTGCTACAGCCTGGAAGGAAAGCGCACGTGCATGCCCCCACTCGAGACGAGGCCTGACTCCCCTGGGGAGACTCCAGAAGTACCCAAAGATCCATATCAGCCCCTGAGAGGAATCCTCGTTTCCGGCCCTGACTCCACACAAAGTTTTTGGCCCCGGTATCGACGGGAGAGAAATCCCGAGAGGCCCCCTAGCAACTCGCATGGGGACTGGCCTCTCCTGAGGCCACCAGGGCGGGTCCCTGCCGTCCCCGTCGTAACTCGAGAACACCTGCCGCAACTCGAGTAAATCCAGGAAGTTCTCCCTTCCAGGCTAGATGAGGCCTATTTCCGATGAGGCGTCTGGAGACTAATGACACCTAACCTCTGAAACTTCGAAAGGGTCTTTCACACCCTTGCTGCAACTCAAGAAGTTCACCGCCATACTCGTCTCCACTCGAGAGGAAGCACGATGGTCCCGCCCACATCCAGAGGATCCCCGTTTCCCCCTCGTAGCTCGAGATGAGGGATCCTTTCCCTGCTTTCAACGGGAAAGAATTCCCAGCGTTCCCGTCGCATCTCAAGAGGAGGCACTCTCAACAGGAAAGGCGAGAGGAACTCCATGGTCGTACCTCCATTCCAAGAGTCCCCCAAATGTCTCAGTCCATTCCAGAGGAACCTCTTTGCCCTGCACTGGCTCATCTTTCACGCCAAGGATCGACTCACACCACGGTGGCACGTGGGACAGCCCTGTGGGAAAGCGTCGAGGGAAAGCCTCGAGGGGAAACCACAGATCCTTTGATCCACGCGACGGGAAGCGTGACATTGCTGCTACAGCCTGGAAGGAAAGCACACGTGCATGCCCCCATTCGAGACGAGGCCTGACTCCCCTGGGGAGACTCCAGAAGTACCCAAAGATCCATGTCAGCCCCTGAGAGGAATCCTCGGTTCCGGCCCTGACTCCACACAAGGTTTTTGGCCCCGGTATCGACGGGAGAGGAATCCCGAGAGGCCCCCTAGCAACTCGCATGGGGACTGGCCTCTCCTGAGGCCACCAGGGCGGGTCCCTGCCGTCCCCGTCGTAACTCGAGAACTCGTGCCGCAACTCGAGTAAATCCAGGAAGTTCTCCATTCCAGGCTAGATGAGGCCTATTTCCGATGAGGAGTCTGGAGACTAATGACACCTAACCTCTGGAACTTCGAAAGGGTCTTTCACACCCTTGCTGCAACTCAAGAAGTTCACCGCCATACCCGTCTCCACTCGAGAGGAAGCACGATGGTCCCGCCCACATCCAGAGGAGCCCCGTTTCCCCCTCGGAGCTCGAGATGAGGGATCCTTTCCCTGCTTTCAACGGGAAAGAATTCCCGGCGTTCCCGTCGCATCTCAAGAGGAGGCACTCTCAACAGGAAAGGCGAGAGGAACTCCATGGTCGTACCACCATTCCAAGAGTCCCCCAGATGTCTCAGTCCATTCCAGAGGAACCTCTTTGCCCTGCACTGGCTCATCTTTCACGCCGAGGATCGACTTACACCACGGTTGCACGTGGGACAGCCCTGTGGGAAAGCCTCGAGGGAAAGCCTCGAGGGAAAACCACAGATCCTTTGATCCACGCCACGGGAAGCGTGACATTGCTGCTACAGCCTGGAAGGAAAGCGCAAGTGCATGCCCCCACTCGAGACGAGGCCTGACTCCCCTGGGGAGACTCCAGAAGTACTCAAAGATCCATGTCAGCCCCTGAGAGGAATCCTCGTTTCCGGCCCTGATTCCACACAAGGTTTTTGGCCCCGGTATCGATGGCAGAGGAATCCCGAGAGGCCCCCTAGCAACTCGCATGGGGACTGGCCTCTCCTGAGGCCACCAGGGCGGGTCCCTGAGGTCCCCGTCGTAACTCGAGAACACCTGCCGCAACTCGAGAAAATCCAGGAAGTTCTCCCTTTCAGGCGAGATGAGGCCTATTTCCGATGAGGCATCTGAAGACTAATGACACCTAACCTCTGGAACTTCGAAAGGGTCTTTCACACCCTTGCTGCGACTCAAGAAGTTCACCGCCATACCCGTCTCCACTCGAGAGGAAGCACGATGGTCCCGCCCACATCCAGAGGAGCCCCGTTTCCCCCTCGTAGCTCGAGATGAGGGATCCTTTCCCTGCTTTCAACGGGAAAGAATTCCCGGCGTTCCCGTCGCATCTCAAGAGGAGGCACTCTCAACAGGAAAGGCGAGAGGAACTCCATGGTCGTACCACCATTCCAAGAGTCCCCCAGATGTCTCAGTCCATTCCAGAGGAACCTCTTTGCCTTGCACTGGCTCATCTTGCACACCGAGGATCGACTTCCAACACGGTGGCACGTGGGACAGCCCTGTGGGAAAGCCTCGAGGGAAAGCCTCGAGGGAAAACCACAGATCCTTTGATCCACGCGACGGGAAGCGTGACATTGCTGCTACAGCCTGGAAGGAAAGCGCACGTGCATGCCCCCACTCGAGACGAGGCCTGACTCCCCTGGGGAGACTCCAGAAGTACCCAAAGATCCATATCAGCCCCTGAGAGGAATCCTCGGTTCCGGCCCTGAATCCACACAAGGTTTTTGGCCCCGGTATCGACGGGAGAGGAATCCCGAGAGGCCCCGTAGCAACTCGCATGGGGACTGGCCTCTCCTGAGGCCACCAGGGCGGGTCCCTGAGGTCCCCGTCGTAACTCGAGAGCACCTGCCGCAACTCGAGAAAATCCAGGAAGTTCTCCCTTCCAGGCGAGATGAGGCCTATTTCCGATGAGGCGTCTGGAGACTAATGACACCTAACCTCTGGAACTTCGAAAGGGTCTTTCACACCCTTGCGGCGACTCAAGAAGTTCACCGCCATACCCGTCTCCACTTGAGAGGAAGCACGATGGGCCCGGCCACATCCAGAGGATCCCCGTTTCCCCCTCGTAGCTCGAGATGAGGGATCCTTTCCCTGCTTTCAACGGGAAAGAATTCCCAGCGTTCCCGTCGCATTTCAAGAGGAGGCACTCTCAACAGGAAAGGCGAGAGGAACTCCATGGTCGTACCTCCATTCCAAGAGTCCCACAAATGTCTCAGTCCATTCCATAGGAACCTCTTTGCCCTGCACTGGCTCATCTTTCACGCCAAGGATCGACTCACAGCACGGTGGCACGTGGGACAGCCCTGTGGGAAAGCGTCGAGGGAAAGCCTCGAGGGGAAACCACAGATCCTTTGATCCACGCGACGGGAAGCGTGACATTGCTGCTACAGCCTGGAAGGAAAGCACACGTGCATGCCCCCATTCGAGACGAGGCCTGACTCCCCTGGGGAGACTCCAGAAGTACCCAAAGATCCATGTCAGCCCCTGAGAGGAATCCTCGGTTCCGGCCCTGACTCCACACAAGGTTTTTGGCCCCGGTATCGACGGGAGAGGAATCCCGAGAGGCCCCCTAGCAACTCGCATGGGGACTGGCCTCTCCTGAGGCCACCAGGGCGGGTCCCTGCCGTCCCCGTCGTAACTCGAGAACACCTGCCGCAACTCGAGTAAATCCAGGAAGTTCTCCCTTCCAGGCTAGATGAAGCCTATTTCCAATGAGGCGTCTGGAGACTAATGACACCTAACCTCTGGAACTTCGAAAGGGTCTTTCACACCCTTGCTGCAACTCAAGAAGTTCACCGCCATACCCGTCTCCACTCGAGAGGAAGCACGAAGGTCCCGCCCACATCCAGAGGAGCCCCGTTTCCCCCTCGTAGCTCGAGATGAGGGATCCTTTCCCTGCTTTCAACGGGAAAGAATTCCCGGCGTTCCCGTCGCATCTCAAGAGGAGGCACTCTCAACAGGAAAGGCGAGAGGAACTCCATGGTCGTACCACCATTCCAAGAGTCCCCCAGATGTCTCAGTCCATTCCAGAGGAACCTCTTTGCCCTGCACTGGCTCATCTTTCACGCCGAGGATCGACTCACACCACGGTGGCACGTGGGACAGCCCTGTGGGAAAGCCTCGAGGGAAAGCCTCGAGGGAAAACCACAGATCCTTTGATCCACGCGACGGGAAGCGTGACATTGCTGCTACAGCCTGGAAGGAAAGCGCACGTGCATGCCCCCACTCGAGACGAAGCCTGTCTCCCCTGGGGAGACTCCAGAAGTACCCAAAGATCCATATCAGCCCCTGAGAGGAATCCTCGGTTCCGGCCCTGACTCCACACAAGGTTTTTAGCCCCGGTATCGACGGGAAAGGAATCCCGAGAGGCCCCGTAGCAACTCGCATGGGGACTGTCCTCTCCTGAGGCCACCAGGGCGCGTCGCTGAGGTCCCCGTCGTAACTCGAGAGCACCTGCTGCAACTCGAGAAAATCCAGGAAGTTCTCCCTTCCAGGCGAGATGAGGCCTATTTCCGATGAGGCGTCTGGAGACTAATGACACCTAACCTCTGGAACTTCGAAAGGGTCTTTCACACCCTTGCTGCAACTCAAGAAGTTCACCGCCATACCCGTCTCCAGTCGAGAGGAAGCACGATGGTCCCGCCCACATCCAGAGGAGCCCCGTTTCCCCCTCGTAGCTCGAGATGAGGGATCCTTTCCCTGCTTTCAACGGGAAAGAATTCCCGGCGTTCCCATTGCATCTCAAGAGGAGGCACTCTCAACAGGAAAGGCGAGAGGAACTCCATGGTCGTACCGCCATTCCAAGAGACCCCCAGATGTCTCAGTCCATTCCAGAGGAACCTCTTTGCCCTGCACTGGCTCATCTTTCACGCCGAGGATCGACTCACACCACGGTGGCACGTGGAACAGCCCTGTGGGAAAGCCTCGAGGGAAAGCCTCGAGGGAAAACCGCAGATCCTTTGATCCACGCGACGGGAAGCGTGACATTGCTGCTACAGCCTGGAAGGAAAGCGCACGTGCATGCCACCACTCGAAACGAGGCCTGACTCCCCTGGGGAGACTCCAGAAGTACCCAAAGATCCATGTCAGCCCCTGAGAGGAATCCTCGGTTCCGGCCCTGACTCCACACAAGGTTTTTGGCCCCGGTATCGACGGGAGAGGAATCCCGAGAGGCCCCGTAGCAACTCACATGGGGACTGGCCGCTCCTGAGGCCTCCAGGGCGGGTCCCTGAGGTCCCCGTCGTAACTCGAGAACACCTGCCGCAACTCGAGAAAATCCAGGAAGTTCTCCCTTCCAGGCGAGATGAGGCCTATTTCCGATGAGGCGTCTGGAGACTAATGACACCTAACCTCTGGAACTTCGAAAGGGTCTTTCACACCCTTGCTGCAACTCAAGAAGTTCACCGCCATACTCGTCTCCACCCGGGTGGAAGCACGATGGTCCCGCCCACATCCAGTGGAGCCCCGTTTCCCCCTCGTAGCTCGAGATGAGGGATCCTTTCCTTGCTTTCAATGGGAAAGAATTCCCGGCGTTCCCGTCGCATCTCAAGAGGAGGCACTCTCAACAGGAAAGGCGAGAGGAACTCCATGGTCGTACCACCATTCCAAGAGTCCCCCAGATGTCTCAGTCCATTCCAGAGGAAGCTCTTTGCCCTGCACTGGCTCATCTTTCACGCCGAGGATCGACTCACACCACGGTGGCACGTGGGACAGCCCTGTGGGAAAGCCTCGAGGGAAAACCACAGATCCTTTGATCCACGCGACGGGAAGCGTGACATTGTTGCTACAGCCTGGAAGGAAAGCGCATGTGCATGCCCCCACTCGAGACGAGGCCTGACTCCCCTGGGGAGACTCCAGAAGTACCCAAAGATCCATGTCAGCCCCTGAGAGGAATCCTCGTTTCCGGCCCTGACTCCACACAAGGTTTTTGGCCCCGGTATCGACAGGAGAGGAATCCCGAGAGGCCCCCTAGCAACTCGCATGGGGACTGGCCTCTCCTAAGGACACCAGGGCGGGTCCCTGAGGTCCCCCTCGTAACTCGAGAACACCTGCCGCAACTCGAGGAAATCCAGGAAGTTCTCCCTTCCAGGCGAGATGAGGCCTATTTCCGATGAGGCGTCTGGAGACTAATGACACCTAACCTCTGGAACTTCGAAAGGGACTTTCACACCCTTGCTGCAACTCAAGAAGTTCACCGCCATACTCGTCTCCACTCGAGAGGAAGCACGATGGTCCCGCCGACATCCAGAGGAGCCCCGTTTCCCCCTCGTAGCTCGAGATGAGGGATCCTTTCCCTGCTTTCAACGGGAAAGAATTCCCAGTGTTCCCGTCGCATCTCAAGAGGAGGCACTCTCAACAGGAAACGCGAGAGGAACTCCATGGTCATACCACCATTCCAAGAGTCCCCCAGATGTCTCAGTCCATTCCAGAGGAACCTCTTTGCCCTGCACTGGCTCATCTTTCACGCCGAGGATCGACTCACACCACGGTGGCACGTGGGACAGCCCTGTGGGAAAGCCTCGAGGGAAAACCACAGATCCTTTGATCCACGCGACGGGAAGCGTGACATTGCTGCTACAGCCTGGAAGGAAAGCGCACGTGCATGCCCCCACTCGAGACGAGGCCTGACTCCCCTGGGGAGACTCCAGAAGTACCCAAAGATCCATGTCAGCCCCTGAGAGGAATCCTCGGTTCCGGCCCTGACTCCACACAAGGTTTTTGGCCCCGGTATTGACGGGAGAGGAATCCCGAGAGGCCCACTAGCAACTCGCATGGGGACTGGCCTCTCCTGAGGCCACCAGGGCGGGTCCCTGAGGTCCCCGTCGTAACTTGAGAACACCTGCCGCAACTCGAGAAAATCCAGGAAGTTCTCCCTTCCAGGCGAGATGAGGCCTATTTCCAATGAGGCGTCTGGAGATTAATGACACCTAACCTCTGGAACTTCGAAAGGGTCTTTCACACCCTTGCTGCAACTCAAGAAGTTCACCGCCATACCCGTCTCCACTCGAGAGGAAGCACGATGGTCCCGCCCACATCCAGAGGAGCCCCGTTTCCCCCTCGTAGCTCGAGATGAGGGATCCTTTCCCTGCTTTCAACGGGAAAGAATTCCCGGCGTTCCCGTCGCATCTCAAGAGGAGGCACTCTCAACAGGAAAGGCGAGAGGAACTCCATGGTCGTACCACCATTCCAAGAGTCCCCCAGATGTCTCAGTCCATTCCAGAGGAACCTCTTTGCCCTGCACTGGCTCATCTTTCACGCCGAGGATCGACTCACACCACGGTGGCACGTGGGACAGCCCTGTGGGAAAGCCTCGAGGGAAAGCCTCGAGGGAAAGCCTCGAGGGAAAACCACAGATCCTTTGATCTACGCGACGGGAAGCGTGACATTGCTGCTACAGGCTGGAAGGAAAGCGCACGTGCATGCCCCCACTCGAGACGAGGCCTGACTCCCCTGGGGAGACTCCAGAAGTACCCAAAGATCCATGTCAGCCCCTGAGAGGAATCCTCGGTTCCGGCCCTGACACCACAAAAGGTTTTTGGCCCCGGTATCGACGGGAGAGGAATCCTAAGTGGCCCCCTAGCAAATCGCATGGGGACTGGCCTCTCCTGAGGCCACCAGGGCGGGTCCCTGAAGTCCCCGTCGTAACTCTAGAACACCTGCCGCAACTCGAGAAAATACAGGAAATTCTCCCTTCCAGGCGAGATGAGGCCTATTTCCCATGAGGCGTGGGGAGATTAATGACACCTAACCTCTGGAACTTCGAAAGGGTCTTTCACACCCTTGCTGCAACTCAAGAAGTTCACCGCCATACCTGTCTCCACTCGAGAGGAAGCACGATGGTCCCGCCCACATCCAGAGGAGCCCCGTTTCCCCTCGTAGCTCGAGATGAGGGATCCTTTCCCTGCTTTCAACGGGAAAGAATTCCCGGCGTTCCCGTCGCATCTCAAGAGGAGGCACTCTCAACAGGAAAGGCGGGAGGAACTCCATGGTCGTACCACCATTCCAAGAGTCCCCCAGATGTCTCAGTCCATTCCAGAGGAACCTCTTTGCCCTGCACTGGCTCATCTTTCACGCCGAGGATCGACTCACACCACGGTGGCACATCGGACAGCCCTCTGGGAAAGCCTCGAGGGAAAGCCTCGAGGCAAAACCACAGATCCTTTGATCCATGCCACGGGAAGCGTGACATTTCTGCCACAGCCTGGAAGGACAGCGCACGTGCATGCCCCCACTCGAGACGAGGCCTGACTCCCCTGGGGAGACTCCAGAAGTACCCAAAGATCCATGTCAGCCCCTGAGAGGAATCCTCGTTTCCTGCCCTGACTCCACACAAGGTTTTTGGCCCCGGTATCGACGGGAGAGGAATCCCGAGAGGCCCCCTAGCAACTAGCATGGGGACTGACCTCTCCTGAGGCCACCAGGGCGGGTCCCTGAGGTCCCCGTCGTAACTCGAGAACACCTGCCGCAACTCGAGAAAATCCAGGAAGTTCTCCCTTTCAGGCGAGATGAGGCCTATTTCCGATGAGGCGTCTGGAGACTAATGACACCTAACCTCTGGAACTTCGAAAGGGTTTTTCACACCCTTGCTGCGACTTAAGAAGTTCACCGCCATACCCGTCTCCACTCGAGAGGAAGCACGATGGTCCCGCCCACATCCAGAGGAGCCGCGTTTCCCCCTCGTAGCTCGAGATGAGGGATCCTTTCCCTGCTTTCAACGGGAAAGAATTCCGGGCGTTCCCGTCTCTTCTCAAGAGGAGGCACTCTCAACAGGAAAGGTGAGAGGAACTCCATGGTCGTACCACCATTCCAAGAGTCCCCCAGATGTCTCAGTCCATTCCAGAGGAACCTCTTTGCCCTGCACTGGCTCATCTTTCACGACAAGGATCGACTCACACCACGGTGGCACGTGGGACAGCCCTGTGGGAAAGCCTCGAGGGAAAGCCTCGAGGGAAAACCACAGATCCTTTGATCCACGCAACGGGAAGCGTGACATTGCTGCTACAGCCTGGAAGGAAAGTGCACGTGCATGCCCCCACTCGAGACGAGGCCTGACTCCCCTGGGGAGACTCCAGAAGTACCCAAAGATCCATGTCAGCCCCTGAGAGGAATCCTCGGTTCCGGCCCTGACTCCACACAAGGTTTTTGGCCCCGGTATCGACGGGAGAGGAATCCCGAGAGGCCCCCTAGCAACTCGCATGGGGACTGGCCTCTCCTGAGGCCACCAGGGCGGGTCCCTGAGGTCCCCGTCGTAACTTGAGAACACCTGCCGCAACTCGAGAAAATCCAGGAAGTTCTCCCTTCCAGGCGAGATGAGGCCTATTTCCAATGAGGCGTCTGGAGATTAATGACACCTAACCTCTGGAACTTCGAAAGGGTCTTTCACACCCTTGCTGCAACTCAAGAAGTTCACCGCCATACCCGTCTCCACTCGAGAGGAAGCACGATGGTCCCACACACATCCAGAGGAGCCCCGTTTCCCCCTCGTAGCTCGAGATGAGGGATCCTTTCCCTGCTTTCAACGGGAAAGAATTCCCGGCGTTCCCGTCGCATCTCAAGAGGAGGCACTCTCAACAGGAAAGGCGAGAGGAACTCCATGGTCGTACCACCATTCCAAGATTCCCCCAGATGTCTCAGTCCATTCCAGAGGAACCTCTTTGCCCTGCACTGGCTCATCTTTCACGCCGAGGATCGACTCACACCACGGTGGCACGTGGGACAGCCCTGTGGGAAAGCCTCGAGGGAAAGGCTCGAGGCAAAACCACAGATCCTTTGATCCACGCCACGGGAAGCGTGACATTTCTGCCACAGCCTGGAAGGAAAGCGCACGTGCATGCCCCCACTCGAGACGAGGCCTGACTCCCCTGGGGAGACTCCAGAAGTACCCAAAGATCCATGTCAGCCCCTGAGAGGAATCCTCGTTTCCTGCCCTGATTCCACACAAGGTTTTTGGCCCCGGTATCGACGGGAGAGGAATCCCGAGAGGCCCCCTAGCAACTCGCATGGGGACTGGCCTCTCCTGAGGCCACCAGGGCGGGTCCCTGAGGTCCCCGTCGTAACTCGAGAACACCTGCTGCAACTCGAGAAAATCCAGGAAGTTCTGCCTTTCAGGCGAGATGAGGCCTATTTCCGATGAGGCGTCTGGAGACTAATGACACCTAACCTCTGGAACTTCGAAAGGGTCTTTCACACCCTTGCTGCGACTCAAGAAGTTCACTGCCATACCCGTCTCCACTCGAGAGGAAGCACGATGGTCCCGTCCACATCCAGAGGAGCCCCGTTTCCCCCTCGTAGCTCGAGATGAGGGATCCTTTCCCTGCTTTCAACGGGAAAGAATTCCCGTCGTTCCCGTCGCATCTCAAGAGGAGGCACTCTCAACAGGAAAGGCGAGAGGAACTCCATGGTCGTACCACCATTCCAAGAGTCCCCCAGATGTCTCAGTCCATTCCAGAGGAACCTCTTTGCCCTGCACTGGCTCATCTTTCACGCCGAGGATCGACTCACACCACGGTGGCACGTGGGACAGCCCTGTGGGAAATCCTCGAGGGAAAACCACAGATCCTTTGATCCACGCGACGGGAAGCGTGACATTGCTGCTACAGCCTGGAAGGAAAGCGCACGTGCATGCCCCCACTCGAGACGAGGCCTGACTCCCCTGGGGAGACTCCAGATGTACCCAAAGATCCATGTCAGCCCCTGAGAGGAATCCTCGGTTCCGGCCCTGACTCCACACAAGGTTTTTGGCCCCGATATTGACGGGAGAGGAATCCCGAGAGGCCCCCTAGCAACTCGCATGGGGACTGGCCTCTCCTGAGGCCACCAGGGCGGGTCCCTGAGGTCCCCGTCGTAACTCGAGAACACCTGCCGCAACTCGAGAAAATCCAGGAAGTTCTCCCTTCCAGGCGAGATGAGGCCTATTTGCGATGAGGCGTCGGGAGATTAATGACACCTAACCTCTGGAACTTCGAAAGGGTCTTTCACACCCTTGCTGCAACTCAAGAAGTTCACCGCCATACCCGTCTCCACTCGAGAGGAAGCACGATGGTCCCGCCCACATCCAGAGGAGCCCCGTTTCCCCCTCGTAGCTCGAGATGAGGGATCCTTTCCCTGCTTTCAACGGGAAAGAATTCCCGGCGTTCCCGTCGCATCTCAAGAGGAGGCACTCTCAACAGGAAAGGCGAGAGGAACTCCATGGTCGTACCACCATTCCAAGAGTCCCCCAGATGTCTCAGTCCATTCCAGAGGAAGCTCTTTGCCCTGCACTGGCTCATCTTTCACGCCGAGGATCGACTCACACCACGGTGGCACGTGGGACAGCCCTGTGGGAAAGCCTCGAGGGAAAGCCTCGAGGGAAAACCACAGATCCTTTGATCCACGCGACGGGAAGCGTGACATTGCTGCTACAGCCTGGAAGGAAAGCGCACGTGCATGCCCCCACTCGAGACGAGGCCTGACTCCCCTGGGGAGACTCCAGAAGTACCCAAAGATCCATGTCAGCCCCTGAGAGGAATCCTCGTTTCCTGCCCTGATACCACACAAGGTTTTTGGCCCCGGTATCGACGGGAGAAGAATCCCGAAAGGCCCCCTAGCAACTCGCATGGGGACTGGCCTCTCCTGAGGCCACCAGGGCGGGTCCCTGAGGTCCCCGTCGTAACTCGAAAACACCTGCCGCAACTCGAGAAAATCCAGGAAGTTCTCCCTTTCAGGCGAGATGAGGCCTATCTCCGATGAGGCGTCTGGAGACTAATGACACCTAACCTCTGGAACTTCGAAAGAGTCTTTCACACCCTTGCTGCGACTCAAGAAGTTCACCGCCATACCCGTCTCCACTCGAGAGGAAGCACGATGGTCCCGCCCACATCCAGAGGAGCCCCGTTTCCCCCTCGTAGCTCGAGATGAGGGATCCTTTCCCTGCTTTCAACGGGAAAGAATTCCCGGCGTTCCCGTCTCATCTCAAGAGGAGGCACTCTCAACAGGAAAGGCGAGAGGAACTCCATGGTTGTACCACCATTCCAAGAGTCCCCCAGATGTCTCAGTCCATTCCAGAGGAACCTCTTTGCCCTGCACTGGCTCATCTTTCACGCCAAGGATCGACTCACACCACGGTGGCACGTGGGACAGACCTGTGGGAAAGCCTCGAGGGAAAGCCTCGAGGCAAAACCACAGATCCTTTGATCCACGCCACGGGAAGCGTGACATTTCTGCCACAGCCTGGAAGGAAAGCGCACGTGCATGCCCCCACTCGAGACGAGGCCTGACTCCCCTGGGGAGACTCCAGAAGTACCCAAAGATCCATGTCAGCCCCTGAGAGGAATCCTCGGTTCCGGCCCTGACTCCACACAAGGTTTTTGGCCCCGGTATCGACGGGAGAGGAATCCCGAGAGGCCCCCTAGCAACTCGCATGGGGACTGGCCTCTCCTGAGGCCACCAGGGCGGGTCCCTGAGGTCCCCGTTGTAACTCGAGAACACCTGCTGCAACTCGAGAAAATCCAGGAAGTTCTCCCTTTCAGGCGAGATGAGGCCTATTTCCGATGAGGCGTCTGGAGACTAATGACACCTAACCTCTGGAACTTCGAAAAGGGTCTTTCACACCCTTGCTGCGACTCAAGAAGTTCACCGCCATAGCCGTCTCCACTCGAGAGGAAGCACGATGGTCCCGCACACATCCAGAGGAGCCCCGTTTCCCCCTTGTAGCTCGAGATGAGGGATCCTTTCCCTGCTTTCAACGGGAAAGAATTCCCGGCGTTCCCGTCGCATCTCAAGAGGAGGCACTCTCAACAGGAAAGGCGAGAGGAACTCCATGGTCGTACCACCATTCCAAGAGTCCCCCAGATGTCTCAGTCCATTCCAGAGGAACCTCTTTGCCCTGCACTGGCTCATCTTTCACGCCTAGGATCGACTCACACCACGGTGGCACGTGGGACAGCCCTGTGGGAAAGCCTCGAGGGAAAACCACAGATCCTTTGATCCACGCGACGGGAAGCGTGACATTGCTGCTACAGCCTGGAAGGAAAGCGCACGTGCATGCCCCCACTCGAGACGAGGCCTGACTCCCCTGGGGAGACTCCAGAAGTACCCAAAGATCCATGTCAGCCCCTGAGAGGAATCCTCGGTTCCGGCCCTGACTCCACACAAGGTTTTTGGCCCCGGTATTGACGGGAGAGGAATCCCGAGAGGCCCCCTAGCAACTCGCATGGGGACTGGCCTCTCCTGAGGCCACCAGGGCGGGTCCCTGAGGTCCCCGTCGTAACTCGAGAACACCTGCCGCAACTCGAGAAAATCCAGGAAATTCTCCCTTCCAGGCGAGATGAGGCCTATTTCCCATGAGGCGTGGGGAGATTAATGACACCTAACCTCTGGAACTTCGAAAGGGTCTTTCACACCCTTGCTGCAACTCAAGAAGTTCACCGCCATACCTGTCTCCACTCGAGAGGAAGCACGATGGTCCCGCCCACATCCAGAGGAGCCCCGTTTCCCCCTCGTAGCTCGAGATGAGGGATCCTTTCCCTGCTTTCAACGGGAAAGAATTCCCGGCGTTCCCGTCGCATCTCAAGAGGAGGCACTCTCAACAGGAAAGGCGGGAGGAACTCCATGGTCGTACCACCATTCCAAGAGTCCCCCAGATGTCTCAGTCCATTCCAGAGGAACCTCTTTGCCCTGCACTGGCTCATCTTTCACGCCGAGGATCGACTCACACCACGGTGGCACGTCGGACAGCCCTGTGGGAAAGCCTCGAGGGAAAGCCTCGAGGCAAAACCACAGATCCTTTGATCCATGCCACGGGAAGCGTGACATTTCTGCCACAGCCTGGAAGGAAAGCGCACGTGCATGCCCCCACTCGAGACGAGGGCTGACTCCCCTGGGGAGACTCCAGAAGTACCCAAAGATCCATGTCAGCCCCTGAGAGGAATCCTCGTTTCCTGCCCTGATTATACACAAGGTTTTTGGCCCCGGTATCGACGGGAGAGGAATCCCGAGAGGCCCCCTAGCAACTAGCATGGGGACTGACCTCTCCTGAGGCCACCAGGGCGGGTCCCTGAGGTCCCCGTCGTAACTCGAGAACACCTGCCGCAACTCGAGAAAATCCAGGAAGTTCTCCCTTTCAGGCGAGATGAGGCCTATTTCCGATGAGGCGTCTGGAGACTAATGACACCTAACCTCTGGAACTTCGAAAGGGTTTTTCACACCCTTGCTGCGACTTAAGAAGTTCACCGCCATACCCGTCTCCACTCGAGAGGAAGCACGATGGTCCCGCCCACATCCAGAGGAGCCGCGTTTCCCCCTCGTAGCTCGAGATGAGGGATCCTTTCCCTGCTTTCAACGGGAAAGAATTCCCGGCGTTCCCGTCTCTTCTCAAGAGGAGGCACTCTCAACAGGAAAGGTGAGAGGAACTCCATGGTCGTACCACCATTCCAAGAGTCCCCCAGATGTCTCAGTCCATTCCAGAGGAACCTCTTTGCCCTGCACTGGCTCATCTTTCACGCCAAGGATCGACTCACACCACGGTGGCACGTGGGACAGCCCTGTGGGAAAGCCTCGAGGGAAAGCCTCGAGGGAAAACCACAGATCCTTTGATCCACGCAACGGGAAGCGTGACATTGCTGCTACAGCCTGGAAGGAAAGCGCACGTGCATGCCCCCACTCGAGACGAGGCCTGACTCCCCTGGGGAGACTCCAGAAGTACCCAAAGATCCATGTCAGCCCCTGAGAGGAATCCTCGGTTCCGGCCCTGACTCCACACAAGGTTTTTGGCCCCGGTATCGACGGGAGAGAAATCCCGAGAGGCCCCCTAGCAAGTCGCATGGGGACTGGCCTCTCCTGAGGCCACCAGGGCGGGTCCCTGAGGTCCCCGTCGTAACTTGAGAACACCTGCCGCAACTCGAGAAAATCCAGGAAGTTCTCCCTTCCAGGCGAGATGAGGCCTATTTCCAATGAGGCGTCTGGAGATTAATGACACCTAACCTCTGGAACTTCGAAAGGGTCTTTCACACCCTTGCTGCAACTCAAGAAGTTCACCGCCATACCCGTCTCCACTCGAGAGGAAGCACGATGGTCCCGCCCACATCCAGAGGAGCCCCGTTTCCCCCTCGTAGCTCGAGATGAGGGATCCTTTCTCTGCTTTCAACGGGAAAGAATTCCCGGCGTTCCCGTCGCATCTCAAGAGGAGGCACTCTCAACAGGAAAGGCGAGAGGAACTCCATGGTCGTACCACCATTCCAAGAGTCCCCCAGATGTCTCAGTCCATTCCAGAGGAACCTCTTTGCCCTGCACTGGCTCATCTTTCACGCCGAGGATCGACTCACACCACGGTGGCACGTGGGACAGCCCTGTGGGAAAGCCTCGAGGGAAAGCCTCGAGGCAAAACCACAGATCCTTTGATCCACGCCACGGGAAGCGTGACATTTCTGCCACAGCCTGGAAGGAAAGCGCACGTGCATGCCCCCACTCGAGACGAGGCCTGACTCCCCTGGGGAGACTCCAGAAGTACCCAAAGATCCATGTCAGCCCCTGAGAGGAATCCTCGTTTCCTGCCCTGATTCCACACAAGGTTTTTGGCCCCGGTATCGACGGGAGAGGAATCCCGAGAGGCCCCCTAGCAACTCGCATGGGGACTGGCCTCTCCTGAGGCCACCAGGGCGGGTCCCTGAGGTCCCCGTCGTAACTCGAGAACACCTGCTGCAACTCGAGAAAATCCAGGAAGTTCTCCCTTTCAGGCGAGATGAGGCCTATTTGCGATGAGGCGTCTGGAGACTAATGACACCTAACCTCTGGAACTTCGAAAGGGTCTTTCACACCCTTGCTGCGACTCAAGAAGTTCACCGCCATACCCGTCTCCACTCGAGAGGAAGCACGATGGTCCCGTCCACATCCAGAGGAGCCCCGTTTCCCCCTCGTAGCTCGAGATGAGGGATCCTTTCCCTGCTTTCAACGGGAAAGAATTCCCGGCGTTCCCGTCGCATCTCAAGAGGAGGCACTCTCAACAGGAAAGGCGAGAGGAACTCCATGGTCGTACCACCATTCCAAGAGTCCCCCAGATGTCTCAGTCCATTCCAGAGGAACCTCTTTGCCCTGCACTGGCTCATCTTTCACGCCGAGGATCGACTCACACCACGGTGGCACGTGGGACAGCCCTGTGGGAAATCCTCGAGGGAAAACCACAGATCCTTTGATCCACGCGACGGGAAGCGTGACATTGCTGCTACAGCCTGGAAGGAAAGCGCACGTGCATGCCCCCACTCGAGACGAGGCCTGACTCCCCTGGGGAGACTCCAGAAGTACCCAAAGATCCATGTCAGCCCCTGAGAGGAATCCTCGGTTCCGGCCCTGACTCCACACAAGGTTTTTGGCCCCGGTATTGACGGGAGAGGAATCCCGAGAGGCCCCCTAGCAACTCGCATGGGGACTGGCCTCTCCTGAGGCCACCAGGGCGGGTCCCTGAGGTCCCCGTCGTAACACGAGAACACCTGCCGCAACTCGAGAAAAACCAGGAAGTTCTCCCTTCCAGGCGAGATGAGGCCTATTTCCAATGAGGCGTCTGGAGATTAATGACACCTAACCTCTGGAACTTCGAAAGGGTCTTTCACACCCTTGCTGCAACTCAAGAAGTTCACCGCCATACCCGTCTCCACTCGAGAGGAAGCACGATGGTCCCGCCCACATCCAGAGGAGCCCCGTTTCCCCCTCGTAGCTCGAAATGAGGGATCCTTTCCCTGCTTTCAACGGGAAAGAATTCCCGGCGTTCCCGTCGCATCTCAAGAGGAGGCACTCTCAACAGGAAAGGCGAGAGGAACTCCAAGGTCGTACCACCATTCCAAGAGTCCCCCAGATGTCTCAGTCCATTCCAGAGGAACCTCTTTGCCCTGCACTGGCTCATCTTTCACGCCAAGGATCGACTCACACTACGGTGGCACGTGGGACAGACCTGTGGGAAAGCCTCGAGGGAAAGCCTCGAGGGAAAACCACAGATCCTTTGATCAAGGCCACGGGAAGCGTGACATTGCTGCTACAGCCTGGAAGGAAAGCGCACGTGCATGCCCCCACTCGAGACGAGGCCTGACTCCCCTGGGGAGACTCCAGAAGTACCCAAAGATCCATGTCAGCCCCTGAGAGGAATCCTCGGTTCCTGCCCTGACTCCACACAAGGTTTTTGGCCCCGGTATCGACGGGAGAGGAATCCCGAGAGGCCCCCTAGCAACTCGCATGGGGACTGGCCTCTCCTGAGGCCACCAGGGCGGGTCCCTGAGGTCCCCGTCGTAACTCGAGAACACCTGCCGCAACTCGAGAAAATCCAGGAAGTTCTCCCTTCCAGGCGAGATGAGGCCTATTTCCGATGAGGCGTCGGGAGATTAATGACACCTAACCTCTGGAACTTCGAAAGGGTCTTTCACACCCTTGCTGCAACTCAAGAAGTTCACCGCCATACCCGTCTCCACTCGAGTGGAAGCACGATGATCCCGCCCACATCCAGAGGAGCCCCGTTTCCCCCTCGTAGCTCGAGATGAGGGATCCTTTCCCTGCTTTCAACGGGAAAGAATTCCCGGCGTTCCCGTCGCATCTCAAGAGGAGGCACTCTCAACAGGAAAGGCGAGAGGAACTCCATGGTCGTACCACCATTCCAAGAGTCCCCCAGATGTCTCAGTCCATTCCAGAGGAAGCTCTTTGCCCTGCACTGGCTCATCTTTCACGCCGAGGATCGACTCACACCACGGTGGCACGTGGGACAGCCCTGTGGGAAAGCCTCGAGGGAAAGCCTCGAGGGAAAACCACAGATCCTTTGATCCACGCAACGGGAAGCGTGACATTGCTGCTACAGCCTGGAAGGAAAGCGCACGTGCATGCCCCCACTCGAGACGAGGCCTGACTCCCCTGGGGAGACTCCAGAAGTACCCAAAGATCCATGTCAGCCCCTGAGAGGAATCCTCGGTTCCGGCCCTGTCTCCACACAAGGTTTTTGACCCCGGTATCGACGGGAGAGGAATCCCGAGAGGCCCCCTAGCAAGTCGCATGGGGACTGGCCTCTCCTGAGGCCACCAGGGCGGGTCCCTGAGGTCCCCGTCGTAACTTGAGAACACCTGCCGCAACTCGAGAAAATCCAGGAAGTTCTCCCTTCCAGGCGAGATGAGGCCTATTTCCAATGAGGCGTCTGGAGATTAATGACACCTAACCTCTGGAACTTCGAAAGGGTCTTTCACACCCTTGCTGCAACTCAAGAAGTTCACCGCCATACCCGTCTCCACTCGAGAGGAAGCACGATGGTCCCGCCCACATCCAGAGGAGCCCCGTTTCCCCCTCGTAGCTCGAGATGAGGGATCCTTTCTCTGCTTTCAATGGGAAAGAATTCCCGGCGTTCCCGTCGCATCTCAAGAGGAGGCACTCTCAACAGGAAAGGCGAGAGGAACTCCATGGTCGTACCACCATTCCAAGAGTCCCCCAGATGTCTCAGTCCATTCCAGAGGAACCTCTTTGCCCTGCACTGGCTCATCTTTCACGCCGAGGATCGACTCACACCACGGTGGCACGTGGGACAGCCCTGTGGGAAAGCCTCGAGGGAAAGCCTCGAGGCAAAACCACAGATCCTTTGATCCACGCCACGGGAAGCGTGACATTTCTGCCACAGCCTGGAAGGAAAGCGCACGTGCATGCCCCCACTCGAGACGAGGCCTGACTCCCCTGGGGAGACTCCAGAAGTACCCAAAGATCCATGTCAGCCCCTGAGAGGAATCCTCGTTTCCTGCCCTGATTCCACACAAGGTTTTTGGCCCCGGTATCGACGGGAGAGGAATCCCGAGAGGCCCCCTAGCAACTCGCATGGGGACTGGCCTCTCCTGAGGCCACCAGGGCGGGTCCCTGAGGTCCCCGTCGTAACACGAGAACACCTGCCGCAACTCGAGAAAAACCAGGAAGTTCTCCCTTCCAGGCGAGATGAGGCCTATTTCCAATGAGGCGTCTGGAGATTAATGACACCTAACCTCTGGAACTTCGAAAGGGTCTTTCACAGCCTTGCTGCAACTCAAGAAGTTCACCGCCATACCCGTCTCCACTCGAGAGGAAGCACGATGGTCCCGCCCACATCCAGAGGAGCCCCGTTTCCCCCTCGTAGCTCGAAATGAGGGATCCTTTCCCTGCTTTCAACGGGAAAGAATTCCCGGCGTTCCCGTCGCATCTCAAGAGGAGGCACTCTCAACAGGAAAGGCGAGAGGAACTCCAAGGTCGTACCACCATTCCAAGAGTCCCCCAGATGTCTCAGTCCATTCCAGAGGAACCTCTTTGCCCTGCACTGGCTCATCTTTCACGCCAAGGATCGACTCACACTACGGTGGCACGTGGGACAGACCTGTGGGAAAGCGTCGAGGGAAAGCCTCGAGGGAAAACCACAGATCCTTTGATCAAGGCCACGGGAAGCGTGACATTGCTGCTACAGCCTGGAAGGAAAGCGCACGTGCATGCCCCCACTCGAGACGAGGCCTGACTCCCCTGGGGAGACTCCAGAAGTACCCAAAGATCCATGTCAGCCCCTGAGAGGAATCCTCGGTTCCGGCCCTGACTCCACACAAGGTTTTTGGCCCCGGTATCGACGGGAGAGGAATCCCGAGAGGCCCCCTAGCAACTCGCATGGGGACTGGCCTCTCCTGAGGCCACCAGGGCGGGTCCCTGAGGTCCCCGTCGTAACTCGAGAACACCTGCCGCAACTCGAGAAAATCCAGGAAGTTCTCCCTTCCAGGCGAGATGAGGCCTATTTGCGATGAGGCGTCGGGAGATTAATGACACCTAACCTCTGGAACTTCGAAAGGGTCTTTCACACCCTTGCTGCAACTCAAGAAGTTCACCGCCATACCCGTCTCCACTCGAGAGGAAGCACGATGGTCCCGCCCACATCCAGAGGAGCCCCGTTTCCCCCTCGTAGCTCGAGATGAGGGATCCTTTCCCTGCTTTCAACGGGAAAGAATTCCCGGCGTTCCCGTCGCATCTCAAGAGGAGGCACTCTCAACAGGAAAGGCGAGAGGAACTCCATGGTCGTACCACCATTCCAAGAGTCCCCCAGATGTCTCAGTCCATTCCAGAGGAAGCTCTTTGCCCTGCACTGGCTCATCTTTCACGCCGAGGATCGACTCACACCACGGTGGCACGTGGGACAGCCCTGTGGGAAAGCCTCGAGGGAAAGCCTCGAGGGAAAACCACAGATCCTTTGATCCACGCCACGGGAAGCGTGACATTGCTGCTACAGCCTGGAAGGAAAGCGCACGTGCATGCCCCCACTCGAGACGAGGCCTGACTCCCCTGGGGAGACTCCAGAAGTACCCAAAGATCCATGTCAGCCCCTGAGAGGAATCCTCGGTTCCGGCCCTGACTCCACACAAGGTTTTTGGCCCCGGTATCGAAGGGAGAGGAATCCCGAGAGACCCCCTAGCAACTCGCATGGGGACTGGCCTCTCCTGAGGCCACCAGGGCGGGTCCCTGAGGTCCCCGTCGTAACTCGAGAACACCTGCCGCATCTCGAGAAAATCCAGGAAGTTCTCCCTTCCAGGCGAGATGAGGCCTATTTCCGATGAGGCGTCTGGAGACTAATGACACCTAACCTCTGGAACTACGAAAGGGTCTTTCACACACTTGCTACAACTCAAGAAGTTCACCGCCATACCCGTTTCCACTCGAAAGGAAGCACGATGGTCCCGCCCACATCAGAAGGAGCCCCGTTTGCCCCTCGTAGCTCGAGATGAGGGATCCTTTCCCTGCTTTCAACGGGAAAGAATACCCGGCGTTCCCGTCGCATCTCAAGAGGAGGCACTCTCAGCAGGAAAGGCGAGTGGAACTCCATGGTCGTACCACCATTCCAAGAGTCCCCCAGATGTCTCAGTCCATTCCAGAGGAACCTCTTTGCCCTGCACTGGCTCATCATTCACGCCGAGGATCGACTCACACCACCGTGGCACGTGGGACAGCTCTGTGGGAAAGCCTCGAGGGAAAGTCTCGAGGGAAAACCACAGATCCTTTGATCCACGCCACGGGAAGCGTGACGTTGCTGCTACAGCCTGGAAGGAAAGCGCACGTGCATGCCCCCACTCGAGATGAGGCCTGACTCCCCTGGGGAGACTCCAGAAGTACCCAAAGATCCATGTCAGCCCCTGAGAGGAATCCTCGGTTCCGGCTCTGACTCCACACAAGGATTTTGGCCCCGGTATCGACGGGAGAGGAATCCCGAGAGGAAACCCTAGCAACTCGCATGAGGAATGGCCTCTCCTAAGACCACCAGGGCGGGTCCCTGAGGTCCCCGTCGTAACTCGAGAACACCTGCCGCATCTCGAGAAAATCCAGGAAGTTCTCCCTTCCAGGCGAGATGAGGCCTATTTCCGATGAGGCCTCTGGAGACTAATGACACCTAACCTCTGGAACTTCAAAAGGGTCTTTCACACCCTTGCTGCAACTCAAGAAGTTCACCGCCATACCCGTCTCCACTCGAGAGGAAGCACGATGGTCCCGCCCACATCCAGAGGAGCCCCGTTTCCCCCTCGTAGCTCGAGATGAGGGATCCTTTCCCTGCTTTCAACGGGAAAGAATTCCCGGCGTTCCCGTCGCATCTCAAGAGGAGGCACTCTCAACAGGAAAGGCGAGAGGAACTCCATGGTCGTACCACCATTCCAAGAGTCCCCCAGATGTCTCAGTCCATTCCAGAGGAACCTCTTTGCCCTGCACTGGCTCATCTTTCACGCCGAGGATCGACTCACACCACGGTGGCACGTGGGACAGCCCTGTGGGAAAGCCTCGAGGGAAAGCCTCGAGGGAAAACCACAGATCCTTTGATCCACGCGACGGGAAGCGTGACATTGCTGCTACAGCCTGGAAAGAAAGCGCACGTGCATGCCACCACTCGAGACGAGGCCTGACTCCCCTGGGGAGACTCCAGAAGTACCCAAAGATCCATGTCAGCCCCTGAGAGGAATCCTCGGTTCCGGCCCTGACTCCACACAAGGTTTTTGGCCCCGGTATCGACGGGAGAGGAATCCCGAGAGGCCCCCTAGCAACTCGCATGGGGACTGGCCTCTCCTGAGGCCACCAGGGCGGGTCCCTGAGGTCCCCGTCGTAACACGAGAACACCTGCCGCAACTCGAGAAAAACCAGGAAGTTCTCCCTTCCAGGCGAGATGAGGCCTATTTCCAATGAGGCGTCTGGAGATTAATGACACCTAACCTCTGGAACTTCGAAAGGGTCTTTCACAGCCTTGCTGCAACTCAAGAAGTTCACCGCCATACCCGTCTCCACTCGAGAGGAAGCACGATGGTCCCGCCCACATCCAGAGGAGCCCCGTTTCCCCCTCGTAGCTCGAAATGAGGGATCCTTTCTCTGCTTTCAACGGGAAAGAATTCCCGGCGTTCCCGTCGCATCTCAAGAGGAGGCACTCTCAACAGGAAAGGCGAGAGGAACTCCATGGTCGTACCACCATTCCAAGAGTCCCCCAGATGTCTCAGTCCATTCCAGAGGAACCTCTTTGCCCTGCACTGGCTCATCTTTCACGCCGAGGATCGACTCACACCACGGTGGCACGTGGGACAGCCCTGTGGGAAAGCCTCGAGGGAAAGCCTCGAGGCAAAACCACAGATCCTTTGATCCACGCCACGGGAAGCGTGACATTTCTGCCACAGCCTGGAAGGAAAGCGCACGTGCATGCCCCCACTCGAGACGAGGCCTGACTCCCCTGGGGAGACTCCAGAAGTACCCAAAGATCCATGTCAGCCCCTGAGAGGAATCCTCGTTTCCTGCCCTGATTCCACACAAGGTTTTTGGCCCCGGTATCGACGGGAGAGGAATCCCGAGAGGCCCCCTAGCAACTCGCATGGGGACTGGCCTCTCCTGAGGCCACCAGGGCGGGTCCCTGAGGTCCCCGTTGTAACTCGAGAACACCTGCTGCAACTCGAGAAAATCCAGGAAGTTCTCCCTTTCAGGCGAGATGAGGCCTATTTCCGATGAGGCGTCTGGAGACTAATGACACCTAACCTCTGGAACTTCGAAAGGGTCTTTCACACCCTTGCTGCGACTCAAGAAGTTCACCGCCATACACGTCTCCACTCGAGAGGAAGCACGATGGTCCCGTCCACATCCAGAGGAGCCCCGTTTCCCCCTCGTAGCTCGAGATGAGGGATCCTTTCCCTGCTTTCAACGGGAAAGAATTCCCGGCGTTCCCGTCGCATCTCAAGAGGAGGCACTCTCAACAGGAAAGGCCAGAGGAACTCCATGGTCGTACCACCATTCCAAGAGTCCCCCAGATGTCTCAGTCCATTTCAGAGGAACCTCTTTGCCCTGCACTGGCTCATCTTTCACGCCGAGGATCGACTCACACCACGGTGGCACGTGGGACAGCCCTGTGGGAAATCCTCGAGGGAAAACCACAGATCCTTTGATCCACGCGACGGGAAGCGTGACATTGCTGCTACAGCCTGGAAGGAAAGCGCACGTGCATGCCCCCACTCGAGACGAGGCCTGACTCCCCTGGGGAGACTCCAGAAGTACCCAAAGATCCATGTCAGCCCCTGAGAGGAATCCTCGGTTCCGGCCCTGACTCCACACAAGGTTTTTGGCCCCGGTATTGACGGGAGAGGAATCCCGAGAGGCCCCCTAGCAACTCGCATGGGGACTGGCCTCTCCTGAGGCCACCAGGGCGGGTCCCTGAGGTCCCCGTCGTAACTCGAGAACACCTGCCGCAACTCGAGAAAATCCAGGAAATTCTCCCTTCCAGGCGAGATGAGGCCTATTTCCCATGAGGCGTGGGGAGATTAATGACACCTAACCTCTGGAACTTCGAAAGGGTCTTTCACACCCTTGCTGCAACTCAAGAAGTTCACCGCCATACCTGTCTCCACTCGAGAGGAAGCACGATGGTCCCGCCCACATCCAGAGGAGCCCCGTTTCCCCCTCGTAGCTCGAGATGAGGGATCCTTTCCCTGCTTTCAACGGGAAAGAATTCCCGGCGTTCCCGTCGCATCTCAAGAGGAGACACTCTCAACAGGAAAGGCGGGAGGAACTCCATGGTCGTACCACCATTCCAAGAGTCCCCCAGATGTCTCAGTCCATTCCAGAGGAACCTCTTTGCCCTGCACTGGCTCATCTTTCACGCCGAGGATCGACTCACACCACGTTGGCACGTCGGACAGCCCTGTGGGAAAGCCTCGAGGGAAAGCCTCGAGGCAAAACCACAGATCCTTTGATCCATGCCACGGGAAGCGTGACATTTCTGCCACAGCCTGGAAGGAAAGCGCACGTGCATGCCCCCACTCGAGACGAGGGCTGACTCCCCTGGGGAGACTCCAGAAGTACCCAAAGATCCATGTCAGCCCCTGAGAGGAATTCTCGTTTCCTGCCCTGATTACACACAAGGTTTTTGGCCCCGGTATCGACGGGAGAGGAATCCCGAGAGGCCCCCTAGCAAGTCGCATGGGGACTGGCCTCTCCTGAGGCCACCAGGGCGGGTCCCTGAGGTCCCCGTCGTAACTTGAGAACACCTGCCGCAACTCGAGAAAATCCAGGAAGTTCTCCCTTCCAGGCGAGATGAGGCCTATTTCCAATGAGGCGTCTGGAGATTAATGACACCTAACCTCTGGAACTTCGAAAGGGTCTTTCACACCCTTGCTGCAACTCAAGAAGTTCACCGCCATACCCGTCTCCACTCGAGAGGAAGCACGATGGTCCCGCCCACATCCAGAGGAGCCCCGTTTCCCCCTCGTAGCTCGAGATGAGGGATCCTTTCTCTGCTTTCAACGGGAAAGAATTCCCGGCGTTCCCGTCGCATCTCAAGAGGAGGCACTCTCAACAGGAAAGGCGAGAGGAACTCCATGGTCGTACCACCATTCCAAGAGTCCCCCAGATGTCTCAGTCCATTCCAGAGGAACCTCTTTGCCCTGCACTGGCTCATCTTTCACGCCGAGGATCGACTCACACCACGGTGGCACGTGGGACAGCCCTGTGGGAAAGCCTCGAGGGAAAGCCTCGAGGCAAAACCACAGATCCTTTGATCCACGCCACGGGAAGCGTGACATTTCTGCCACAGCCTGGAAGGAAAGCGCACGTGCATGCCCCCACTCGAGACGAGGCCTGACTCCCCTGGGGAGACTCCAGAAGTACCCAAAGATCCATGTCAGCCCCTGAGAGGAATCCTCGTTTCCTGCCCTGATTCCACACAAGGTTTTTGGCCCCGGTATCGACGGGAGAGGAATCCCGAGAGGCCCCCTAGCAACTCGCATGGGGACTGGCCTCTCCTGAGGCCACCCGGGCGGGTCCCTGAGGTCCCCGTCGTAACTCGAGAACACCTGCTGCAACTCGAGAAAATCCAGGAAGTTCTCCCTTTCAGGCGAGATGAGGCCTATTTCCGATGAGGCGTCTGGAGACTAATGACACCTAACCTCTGGAACTTCGAAAGGGTCTTTCACACCCTTGCTGCGACTCAAGAAGTTCACCGCCATACCCGTCTCCACTCGAGAGGAAGCACGATGGTCCCGTCCACATCCAGAGGAGCCCCGTTTCCCCCTCGTAGCTCGAGATGAGGGATCCTTTCCCTGCTTTCAACGGGAAAGAATTCCCGGCGTTCCCGTCGCATCTCAAGAGGAGGCACTCTCAACAGGAAAGGCGAGAGGAACTCCATGGTCGTACCACCATTCCAAGAGTCCCCCAGATGTCTCAGTCCATTCCAGAGGAACCTCTTTGCCCTGCACTGGCTCATCTTTCACGCCGAGGATCGACTCACACCACGGTGGCACGTGGGACAGCCCTGTGGGAAATCCTCGAGGGAAAACCACAGATCCTTTGATCCACGCGACGGGAAGCGTGACATTGCTGCTACAGCCTGGAAGGAAAGCGCACGTGCATGCCCCCACTCGAGACGAGGCCTGACTCCCCTGGGGAGACTCCAGAAGTACCCAAAGATCCATGTCAGCCCCTGAGAGGAATCCTCGGTTCCGGCCCTGACTCCACACAAGGTTTTTGGCCCCGGTATTGACGGGAGAGGAATCCCGAGAGGCCCCCTAGCAACTCGCATGGGGACTGGCCTCTCCTGAGGCCACCAGGGCGGGTCCCTGAGGTCCCCGTCGTAACACGAGAACACCTGCCGCAACTCGAGAAAAACCAGGAAGTTCTCCCTTCCAGGCGAGATGAGGCCTATTTCCAATGAGGCGTCTGGAGATTAATGACACCTAACCTCTGGAACTTCGAAAGGGTCTTTCACAGCCTTGCTGCAACTCAAGAAGTTCACCGCCATACCCGTCTCCACTCGAGAGGAAGCACGATGGTCCCGCCCACATCCAGAGGAGCCCCGTTTCCCCCTCGTAGCTCGAAATGAGGGATCCTTTCCCTGCTTTCAACGGGAAAGAATTCCCGGCGTTCCCGTCGCATCTCAAGAGGAGGCACTCTCAACAGGAAAGGCGAGAGGAACTCCAAGGTCGTACCACCATTCCAAGAGTCCCCCAGATGTCTCAGTCCATTCCAGAGGAACCTCTTTGCCCTGCACTGGCTCATCTTTCACGCCAAGGATCGACTCACACTACGGTGGCACGTGGGACAGACCTGTGGGAAAGCCTCGAGGGAAAGCCTCGAGGGAAAACCACAGATCCTTTGATCAAGGCCACGGGAAGCGTGACATTGCTGCTACAGCCTGGAAGGAAAGCGCACGTGCATGCCCCCACTCGAGACGAGGCCTGACTCCCCTGGGGAGACTCCAGAAGTACCCAAAGATCCATGTCAGCCCCTGAGAGGAATCCTCGGTTCCGGCCCTGACTCCACACAAGGTTTTTGGCCCCGGTATCGACGGGAGAGGAATCCCGAGAGGCCCCCTAGCAACTCGCATGGGGACTGGCCTCTCCTGAGGCCACCAGGGCGGGTCCCTGAGGTCCCCGTCGTAACTCGAGAACACCTGCCGCAACTCGAGAAAATCCAGGAAGTTCTCCCTTCCAGGCGAGATGAGGCCTATTTGCGATGAGGCGTCGGGAGATTAATGACACCTAACCTCTGGAACTTCGAAAGGGTCTTTCACACCCTTGCTGCAACTCAAGAAGTTCACCGCCATACCCGTCTCCACTCGAGAGGAAGCACGATGATCCCGCCCACATCCAGAGGAGCCCCGTTTCCCCCTCGTAGCTCGAGATGAGGGATCCTTTCCCTGCTTTCAACGGGAAAGAATTCCCGGCGTTCCCGTCGCATCTCAAGAGGAGGCACTCTCAACAGGAAAGGCGAGAGGAACTCCATGGTCGTACCACCATTCCAAGAGTCCCCCAGATGTCTCAGTCCATTCCAGAGGAAGCTCTTTGCCCTGCACTGGCTCATCTTTCACGCCGAGGATCGACTCACACCACGGTGGCACGTGGGACAGCCCTGTGGGAAAGCCTCGAGGGAAAGCCTCGAGGGAAAACCACAGATCCTTTGATCCACGCAACGGGAAGCGTGACATTGCTGCTACAGCCTGGAAGGAAAGCGCACGTGCATGCCCCCACTCGAGACGAGGCCTGACTCCCCTGGGGAGACTCCAGAAGTACCCAAAGATCCATGTCAGCCCCTGAGAGGAATCCTCGGTTCCGGCCCTGTCTCCACACAAGGTTTTTGACCCCGGTATCGACGGGAGAGGAATCCCGAGAGGCCCCCTAGCAAGTCGCATGGGGACTGGCCTCTCCTGAGGCCACCAGGGCGGGTCCCTGAGGTCCCCGTCGTAACTTGAGAACACCTGCCGCAACTCGAGAAAATCCAGGAAGTTCTCCCTTCCAGGCGAGATGAGGCCTATTTCCAATGAGGCGTCTGGAGATTAATGACACCTAACCTCTGGAACTTCGAAAGGGTCTTTCACACCCTTGCTGCAACTCAAGAAGTTCACCGCCATACCCGTCTCCACTCGAGAGGAAGCACGATGGTCCCGCCCACATCCAGAGGAGCCCCGTTTCCCCCTCGTAGCTCGAGATGAGGGATCCTTTCTCTGCTTTCAATGGGAAAGAATTCCCGGCGTTCCCGTCGCATCTCAAGAGGAGGCACTCTCAACAGGAAAGGCGAGAGGAACTCCATGGTCGTACCACCATTCCAAGAGTCCCCCAGATGTCTCAGTCCATTCCAGAGGAACCTCTTTGCCCTGCACTGGCTCATCTTTCACGCCGAGGATCGACTCACACCACGGTGGCACGTGGGACAGCCCTGTGGGAAAGCCTCGAGGGAAAGCCTCGAGGCAAAACCACAGATCCTTTGATCCACGCCACGGGAAGCGTGACATTTCTGCCACAGCCTGGAAGGAAAGCGCACGTGCATGCCCCCACTCGAGACGAGGCCTGACTCCCCTGGGGAGACTCCAGAAGTACCCAAAGATCCATGTCAGCCCCTGAGAGGAATCCTCGTTTCCTGCCCTGATTCCACACAAGGTTTTTGGCCCCGGTATCGACGGGAGAGGAATCCCGAGAGGCCCCCTAGCAACTCGCATGGGGACTGGCCTCTCCTGAGGCCACCAGGGCGGGTCCCTGAGGTCCCCGTCGTAACTCGAGAACACCTGCTGCACTCGAGAAAATCCAGGAAGTTCTCCCTTTCAGGCGAGATGAGGCCTATTTCCGATGAGGCGTCTGGAGACTAATGACACCTAACCTCTGGAACTTCGAAAGGGTCTTTCACACCCTTGCTGCGACTCAAGAAGTTCACCGCCATACCCGTCTCCACTCGAGAGGAAGCACGATGGTCCCGTCCACATCCAGAGGAGCCCCGTTTCCCCCTCGTAGCTCGAGATGAGGGATCCTTTCCCTGCTTTCAACGGGAAAGAATTCCCGGCGTTCCCGTCGCATCTCAAGAGGAGGCACTCTCAACAGGAAAGGCGAGAGGAACTCCATGGTCGTACCACCATTCCAAGAGTCCCCCAGATGTCTCAGTCCATTCCAGAGGAACCTCTTTGCCCTGCACTGGCTCATCTTTCACGCCGAGGATCGACTCACACCACGGTGGCACGTGGGACAGCCCTGTGGGAAATCCTCGAGGGAAAACCACAGATCCTTTGATCCACGCGACGGGAAGCGTGACATTGCTGCTACAGCCTGGAAGGAAAGCGCACGTGCATGCCCCCACTCGAGACGAGGCCTGACTCCCCTGGGGAGACTCCAGAAGTACCCAAAGATCCATGTCAGCCCCTGAGAGGAATCCTCGGTTCCGGACCTGACTCCACACAAGGTTTTTGGCCCCGGTATTGACGGGAGAGGAATCCCGAGAGGCCCCCTAGCAACTCGCATGGGGACTGGCCTCTCCTGAGGCCACCAGGGCGGGTCCCTGAGGTCCCCGTCGTAACACGAGAACACCTGCCGCAACTCGAGAAAAACCAGGAAGTTCTCCCTTCCAGGCGAGATGAGGCCTATTTCCAATGAGGCGTCTGGAGATTAATGACACCTAACCTCTGGAACTTCGAAAGGGTCTTTCACAGCCTTGCTGCAACTCAAGAAGTTCACCGCCATACCCGTCTCCACTCGAGAGGAAGCACGATGGTCCCGCCCACATCCAGAGGAGCCCCGTTTCCCCCTCGTAGCTCGAAATGAGGGATCCTTTCCCTGCTTTCAACGGGAAAGAATTCCCGGCGTTCCCGTCGCATCTCAAGAGGAGGCACTCTCAACAGGAAAGGCGAGAGGAACTCCAAGGTCGTACCACCATTCCAAGAGTCCCCCAGATGTCTCAGTCCATTCCAGAGGAACCTCTTTGCCCTGCACTGGCTCATCTTTCACGCCAAGGATCGACTCACACTACGGTGGCACGTGGGACAGACCTGTGGGAAAGCCTCGAGGGAAAGCCTCGAGGGAAAACCACAGATCCTTTGATCAAGGCCACGGGAAGCGTGACATTGCTGCTACAGCCTGGAAGGAAAGCGCACGTGCATGCCCCCACTCGAGACGAGGCCTGACTCCCCTGGGGAGACTCCAGAAGTACCCAAAGATCCATGTCAGCCCCTGAGAGGAATCCTCGGTTCCGGCCCTGACTCCACACAAGGTTTTTGGCCCCGGTATCGACGGGAGAGGAATCCCGAGAGGCCCCCTAGCAACTCGCATGGGGACTGGCCTCTCCTGAGGCCACCAGGGCGGGTCCCTGAGGTCCCCGTCGTAACTCGAGAACACCTGCCGCAACTCGAGAAAATCCAGGAAGTTCTCCCTTCCAGGCGAGATGAGGCCTATTTGCGATGAGGCGTCGGGAGATTAATGACACCTAACCTCTGGAACTTCGAAAGGGTCTTTCACACCCTTGCTGCAACTCAAGAAGTTCACCGCCATACCCGTCTCCACTCGAGAGGAAGCACGATGGTCCCGCCCACATCCAGAGGAGCCCCGTTTCCCCCTCGTAGCTCGAGATGAGGGATCCTTTCCCTGCTTTCAACGGGAAAGAATTCCCGGCGTTCCCGTCGCATCTCAAGAGGAGGCACTCTCAACAGGAAAGGCGAGAGGAACTCCATGGTCGTACCACCATTCCAAGAGTCCCCCAGATGTCTCAGTCCATTCCAGAGGAAGCTCTTTGCCCTGCACTGGCTCATCTTTCACGCCGAGGATCGACTCACACCACGGTGGCACGTGGGACAGCCCTGTGGGAAAGCCTCGAGGGAAAGCCTCGAGGGAAAACCACAGATCCTTTGATCCACGCGACGGGAAGCGTGACATTGCTGCTACAGCCTGGAAGGAAAGCGCACGTGCATACCCCCACTCGAGACGAGGCCTGACTCCCCTGGGGAGACTCCAGAAGTACCCAAAGATCCATGTCAGCCCCTGAGAGGAATCCTCGGTTCCGGCCCTGACTCCACACAAGGTTTTTGGCCCCGGTATCGAAGGGAGAGGAATCCCGAGAGACCCCCTAGCAACTCGCATGGGGACTGGCCTCTCCTGAGGCCACCAGGGCGGGTCCCTGAGGTCCCCGTCGTAACTCGAGAACACCTGCCGCATCTCGAGAAAATCCAGGAAGTTCTCCCTTCCAGGCGAGATGAGGCCTATTTCCGATGAGGCGTCTGGAGACTAATGACACCTAACCTCTGGAACTACGAAAGGGTCTTTCACACACTTGCTACAACTCAAGAAGTTCACCGCCATACCCGTTTCCACTCGAAAGGAAGCACGATGGTCCCGCCCACATCAGAAGGAGCCCCGTTTGCCCCTCGTAGCTCGAGATGAGGGATCCTTTCCCTGCTTTCAACGGGAAAGAATACCCGGCGTTCCCGTCGCATCTCAAGAGGAGGCACTCTCAGCAGGAAAGGCGAGTGGAACTCCATGGTCGTACCACCATTCCAAGAGTCCCCCAGATGTCTCAGTCCATTCCAGAGGAACCTCTTTGCCCTGCACTGGCTCATCATTCACGCCGAGGATCGACTCACACCACCGTGGCACGTGGGACAGCCCTGTGGGAAAGCCTCGAGGGAAAGTCTCGAGGGAAAACCACAGATCCTTTGATCCACGCCACGGGAAGCGTGACGTTGCTGCTACAGCCTGGAAGGAAAGCGCACGTGCATGCCCCCACTCGAGATGAGGCCTGACTCCCCTGGGGAGACTCCAGAAGTACCCAAAGATCCATGTCAGCCCCTGAGAGGAATCCTCGGTTCCGGCTCTGACTCCACACAAGGATTTTGGCCCCGGTATCGACGGGAGAGGAATCCCGAGAGGAAACCCTAGCAAATCGCATGAGGAATGGCCTCTCCTAAGACCACCAGGGCGGGTCCCTGAGGTCCCCGTCGTAACTCGAGAACACCTGCCGCATCTCGAGAAAATCCAGGAAGTTCTCCCTTCCAGGCGAGATGAGGCCTATTTCCGATGAGGCCTCTGGAGACTAATGACACCTAACCTCTGGAACTTCAAAAGGGTCTTTCACACCCTTGCTGCAACTCAAGAAGTTCACCGCCATACCCGTCTCCACTCGAGAGGAAGCACGATAGTCCCGCCCACATCCAGAGGAGCCCCGTTTCCTCCTCGTAGCTCGAGATGAGGGATCCTTTCCCTGCTTTCAACGGGAAAGAATTCCCGGCGTTCCCGTCGCATCTCAAGAGGAGGCACTCTCAACAGGAAAGGCGAGAGGAACTCCATGGTCGTACCACCATTCCAAGAGTCCCCCAGATGTCTCAGTCCATTCCAGAGGAACCTCTTTGCCCGGCACTGGCTCATCTTTCACGCCGAGGATCGACTCACACCACGGTGGCACGTGGGACAGCCCTGTGGGAAAGCCTCGAGGGAAAGCCTCGAGGGAAAACCACAGATCCTTTGATCCCCGCCACGGGAAGCGTGACATTGCTGCTACAGCCTGGAAGGAAAGCGCACGTGCATGCCCCCACTCGAGACGAGGCCTGACTCCCCTGGGAGACTCCAGAAGTACCCAAAGATCCATGTCAGCCCCTGAGAGGAATCCTCGGTTCTGGCACTGACTCCACACAAGGTTTTGGCCCTGGTATCGACGGGAGAGGAATCCCGAGAGGCCCCCTAGCAACTCGCATGGGGACTGGCCTCTCCTGAGGCCACCAGGGCGGGTCCCTGAGGTCCCCGTCGTAACTCGAGAACACCTGCCGCAACTCGAGAAAATCCAGGAAGTTCTCCCTTCCAGGCGAGATGAGGCCTATTTCCGATGAGGCGTCTGGAGACTAATGACACCTAACCTCTGGAACTTCGAAAGGGTCTTTCACACCCTTGCTGCCACTCAAGAAGTTCACCGCCATACCCGTCTCCACTCGAGAGGAAGCACGATGGTCCCGCCCACATCCAGAGGAGCCCCGTTTCCCCCTCGTAGCTCGAGATGAGGGATCCTTTCCCTGCTTTCAACTGGAAAGAATTCCCGGCGTTCCCGTCGCATCTCAAGAGGAGGCACTCTCAACAGGAAAGGCGAGAGGAACTCCATGGTCGTACCACCATTCCAAGAGTCCCCCAGATGTCTCAGTCCATTCCAGAGGAAGCTCTTTGCCCTGCACTGGCTCATCTTTCACGCCGAGGATCGACTCACACCACGGTGGCACGTGGGACAGCCCTGTGGGAAAGCCTCGAGGGAAAACCACAGATCCTTTGATCTACGCGACGGTTAGCGTGACATTGCTGCTACAGCCTGAAAGGAAAGCGCACGTGCATGACCCCACTCGAGACGAGGCCTGACTCCCCTGGGGAGACTCCAGAAGTACCCAAAGATCCATGTCAGGCCCTAAGAGGAATCCTCGGTTCCGGCCCTGTCTCCACACAAGGTTTTTGGCCCCGTATCGACGGGAGAGGAATCCCGAGAGGCCCCCTAGCAACTCGCATGGGGACTGGCCTCTCCTGAGGCCACCAGGGCGGGTCCCTGAGGTCCCCGTCGTAACTCGAGAACACCTGCCGCAACTCGAGAAAATCCAGGAAGTTCTCCCTTCCAGGCGAGATGAGGCCTATTTCCGATGAGGCATCTGGAGACTAATGACACCTAACCTCTGGAACTTCGAAAGGGTCTTTCACACCCTTGCTGCCACTCAGGAAGTTCACCGCCATACCCGTCTCCACTCGAGAGGAAGCACGATGGTCCCTCCCACATCCAGATGAGCCCCGTTTCCCCCTCGTAGCTCGAGATGAGGGATCCTTTCCCTGCTTTCAACGGGAAAGAATTCCCGGCGTTCCCGTCGCATCTCAAGAGGAGGCACTCTCAACAGGAAAGACGAGAGGAACTCCATGGTCGTACCACCATTCCAAGAGTCCCCCAGATGTCTCAGTCCATTCCAGAGGAACCTCTTTGCCCTGCACTGGCTCATCTTTCACGCCGAGGATCGACTCACACCACGGTGGCACGTGGGACAGCCCTGTGGGAAAGCCTCGAGGGAAAACCACAGATCCTTTGATCCCCGCCACGGGAAGCGTGACATTGCTGCTACAGCCTGGAAGGAAAGCGCACGTGCATGCCCCCACTCGAGACGAGGCCTGACTCCCCTGGGAGACTCCAGAAGTACCCAAAGATCCATGTCAGCCCCTGAGAGGAATCCTCGGTTCTGGCACTGACTCCACACAAGGTTTTGGCCCTGGTATCGACGGGAGAGGAATCCCGAGAGGCCCCCTAGCAACTCGCATGGGGACTGGCCTCTCCTGAGGCCACCAGGGCGGGTCCCTGAGGTCCCCGTCGTAACTCGAGAACACCTGCCGCAACTCGAGAAAATCCAGGAAGTTCTCCCTTCCAGGCGAGATGAGGCCTATTTCCGATGAGGCGTCTGGAGACTAATGACACCTAACCTCTGGAACTTCGAAAGGGTCTTTCACAACCTTGCTGCCACTCAAGAAGTTCACCGCCATACCCGTCTCCACTCGAGAGGAAGCACGATGGTCCCGCCCACATCCAGAGGAGCCCCGTTTCCCCCTCGTAGCTCGAGATGAGGGATCCTTTCCCTGCTTTCAACTGGAAAGAATTCCCGGCGTTCCCGTCGCATCTCAAGAGGAGGCACTCTCAACAGGAAAGGCGAGAGGAACTCCATGGTCGTACCACCATTCCAAGAGTCCCCCAGATGTCTCAGTCCATTCCAGAGGAAGCTCTTTGCCCTGCACTGGCTCATCTTTCACGCCGAGGATCGACTCACACCACGGTGGCACGTGGGACAGCCCTGTGGGAAAGCCTCGAGGGAAAACCACAGATCCTTTGATCTACGCGACGGTTAGCGTAACATTGCTGCTACAGCCTGAAAGGAAAGCGCACGTGCATGACCCCACTCGAGACGAGGCCTGACTCCCCTGGGGAGACTCCAGAAGTACCCAAAGATCCATGTCAGGCCCTAAGAGGAATCCTCGGTTCCGGCCCTGTCTCCACACAAGGTTTTTGGCCCCGTATCGACGGGAGAGGAATCCCGAGAGGCCCCCTAGCAACTCGCATGGGGACTGGCCTCTCCTGAGGCCACCAGGGCGGGTCCCTGAGGTCCCCGTCGTAACTCGAGAACACCTGCCGCAACTCGAGAAAATCCAGGAAGTTCTCCCTTCCAGGCGAGATGAGGCCTATTTCCGATGAGGCGTATGGAGACTAATGACACCTAACCTCTCCAACTTCGAAAGGGTCTTTCACACCCTTGCTGCCACTCAAGAAGTTCACCGCCATACCCGTCTCCACTCGAGAGGAAGCACGATGGTCCCGCCCACATCCAGAGGAGCCCCGTTTCCCCCTCGTAGCTCGAGATGAGGGATCCTTTCCCTGCTTTCAACGGGAAAGAATTCCCGGCGTTCCCGTCGCATCTCAAGAGGAGGCACTCTCAACAGGAAAGGCGAGAGGAACTCCATGGTCGTACCACCATTCCAAGAGTCCCCCAGATATCTCAGTCCATTCCAGAGGAAGCTCTTTGCCCTGCACTGGCTCATCTTTCACGCCGAGGATCGACTCACACCACGGTGGCACGTGGGACAGCCCTGTGGGAAAGCCTCGAGGGAAAGCCTCGAGGGAAAACCACAGATCCTTTGATCCACGCGACGGGAAGCGTGACATTGCTGCTATAGCCTGGAAGGAAAGCGCACGTGCATGCCCACACTCGAGACGAGGCCTGACTGCCCTGGGGAGACTCCAGAAGTACCCAAAGATCCATGTCAGCACCTGAGAGGAATCCTCGGTTCCGGCCCTGACTCCACACAAGGTTTTTGGCCCCGGTATCGATGGGAGAGGAATCCCGAGAGGCCACCTAGCACCTCGCATGGGGACTGGCCTCTCCTGAGGCCACCAGGGCGGGTCCCTGAGGTCCCCGTCGTAACTCGAGAACACCTGCCGCAATTCGAGAAAATCCAGGAAGTTCTCCCTTCCAGGCGAGGTGAAGCCTATTTCCGATGAGGCGTCTGGAGACTAATGACACCTAACCTCTGGAACTTCGAAAGGGTCTTTCACACCCTTGCTGCAACTCAAGAAGTTCACCGCCATACCCGTCTCCACTCGAGAGGAAGCACGATGGTCCCGCCCACATCCAGAGGAGCCCCGTTTCCCCCTCGTAGCTCGAGATGAGGGATCCTTTCCCTGCTTTCAACGGGAAAGAATTCCCGGCGTTCCCATCGCATCTCAAGAGGAGGCACTCTCAACAGGAAAGGCGAGAGGAACTCCATGGTCGTACCACCATTCCAAGAGTCCCCCAGATGTCTCAGTCCATTCCAGAGGAAGCTCTTTGCCCTGCACTGGCTCATCTTTCACGCCGAGGATCGACTCACACCACGGTGGCACGTGGGACAGCCCTGTGGGAAAGCCTCGAAGGAAAGCCTCGAGGGAAAACCACAGATCCTTTTATCCACGCGACGGGAAGCGTGACAATGCTGCTACAGCCTGGAAGGAAAGCGCACGTGCATGCCCCCACTCGATACGAGGCCTGACTCCCCTGGGAGACTCCAGAAGTACCCAAAGATCCATGTCAGCCCCTGAGAGGAATCCTCGGTTCTTGCCCTGACTCCACACAAGGTTTTGGCCCCGGTATCGACGGGAGAGGAATCCCGAGAGGCCCCCTAGCAACTCGCATGGGGACTGGCCTCTCCTGAGGCCACCAGGGCGGGTCCCTGAGGTCCCCGTGTAACTCGAGAACACCTGCCGCAACTCGAGAAAATCCAGGAAGTTCTCCCTTCCAGGCGAGATGAGGCCTATTTCCGATGAGGCGTCTGGAGACTAATGACACCTAACCTCTGGAACTTCGAAAGGGTCTTTCACACCCTTGCTGCCACTCAAGAAGTTCACCGCCATACCCGTCTCCACTCGAGAGGAAGCACGATGGTCCCGACCACATCCAGAGGAGCCCCGTTTCCCCCTCGTAGCTCGAGATGAGGGATCCTTTCCCTGCTTTCAAAGGGAAAGAATTCCCGGCGTTCCCGTCGCATCTCAAGAGGAGGCACTCTCAACAGGAAAGGCGAGAGGAACTCCATGGTCGTACCACCATTCCAAGAGTCCCCCAGATGTCTCAGTCCATTCCAGAGGAACCTCTTTGCCCTGCACTGGCTCATCTTTCACGCCGAGGATCGACTCACACCACGGTGGCACGTGGGACAGCCCTGTGGGAAAGCCTCGAGGGAAAGCCTCGAGGGAAAAACACAGATCCTTTGATCCACGCGACGGGAAGCGTGACATTGCTGCTACAGCCTGGAAGGAAAGCGCACGTGCATGCCCCCACTCGAGACGAGGCCTGACTCCCCTGGGGAGACTCCAGAAGTACCCAAAGATCCATGTCAGCCCCTGAGAGGAATCCTCGGTTACGGCCCTGACTCCACACAAGGTTTTTGGCCCCGGTATCGACGGGAGAGGAATCCCGAGAGGTCCCCTTGCAACTCGCATGGGGACTGGCCTCTCCTGAGGCCACCAGGGCGGGTCCCTGAGGTCCCCGTCGTAACTCGAGAACACCTGCCGCAACTCGAGAAAATCCAGGAAGTTCTCCCTTCCAGGCGAGATGAGGCCTATTTCCGATGAGGCGTATGGAGACTAATGACACTTAAACTCTCCAACTTCGAAAGGGTCTTTCACACCCTTGCTGCAACTCAAGAAGTTCACCGCCATACCCGTCTCCACTCGAGAGGAAGCACGATGGTCCCGCCCACATCCAGAGGAGCCCCGTTTCCCCCTCGGAGCTCGAGATGAGGGATCCTTTCCCTGCTTTCAACGGGAAAGAATTCCCGGCGTTTCCGTCGCATCTCAAGAGGAGGCACTCTCAACAGGAAAGGCGAGAGGAACTCCATGGTCGTACCACCATTCCAAGAGTCCCCCAGATGTCTCAGTCCATTCCAGAGGAACCTCTTTGCCCTGCACTGGCTCATCTTTCACGCCGAGGATAGACTCACACCACGGTGGCACGTGGGACAGCCCTGTGGGAAAGCCTCGAGGGAAAACCACAGATCCTTTGATCCACGACACGGGAAGCGTTACATTGCTGCTACAGCCTGGAAGGAAAGCGCACGTGCATGCCCCCACTCGAGACGAGGCCTGACTCCCCTGGGAGACTCCAGAAGTACCCAAAGATCCATGTCAGCCCCTGAGAGGAATCCTCGGTTCTGGCCCTGACTCCACACAAGGTTTTGGCCCCGGTATCGACGGGAGAGGAATCCCGAGAGGCCCCCTAGCAACTCGCATGGGGACTGGCCTCTCCTGAGGCCACCAGGGCGGGTCCCTGAGGTCCCCGTCGTAACTCGAGAACACCTGCCGCAACTCGAGAAAATCCAGGAAGTTCTCCCTTCCAGGCGAGATGAGGCCTATTTCTGATGAGGCGTCTGGAGACTAATGACACCTAACCTCTGGAACTTCGAAAGGGTCTTTCACACCCTTGCTGCAACTCAAGAAGTTCACCGCCATACCCGTCTCCACTCGAGAGGAAGCACGATGGTCGATCCCACATCCAGATGAGCCCTGTTTCCCCCTCGTAGCTCGAGATGAGGGGTCCTTTCCCTGCTTTCAACGGGAAAGAATTCCCGGCGTTCCCGTCGCATCTCAAGAGGAGTCACTCTCAACAGGAAAGACGAGAGGAACTCCATGGTCGTACCACCATTCCAAGAGTCCCCCAGATGTCTCAGTCCATTCCAGAGGAACCTCTTTGCCCTGCACTGGCTCATCTTTCACGCCGAGGATCGACTCACACCACGGTGGCACGTGGGACAGCCCTGTGGGAAAGCCTCGAGGGAAAGCCTCGAGGGAAAACCACAGATCCTTTGATCCACGCCACGGGAAGCGTGACATTGCTGCTACAGCCTGGAAGGAAAGCGCACGTGCATGCCCCCACTCGAGGCGAGGCCTGACTCCCCTGGGGAGACTCCAGAAGTACCCAAAGATCCATGTCATCCCCTGAGAGGAATCCTCGTTTCCGGCCCTGACTCCACACAAGGTTTTTGGCCCCGGTATCGACGGGAGAGGAATCCCGAGAGATCCCCTTGCAACTCGCATGGGGACTGGCCTCTCCTGAGGCCAGGAGGGCGGGTCCCTGAGGTCCCCGTCGTAACTCGAGAACACCTGCCGCAACTCGAGAAAATCCAGGAAGTTCTCCCTTCCAGGCTAGATGAGGCCTATTTCCGATGAGGCGTATGGAGACTAATGACACCTAACCTCTGGAACTTCGAAAGGGTCTTTCACACCCTTGCTGCAACTCAAGAAGTTCACCGCCATACCCGTCTCCACTCGAGAGGAAGCACGATGGTCCCGCCCACATCCAGAGGAGCCCCGTTTCCCCCTCGTAGCTCGAGATGAGGGATCCTTTCCCTGCTTTCAACGGGAAAGAATTCCCGGCGTTCCCGTCGCATCTCAAGAGGAGGCACTCTCAACAGGAAAGGCGAGAGGAACTCCATGGTCGTACCACCATTCCAAGAGTCCCCCAGATGTCTCAGTCCATTCCAGAGGAACCTCTTTGCCCTGCACTGGCTCATCTTTCACGCCGAGGATAGACTCACACCACGGTGGCACGTGGGACAGCCCTGTGGGAAAGCCTCGAGGGAAAACCACAGATCCTTTGATCCACGACAGGGGAAGCGTTACATTGCTGCTACAGCCTGGAAGGAAAGCGCACGTGCATGACCCCACTCGAGACGAGGCCTGACTCCCCTGGGAGACTCCAGAAGTACCCAAAGATCCATGTCAGCCCCTGAGAGGAATCCTCGGTTCTGGCCCTGACTCCACACAAGGTTTTGGCCCCGGTATCGACGGGAGAGGAATCCCGAGAGGCCCCCTAGCAACTCGCATGGGGACTGGCCTCTCCTGAGGCCACCAGGGCGGGTCCCTGAGGTCCCCGTCGTAACTCGAGAACACCTGCCGCAACTCGAGAAAATCCAGGAAGTTCTCCCTTCCAGGCGAGATGAGGCCTATTTCCGATGAGGCGTCTGGAGACTAATGACACCTAACCTCTGGAACTTCGAAAGGGTCTTTCACACCCTTGCTGCCACTCAAGAAGTTCACCGCCATACCCGTCTCCACTCGAGAGGAAGCACGATGGTCCCGCCCACATCCAGAGGAGCCCCGTTTCCCCCTCGTAGCTCGAGATGAGGGATCCTTTCCCTGCTTTCAACGGGAAAGAATTCCCGGCGTTCCCGTCGCATCTCAAGAGGAGGCACTCTCAACAGAAAAGGCGAGAGGAACTCCATGGTCGTACCACCATTCCAAGAGTCCCCCAGATGTCTCAGTCCATTCCAGAGGAAGCTCTTTGCCCTGCACTGGCTCATCTTTCACGCCGAGGATCGACTCACACCACGGTGGCACGTGGGACAGCCCTGTGGGAAAGCCTCGAGGGAAAACCACAGATCCTTTGATCTACGCGACGGTTAGCGTGACATTGCTGCTACAGCCTGAAAGGAAAGCGCACGTGCATGACCCCACTCGAGACGAGGCCTGACTCCCCTGGGGAGACTCCAGAAGTACCCAAAGATCCATGTCAGGCCCTAAGAGGAATCCTCGGTTCCGGCCCTGTCTCCACACAAGGTTTTTGGCCCCGTATCGACGGGAGAGGAATCCCGAGAGGCCCCCTAGCAACTCGCATGGGGACTGGCCTCTCCTGAGGCCACCAGGGCGGGTCCCTGAGGTCCCCGTCGTAACTCGAGAACACCTGCCGCAACTCGAGAAAATCCAGGAAGTTCTCCCTTCCAGGCGAGATGAGGCCTATTTCCGATGAGGCGTCTGGAGACTAATGACACCTAACCTCTGGAACTTCGAAAGGGTCTTTCACACCCTTGCTGCCACTCAAGAAGTTCACCGCCATACCCGTCTCCACTCGAGAGGAAGCACGATGGTCCCGCCCACATCCAGAGGAGCCCCGTTTCTCCCTCGTAGCTCGAGATGAGGGATCCTTTCCCTGCTTTCAACGGGAAAGAATTCCCGGCGTTCCCGTCGCATCTCAAGAGGAGGCACTCTCAACAGGAAAGGCGAGAGGAACTCCATGGTCGTACCACCATTCCAAGAGTCCCCCAGATATCTCAGTCCATTCCAGAGGAAGCTCTTTGCCCTGCACTGGCTCATCTTTCACGCCGAGGATCGACTCACACCACGGTGGCACGTGGGACAGCCCTGTGGGAAAGCCTCGAGGGAAAGCCTCGAGGGAAAACCACAGATCCTTTGATCCACGCGACGGGAAGCGTGACATTGCTGCTACAGCCTGGAAGGAAAGCGCACGTGCATGCCCACACTCGAGACGCGGCCTGACTGCCCTGGGGAGACTCCAGAAGTACCCAAAGATCCATGTCAGCCCCTGAGAGGAGTCCTCGGTTCCGGCCCTGACTCCACACAAGGTTTTTGGCCCCGGTATCGATGGGAGAGGAATCCCGAGAGGCCACCTAGCACCTCGCATGGGGACTGGCCTCTCCTGAGGCCACCAGGGCGGGTCCCTGAGGTCCCCGTCGTAACTCGAGAACACCTGCCGCAATTCGAGAAAATCCAGGAAGTTCTCCCTTCCAGGCGAGGTGAAGCCTATTTCCGATGAGGCGTCTGGAGACTAATGACACCTAACCTCTGGAACTTCGAAAGGGTCTTTCACACCCTTGCTGCAACTCAAGAAGTTCACCGCCATACCCGTCTCCACTCGAGAGGAAGCACGATGGTCCCGCCCACATCCAGAGGAGCCCCGTTTCCCCCTCGTAGCTCGAGATGAGGGATCCTTTCCCTGCTTTCAACGGGAAAGAATTCCCGGCGTTCCCATCGCATCTCAAGAGGAGGCACTCTCAACAGGAAAGGCGAGAGGAACTCCATGGTCGTACCACCATTCCAAGAGTCCCCCAGATGTCTCAGTCCATTCCAGAGGAAGCTCTTTGCCCTGCACTGGCTCATCTTTCACGCCGAGGATCGACTCACACCACGGTGGCACGTGGGACAGCCCTGTGGGAAAGCCTCGAAGGAAAGCCTCGAGGGAAAACCACAGATCCTTTTATCCACGCGACGGGAAGCGTGACAATGCTGCTACAGCCTGGAAGGAAAGCGCACGTGCATGCCCCCACTCGAGACGAGGCCTGACTCCCCTGGGAGACTCCAGAAGTACCCAAAGATCCATGTCAGCCCCTGAGAGGAATCCTCGGTTCTTGCCCTGACTCCACACAAGGTTTTGGCCCCGGTATCGACGGGAGAGGAATCCCGAGAGGCCCCCTAGCAACTCGCATGGGGACTGGCCTCTCCTGAGGCCACCAGGGCGGGTCCCTGAGGTCCCCGTGTAACTCGAGAACACCTGCCGCAACTCGAGAAAATCCAGGAAGTTCTCCCTTCCAGGCGAGATGAGGCCTATTTCCGATGAGGCGTCTGGAGACTAATGACACCTAACCTCTGGAACTTCGAAAGGGTCTTTCACACCCTTGCTGCCACTCAAGAAGTTCACCGCCATACCCGTCTCCACTCGAGAGGAAGCACGATGGTCCCGCCCACATCCAGAGGAGCCCCGTTTCCCCCTCGTAGCTCGAGATGAGGGATCCTTTCCCTGCTTTCAAAGGGAAAGAATTCCCGGCGTTCCCGTCGCATCTCAAGAGGAGGCACTCTCAACAGGAAAGGCGAGAGGAACTCCATGGTCGTACCACCATTCCAAGAGTCCCCCAGATGTCTCAGTCCATTCCAGAGGAACCTCTTTGCCCTGCACTGGCTCATCTTTCACGCCGAGGATCGACTCACACCACGGTGGCACGTGGGACAGCCCTGTGGGAAAGCCTCGAGGGAAAGCCTCGAGGGAAAAACACAGATCCTTTGATCCACGCGACGGGAAGCGTGACATTGCTGCTACAGCCTGGAAGGAAAGCGCACGTGCATGCCCCCACTCGAGACGAGGCCTGACTCCCCTGGGGAGACTCCAGAAGTACCCAAAGATCCATGTCAGCCCATGAGAGGAATCCTCGGTTACGGCCCTGACTCCACACAAGGTTTTTGGCCCCGGTATCGACGGGAGAGGAATCCCGAGAGGTCCCCTTGCAACTCGCATGGGGACTGGCCTCTCCTGAGGCCACCAGGGCGGGTCCCTGAGGTCCCCGTGGTAACTCGAGAACACCTGCCGCAACTCGAGAAAATCCAGGAAGTTCTCCCTTCCAGGCGAGATGAGGCCTATTTCCGATGAGGCGTATGGAGACTAATGACACCTAACCTCTCCAACTTCGAAAGGGTCTTTCACACCCTTGCTGCAACTCAAGAAGTTCACCGCCATACCCGTCTCCACTCGAGAGGAAGCACGATGGTCCCGCCCACATCCAGAGGAGCCCCGTTTCCCCCTCGTAGCTCGAGATGAGGGATCCTTTCCCTGCTTTCAACGGGAAAGAATTCCCGGCGTTCCCGTCACATCTCAAGAGGAGGCACTCTCAACAGGAAAGACGAGAGGAACTCCATGGTCGTACGACCATTCCAAGAGTCCCCCATATGTCTCAGTCCATTCTAGAGGAACCTCTTTGCCCTGCACTGGTTCATCTTTCACGCCGAGGATCGACTCACACCACGGTGGCACGTGGGACAGCCCTGTGGGAAAGCCTCGAGGGAAAGCCTCGAGGGAAAACCACAGATCCTTTGATCCACGCCACGGGAAGCGTGACATTGCTGCTACAGCCTCGAAGGAAAGCGCACGTGCATGCCCCCACTCGAGACGAGGCCTGACTCCCCTGGGGAGACTCCAGAAGTACCCAAAGATCCATGTCAGCCCCTGAGAGGAATCCTCGGTTACGGCCCTGACTCCACACAAGGTTTTTGGCCCCGGTATCAACGGGAGAGGAATCCCGAGAGGTCCCCTAGCAACTCGCATGGGGACTGGCCTCTCCTGAGGCCACCAGGGCGGGTCCCTGAGGTCCCCTTCGTAACTCGAGAACACCTGCCGCAACTCGAGAAAATCCAGGAAGTTCTCCCTTCCAGGCGAGATGAGGCCTATTTCCGATGAGGCGTCTGGAGACTAATGACACCTAACCTCTGGAACTTCGAAAGGGTCTTTCACACCATTGCTGCAACTCAAGAAGTTCACCGCCATACCCGTCTCCACTCGAGAGGAAGCACGATGGTCGATCCCACATCCAGATGAGCCCCGTTTCCCCCTCGTAGCTCGAGATGAGGGATCCTTTCCCTGCTTTCAACGGGAAAGAATTCCCGGCGTTCCCTTCTCATCTCAAGAGGAGGCACTCTCAACAGGAAAGGCGAGAGGAACTCCATGGTCGTACCACCATTCCAAGAGTCCCCCAGATGTCTCAGTCCATTCCAGAGGAACCTCTTTGCCCTGCACTGGCTCATCTTTCACGCCGAGGATCGACTCACACCACGGTGGCACGTGGGACAGCCCTGTGGGAAAGCCTCGAGGGAAAACCACAGATCCTTTGATCCACGACACGGGAAGCGTTACATTGCTGCTACAGCCTGGAAGAAAAGCGCACGTGCATGCCCCCACTCGAGACGAGGCCTGACTCCCCTGGGAGACTCCAGAAGTACCCAAAGATCCATGTCAGCCCCTGAGAGGAATCCTCGGTTCCGGCCCTGACTCCACACAAGGTTTTTGTCCCCGGTATCGACGGGAGAGGAATCTCGAGAGGTCCCCTAGCAACTCGCATGGGGACTGGCCTCTCCTGAGGCCACCAGGGCGGGTCCCTGAGGTCCCCGTCGTAACTCGAGAACACCTGCCGCAACTCGAGAAAATCCAGGAAGTTCTCCCTTCCAGGCGAGATAAGGCCTATTTCCGATGAGGCGTCTGGAGACTAATGACTCCTAACCTCTGGAACTTCGAAAGGGTCTTTCACACCCTTGCTGCAACTCAAGAAGTTCACCGCCATACCCGTCTCCACTCGAGAGGAAGCGCGATGGTCCCGCCCACATCCAGAGGAGCCCCGTTTCCCCCTCGTAGCTCGAGATGAGGGATCCTTTCCCTGCTTTCAACGGGAAAGAATTCCCGGCGATCCCGTCGCATCTCAAGAGGAGGAACTCTCAACAGGAAAGGCAAGAGGAACTCCATGGTCGTACCACCATTCCAAGAGTCCCCCAGATGTCTCAGTCCATTTCAGAGGAAACTCTGTGCCATGCACTGGCTCATCTTTCACGCCGAGGATCGACTCACACCACGGTGGCACGTGGGACAGGCCTGTGGGAAAGCCTCGAGGGAAAGCCTCGAGGGAAAACCACAGATCCTTTGATCCACGTGACCGGAAGCGTGACATTGCTGCAACAGCGTGGAAGGAAAGCGCACGTGCATGCCCCCACTCGAGACGAGGCCTGACTACCCTGGGGAGACTCCAGAAGTACCCAAAGATCCATGTCAACCGCTGAGAGAAATCCCCGGTTCCGGCCCTGACTCCACACAAGGTTTTTGGTCCCGGTATCGACGGGAGAGGAAACCCGAGAGGCCCCCTAGCAACTCGCATGGGGCCTGGCCTTTACTGAGGCCACCAGGGCGGGTCCCTGAGGTCCCCGTCGTAACTCGAGAACACCTGCCACAACTCGAGAAAATCCAGGAAGTTCTCCCTTCCAGGCGAGATCAGGCCTATTTCCGATGAGGCGAATGAAGAGTAATGACACCTAACCTCTAGAACTTCGAAAGGGTCTTTCACACCCTTGCTGCAACTCAAGAAGTTCACCGCCATACCCGTCTCCACTCGAGAGGAAGCACTATGGTCCCGCCCACATCCAAAGAAGCCCCGTTTCCCCCTCGTAGCTTGAGATGAGGGATCCTTTCCCTGCTTTCAACGGGAAAGACTTCCTAGCGTTCCCGTCACAACTCAAGTAGAGGCACTCTCAACAGGAAAGACGAGAGGAACTCCATGGTCGTACCATCATTCCAAGACTCCCCCAGAGGTCTCAGTCCATTCCAGAGGAACCTCTGTGCCCTGCACTGGCTCATCTGTCACGCCGAGGATCGACTCACACCACGGTGGCACTTGGGACAGCCCTGTGGGAAAGCCTAGAGGGAAAGCCTCGAGGAAAAATCACAGATCCGTTTATCTACGAGACGGGAAGCGTGACATTGCTGCTACAGACTGTAGGGAAAGCGCACGTGCATACCCCCACTCGAGACGAGGTCTGACTCCCCTGGGGAGACTCCAGAAGTACCCAAAGATCCATGTCAACCCCTGAGAGGAATCCTCGGTTCCGGCCCTGACTCCACACAAGGATTTTGGCCCTGGTATCGATGGTAAAGGAATCCCGAGAGGCCCCCTAGCAACTCGCATGAGGACTGGCCTTTCCTGAGGCCACTAGGGCGGGTCCTTGAGGTCCCCGTCGTAACTCGAGAACACTTGCCGCTACTCGAGAAAATCCAGGAAGTTCTCCCTTCCAGGGGAGATGGGGCCTATTTCCCATGAGGCGTCTGGAGACTAATGGCACCTAACCTCTGGAACGTCGAAAGGGTCTTTCACACCCTTGCTGCAACTCAAGAAGTTCACCACCATACCCGTCTCCACTCGAGAGGAAACACAATGGTCCCGCCCACATCCAGAGGAGCCCCGTTTCCCCCTCGTAGCTCGAGATGAGGGATCCTTTCCCTGCTTTCAACGGGAAAGAATTCCCGGCGATCCCGTCGCATCTCAAGAGGAGGCACTCTCAACAGGAAAGGCAAGAGGAACTCCATGGTCGTACCACCATTCCAAGAGTCCCCCAGATGTCTCAGTCCATTCCAGAGGAAACTCTTTGCCATGCACTGGCTCATCTTTCACGCCGAGGATCGACTCACACCACGGTGGCACGTGGGACAGCCCTGTGGGAAAGCCTCGAGGGAAAGCCTCGAGGGAAAACCACAGATCCTTTGATCCACGTGACCGGAAGCGTGACATTGCTGCAACAGCCTGGAAGGAAAGCGCACGTGCATGCCCCCACTCGAGACGAGGCCTGATTTCCTGGGGAGACTCCAGATGTTCCCAAAGATCCATGTCAGCCCATGAGAGGAATCCTCGGTTCCGGCCCTGACTCCACACAAGGATTTTGGCCACGGTATCGACGGGAGAGGAATCCCGAGAGGCCCCCTAGCAAATCGCATGGGGACTGGCCTTTCCTGAGGCCACCAGGTCGGGTCCCTGAGGTTCCCGTCGTAACTGGAGAACACCTGCCGCAACTCGAGAAAATCCAGGAAGTTCTCCCTTCCAGGCGAGATGAGGCCTATTTCCGATGAGGCATCTGGAGACTAATGACACCTAACCTCTGGAACTTCGAAAGGGTCATTCACACCCTTGCTGCAAATCAAGAAGTTCACCGCCATACCCGTCTCCACTCGAGAGGAAGCACGATGATCCCGCCCACATCCAGAGGAGCCCCGTTTCCCCCTCGTAGCTCAAGATGAGGGATCCTTTCCCTGCTTTCAACGGGAAAGAATTCCCGGCGTTCCCGTCGCATCTCAAGAGGAGGCACTCTCAACAGGAAAGGCGAGAGGAACTCCATGGTCGTACCACCATTCCAAGTATCCCCCAGATGTCTCAGTCCATTCCAGAGGAACCTCTTTGCCCTGCACTGGCTCATCTTTCACGCCGAGGATCGACTCACACCATGGTGGCACGTGGTACAGCCCTGTGGGAAAGCCTCGAGGGAAAACCTACAGTGAAAACCACAGATCCTTTGATCCACGCGACGGGAAGGGTGACATTGTTGCTACAGCCTGGAAGGAAAGCGCGCGTGCCTGCCCCCACTTGAGACGAGGCTTGACTACCCAGGGGTGACTCCAGAAGTACCCCAAGATCCATGTCAGCACCGGAGAGGAATCCTCAGGTTCAGGCCCTGATTCCAGCCAAGGTTTTTGGCCCGGGTATCGACGGGAAATGAATCCTGAAAGGCCCCCTAGCAACTCGCATGGGGACTGGCCTTTCCTGAGGCCACGAGGGCGGGTCTCTGAGGTCCCCGTCGTAACTCGAGAACACCTGCCGAAACTCGAGAAAATCCAGGAAGTTCTCCCTTCCAGGCGAGATGAGGCCTATTTCCGATGAGGCATCTGGAGACTAATGACACCTAAACTCTGGAAATTCGAAAGGGTCTTTCACACCCTTGCTGCAACTCAAGAAGTTCACCGCCATACCCGTCTCCACTCGAGAGGAAGCACGATGGTCCCGCCCACATCCAGAGGAGCCCCGTTTCCCCCTCGGAGCTCGAGATGAGGGATCCTTTCCCTGCTTTCAACGGGAAAGAATTCCCGGCGTTCCCGTCGCATCTCAAGAGGAGGCACTCTCAACAGGAAAGGCGAGAGGAACTCCATGGTCGCACCACCATTCCAAGTGTCCCCCAGATGTCTCAGTCCATTCCAGAGGAACCTCTTTGCCCTGCACTGGCTCATCTTTCACGCCGAGGATCGACTCACACCTCGGTGGCACGTGGGACAGCCCTGTGGGAAAGCCTCGAGGGAAAGCCTCGAGGGAAAACCACAGATCCTTTGATCCACGCGACGGGAAGCGTGACATTGCTGCTACAGCCTGGAAGGAAAGCGCACGTGCATGCCCCCACTCGAGACGAGGCCTGACTCCCCTGGGGAGACTCCAGAAGTACCCAAAGATCCATGTCAGCCCCTGAGAGGAATCCTCGGTTCCGGCCCTGACTCCACAAAGGTTTTTGGCCCCGGTATCGACGGGAGAGGAATCCCGAGAGGCCCCCTAGCAACTCGAATGGGGAGTGGCCTCTCCTGAGGCCACCAGGGCGGGTCCCTGAGGTCCCCGTCGTAACTCGAGAACACCTGTCAGAACCCGAGAAAATCCAGGAAGTTCTCCCTTCCAGGCGAGATGAGGCCTATTTCCGATGAGGCGTCTGGAGACTAATGACTCCTAAACTCTGGAACTTCGAAAGGGTCTTTCACACCCTTGCTGCAACTCAAGAAGTTCACCGCCATACCCGTCTCAACTCGAGAGGAAGCACGATGGTCCCGCCCACATCCAGAGGAGCCCCGTTTCCCCCTCGTAGCTCGAGATGAGGGATCCTTTCCCTGCTTTCAACGGGAAAGAATTCCCGGCGTTCCCGTCGCATCTCAAGAGGAGGCACTCTCAACAGGAAAGGCGAGAGGAACTCCATGGTCGCACCACCATTCCAAGTGTCCCCCAGATGTCTCAGTCCATTCCAGAGGAACCTCTTTGCCCTGCACTGGCTCATCTTTCACGATGAGGATCGACTCACACCACGGTGGCAGGTGGGACAGCCCTGTGGGAAAGCCTCGAGGGAAAACCACAGATCCTTTGATCCACGCGACGGGAAGCGTGACATTGCTGCTACAGCCTGGAAGGAAAGCGCACGTACATGCCCCCACTCGAGACGAGGCCTGACTCCCCTGGGGAGACTCCAGAAGTACCCAAAGATCCATGTCAGCCCCTGAGAGGAATCCTCGGTTCCGGCCCTGACTCCACTAAGGTTTTTGGCCCCGGTATCGACGGGAGAGGAATCCCGAGAGGCCCCCTAGCAACTCGAATGGGGAGTGGCCTCTCCTGAGGCCACCAGGGCGGGTCCCTGAGGTCCCCGTCGTAACTGTAGAACACCTGTCAGAACCCGAGAAAATCCAGGAAGTTCTCCCTTCCAGGCGAGATGAGGCCTATTTCCGATGAGGCGTCTGGAGACTAATGACTCCTAAACTCTGGAACTTCGAAAGGGTCTTTCACACCCTTGCTGCAACTCAAGAAGTTCACCGCCATACCCGTCTCCACTCGAGAGGAAGCACGATGGTCCCGCCCACATCCAGAGGAGCCCCGTTTCCCCCTCGTAGCTCGAGATGAGGGATCCTTTCCCTGCTTTCAACGGGAAAGAATTCCCGGCGTTCCCGTCGCATCTCAAGAGGAGGCACTCTCAACAGGAAAGGCGAGAGGAACTCCATGGTCGTACCACCATTCCAAGAGTCCCCCAGATGTCTCAGTCCATTCCAGAGGAACCTCTTTGCCCTGCACTGGCTCATCTTTCACGCCGAGGATCGACTCACACCACGGTGGCAGGTGGGACAGCCCTGTGGGAAAGCCTCGAGGGAAAAACACAGATCCTTTGATCCACGCCTAGGGAAGTGTGACATTGCTGCTACAGCCTGGAAGGAAAGCGCACGTGCATGCCCCCACTCGAGACGAGGCCTGACTCCCCTGGGGAGACTCCAGAAGTACCCAAAGATCCATGTCAGCCCCTGAGAGGAATCCTCGGTTCCGGCCCTGACTCCACTAAGGTTTTTGGCCCCGGTATCGACGGGAGAGGAATCCCGAGAGGTCCCCTAGCAACTCGAATGGGGAGTGGCCTCTCCTGAGGCCACCAGGGCGGGTCCCTGAGGTCCCCGTCGTAACTCGAGAACACATGTCAGAACCCGAGAAAATCCAGGAAGTTCTCCCTTCCAGGCGAGATGAGGCCTATTTCCGATGAGGCGTCTGGAGACTAATGACTCCTAACCTCTGGAAGTTCGAAAGGGTCTTTCACACCCTTGCTGCAACTCAAGAAGTTCACCGCCATACCCGTCTCCACTCGAGAGGAAGCGCGATAGTCCCGCCCACATCCAGAGGAGCCCCGTTTCCCCCTCGTAGCTCGAGATGAGGGAACCTTTCCCTGCTTTCAACGGGATAGAATTCCCGGTGTTCCCGTCGCATCTCAAGATGAGGCACTCTCAACAGGAAAGGCGAGAGGAACTCCATGTTCGTACCACCATTCCAAGAGTCCTCCAGATGTCTCAGTCCATACCAGAGGAACCTCTGTGCCCTGCACTGGCTCATCTTTCATGCCAAGGATCGACACACACCTTGGTGGCACGTTGGACAGCCCTGTGAAAAAGCCTCGAGGGAAAGCCTCGAGGGAAAACCACAGATCCTTTGATCCACGCGACGGGAAGCGTGACATTGCTGCTACAGCCTGGAAGGAAAGCGCACGTGCATGCCCCCACTCGAGACGAGGCCTGACTCCCCTGGGGAGACTCCAGAAGTACCCAAAGATCCATGTCAACCGCTGAGAGAAATCCCCGGTTCCGGCCCTGACTCCACACAAGGTTTTTGGTCCCGGTATCGACGGGAGAGGAAACCCGAGAGGCCCCCTAGCAACTCGCATGGGGCCTGGCCTCTACTGAGGCCACGAGGGCGGGGCCCTGAGGTCCCCGTCGTAACTCGAGAACACCTACCGCAACTCGAGAAAATCCAGGAAGTTCTCCCTTCCAGGCGAGATGTGGCCTATTTCCGATGAGGCGTCTGGAGACTAATGACACCTAACCTCTTGAACTTCGAAAGGGTCTTTCACACCCTTGCAGCAACTCCAGAAGTTCACCGCCATACCCGTCTCCACTCGAGAGGAAGCACGATGGTCCCGCCCACATCCAAAGAAGCCCCGTGTCACCCTCGTAGCTTGAGATGAGGGATCCTTTCCCTGCTTTCAACGGGCAAGAATTCCTAGGGTTCCCGTCGCAACTCAAGTGGAGGCACTCTCAACAGGAAAGACGAGAGGAACTCCATGGTCGTTCCATCATTCCAAGACTCCCCCAGATGTCTCAGTCCATTCCAGAGGAACCTCTTTGCCCTGCACTGGCTCATCTGTCACGCCGAGGATAGACTCACACCACGGTGGCACTTGGGACAGCCCTGTGGGAAAGCCTCGAGGGAAAGTCTCGAGGGAAAATCACAGATCCTTTTATCTACGAGACGGGAAGCGTGACATTGCTGCTACAGACTGTAGGGAAAGCGCACGTGCATGCCCCCACTCGAGACGAGGTCTGACTCCCCTGGGGAGACTCCAGAAGTACCCAAAGATCCATGTCAACCCCTGAGAGGAATCCTCGGTTCCGGCCCTGACTCCACACAAGGATTTTGGCCCTGGTATCGACGGTAAAGGAATCCCGAGAGGCCCCCTAGCAACTCGCATGAGGACTGGCCTTTCCTGAGGCCACTAGGGCGGGTCCTTGAGGTCCCCGTCGTAACTCGAGAACACTTGCCGCTACTCGAGAAAATCCAGGAAGTTCTCCCTTCCAGGCGAGATGGGGCCTATTTCCCATGAGGCGTCTGGAGACTAATGGCACCTAACCTCTGGAACGTCGAAAGGGTCTTTCACACCCTTGCTGCAACTCAAGAAGTTCACCGCCATACCCGTCTCCACTCGAGAGGAAGCACGATGGTCCCGCCCACATCCAGAGGAGCCCCGTTTCCCCCTCGTAGCTCGAGATGAGGGATCCTTTCCCTGCTTTCAACGGGAAAGAATTCCCGGCGTTCCCGTCGCATCTCAAGAGGAGGCACTCTCACAGGAAAGGCGAGAGAACTCCATGGTGGTACCACCATTCCAAGAGTCCCACAGATGTCTCAGTCCATTCCAGAGGAACCTCTTTGCCCTGCACTGGCTAATCTTTCACACCGAGGATCGACTCACACCACGGTGGCACGTGGGACAGCCCTGTGGGAAATCCTCGAGGGAAAGCCTCGAGGGAAAACGACAAATTCTTTGATCCACGCGACGGGATGCGTGACATTGCTGTTACAGCCTGGAAGGAATGCGCACGTGCATGCCCCCACTCGAGACGAGGCCTGACTCCCCTGGGGAGGCTCCAGAAGTAACCAAAGATCCATGTCAGCCCCTGAGAGGAATCCTCGGTTCCGGCCCTGACTCCACACAAGGTTTTTGGCCCCGGTATCGACGGGAGAGGAATCCCGAGAGGCCCCCTAGCAACTCGCATGGGGACTGGCCTTTCCTGAGGCCACCAGGGCGGGTCCCTGAGGTCCCCGTGGTAACTCGAGAACACCTGCAGCAACTCAGGAAAATCCAGGACGTTCTCCCTTCTAGGAGAGATGAGGCCTATTTCCGATGAGGCGTCTGGAGACTAATGACTCCTAACCTCTGGAACTTCGAAAGGGTCTTTCACACCCTTGCTGCAACTCAAGAAGTTCACCGCCATACCCGTCTCCACTCGAGAGGAAGCACGATGGTCCCGCCCACATCCAGAGGAGACCCGTTTCCCCCTCGTAGCTCGAGATGAGCGATCCTTTCCCTGCTTTCAACGGGAAAGAATTCCTACGTTCCCGTCGCATCTCAGGTGGAGGCACTCTCAACAGGAAAGGCGAGAGGAACTTCATGGTCGTACCACCATTCCAAGAGTCCCCCAGATGTCTCAGTCCATTCCAGAGGAACCACTTTGCCCTGCACTGGCTCATCCTTCACGCCGAGGATCGACTCACACCACGGTGGCACGTGGGACAGCCCTGTGGGAAAGCCTCCAGGGAAAACCACAGATCCTTTGATTCACGCGACGGGAAGCGTAACATTGCTGCTACAGCCTGGAAGGAAAGCGCACGTGCATGCCCCCACTCGAGACGAGGCCTGACTCCCCTGGGGAGACTCCAGAAGTACCCAAAGATCCATGTCAGCCCCTGAGAGGAATCCTCGGTTCCGGCCCTGACTCCACTAAGGTTTTTGGCCCGGTATCGACGGGAGAGGAATCCCGAGAGGTCCCCTAGCAACTCGAATGGGGAGTGGCCTCTCCTGAGGCCACCAGGGCGGGTCCCTGAGGTCCCCGTCGTAACTCGAGAACACATGTCAGAACCCGAGAAAATCCAGGAAGTTCTCCCTTCCAGGCGAGATGAGGCCTATTTCCGATGAGGCGTCTGGAGACTAATGACTCCTAACCTCTGGAAGTTCGAAAGGGTCTTTCACACCCTTGCTGCAACTCAAGAAGTTCACCGCCATACCCGTCTCCACTCGAGAGGAAGCACGATGGTCCCGCCCACATCCAGAGGAGCCCCGTTTCCCCCTCGTAGCTCGAGATGAGGGATCCTTTCCCTGCTTTCAACGGGATAGAATTCCCGGTGTTCCCGTCGCATCTCAAGATGAGGCACTCTCAACAGGAAAGGCGAGAGGAACTCCATGTTCGTACCACCATTCCAAGAGTCCTCCAGATGTCTCAGTCCATACCAGAGGAACCTCTGTGCCCTGCACTGGCTCATCTGTCACGCCGAGGATAGACTCACACCACGGTGGCACTTGGGACAGCCCTGTGGGAAAGCCTCGAGGGAAAACCACAGATCCTTTGATTCACGCGACAAGAAGCGTAACATTGCTGCTACAGCCTGGAAGGAAAGCGCACGTGCATGCCCCCACTCGAGACGAGGCCTGACTTCCTTGGGGAGACTCCAGAAGTACCCAAAAATCCATGTCGGCCCATGAGAGGAATCCTCGGTTCCGGCCCTGAATCCACACAAGGTTTTTGGCCCCGGTATCGACGGAAGAGGAATCCCGAGAGGCCCCCTAGCAAGTCGCAATGGGACTGGCCTCCCTGAGGCCACCAGGGCGGGTCCCTGGGGTCCCCATCGTAACTCGAGAACACCTGTCAGAACCCGAGAAAATCCAGGAAGTTCTCCCTTCCAGGCGAGATGAGGCCTATATCCGATGAGGCGTCTGGAGACTAATGACTCCTAACCTCTGGAACTTCGAAAAGGTCTTTCACACCCTTGCTGCAACTCAAGAAGTTCACCGCCATACCCGTCTCCACTCGAGAGGAAGCGCGATGGTCCCACCCACATCCAGAGGAGCCCCGTTTCCCCCTCGTAGCTCGAGATGAGGGATCCTTTCCCTGCTTTCAACGGGATAGAATTCCCGGTGTTCCCGTCGCATCTCAAGATGAGGCACTCTCAACAGGAAAGGCGAGAGGAACTCCATGTTCGTACCACTATTCCAAGAGTCCTCCAGATGTCTCAGTCCATACCAGAGGAACCTCTGTGCCCTGCACTGGCTCATCTTTCATGCCAAGGATCGACTCACACCATGGTGGCACGTGGGAAAGCCCTGTGGGAAAGCCTCGAGGGAAAGCCTCGAGGGAAAACCACAGATCCTTTGATCCACGCCACGGGAAGCGTGACATTGCTGCTACAGCCTGGAAGGAAAGCGCACGTGCATGCTCCCACTCGAGACGAGGCCTGACTCCCCTGGGGAGACTCCAGAAGTACCCAAAGATCCATGTCAACCGCTGAGAGAAATCCCCGGTTCCGGCCCTGACTCCACACAAGGTTTTTGGCCGCGGTATCGACGGGAGAGGAATCCCGAGAGGCCCCCTAGCAACTCGCATGGGGCCTGGCCTTTACTGAGGCCACCAGGGCGTGTCCCTGAGGTCCCCGTGGTAACTCGAGAACACCTGCCGCAACTCGAGAAAATCCAGGAAGTTCTCCCTTCCAGGCGAGATCAGGCCTATTTCTGATGAGGCGAATGAAGAGTAATGACACCTAACTTCTAGAACTTCGAAAGGGTCTTTCACACCCTTGCTGCAACTCAAGAAGTTCACCGCCATACCCGTCTCCAGTCGAGAGGAAGCACGATGGTCCCGCCCACATCCAGAGGAGCCCCGTTTCCCCCTCGTAGCACGAGATGAGGGATCCTTTCCCTGCTTTCAACGGGAAAGAATTCCCAGCGTTCCCGTCGCATCTCAAGTGGAGGCACTCTCAACAGGAAAGGCGAGAGGAACTCCATGGTCGTACCACAATTCCAAGAGTCCCCCAGATGTCTCAGTCCATTCCAGTGAAACCACTTTGCCCTGCACTGGCTCATCCTTCACGCCGAGGATCGACTCACACCACGGTTGCACGTGGGACAGCCCTGTGGGAAAGCCTCGAGGGAAAACCAAAGATCCTTTGATCCACGAGACAGGAAGCGTAACATTGCTGCTACAGCCTGGAAGGAAAGTGCACGTGTATGCCCCCACTCGAGACGAGGCCTGACTTCCTTGGGGAGACTCCAGAAGTACCCAAAGATCCATGTCGGCCCATGAGAGGAATCCTCGGTTCCGGCCCTGACTCCACACAAGGTTTTTGGCCCCGGTATCGACGGGAGAGGAATCCCGAGAGGCCCCCTAGCAACTCGCATGGGTACTGGCCTCTCCTGAGCCCAACAGGGCGGGTCTCTGAGGTCCCCGTCGTAACTCGAGAACACCTGCCGCAACTCGAGAATATCCAGGAAGTTCTCCCTTCCAGGCGAGATGAGGCCTATTTCCGATGAGGCGTCTGGCGACTAATGACACATAACCTCTGGAACTTCGAAAGGGTCTTTCACACCCTTGCTGCAACTCAAGAAGTTCACCGCCATACCCGTCTCCACCCGAGAGGAAGCACGATGGTCCCGCCCACATCCAGAGGAGCCCCGTTTCCCCCTCGAAGCTCGAGATGAGGGACCTTTCCCTGCTTTCAACGGGAAAGAGTTCCCGGCGTTCCCGTCGCATCTCAAGAGGAGGCACTCTCAACAGGAAAGGCAAGAGGAACTCCATGATCATACCACCATTCCAAGAGTCCCCCAGATGTCTCAGTACATTCCAGAGGAACCTCTTTACCCTGCACTGGTTCATCTTTCACGCCGAGGATCGACTCACACCACGGTGGCACGTGGGACAGCCCTGTGGGAAAGCCTCGAGGGAAAACCACAGATCCTTTGATCTACGAGATGGTTAGCGTGACATTGCTGCTACAGCCTGAAAGGAAAGCGCACGTGCATGACCCTACTCGAGACGAGGCCTGACTCCCCTGGGGAGACTCCAGAAGTACCCAAAGATCCATGTCAGCCCCTGAAAGGAATCCTCGGTTCCGGCCCTGTATCCACACAAGGTTTTTGGCCCCAGTATCGACGGGAGAGGAATCCCGAGAGGCCCCCTAGCAACTTAAATGGGGACTGGCCTTTCCTGAGGCCACGAGGGCGGGACTCTGAGGTCCCCGTCGTAACTCGAGAACGCCTGCCGCAACTCGAGATAATCCAGGAAGTTCTCCCTTCCAGGTGAGATGAGGCCTATTTCCGATGAGGCATCTGGAGATTAATGACACCTAACCTCTGGAACTTCGAAAGGGTCTTTCACACCCTTGCTGCAAATTAAGAAGTTCACCGCCATACCAGTCTCCACGCGAGAGTAAGCACGATGGTCCCGCCCACATCCAGAGTAGCCCCGTTTCCCCCTCGTAGCTCGAGATGAGGGATCCTATCCCTACTTTCAACGGGAAAGTATTTCCAGCGTTCCCGTTGCATTTCAAGAGGAGGCACTCTCAACAGGAAAGGCGAGAGGAACTCCATGGTCGTACCACCATGCCAAGAGTCCCCCAGATGTCTCAGTCCATTCCAGAGGAACCTCTTTGCCCTGCACTGGCTCATCTTTCACGCCGAGGATCGACTCACACCACGGTGGCACGTGGGACAGCCCTGTGGGAAAGCCTCGAGGGAAAGCCTCGAGGGAAAACCACAGATCCTTTGATCCACGCCACGGGAAGCGTGACATTGCTGCTACAGCCTGGAAGGAAAGCTCACGTGCATGCCCCCACTCGAGACGAGGCCTGACTCCCCTGGCGAGACTCCAGAAGTACCCAAAGATCCATGTCAGCCCCTGAGAGGAATCCTCGGTTCCTGCCCTGACTCCACACAAGGTTTTTGGCCCCGGTATCGACGGGAGAGGAATCTCGAGAGGCCCCCTAGAAACTCGCATGGGGACTGGCCTCTCCTGAGGCCACCAGGGCGGGTCCCTGAGGTCCCCGTCGTAACTCGAGAACACCTGCCACAACTCGAGAAAATCCAGGAAGTTCTCCTTCCAGGCGAGATGAGGCCTATTTCCGATGAGGCGTCTGGAGACTAATGACACCTAAGCTCTGGAACTTCGAAAGGGTCTTTCACACCCTTGCTGCAACTCAAGAAGTTCACCGCCATACCCGTCTCCACTCGAGAGGAAGCACGATGGTCCCGCCCACATCCAGAGGAGCCCCGTTTCCCCCTCGTAGCTCGAGATGAGGGATCCTTTCCCTGCTTTCAACGGGAAAGAATTCCCGGTGTTCCCGTCGCATCTCAAGAGGAGGCACTCTCAACAGGAAAGGCGAGAGGAACTCCATGGTCGTACCACCATGCCAAGAGTCCCCCAGATGTCTCAGTCAATTCCAGAGGAACCTCTTTGACCTCCACTGGCTCATCTTTCACGCCGAGGATCGACTCACACCACGGTGGCACGTGGAACAGCCCTGTGGGAAAGCCTCGAGGGAAAGCCTCGAGGGAAAACCACAGATCCTTTGATCCACGCCACGGGAAGCGTGACATTGCTGCTACAGCCTGGAAGGAAAGCGCACGTGCATGCCCCCACTCGAAACGATGCCTGACCCCCTGGTGAGACTGCAGAAGTACCCAAAGATCCATGTCAGCCCCTGAGAGGAATCCTCGGTTCCGGCCCTGACTCCACACAAGGTTTTTGGCCACGGTATCGATGGGAGAGGAATCCCGAGAGGCCCCCTAGCAACTCGCATGCGGACTGGCCGCTCCTGAGGCCACCAGGGCGAGTCCCTGAGGTCCCCGTCGTAACTCGAGAACACCTGCCGAAACTCGAGAAAATCCAGGAAGTTCTCCCTTCCAGGCGAGATGAGGCCTATTTCGGATGAGGCGACTGGAGACTAATGACACCTAACCTCTGGAACTTCGAAAGGGTCTTTCACACCCTTGCTGCAACTCAAGAAGTTCACCGCCATACCCGTCTCCACTCGAGAGGAAGCACGATGGTCCCGCCCACATCCAGAGGAGCCCCGTTTCCCCCTCGTAGCTCGAGATGAGGGATCCTTTCCCTGCTTTCAACGGGAAAGAATTCCCGGCGTTCCCGTCGCATCTCAAGAGGAGGCACTCTCAACAGGAAAGGCGAGAGGAATTCCATGGTCGTACCACCATTCCAACAGTCCCCCAGATGTCTCAGTCCATTCCAGAGGAACCTCTTTGCCCTGCACTGGCTCATCTTTCACGCCGAGGATCGACTCACACCACGGTGGCACGTGGGACAGCCCTGTGGGAAAGCCTCGAGGGAAAGCCTCGAGGGAAAACCACAGATCCTTTGATCCACGCCACGGGAAGCGTGACATTGCTGCTACAGCCTGGAAGGAAAGCGCACGTGCATGCCCCCACTCGAGACGAGGCCTGACTCCCCTGGGGAGACTCCAGAAGTACCCAAAGATCCATGTCAGCCCCTGAGAGGAATGCTCAGTTCCGGCCCTGACTCCACACAAGGTTTTTGGCCCCGGTATCGACGGGAGAGGAATCCCGAGAGGCCCCCTAGCAACTCGCATGGGGACTGGCCGCTCCTGAGGCCACCAGGGCGGGTCCCTGAGGTCCCCTTCGTAACTCGAGAACACCTGCCGCAACTCGAGAAAATCCAGGAAGTTCTCCCTTCCAGGCGAGATGAGGCCTATTTCCGATGAGGCGTCTGGAAACTAATGACACCTAACCTCTGGAACTTCGAAAGGGTCTTTCACACCCTTGCTGCAACTCAAGAAGTTCACCGCCATACCCGTCTCCACTCGAGAGGAAGCACGATGGTCCCGCCCACATCCAGAGGAGCCCCGTTTCCCCCTCGTAGCTCGAGATGAGGGATCCTTTCCCTGCTTTCAACGGGAAAGAATTCCCGGCGTTCCTGTCGCATCTCAAGAGGAGGCACTCTCAACAGGAAAGGCGAGAGGAACTCCATGGTCGTACCACAATTCCAAGAGTCCCCCAGATGTCTCAGTCCATTCCAGAGGAACCTCTTTGCCCTGCACTGGCTCCTCTTTCACGCCGAGGATCGACTCACACCACGGTGGCACGTGGGACAGCCCTGTGGGAAAGCCTCTAGGGAAAGCCTCGAGGGAAAACCACAGATCCTTTGATCCAGGCCACGGGAAGCGTGACATTGCTGCTACAGCCTGGAAGGAAAGCGCACGTGCATGCCCCCACTCGAGACGAGGCCTGACTCCCCTGGCGAGACTCCAGAAGTACCCAAAGATCCATGTCAGCCCCTGAGAGGAATCCTCGGTTCCGGCCCTGACTCCACACAAGGTTTTTGGCCCCGGTATCGACGGGAGAGGAATCCCGAGAGGCCCCCTAGAAACTCGCATGGGGACTGGCCTCTCCTGAGGCCACCAGGGCGGGTCCCTGAGGTCCCCGTCGTAACTCGAGAACACCTGCCACAACTCGAGAAAATCCAGGAAGTTCTCCTTCCAGGCGAGATGAGGCCTATTTCCGATGAGGCGTCTGGAGACTAATGACACCTAAGCTCTGGAACTTCGAAAGGGTCTTTCACACCCTTGCTGCAACTCAAGAAGTTCACCGCCATACCCGTCTCCACTCGAGAGGAAGCACGATGGTCCCGCCCACATCCAGAGGAGCCCTGTTTCCCCCTCGTAGCCCGAGATGAGGGATCCTTTCCCTGCTTTCAACGGGAAAGAATTCCCGGTGTTCCCGTCGCATCTCAAGAGGAGGCACTCTCAACAGGAAAGGCGAAAGGAACTCCATGGTCGTACCACCATGCCAAGAGTCCCCCAGATGTCTCAGTCAATTCCAGAGGAACCTCTTTGACCTCCACTGGCTCATCTTTCACGCCGAGGATCGACTCACACCACGGTGGCACGTGGGACAGCCCTGTGGGAAAGCCTCGAGGGAAAGCCTCGAGGGAAAACCACAGATCCTTTGATCCACGCCACGGGAAGCGTGACATTGCTGCTACAGCCTGGAAGGAAAGCGCACGTGCATGCCCCCACTCGAAACGATGCCTGACCCCCTGGTGAGACTGCAGAAGTACCCAAAGATCCATGTCAGCCCCTGAGAGGAATCCTCGGTTCCGGCCCTGACTCCACACAAGGTTTTTGGCCACGGTATCGATGGGAGAGGAATCCCGAGAGGCCCCCTAGCAACTCGCATGCGGATTGGCCGCTCCTGAGGCCACCAGGGCGAGTCCCTGAGGTCCCCGTCGTAACTCGAGAACACCTTCCGAAACTCGAGAAAATCCAGGAAGTTCTCCCTTCCAGGCGAGATGAGGCCTATTTCGGATGAGGCGACTGGAGACTAATGACACCTAACCTCTGGAACTTCGAAAGGGTCTTTCACACCCTTGCTGCAACTCAAGAAGTTCACCGCCATACCCGTCTCCACTCGAGAGGAAGCACGATGGTCCCGCCCACATCCAGAGGAGCCCCGTTTCCCCCTCGTAGCTCGAGATGAGGGATCCTTTCCCTGCTTTCAACGGGAAAGAATTCCCGGCGATCCCGTCGCATCTCAAGAGGAGGCACTCTCAACAGGAAAGGCGAGAGGAACTCCATGGTCGTACCACCATTCCAACAGTCCCCCAGATGTCTCAGTCCATTCCAGAGGAACCTCTTTGCCCTGCACTGGCTCATCTTTCACGCCGAGGATCGACTCACACCACGGTGGCACGTGGGACAGCCCTGTGGGAAAGCCTCGAGGGAAAGCCTCGAGGGAAAACCACAGATCCTTTGATCCACGCCACGGGAAGCGTGACATTGCTGCTACAGCCTGGAAGGAAAGCGCACGTGCATGCCCCCACTCGAGACGAGGCCTGACTCCCCTGGGGAGACTCCAGAAGTACCCAAAGATCCATGTCAGCCCCTGAGAGGAATCCTCGGTTCCGGCCCTGACTCCACTAAGTTTTTTGGCCCCGGTATCGACGGGAGAGGAATCCCGAGAGGTCCCCTAGCAACTCGAATGGGGAGTGGCCTCTCCTGAGGCCACCAGGGCGGGTCCCTGAGGTCCCCGTCGTAACTCGAGAACACATGTCAGAACCCGAGAAAATCCAGGAAGTTCTCCCTTCCAGGCGAGATGAGGCCTATTTCCGATGAGGCGTCTGGAGACTAATGACTCCTAACCTCTGGAAGTTCGAAAGGGTCTTTCACACCCTTGCTGCAACTCAAGAAGTTCACCGCCATACCCGTCTCCACTCGAGAGGAAGCGCGATGGTCCCGCCCACATCCAGAGGAGCCCCGTTTCCCCCTCGTAGCTCGAGATGAGGGATCCTTTCCCTGCTTTCAACGGGATAGAATTCCCGGTGTTCCCGTCGCATCTCAAGATGAGGCACTCTCAACAGGAAAGGCGAGAGGAACTCCATGTTCGTACCACCATTCCAAGAGTCCTCCAGATGTCTCAGTCCATACCAGAGGAACCTCTGTGCCCTGCACTGGCTCATCTTTCATGCCAAGGATCGACACACACCATGGTGGCACGTGGGACAGCCCTGTGAAAAAGCCTCGAGGGAAAGCCTCGAGGGAAAACCACAGATCCTTTGATCCACGCGACGGGAAGCGTGACATTGCTGCTACAGCCTGGAAGGAAAGCGCACGTGCATGCCCCCACTCGAGACGAGGCCTGACTCCCCTGGGGAGACTCCAGAAGTACCCAAAGATCCATGTCAACCGCTGAGAGAAATCCCCGGTTCCGGCCCTGACTCCACACAAGGTTTTTGGTCCCGGTATCGACGGGAGAGGAAACCCGAGAGGCCCCCTAGCAACTCGCATGGGGCCTGGCCTCTACTGAGGCCACGAGGGCGGGGCCCTGAGGTCCCCGTCGTAACTCGAGAACACCTACCGCAACTCGAGAAAATCCAGGAAGTTCTCCCTTCCAGGCGAGATGTGGCCTATTTCCGATGAGGCGTCTGGAGACTAATGACACCTAACCTCTTGAACTTCGAAAGGGTCTTTCACACCCTTGCAGCAACTCCAGAAGTTCACCGCCATACCCGTCTCCACTCGAGAGGAAGCACGATGGTCCCGCCCACATCCAAAGAAGCCCCGTGTCACCCTCGTAGCTTGAGATGAGGGATCCTTTCCCTGCTTTCAACGGGCAAGAATTCCTAGGGTTCCCGTCGCAACTCAAGTGGAGGCACTCTCAACAGGAAAGACGAGAGGAACTCCATGGTCGTTCCATCATTCCAAGACTCCCCCAGATGTCTCAGTCCATTCCAGAGGAACGTCTTTGCCCTGCACTGGCTCATCTGTCACGCCGAGGATAGACTCATACCACGGTGGCACTTGGGACAGCCCTGTGGGAAAGCCTCGAGGGAAAGTCTCGAGGGAAAATCACAGATCCTTTTATCTACGAGACGGGAAGCGTGACATTGCTGCTACAGACTGTAGGGAAAGCGCACGTGCATGCCCCCACTCGAGACGAGGTCTGACTCCCCTGGGGAGACTCCAGAAGTACCCAAAGATCCATGTCAACCCCTGAGAGGAATCCTCGGTTCCGGCCCTGACTCCACACAAGGATTTTGGCCCTGGTATCGACGGTAAAGGAATCCCGAGAGGCCCCCTAGCAACTCGCATGAGGACTGGCCTTTCCTGAGGCCACTAGGGCGGGTCCTTGAGGTCCCCGTCGTAACTCGAGAACACTTGCCGCTACTCGAGAAAATCCAGGAAGTTCTCCCTTCCAGGCGAGATGGGGCCTATTTCCCATGAGGCGTCTGGAGACTAATGGCACCTAACCTCTGGAACGTCGAAAGGGTCTTTCACACCCTTGCTGCAACTCAAGAAGTTCACCGCCATACCCGTCTCCACTCGAGAGGAAGCACGATGGTCCCGCCCACATCCAGAGGAGCCCCGTTTCCCCCTCGTAGCTCGAGATGAGGGATCCTTTCCCTGCTTTCAACGGGAAAGAATTCCCGGCGTTCCCGTCGCATCTCAAGAGGAGGCACTCTCACAGGAAAGGCGAGAGAACTCCATGGTGGTACCACCATTCCAAGAGTCCCACAGATGTCTCAGTCCATTCCAGAGGAACCTCTTTGCCCTGCACTGGCTAATCTTTCACACCGAGGATCGACTCACACCACGGTGGCACGTGGGACAGCCCTGTGGGAAATCCTCGAGGGAAAGCCTCGAGGGAAAACGACAAATTCTTTGATCCACGCGACGGGATGCGTGACATTGCTGTTACAGCCTGGAAGGAATGCGCACGTGCATGCCCCCACTCGAGACGAGGCCTGACTCCCCTGGGGAGGCTCCAGAAGTAACCAAAGATCCATGTCAGCCCCTGAGAGGAATCCTCGGTTCCGGCCCTGACTCCACACAAGGTTTTTGGCCCCGGTATCGACGGGAGAGGAATCCCGAGAGGCCCCCTAGCAACTCGCATGGGGACTGGCCTTTCCTGAGGCCACCAGGGCGGGTCCCTGAGGTCCCCGTGGTAACTCGAGAACACCTGCAGCAACTCAGGAAAATCCAGGACGTTCTCCCTTCTAGGAGAGATGAGGCCTATTTCCGATGAGGCGTCTGGAGACTAATGACTCCTAACCTCTGGAACTTCGAAAGGGTCTTTCACACCCTTGCTGCAACTCAAGAAGTTCACCGCCATACCCGTCTCCACTCGAGAGGAAGCACGATGGTCCCGCCCACATCCAGAGGAGACCCGTTTCCCCCTCGTAGCTCGAGATGAGCGATCCTTTCCCTGCTTTCAACGGGAAAGAATTCCTACGTTCCCGTCGCATCTCAGGTGGAGGCACTCTCAACAGGAAAGGCGAGAGGAACTTCATGGTCGTACCACCATTCCAAGAGTCCCCCAGATGTCTCATTCCATTCCAGAGGAACCACTTTGCCCTGCACTGGCTCATCCTTCACGCCGAGGATCGACTCACACCACGGTGGCACGTGGGACAGCCCTGTGGGAAAGCCTCTAGGGAAAGCCTCGAGGGAAAACCACAGATCCTTTGATCCAGGCCACGGGAAGCGTGACATTGCTGCTACAGCCTGGAAGGAAAGCGCACGTGCATGCCCCCACTCGAGACGAGGCCTGACTCCCCTGGGGAGACTCCAGAAGTACCCAAAGATCCATGTCAGCCCCTGAGAGGAATCCTCGGTTCCGGCCCTGACTCCACACAAGGTTTTTGGCCCCGGTATCGACGGGAGAGGAATCCCGAGAGGCCCCCTAGAAACTCGCATGGGGACTGGCCTCTCCTGAGGCCACCAGGGCGGGTCCCTGAGGTCCCCGTCGTAACTCGAGAACACCTGCCACAACTCGAGAAAATCCAGGAAGTTCTCCTTCCAGGCGAGATGAGGCCTATTTCCGATGAGGCGTCTGGAGACTAATGACACCTAAGCTCTGGAACTTCGAAAGGGTCTTTCACACCCTTGCTGCAACTCAAGAAGTTCACCGCCATACCCGTCTCCACTCGAGAGGAAGCACGATGGTCCCGCCCACATCCAGAGGAGCCCCGTTTCCCCCTCGTAGCTCGAGATGAGGGATCCTTTCCCTGCTTTCAACGGGAAAGAATTCCAGGTGTTCCCGTCGCATCTCAAGAGGAGGCACTCTCAACAGGAAAGGCGAGAGGAACTCCATGGTCGTACCACCATGCCAAGAGTCCCCCAGATGTCTCAGTCAATTCCAGAGGAACCTCTTTGACCTCCACTGGCTCATCTTTCACGCCGAGGATCGACTCACACCACGGTGGCACGTGGGACAGCCCTGTGGGAAAGCCTCGAGGGAAAGCCTCGAGGGAAAACCACAGATCCTTTGATCCACGCCACGGGAAGCGTGACATTGCTGCTACAGCCTGGAAGGAAAGCGCACGTGCATGCCCCCACTCGAAACGATGCCTGACCCCCTGGGGAGACTGCAGAAGTACCCAAAGATCCATGTCAGCCCCTGAGAGGAATCCTCGGTTCCGGCCCTGACTCCACACAAGGTTTTTGGCCACGGTATCGATGGGAGAGGAATCCCGAGAGGCCCCCTAGCAACTCGCATGCGGACTGGCCGCTCCTGAGGCCACCAGGGCGAGTCCCTGAGGTCCCCGTCGTAACTCGAGAACACCTGCCGAAACTCGAGAAAATCCAGGAAGTTCTCCCTTCCAGGCGAGATGAGGCCTATTTCGGATGAGGCGACTGGAGACTAATGACACCTAACCTCTGGAACTTCGAAAGGGTCTTTCACACCCTTGCTGCAACTCAAGAAGTTCACCGCCATACCCGTCTCCACTCGAGAGGAAGCACGATGGTCCCGCCCACATCCAGAGGAGCCCCGTTTCCCCCTCGTAGCTCGAGATGAGGGATCCTTTCCCTGCTTTCAACGGGAAAGAATTCCCGGCGATCCCGTCGCATCTCAAGAGGAGGCACTCTCAACAGGAAAGGCGAGAGGAACTCCATGGTAGTACCACCATTCCAACAGTCCCCCAGATGTCTCAGTCCATTCCAGAGGAACCTCTTTGCCCTGCACTGGCTCATCTTTCACGCCGAGGATCGACTCACACCACGGTGGCACGTGGGACAGCCCTGTGGGAAAGCCTCGAGGGAAAGCCTCGAGGGAAAACCACAGATCCTTTGATCCACGCCACGGGAAGCGTGACATTGCTGCTACAGCCTGGAAGGAAAGCGCACGTGCATGCCCCCACTCGAGACGAGGCCTGACTCCCCTGGGGAGACTCCAGAAGTACCCAAAGATCCATGTCAGCCCCTGAGAGGAATCCTCGGTTCCGGCCCTGACTCCACTAAGGTTTTTGGCCCCGGTATCGACGGGAGAGGAATCCCGAGAGGTCCCCTAGCAACTCGAATGGGGAGTGGCCTCTCCTGAGGCCACCAGGGCGGGTCCCTGAGGTCCCCGTCGTAACTCGAGAACACATGTCAGAACCCGAGAAAATCCAGGAAGTTCTCCCTTCCAGGCGAGATGAGGCCTATTTCCGATGAGGCGTCTGGAGACTAATGACTCCTAACCTCTGGAAGTTCGAAAGGGTCTTTCACACCCTTGCTGCAACTCAAGAAGTTCACCGCCATACCCGTCTCCACTCGAGAGGAAGCGCGATGGTCCCGCCCACATCCAGAGGAGCCCCGTTTCCCCCTCGTAGCTCGAGATGAGGGATCCTTTCCCTGCTTTCAACGGGATAGAATTCCCGGTGTTCCCGTCGCATCTCAAGATGAGGCACTCTCAACAGGAAAGGCGAGAGGAACTCCATGTTCGTACCACCATTCCAAGAGTCCTCCAGATGTCTCAGTCCATACCAGAGGAACCTCTGTGCCCTGCACTGGCTCATCTTTCATGCCAAGGATCGACACACACCATGGTGGCACGTGGGACAGCCCTGTGAAAAAGCCTCGAGGGAAAGCCTCGAGGGAAAACCACAGATCCTTTGATCCACGCGACGGGAAGCGTGACATTGCTGCTACAGCCTGGAAGGAAAGCGCACGTGCATGCCCCCACTCGAGACGAGGCCTGACTCCCCTGGGGAGACTCCAGAAGTACCCAAAGATCCATGTCAACCGCTGAGAGAAATCCCCGGTTCCGGCCCTGACTCCACACAAGGTTTTTGGTCCCGGTATCGACGGGAGAGGAAACCCGAGAGGCCCCCTAGCAACTCGCATGGGGCCTGGCCTCTACTGAGGCCACGAGGGCAGGGCCCTGAGGTCCCCGTCGTAACTCGAGAACACCTACCGCAACTCGAGAAAATCCAGGAAGTTCTCCCTTCCAGGCGAGATGTGGCCTATTTCCGATGAGGCGTCTGGAGACTAATGACACCTAACCTCTTGAACTTCGAAAGGGTCTTTCACACCCTTGCAGCAACTCCAGAAGTTCACCGCCATACCCGTCTCCACTCGAGAGGAAGCACGATGGTCCCGCCCACATCCAAAGAAGCCCCGTTTCACCCTCGTAGCTTGAGATGAGGGATCCTTTCCCTGCTTTCAACGGGCAAGAATTCCTAGGGTTCCCGTCGCAACTCAAGTGGAGGCACTCTCAACAGGAAAGACGAGAGGAACTCCATGGTCGTTCCATCATTCCAAGACTCCCCCAGATGTCTCAGTCCATTCCAGAGGAACCTCTTTGCCCTGCACTGGCTCATCTGTCACGCCGAGGATAGACTCACACCACGGTGGCACTTGGGACAGCCCTGTGGGAAAGCCTCGAGGGAAAGTCTCGAGGGAAAATCACAGATCCTTTTATCTACGAGACGGGAAGCGTGACATTGCTGCTACAGACTGTAGGGAAAGCGCACGTGCATGCCCCCACTCGAGACGAGGTCTGACTCCCCTGGGGAGACTCCAGAAGTACCCAAAGATCCATGTCAACCCCTGAGAGGAATCCTCGGTTCCGGCCCTGACTCCACACAAGGATTTTGGCCCTGGTATCGACGGTAAAGGAATCCCGAGAGGCCCCCTAGCAACTCGCATGAGGACTGGCCTTTCCTGAGGCCACTAGGGCGGGTCCTTGAGGTCCCCGTCGTAACTCGAGAACACTTGCCGCTACTCGAGAAAATCCAGGAAGTTCTCCCTTCCAGGCGAGATGGGGCCTATTTCCCATGAGGCGTCTGGAGACTAATGGCACCTAACCTCTGGAACGTCGAAAGGGTCTTTCACACCCTTGCTGCAACTCAAGAAGTTCACCGCCATACCCGTCTCCACTCGAGAGGAAGCACGATGGTCCCGCCCACATCCAGAGGAGCCCCGTTTCCCCCTCGTAGCTCAGGATGAGGGATCCTTTCCCTGCTTTCAACGGGAAAGAATTCCCGGCGTTCCCGTCGCATCTCAAGAGGAGGCACTCTCACAGGAAAGGCGAGAGAACTCCATGGTGGTACCACCATTCCAAGAGTCCCACAGATGTCTCAGTCCATTCCAGAGGAACCTCTTTGCCCTGCACTGGCTCATCTTTCACACCGAGGATCGACTCACACCACGGTGGCACGTGGGACAGCCCTGTGGGAAATCCTCGAGGGAAAGCCTCGAGGGAAAACGACAAATTCTTTGATCCACGCGACGGGATGCGTGACATTGCTGTTACAGCCTGGAAGGAATGCGCACGTGCATGCCCCCACTCGAGACGAGGCCTGACTCCCCTGGGGAGGCTCCAGAAGTAACCAAAGATCCATGTCAGCCCCTGAGAGGAATCCTCGGTTCCGGCCCTGACTCCACACAAGGTTTTTGGCCCCGGTATCGACGGGAGAGGAATCCCGAGAGGCCCCCTAGCAACTCGCATGGGGACTGGCCTTTCCTGAGGCCACCAGGGCGGGTCCCTGAGGTCCCCGTGGTAACTCGAGAACACCTGCAGCAACTCAGGAAAATCCAGGACGTTCTCCCTTCTAGGAGAGATGAGGCCTATTTCCGATGAGGCGTCTTGAGACTAATGACTCCTAACCTCTGGAACTTCGAAAGGGTCTTTCACACCCTTGCTGCAACTCAAGAAGTTCACCGCCATACCCGTCTCCACTCGAGAGGAAGCACGATGGTCCCGCCCACATCCAGAGGAGACCCGTTTCCCCCTCGTAGCTCGAGATGAGCGATCCTTTCCCTGCTTTCAACGGGAAAGAATTCCTACGTTCCCGTCGCATCTCAGGTGGAGGCACTCTCAACAGGAAAGGCGAGAGGAACTTCATGGTCGTACCACCATTCCAAGAGTCCCCCAGATGTCTCAGTCCATTTCAGAGGAAACTCTGTGCCATACACTGGCTCATCTTTCACGCCGAGGATCGACTCACACCACGGTGGCACGTGGGACAGGCCTGTGGGAAAGCCTCGAGGGAAAGCCTCGAGGGAAAACCACAGATCCTTTGATCCACGTGACCGGAAGCGTGACATTGCTGCAACAGCGTGGAAGGAAAGCGCACGTGCATGCCCCCACTCGAGACGAGGCCTGACTACCCTGGGGAGACTCCAGAAGTACCCAAAGATCCATGTCAACCGCTGAGAGAAATCCCCGGTTCCGGCCCTGACTCCACACAAGGTTTTTGGTCCCGGTATCGACGGGAGAGGAAACCCGAGAGGCCCCCTAGCAACTCGCATGGGGCCTGGCCTTTACTGAGGCCACCAGGGCGGGTCCCTGAGGTCCCCGTCGTAACTCGAGAACACCTGCCGCAACTCGAGAAAATCCAGGAAGTTCTCCCTTCCAGGCGAGATCAGGCCTATTTCCGATGAGGCGAATGAAGAGTAATGACACCTAACCTCTAGAACTTCGAAAGGGTCTTTCACACCCTTGCTGCAACTCAAGAAGTTCACCGCCATACCCGTCTCCACTCGAGAGGAAGCACGATGGTCCCGCCCACATCCAAAGAAGCCCCGTTTCCCCCTCGTAGCTTGAGATGAGGGATCCTTTCCCTGCTTTCAACGGGAAAGACTTCCTAGCGTTCCCGTCACAACTCAAGTAGAGGCACTCTCAACAGGAAAGACGAGAGGAACTCCATGGTCGTACCATCATTCCAAGACTCCCCCAGAGGTCTCAGTCCATTCCAGAGGAACCTCTGTGCCCTGCACTGGCTCATCTGTCACGCCGAGGATCGACTCACACCACGGTGGCACTTGGGACAGCCCTGTGGGAAAGCCTAGAGGGAAAGCCTCGAGGAAAAATCACAGATCCGTTTATCTACGAGACGGGAAGCGTGACATTGCTGCTACAGACTGTAGGGAAAGCGCACGTGCATACCCCCACTCGAGACGAGGTCTGACTCCCCTGGGGAGACTCCAGAAGTACCCAAAGATCCATGTCAACCCCTGAGAGGAATCCTCGGTTCCGGCCCTGACTCCACACAAGGATTTTGGCCCTGGTATCGATGGTAAAGGAATCCCGAGAGGCCCCCTAGCAACTCGCATGAGGACTGGCCTTTCCTGAGGCCACTAGGGCGGGTCCTTGAGGTCCCCGTCGTAACTCGAGAACACTTGCCGCTACTCGAGAAAATCCAGGAAGTTCTCCCTTCCAGGGGAGATGGGGCCTATTTCCCATGAGGTGTCTGGAGACTAATGGCACCTAACCTCTGGAACGTCGAAAGGGTCTTTCACACCCTTGCTGCAACTCAAGAAGTTCACCACCATACCCGTCTCCACTCGAGAGGAAACACGATGGTCCCGCCCACATCCAGAGGAGCCCCGTTTCCCCCTCGTAGCTCGAGATGAGGGATCCTTTCCCTGCTTTCAACGGGAAAGAATTCCCGGCGATCCCGTCGCATCTCAAGAGGAGGCACTCTCAACAGGAAAGGCAAGAGGAACTCCATGGTCGTACCACCATTCCAAGAGTCCCCCAGATGTCTCAGTCCATTCCAGAGGAAACTCTGTGCCATGCACTGGCTCATCTTTCACGCCGAGGATCGACTCACACCACGGTGGCACGTGGGACAGCCCTGTGGGAAAGCCTCGAGGGAAAGCCTCGAGGGAAAACCACAGATCCTTTGATCCACGTGACCGGAAGCGTGACATTGCTGCAACAGCCTGGAAGGAAAGCGCACGTGCATGCCCCCACTCGAGACGAGGCCTGATTTCCTGGGGAGACTCCAGATGTTCCCAAAGATCCATGTCAGCCCATGAGAGGAATCCTCGGTTCCGGCCCTGACTCCACACAAGGATTTTGGCCACGGTATCGACGGGAGAGGAATCCCGAGAGGCCCCCTAGCAAATCGCATGGGGACTGGCCTTTCCTGAGGCCACCAGGTCGGGTCCCTGAGGTTCCCGTCGTAACTGGAGAACACCTGCCGCAACTCGAGAAAATCCAGGAAGTTCTCCCTTCCAGGCGAGATGAGGCCTATTTCCGATGAGGCATCTGGAGACTAATGACACCTAACCTCTGGAACTTCGAAAGGGTCATTCACACCCTTGCTGCAAATCAAGAAGTTCACCGCCATACCCGTCTCCACTCGAGAGGAAGCACGATGATCCCGCCCACATCCAGAGGAGCCCCGTTTCCCCCTCGTAGCTCAAGATGAGGGATCCTTTCCCTGCTTTCAACGGGAAAGAATTCCCGGCGTTCCCGTCGCATCTCAAGAGGAGGCACTCTCAACAGGAAAGGCGAGAGGAACTCCATGGTCGTACCACCATTCCAAGTGTCCCCCAGATGTCTCAGTCCATTCCAGAGGAACCTCTTTGCCCTGCACTGGCTCATCTTTCACGCCGAGGATCGACTCACACCATGGTGGCACGTGGTACAGCCCTGTGGGAAAGCCTCGAGGGAAAAACTACAGTGAAAACCACAGATCCTTTGATCCACGCGACGGGAAGCGTGACATTGCTGCTACAGCCTGGAAGGAAGGCGCACGTGCATGCCCCCACTCGAGACGAGGCCTGACTCCCCTGGGGAGACTCCAGAAGTACCCAAAGATCCATGTCAGCCCCAGAGAGGAATCCTCGGTTCCGGCCCTGACTCCACAAAAGGTTTTTGGCCCCGGTATCGACGGCAGAGGAATCACGAGAGGCCACCTAGCAACTCGCATGGGGACTGGCCTTTCCTGAGGCTACCAGGGCGGGTCCCTGAGGTCCCCGTCGTAACTCGAGAACACCTGCCGCAACTCGAGAAAATCCAGGAAGTTCTCCCTTCCAGGCGAGATGAGGCCTATTTCCGATGAGGCGTCTGGAGACTATTGACACCTAATCTCTGAAACTTCGAAAGGGTCTTTCACACCCTTGCTGCAACTCAAGAAGTTCACCTCCATACCCGTCTCCACTCGAGAGGAAGCACGATGGTCCCGCCCACATCCAGAGGAGCGCCGTTTCCCCCTCGTAGCTCGAGATGAGGGATCCTTTCCCTGCTTTCAAAGGGAAAGATTCCTGGCGTTTCCAAGGCATCTCAAGAGGAGGCACTCTCAACAGGAGAGGCGAGAGGAACGCCATGGTCGTACCACCATTCCAAGTGTCCCCCAGATAACTCAGTCCATTCCAGAGGCACCTCTTTTCCCTGCACTGGCTCATCTTTCACGTCGAGGATCGAGTCACACAACGGTGGCACGTGGGACAGCCCTGTGGGTAAGCCTCGAGGGATGGCCTCGAGGGAAAACCACAGATCCTTTCATCCACGCGACGGGAAGGGTGACATTGTTGCTACAGCCTGGAAGGAAAGCGCGCGTGCCTGCCCCCACTTGAGACGAGGCTTGACTACCCAGGGGTGACTCCAGAAGTACCCCAAGTTCCATGTCAGCACCGGAGAGGAATCCTCAGGTTCAGGCCCTGATTCCAGCCAAGGTTTTTGGCCCGGGTATCGACGGGAAATGAATCCCGAAAGGCCCCCTAGCAACTCGCATGGGGACTGGCCTTTCCTGAGGCCACGAGGGCGGGTCTCTGAGGTCCCCGTCGTAACTCGAGAACACCTGCCGAAACTCGAGAAAATCCAGGAAGTTCTCCCTTCCAGGCGAGATGAGGCCTATTTCCGATGAGGCATCTGGAGACTAATGACACCTAAACTCTGGAAATTCGAAAGGGTCTTTCACACCCTTGCTGCAACTCAAGAAGTTCACCGCCATACCCGTCTCCACTCGAGAGGAAGCACGATGGTCCCGCCCACATCCAGAGGAGCCCCGTTTACCCCTCGTAGCTCGAGATGAGGGATCCTTTCCCTGCTTTCAACGGGAAAGAATTCCCGGCGTTCCCGTCGCATCTCAAGAGGAGGCACTCTCAACAGGAAAGGCGAGAGGAACTCCATGGTCGCACCACCATTCCAAGTGTCCCCCAGATGTCTCAGTCCATTCCAGAGGAACCTCTTTGCCCTACACTGGCTCATCTTTCACGCCGAGGATCGACTCACACCTCGGTAGCACGTGGGACAGCCCTGTGGGAAAGCCTCGAGGGAAAGCCTCGAGGGAAAACCACAGATCCTTTGATCCACGCGACGGGAAGCGTGACATTGCTGCTACAGCCTGGAAGGAAAGCGCACGTGCATGCCCCCACTCGAGACGAGGCCTGACTCCCCTGGGGAGACTCCAGAAGTACCCAAAGATCCATGTCATCCCCTGAGAGGAATCCTCGGTTCCGGCCCTGACTCCACTAAGGTTTTTGGCCCCGGTATCGACGGGAGAGGAATCCCGAGAGGCCCCCTAGCAACTCGAATGGGGAGTGGCCTCTCCTGAGGCCACCAGGGCGGGTCCCTGAGGTCCCCGTCGTAACTCGAGAACACCTGTCAGAACCCGAGAAAATCCAGGAAGTTCTCCCTTCCAGGCGAGATGAGGCCTATTTCCGATGAGGCGTCTGGAGACTAATGACTCCTAAACTCTGGAACTTCGAAAGGGTCTTTCACACCCTTGCTGCAACTCAAGAAGTTCACCGCCATACCCGTCTCCACTCGAGAGGAAGCACGATGGTCCCGCCCACATCCAGAGGAGCCCCGTTTCCCCCTCGTAGCTCGAGATGAGGGATCCTTTCCCTGCTTTCAACGGGAAAGAATTCCCGGCGTTCCCGTCGCATCTCAAGAGGAGGCACTCTCAACAGGAAAGGCGAGAGGAACTCCATGTTCGTACCACCATTCCAAGAGTCCTCCAGATGTCTCAGTCCATACCAGAGGAACCTCTGTGCCCTGCACTGGCTCATCTTTCATGCCAAGGATCGACACACACCATGGTGGCACGTGGGACAGCCCTGTGAAAAAGCCTCGAGGGAAAGCCTCGAGGGAAAACCACAGATCCTTTGATCCACGCGACGGGAAGCGTGACATTGCTGCTACAGCCTGGAAGGAAAGCGCACGTGCATGCCCCCACTCGAGACGAGGCCTGACTCCCCTGGGGAGACTCCAGAAGTACCCAAAGATCCATGTCAACCGCTGAGAGAAATCCCCGGTTCCGGCCCTGACTCCACACAAGGTTTTTGGTCCCGGTATCGACGGGAGAGGAAACCCGTGAGGCCCCCTAGCAACTCGCATGGGGCCTGGCCTCTACTGAGGCCACGAGGGCGGGGCCCTGAGGTCCCCGTCGTAACTCGAGAACACCTACCGCAACTCGAGAAAATCCAGGAAGTTCTCCCTTCCAGGCGAGATGTGGCCTATTTCCGATGAGGCGTCTGGAGACTAATGACACCTAACCTCTTGAACTTCGAAAGGGTCTTTCACACCCTTGCAGCAACTCCAGAAGTTCACCGCCATACCCGTCTCCACTCGAGAGGAAGCACGATGGTCCCGCCCACATCCAAAGAAGCCCCGTTTCACCCTCGTAGCTTGAGATGAGGGATCCTTTCCCTGCTTTCAACGGGCAAGAATTCCTAGGGTTCCCGTCGCAACTCAAGTGGAGGCACTCTCAACAGGAAAGACGAGAGGAACTCCATGGTCGTTCCATCATTCCAAGACTCCCCCAGATGTCTCAGTCCATTCCAGAGGAACCTCTTTGCCCTGCACTGGCTCATCTGTCACGCCGAGGATAGACTCACACCACGGTGGCACTTGGGACAGCCCTGTGGGAAAGCCTCGAGGGAAAGTCTCGAGGGAAAATCACAGATCCTTTTATCTACGAGACGGGAAGCGTGACATTGCTGCTACAGACTGTAGGGAAAGCGCACGTGCATGCCCCCACTCGAGACGAGGTCTGACTCCCCTGGGGAGACTCCAGAAGTACCCAAAGATCCATGTCAACCCCTGAGAGGAATCCTCGGTTCCGGCCCTGACTCCACACAAGGATTTTGGCCCTGGTATCGACGGTAAAGGAATCCCGAGAGGCCCCCTAGCAACTCGCATGAGGACTGGCCTTTCCTGAGGCCACTAGGGCGGGTCCTTGAGGTCCCCGTCGTAACTCGAGAACACTTGCCGCTACTCGAGAAAATCCAGGAAGTTCTCCCTTCCAGGCGAGATGGGGCCTATTTCCCATGAGGCGTCTGGAGACTAATGGCACCTAACCTCTGGAACGTCGAAAGGGTCTTTCACACCCTTGCTGCAACTCAAGAAGTTCACCGCCATACCCGTCTCCACTCGAGAGGAAGCACGATGGTCCCGCCCACATCCAGAGGAGCCCCGTTTCCCCCTCGTAGCTCGAGATGAGGGATCCTTTCCCTGCTTTCAACGGGAAAGAATTCCCGGCGTTCCCGTCGCATCTCAAGAGGAGGCACTCTCACAGGAAAGGCGAGAGAACTCCATGGTGGTACCACCATTCCAAGAGTCCCACAGATGTCTCAGTCCATTCCAGAGGAACCTCTTTGCCCTGCACTGGCTAATCTTTCACACCGAGGATCGACTCACACCACGGTGGCACGTGGGACAGCCCTGTGGGAAATCCTCGAGGGAAAGCCTCGAGGGAAAACGACAAATTCTTTGATCCACGCGACGGGATGCGTGACATTGCTGTTACAGCCTGGAAGGAATGCGCACGTGCATGCCCCCACTCGAGACGAGGCCTGACTCCCCTGGGGAGGCTCCAGAAGTAACCAAAGATCCATGTCAGCCCCTGAGAGGAATCCTCGGTTCCGGCCCTGACTCCACACAAGGTTTTTGGCCCCGGTATCGACGGGAGAGGAATCCCGAGAGGCCCCCTAGCAACTCGCATGGGGACTGGCCTTTCCTGAGGCCACCAGGGCGGGTCCCTGAGGTCCCCGTGGTAACTCGAGAACACCTGCAGCAACTCAGGAAAATCCAGGACGTTCTCCCTTCTAGGAGAGATGAGGCCTATTTCCGATGAGGCGTCTGGAGACTAATGACTCCTAACCTCTGGAACTTCGAAAGGGTCTTTCACACCCTTGCTGCAACTCAAGAAGTTCACCGCCATACCCGTCTCCACTCGAGAGGAAGCACGATGGTCCCGCCCACATCCAGAGGAGACCCGTTTCCCCCTCGTAGCTCGAGATGAGCGATCCTTTCCCTGCTTTCAACGGGAAAGAATTCCTACGTTCCCGTCGCATCTCAGGTGGAGGCACTCTCAACAGGAAAGGCGAGAGGAACTTCATGGTCGTACCACCATTCCAAGAGTCCCCCAGATGTCTCAGTCCATTCCAGAGGAACCACTTTGCCCTGCACTGGCTCATCCTTCACGCCGAGGATCGACTCACACCACGGTGGCACGTGGGACAGCCCTGTGGGAAAGCCTCGAGGGAAAACCACAGATCCTTTGATTCACGCGACAAGAAGCGTAACATTGCTGCTACAGCCTGGAAGGAAAGCGCACGTGCATGCCCCCACTCGAGACGAGGCCTGACTTCCTTGGGGAGACTCCAGAAGTACCCAAAAATCCATGTCGGCCCATGAGAGGAATCCTCGGTTCCGGCCCTGACTCCACACAAGGTTTTTGGCCCCGGTATCGACGGGAGAGGAATCCCGAGAGGCCCCCTAGCAAGTCGCAATGGGACTGGCCTCCCTGAGGCCACCAGGGCGGGTCCCTGGGGTCCCCATCGTAACTCGAGAACACCTGTCAGAACCCGAGAAAATCCAGGAAGTTCTCCCTTCCAGGCGAGATGAGGCCTATATCCGATGAGGCGTCTGGAGACTAATGACTCCTAACCTCTGGAACTTCGAAAGGGTCTTTCACACCCTTGCTGCAACTCAAGAAGTTCACCGCCATACCCGTCTCCACTCGAGAGGAAGCGCGATGGTCCCACCCACATCCAGAGGAGCCCCGTTTCCCCCTCGTAGCTCGAGATGAGGGATCCTTTCCCTGCTTTCAACGGGATAGAATTCCCGGTGTTCCCGTCGCATCTCAAGATGAGGCACTCTCAACAGGAAAGGCGAGAGGAACTCCATGTTCGTACCACTATTCCAAGAGTCCTCCAGATGTCTCAGTCCATACCAGAGGAACCTCTGTGCCCTGCACTGGCTCATCTTTCATGCCAAGGATCGACTCACACCATGGTGGCACGTGGGAAAGCCCTGTGGGAAAGCCTCGAGGGAAAGCCTCGAGGGAAAACCACAGATCCTTTGATCCACGCCACGGGAAGCGTGACATTGCTGCTACAGCCTGGAAGGAAAGCGCACGTGCATGCTCCCACTCGAGACGAGGCCTGACTCCCCTGGGGAGACTCCAGAAGTACCCAAAGATCCATGTCAACCGCTGAGAGAAATCCCCGGTTCCGGCCCTGACTCCACACAAGGTTTTTGGCCGCGGTATCGACGGGAGAGGAATCCCGAGAGGCCCCCTAGCAACTCGCATGGGGCCTGGCCTTTACTGAGGCCACCAGGGCGTGTCCCTGAGGTCCCCGTGGTAACTCGAGAACACCTGCCGCAACTCGAGAAAATCCAGGAAGTTCTCCCTTCCAGGCGAGATCAGGCCTATTTCTGATGAGGCGAATGAAGAGTAATGACACCTAACTTCTAGAACTTCGAAAGGGTCTTTCACACCCTTGCTGCAACTCAAGAAGTTCACCGCCATACCCGTCTCCAGTCGAGAGGAAGCACGATGGTCCCGCCCACATCCAGAGGAGCCCCGTTTCCCCCTCGTAGCACGAGATGAGGGATCCTTTCCCTGCTTTCAACGGGAAAGAATTCCCAGCGTTCCCGTCGCATCTCAAGTGGAGGCACTCTCAACAGGAAAGGCGAGAGGAACTCCATGGTCGTACCACAATTCCAAGAGTCCCCCAGATGTCTCAGTCCATTCCAGTGAAACCACTTTGCCCTGCACTGGCTCATCCTTCACGCCGAGGATCGACTCACACCACGGTTGCACGTGGGACAGCCCTGTGGGAAAGCCTCGAGGGAAAACCAAAGATCCTTTGATCCACGAGACAGGAAGCGTAACATTGCTGCTACAGCCTGGAAGGAAAGTGCACGTGCATGCCCCCACTCGAGACGAGGCCTGACTTCCTTGGGGAGACTCCAGAAGTACCCAAAGATCCATGTCGGCCCATGAGAGGAATCCTCGGTTCCGGCCCTGACTCCACACAAGGTTTTTGGCCCCGGTATCGACGGGAGAGGAATCCCGAGAGGCCCCCTAGCAACTCGCATGGGGACTGGCCTCTCCTGAGCCCAACAGGGCGGGTCTCTGAGGTCCCCGTCGTAACTCGAGAACACCTGCCGCAACTCGAGAATATCCAGGAAGTTCTCCCTTCCAGGCGAGATGAGGCCTATTTCCGATGAGGCGTCTGGCGACTAATGACACATAACCTCTGGAACTTCGAAAGGGTCTTTCACACCCTTGCTGCAACTCAAGAAGTTCACCGCCATACCCGTCTCCACCCGAGAGGAAGCACGATGGTCCCGCCCACATCCAGAGGAGCCCCGTTTCCCCCTCGTAGCTCGAGATGAGGGACCTTTCCCTGCTTTCAACGGGAAAGAGTTCCCGGCGTTCCCGTCGCATCTCAAGAGGAGGCACTCTCAACAGGAAAGGCGAGAGGAACTCCATGATCATACCACCATTCCAAGAGTCCCCCAGATGTCTCAGTACATTCCAGAGGAACCTCTTTACCCTGCACTGGTTCATCTTTCACGCCGAGGATCGACTCACACCACGGTGGCACGTGGGACAGCCCTGTGGGAAAGCCTCGAGGGAAAACCACAGATCCTTTGATCTACGAGATGGTTAGCGTGACATTGCTGCTACAGCCTGAAAGGAAAGCGCACGTGCATGACCCTACTCGAGACGAGGCCTGACTCCCCTGGGGAGACTCCAGAAGTACCCAAAGATCCATGTCAGCCCCTGAGAGGAATCCTCGGTTCCGGCCCTGTATCCACACAAGGTTTTTGGCCTCAGTATCGACGGGAGAGGAATCCCGAGAGGCCCCCTAGCAACTTAAATGGGGACTGGCCTTTCCTGAGGCCACGAGGGCGGGACTCTGAGGTCCCCGTCGTAACTCGAGAACGCCTGCCGCAACTCGAGATAATCCAGGAAGTTCTCCCTTCCAGGTGAGATGAGGCCTATTTCCGATGAGGCATCTGGAGATTAATGACACCTAACCTCTGGAACTTCGAAAGGGTCTTTCACACCCTTGCTGCAAATTAAGAAGTTCACCGCCATACCAGTCTCCACGCGAGAGTAAGCACGATGGTCCCGCCCACATCCAGAGTAGCCCCGTTTCCCCCTCGTAGCTCGAGATGAGGGATCCTATCCCTACTTTCAACGGGAAAGTATTTCCAGCGTTCCCGTTGCATTTCAAGAGGAGGCACTCTCAACAGGAAAGGCGAGAGGAACTCCATGGTCGTAACACCATGCCAAAAGTCCCCCAGATGTCTCAGTCCATTCCAGAGGAACCTCTTTGCCCTGCACTGGCTCATCTTTCACGCCGAGGATCGACTCACACCACGGTGGCACGTGGGACAGCCCTGTGGGAAAGCCTCGAGGGAAAGCCTCGAGGGAAAACCACAGATCCTTTGATCCACGCCACGGGAAGCGTGACATTGCTGCTACAGCCTGGAAGGAAAGCTCACGTGCATGCCCCCACTCGAGACGAGGCCTGACTCCCCTGGCGAGACTCCAGAAGTACCCAAAGATCCATGTCAGCCCCTGAGAGGAATCCTCGGTTCCTGCCCTGACTCCACACAAGGTTTTTGGCCCCGGTATCGACGGGAGAGGAATCTCGAGAGGCCCCCTAGAAACTCGCATGGGGACTGGCCTCTCCTGAGGCCACCAGGGCGGGTCCCTGAGGTCCCCGTCGTAACTCGAGAACACCTGCCACAACTCGAGAAAATCCAGGAAGTTCTCCTTCCAGGCGAGATGAGGCCTATTTCCGATGAGGCGTCTGGAGACTAATGACACCTAAGCTCTGGAACTTCGAAAGGGTCTTTCACGCCCTTGCTGCAACTCAAGAAGTTCACCGCCATACCCGTCTCCACTCGAGAGGAAGCACGATGGTCCCGCCCACATCCAGAGGAGCCCCGTTTCCCCCTCGTAGCTCGAGATGAGGGATCCTTTCCCTGCTTTCAACGGGAAAGAATTCCCGGTGTTCCCGTCGCATCTCAAGAGGAGGCACTCTCAACAGGAAAGGCGAGAGGAACTCCATGGTTGTACCACCATGCCAAGAGTCCCCCAGATGTCTCAGTCAATTCCAGAGGAACCTCTTTGCCCTGCACTGGCTCATCTTTCACGCCGAGGATCGACTCACACCACGGTGGCACGTGGGACAGCCCTGTGGGAAAGCCTCGAGGGAAAGCCTCGAGGGAAAACCACAGATCCTTTGATCCACGCCACGGGAAGCGTGACATTGCTGCTACAGCCTGGAAGGAAAGCGCACGTGCATGCCCCCACTCGAAACGATGCCTGACCCCCTGGTGAGACTGCAGAAGTACCCAAAGATCCATGTCAGCCCCTGAGAGGAATCCTCGGTTCCGGCCCTGACTCCACACAAGGTTTTTGGCCACGGTATCGATGGGAGAGGAATCCCGAGAGGCCCCCTAGCAACTCGCATGCGGACTGGCCGCTCCTGAGGCCACCAGGGCGAGTCCCTGAGGTCCCCGTCGTAACTCGAGAACACCTGCCGAAACTCGAGAAAATCCAGGAAGTTCTCCCTTCCAGGCGAGATGAGGCCTATTTCGGATGAGGCGACTGGAGACTAATGACACCTAACCTCTGGAACTTCGAAAGGGTCTTTCACACCCTTGCTGCAACTCAAGAAGTTCACCGCCATACCCGTCTCCACTCGAGAGGAAGCACGATGGTCCCGCCCACATCCAGAGGAGCCCCGTTTCCCCCTCGTAGCTCGAGATGAGGGATCCTTTCCCTGCTTTCAACGGGAAAGAATTCCCGGCGTTCCCGTCGCATCTCAAGAGGAGGCACTCTCAACAGGAAAGGCGAGAGGAACTCCATGGTCGTACCACCATTCCAACAGTCCCCCAGATGTCTCAGTCCATTCCAGAGGAACCTCTTTGCCCTGCACTGGCTCATCTTTCACGCCGAGGATCGACTCACACCACGGTGGCACGTGGGACAGCCCTGTGGGAAAGCCTCGAGGGAAAGCCTCGAGGGAAAACCACAGATCCTTTGATCCACGCCACGGGAAGCGTGACATTGCTGCTACAGCCTGGAAGGAAAGCGCACGTGCATGCCCCCACTCGAAACGAGGCCTGACTCCCCTGGGGAGACTCCAGAAGTACCCAAAGATCCATGTCAACCGCTGAGAGAAATCCCCGGTTCCGGCCCTGACTCCACACAAGGTTTTTGGTCCCGGTATCGACGGGAGAGGAAACGCGAGAGGCCCCCTAGCAACTCGCATGGGGCCTGGCCTCTACTGAGGCCACGAGGGCGGGGCCCTGAGGTCCCCGTCGTAACTCGAGAACACCTACCGCAACTCGAGAAAATCCAGGAAGTTCTCCCTTCCAGGCGAGATGTGGCCTATTTCCGATGAGGCGTCTGGAGACTAATGACACCTAACCTCTTGAACTTCGAAAGGGTCTTTCACACCCTTGCAGCAACTCCAGAAGTTCACCGCCATACCCGTCTCCACTCGAGAGGAAGCACGATGGTCCCGCCCACATCCAAAGAAGCCCCGTTTCACCCTCGTAGCTTGAGATGAGGGATCCTTTCCCTGCTTTCAACGGGCAAGAATTCCTAGGGTTCCCGTCGCAACTCAAGTGGAGGCACTCTCAACAGGAAAGACGAGAGGAACTCCATGGTCGTTCCATCATTCCAAGACTCCCCCAGATGTCTCAGTCCATTCCAGAGGAACCTCTTTGCCCTGCACTGGCTCATCTGTCACGCCGAGGATAGACTCACACCACGGTGGCACTTGGGACAGCCCTGTGGGAAAGCCTCGAGGGAAAGTCTCGAGGGAAAATCACAGATCCTTTTATCTACGAGACGGGAAGCGTGACATTGCTGCTACAGACTGTAGGGAAAGCGCACGTGCATGCCCCCACTCGAGACGAGGTCTGACTCCCCTGGGGAGACTCCAGAAGTACCCAAAGATCCATGTCAACCCCTGAGAGGAATCCTCGGTTCCGGCCCTGACTCCACACAAGGATTTTGGCCCTGGTATCGACGGTAAAGGAATCCCGAGAGGCCCCCTAGCAACTCGCATGAGGACTGGCCTTTCCTGAGGCCACTAGGGCGGGTCCTTGAGGTCCCCGTCGTAACTCGAGAACACTTGCCGCTACTCGAGAAAATCCAGGAAGTTCTCCCTTCCAGGCGAGATGGGGCCTATTTCCCATGAGGCGTCTGGAGACTAATGGCACCTAACCTCTGGAACGTCGAAAGGGTCTTTCACACCCTTGCTGCAACTCAAGAAGTTCACCGCCATACCCGTCTCCACTCGAGAGGAATCACGATGGTCCCGCCCACATCCAGAGGAGCCCCGTTTCCCCCTCGTAGCTCGAGATGAGGGATCCTTTCCCTGATTTCAACGGGAAAGAATTCCCGGCGTTCCCGTCGCATCTCAAGAGGAGGCACTCTCACAGGAAAGGCGAGAGAACTCCATGGTGGTACCACCATTCCAAGAGTCCCACAGATGTCTCAGTCCATTCCAGAGGAACCTCTTTGCCCTGCACTGGCTCATCTTTCACACCGAGGATCGACTCACTCCACGGTGGCACGTGGGACAGCCCTGTGGGAAATCCTCGAGGGAAAGCCTCGAGGGAAAACGACAAATTCTTTGATCCACGCGACGGGATGCGTGACATTGCTGTTACAGCCTGGAAGGAATGCGCACGTGCATGCCCCCACTCGAGACGAGGCCTGACTCCCCTGGGGAGGCTCCAGAAGTAACCAAAGATCCATGTCAGCCCCTGAGAGGAATCCTCGGTTCCGGCCCTGACTCCACACAAGGTTTTTGGCCCCGGTATCGACGGGAGAGGAATCCCGAGAGGCCCCCTAGCAACTCGCATGGGGACTGGCCTTTCCTGAGGCCACCAGGGCGGGTCCCTGAGGTCCCCGTGGTAACTCGAGAACACCTGCGGCAACTCAGGAAAATCCAGGACGTTCTCCCTTCTAGGAGAGATGAGGCCTATTTCCGATGAGGCGTCTGGAGACTAATGACTCCTAACCTCTGGAACTTCGAAAGGGTCTTTCACACCCTTGCTGCAACTCAAGAAGTTCACCGCCATACCCGTCTCCACTCGAGAGGAAGCACGATGGTCCCGCCCACATCCAGAGGAGACCCGTTTCCCCCTCGTAGCTCGAGATGAGCGATCCTTTCCCTGCTTTCAACGGGAAAGAATTCCTACGTTCCCGTCGCATCTCAGGTGGAGGCACTCTCAACAGGAAAGGCGAGAGGAACTTCATGGTCGTACCACCATTCCAAGAGTCCCCCAGATGTCTCAGTCCATTCCAGAGGAACCACTTTGCCCTGCACTGGCTCATCCTTCACGCCGAGGATCGACTCACACCACGGTGGCACGTGGGACAGCCCTGTGGGAAAGCCTCGAGGGAAAACCACAGATCCTTTGATTCACGCGACAAGAAGCGTAACATTGCTGCTACAGCCTGGAAGGAAAGCGCACGTGCATGCCCCCACTCGAGACGAGGCCTGACTTCCTTGGGGAGACTCCAGAAGTACCCAAAAATCCATGTCGGCCCATGAGAGGAATCCTCGGTTCCGGCCCTGACTCCACACAAGGTTTTTGGCCCCGGTATCGACGGGAGAGGAATCCCGAGAGGCCCCCTAGCAAGTCGCAATGGGACTGGCCTCCCTGAGGCCACCAGGGCGGGTCCCTGGGGTCCCCATCGTAACTCGAGAACACCTGTCAGAACCCGAGAAAATCCAGGAAGTTCTCCCTTCCAGGCGAGATGAGGCCTATATCCGATGAGGCGTCTGGAGACTAATGACTCCTAACCTCTGGAACTTCGAAAGGGTCTTTCACACCCTTGCTGCAACTCAAGAAGTTCACCGCCATACCCGTCTCCACTCGAGAGGAAGCGCGATGGTCTCACCCACATCCAGAGGAGCCCCGTTTCCCCCTCGTAGCTCGAGATGAGGGATCCTTTCCCTGCTTTCAACGGGATAGAATTCCCGGTGTTCCCGTCGCATCTCAAGATGAGGCACTCTCAACAGGAAAGGCGAGAGGAACTCCATGTTCGTACCACTCTTCCAAGAGTCCTCCAGATGTCTCAGTCCATACCAGAGGAACCTCTGTGCCCTGCACTGGCTCATCTTTCATGCCAAGGATCGACTCACACCATGGTGGCACGTGGGAAAGCCCTGTGGGAAAGCCTCGAGGGAAAGCCTCGAGGGAAAACCACAGATCCTTTGATCCACGCCACGGGAAGCGTGACATTGCTGCTACAGCCTGGAAGGAAAGCGCACGTGCATGCTCCCACTCGAGACGAGGCCTGACTCCCCTGGGGAGACTCCAGAAGTACCCAAAGATCCATGTCAACCGCTGAGAGAAATCCCCGGTTCCGGCCCTGACTCCACACAAGGTTTTTGGCCCCGGTATCGACGGGAGAGGAATCCCGAGAGGCCCCCTAGCAACTCGCATGGGGCCTGGCCTTTACTGAGGCCACCAGGGCGTGTCCCTGAGGTCCCCGTGGTAACTCGAGAACACCTGCCGCAACTCGAGAAAATCCAGGAAGTTCTCCCTTCCAGGCGAGATCAGGCCTATTTCTGATGAGGCGAATGAAGAGTAATGACACCTAACTTCTAGAACTTCGAAAGGGTCTTTCACACCCTTGCTGCAACTCAAGAAGTTCACCGCCATACCCGTCTCCAGTCGAGAGGAAGCACGATGGTCCCGCCCACATCCAGAGAGGCCCCGTTTCCCCCTCGTAGCACGAGATGAGGGATCCTTTCCCTGCTTTCAACGGGAAAGAATTCCCAGCGTTCCCGTCGCATCTCAAGTGGAGGCACTCTCAACAGGAAAGGCGAGAGGAACTCCATGGTCGTACCACAATTCCAAGAGTCCCCCAGATGTCTCAGTCCATTCCAGTGAAACCACTTTGCCCTGCACTGGCTCATCCTTCACGCCGAGGATCGACTCACACCACGGTTGCACGTGGGACAGCCCTGTGGGAAAGCCTCGAGGGAAAACCAAAGATCCTTTGATCCACGAGACAGGAAGCGTAACATTGCTGCTACAGCCTGGAAGGAAAGTGCACGTGCATGCCCCCACTCGAGACGAGGCCTGACTTCCTTGGGGAGACTCCAGAAGTACCCAAAGATCCATGTCGGCCCATGAGAGGAATCCTCGGTTCCGGCCCTGACTCCACACAAGGTTTTTGGCCCCGGTATCGACGGGAGAGGAATCCCGAGAGGCCCCCTAGCAACTCGCATGGGGACTGGCCTCTCCTGAGCCCAACAGGGCGGGTCTCTGAGGTCCCCGTCGTAACTCGAGAACACCTGCCGCAACTCGAGAATATCCAGGAAGTTCTCCCTTCCAGGCGAGATGAGGCCTATTTCCGATGAGGCGTCTGGAGACTAATGACACATAACCTCTGGAACTTCGAAAGGGACTTTCACACCCTTGCTGCAACTCAAGAAGTTCACCGCCATACCCGTCTCCACCCGAGAGGAAGCACGATGGTCCCGCCCACATCCAGAGGAGCCCCGTTTCCCCCTCGTAGCTCGAGATGAGGGACCTTTCCCTGCTTTCAACGGGAAAGAGTTCCCGGCGTTCCCGTCGCATCTCAAGAGGAGGCACTCTCAACAGGAAAGGCGAGAGGAACTCCATGATCATACCACCATTCCAAGAGTCCCCCAGATGTCTCAGTACATTCCAGAGGAACCTCTTTACCCTGCACTAGTTCATCTTTCACGCCGAGGATCGACTCACACCACGGTGGCACGTGGGACAGCCCTGTGGGAAAGCCTCGAGGGAAAACCACAGATCCTTTGATCTACGAGACGGTTAGCGTGACATTGCTGCTACAGCCTGAAAGGAAAGCGCACGTGCATGACCCTACTCGAGACGAGGCCTGACTCCCCTGGGGAGACTCCAGAAGTACCCAAAGATCCATGTCAGCCCCTGAGAGGAATCCTCGGTTCCGGCCCTGTCTCCACACAAGGTTTTTGGCCCCAGTATCGACGGGAGAGGAATCCCGAGAGGCCCCCTAGCAACTTAAATGGGGACTGGCCTTTCCTGAGGCCACGAGGGCGGGACTCTGAGGTCCCCGTCGTAACTCGAGAACGCCTGCCGCAACTCGAGATAATCCAGGAAGTTCTCCCTTCCAGGTGAGATGAGGCCTATTTCCGATGAGGCATCTGGAGATTAATGACACCTAACCTCTGGAACTTCGAAAGGGTCTTTCACACCCTTGCTGCAAATTAAGAAGTTCACCGCCATACCAGTCTCCACGCGAGAGTAAGCACGATGGTCCCGCCCACATCCAGAGTAGCCCCGTTTCCCCCTCGTAGCTCGAGATGAGGGATCCTATCCCTACTTTCAACGGGAAAGTATTTCCAGCGTTCCCGTTGCATTTCAAGAGGAGGCACTCTCAACAGGAAAGGCGAGAGGAACTCCATGGTCGTACCACCATGCCAAGAGTCCCCCAGATGTCTCAGTCCATTCCAGAGGAACCTCTTTGCCCTGCACTGGCTCATCTTTCACGCCGAGGATCGACTCACACCACGGTGGCACGTGGGACAGCCCTGTGGGAAAGCCTCGAGGGAAAGCCTCGAGGGAAAACCACAGATCCTTTGATCCACGCCACGGGAAGCGTGACATTGCTGCTACAGCCTGGAAGGAAAGCTCACGTGCATGCCCCCACTCGAGACGAGGCCTGACTCCCCTGGCGAGACTCCAGAAGTACCCAAAGATCCATGTCAGCCCCTGAGAGGAATCCTCGGTTCCGGCCCTGACTCCACACAAGGTTTTTGGCCCCGGTATCGACGGGAGAGGAATCTCGAGAGGCCCCCTAGAAACTCGCATGGGGACTGGCCTCTCCTGAGGCCACCAGGGCGGGTCCCTGAGGTCCCCGTCGTAACTCGAGAACACCTGCCACAACTCGAGAAAATCCAGGAAGTTCTCCTTCCAGGCGAGATGAGGCCTATTTCCGATGAGGCGTCTGGAGACTAATGACACCTAAGCTCTGGAACTTCGAAAGGGTCTTTCACACCCTTGCTGCAACTCAAGAAGTTCACCGCCATACCCGTCTCCACTCGAGAGGAAGCACGATGGTCCCGCCCACATCCAGAGGAGCCCCGTTTCCCCCTCGTAGCTCGAGATGAGGGATCCTTTCCCTGCTTTCAACGGGAAAGAATTCCCGGTGTTCCCGTCGCATCTCAAGAGGAGGCACTCTCAACAGGAAAGGCGAGAGGAACTCCATGGTCGTACCACCATGCCAAGAGTCCCCCAGATGTCTCAGTCAATTCCAGAGGAACCTCTTTGACCTCCACTGGCTCATCTTTCACGCCGAGGATCGACTCACACCACGGTGGCACGTGGGACAGCCCTGTGGGAAAGCCTCGAGGGAAAGCCTCGAGGGAAAACCACAGATCCTTTGATCCACGCCACGGGAAGCGTGACATTGCTGCTACAGCCTGGAAGGAAAGCGCACGTGCATGCCCCCACTCGAAACGATGCCTGACCCCCTGGTGAGACTGCAGAAGTACCCAAAGATCCATGTCAGCCCCTGAGAGGAATCCTCGGTTCCGGCCCTGACTCCACACAAGGTTTTTGGCCACGGTATCGATGGGAGAGGAATCCCGAGAGGCCCCCTAGCAACTCGCATGCGGACTGGCCGCTCCTGAGGCCACCAGGGCGAGTCCCTGAGGTATCCGTCGTAACTCGAGAACACCTGCCGAAACTCGAGAAAATCCAGGAAGTTCTCCCTTCCAGGCGAGATGAGGCCTATTTCGGATGAGGCGACTGGAGACTAATGACACCTAACCTCTGGAACTTCGAAAGGGTCTTTCACACCCTTGCTGCAACTCAAGAAGTTCACCGCCATACCCGTCTCCACTCGAGAGGAAGCACGATGGTCCCGCCCACATCCAGAGGAGCCCCGTTTCCCCCTCGTAGCTCGAGATGAGGGATCCTTTCCCTGCTTTCAACGGGAAAGAATTCCCGGCGTTCCCGTCGCATCTCAAGAGGAGGCACTCTCAACAGGAAAGGCGAGAGGAACTCCATGGTCGTACCACCATTCCAACAGTCCCCCAGATGTCTCAGTCCATTCCAGAGGAACCTCTTTGCCCTGCACTGGCTCATCTTTCACGCCGAGGATCGACTCACACCACGGTGGCACGTGGGACAGCCCTGTGGGAAAGCCTCGAGGGAAAGCCTCGAGGGAAAACCACAGATCCTTTGATCCACGCCACGGGAAGCGTGACATTGCTGCTACAGCCTGGAAGGAAAGCGCACGTGCATGCCCCCACTCGAGACGAGGCCTGACTCCCCTGGGGAGACTCCAGAAGTACCCAAAGATCCATGTCAGCCCCTGAGAGGAATGCTCAGTTCCGGCCCTGACTCCACACAAGGTTTTTGGCCCCGGTATCGACGGGAGAGGAATCCCGAGAGGCCCCCTAGCAACTCGCATGGGGACTGGCCGCTCCTGAGGCCACCAGGGCGGGTCCCTGAGGTCCCCTTCGTAACTCGAGAACACCTGCCGCAACTCGAGAAAATCCAGGAAGTTCTCCCTTCCAGGCGAGATGAGGCCTATTTCCGATGAGGCGTCTGGAGACTAATGACACCTAACCTCTGGAACTTCGAAAGGGTCTTTTACACCCTTGCTGCAACTCAAGAAGTTCACCGCCATACCCGTCTCCACTCGAGAGGAAGCACGATGGTCCCGCCCACATGCAGAGGAGCCCCGTTTCCCCCTCGTAGCTCGAGATGAGGGATCCTTTCCCTGCTTTCAACGGGAAAGAATTCCCGGCGTTCCTGTCGCATCTCAAGAGGAGGCACTCTCAACAGGAAAGGCGAGAGGAACTCCATGGTCGTACCACCATTCCAAGAGTCCCCCAGATGTCTCAGTCCATTCCAGAGGAACCTCTTTGCCCTGCACTGGCTCATCTTTCACGCCGAGGATCGACTCACACCACGGTGGCACGTGGGACAGCCCTGTGGGAAAGCCTCGAGGGAAAGCCTCGAGGGAAAACCACAGATCCTTTGATCCACGCGACGGGAAGCGTGACATTGCTGCTACAGCCTGGAAGGAAAGCGCACGTGCATGCCCCCACTCGAGACGAGGCCTGACTCCCCTGGGGAGACTCCAGAAGTACCCAAAGATCCATGTCAGCCCCTGAGATGATTGTTCGGTTCCGGCCCTGACTCCACACAAGGTTTTTGGCCCCGTATCGACGGGAGAGGAATCCCGAGAGGCCCCCTAGCAACTCGCATGGGGACTGGCCTCTCCTGAGGCCACCAGGGCGGGTCCCTGAGGTCCCCGTCGTAACTCGAGAACACCTGCCGCAACTCGAGAAAATCCAGGAAGTTCTCCCTTCCAGGCGAGATGAGGCCTATTTCCGATGAGGCGTCTGGAGACTAATGACACCTAACCTCTGGAACTTCGAAAGGGTCTTTCACACCCTTGCTGCAACTCAAGAAGTTCACCGCCATACCCGTCTCCACTCGAGAGGAAGCACGATGGTCCCGCCCACATCCAGAGGAGCCCCGTTTCCTCCTCGTAGCTCGAGATGAGGGATCCTTTCCCTGCTTTCAACGGGAAAGAATTCCCGGCGTTCCCGTCGCATCTCAAGAGGAGGCACCCTCAACAGGAAAGGCGAGAGGAACTCCATGATCATACCACCATTCCAAGAGTCCCCCAGATGTCTCAGTCCATTCCAGAGGAACCTCTTTGCCCTGCACTGGCTCATCTTTCACGCCGAGGATCGACTCACACCTCGGTGGCACGTGGGACAGCCCTGTGGGAAAGCCTCGAGGGAAAGCCTCGAGGGAAAACCACAGATCCTTTGATCCACGCCACGGGAAGCGTGACATTGCTGCTACAGCCTGGAAGGAAAGCGCACGTGCATGCCCCCACTCGAGACGAGGCCTGACTCCCCTGGGGAGACTCCAGAAGTACCCAAAGATCCATGTCAGCCCCTGAGAGGAATCCTCGGTTCCAGCCCTGACTCCACACGAGGTTTTTGGCCCCGGTATCGCTGGGAGAGGAATCCCGAGAGGCCCCCTAGCAACTCGCATGGGGACTGGCCTCTCCTGAGGCCACCAGGTCGGGTCCCTGAGGTCCCCGTCGTAACTCGAGAACACCTGCCGCAACTCGAAAAAATCCAGGAAGTTCTCCCTTCCAGGCGAGATGAGGCCTATTTCCGATGAGGCGTCTGGAGACTAATGACACCTAACCTCTGGAACTTCGAAAGGGTCTTTCACACCCTTGCTGCAACTCAAGAAGTTCACCGCCATACCCGTCTCCACTCGAGAGAAAGCACGATGGTCCCGCCCACATCCATAGGAGCCCAGGTTCCCCCTCGTAGCTCGAGATGAGGGATCCTTTCCCTGCTTTCAACGGGAAAGTATTCCCGGCGTTCCCGTCGCATCTCAAGAGGAGGCACTCTCAACAGGAAAGGCGAGAGGAACTCCATGGTCGTACCACCATGCCAAGAGTCCCCCAGATGTCTCAGTCCATTCCAGAGGAACCTCTTTGCCCTGCACTGGCTCATCTTTCACACAGAGGATCGACTCACACCAAGGTGGCACGTGGGACAGCCGTGTGGAAAGCCTCAAGGGAAAGCCTCGAGGGAAAACCACAGATCCTTTGATCCACGCCACGGGAAGCGTGACATTGCTGCTACAGCCTGGAAGGAAAGCGCACGTGCATGCCCCCACTCGAGACGAGGCCTGACTCCCCTGGGGAGACTCCAGAAGTACCCAAAGATCCATGTCAGCCCCTGAGAGGAATGCTCGGTTCCGGCCCTGACTCCACACAAGGTTTTTGGCCCCGGTATCGACGGGAGAGGAATCCCGAGAGGCCCCCTAGCAACTCGCATGGGGACTGGCCGCTCCTGAGGCCACCAGGGCGGGTCCCTGAGGTCCCCTTCGTAACTCGAGAACACCTGCCGCAACTCGAGAAAATCCAGGAAGTTCTCCCTTCCAGGCGAGATGAGGCCTATTTCCGATGAGGCGTCTGGAAACTAATGACACCTAACCTCTGGAACTTCGAAAGGGTCTTTCACACCCTTGCTGCAACTCAAGAACTTCACCGCCATACCCGTCTCCACTCGAGAGGAAGCACGATGGTCCCGCCCACATCCAGAGGAGCCCCGTTTCCCCCTCGTAGCTCGAGATGAGGGATCCTTTCCCTGCTTTCAACGGGAAAGAATTCCCGGCGTTCCTGTCGCATCTCAAGAGGAGGCACTCTCAACAGGAAAGGCGAGAGGAACTCCATGGTCGTACCACAATTCCAAGAGTCCCCCAGATGTCTCAGTCCATTCCAGAGGAACCTCTTTGCCCTGCACTGGCTCATCTTTCACGCCGAGGATCGACTCACACCACGGTGGCACGTGGGACAGCCCTGTGGGAAAGCCTCTAGGGAAAGCCTCGAGGGAAAACCACAGATCCATTGATCCAGGCCTCGGGAAGCGTGACATTGCTGCTACAGCCTGGAAGGAAAGCGCACGTGCATGCCCCCACTCGAGACGAGGCCTGACTCCCCTGGCGAGACTCCAGAAGTACCCAAAGATCCATGTCAGCCCCTGAGAGGAATCCTCGGTTCCGGCCCTGACTCCACACAAGGTTTTTGGCCCCGGTATCGACGGGAGAGGAATCCCGAGAGGCCCCCTAGCAACTCGCATGGGGACTGGCCTCTCCTGAGGCCACCAGGGCGGGTCCCTGAGGTCCCCGTCGTAACTCGAGAACACCTGCCGCAACTCGAGAAAATCCAGGAAGTTCTCCCTTCCAGGCGAGATGAGGCCTATTTCCGATGAGGCGTCTGGAGACTAATGACACCTAACCTCTGGAACTTCGAAAGGGTCTTTTACACCCTTGCTGCAACTCAAGAAGTTCATCGCCATACCCGTCTCCACTCGAGAGGAAGCACGATGGTCCCGCCCACATGCAGAGGAGCCCCGTTTCCCCCTCGTAGCTCGAGATGAGGGATCCTTTCCCTGCTTTCAACGGGAAAGAATTCCCGGCGTTCCTGTCGCATCTCAAGAGGAGGCACTCTCAACAGGAAAGGCGAGAGGAACTCCATGGTCGTACCACCATTCCAAGAGTCCCCCAGATGTCTCAGTCCATTCCAGAGGAACCTCTTTGCCCTGAACTGGCTCATCTTTCACGCCGAGGATCGACTCACACCACGGTGGCACGTGGGACAGCCCTGTGGGAAAGCCTCGAGGGAAAGCCTCGAGGGAAAACCACAGATCCTTTGATCCACGCGACGGGAAGCGTGACATTGCTGCTACAGCCTGGAAGGAAAGCGCACGTGCATGCCCCCACTCGAGACGAGGCCTGACTCCCCTGGGGAGACTCCAGAAGTACCCAAAGATCCATGTCAGCCCCTGAGATGATTGTTCGGTTCCGGCCCTGACTCCACACAAGGTTTTTGGCCCCGTATCGACGGGAGAGGAATCCCGAGAGGCCCCCTAGCAACTCGCATGGGGACTGGCCTCTCCTGAGGCCACCAGGGCGGGTCCCTGAGGTCCCCGTCGTAACTCGAGAACACCTGCCGCAACTCGAGAAAATCCAGGAAGTTCTCCCTTCCAGGCGAGATGAGGCCTATTTCCGATGAGGCGTCTGGAGACTAATGACACCTAACCTCTGGAACTTCGAAAGGGTCTTTCACACCCTTGCTGCAACTCAAGAAGTTCACCGCCATACCCGTCTCCAGTCGAGAGGAAGCACGATGGTCCCGCCCACATCCAGAGAGGCCCCGTTTCCCCCTCGTAGCACGAGATGAGGGATCCTTTCCCTGCTTTCAACGGGAAAGAATTCCCAGCGTTCCCGTCGCATCTCAAGTGGAGGCACTCTCAACAGGAAAGGCGAGAGGAACTCCATGGTCGTACCACAATTCCAAGAGTCCCCCAGATGTCTCAGTCCATTCCAGTGAAACCACTTTGCCCTGCACTGGCTCATCCTTCACGCCGAGGATCGACTCACACCACGGTTGCACGTGGGACAGCCCTGTGGGAAAGCCTCGAGGGAAAACCAAAGATCCTTTGATCCACGAGACAGGAAGCGTAACATTGCTGCTACAGCCTGGAAGGAAAGTGCACGTGCATGCCCCCACTCGAGACGAGGCCTGACTTCCTTGGGGAGACTCCAGAAGTACCCAAAGATCCATGTCGGCCCATGAGAGGAATCCTCGGTTCCGGCCCTGACTCCACACAAGGTTTTTGGCCCCGGTATCGACGGGAGAGGAATCCCGAGAGGCCCCCTAGCAACTCGCATGGGGACTGGCCTCTCCTGAGCCCAACAGGGCGGGTCTCTGAGGTCCCCGTCGTAACTCGAGAACACCTGCCGCAACTCGAGAATATCCAGGAAGTTCTCCCTTCCAGGCGAGATGAGGCCTATTTCCGATGAGGCGTCTGGAGACTAATGACACATAACCTCTGGAACTTCGAAAGGGACTTTCACACCCTTGCTGCAACTCAAGAAGTTCACCGCCATACCCGTCTCCACCCGAGAGGAAGCACGATGGTCCCGCCCACATCCAGAGGAGCCCCGTTTCCCCCTCGTAGCTCGAGATGAGGGACCTTTCCCTGCTTTCAACGGGAAAGAGTTCCCGGCGTTCCCGTCGCATCTCAAGAGGAGGCACTCTCAACAGGAAAGGCGAGAGGAACTCCATGATCATACCACCATTCCAAGAGTCCCCCAGATGTCTCAGTACATTCCAGAGGAACCTCTTTACCCTGCACTAGTTCATCTTTCACGCCGAGGATCGACTCACACCACGGTGGCACGTGGGACAGCCCTGTGGGAAAGCCTCGAGGGAAAACCACAGATCCTTTGATCTACGAGACGGTTAGCGTGACATTGCTGCTACAGCCTGAAAGGAAAGCGCACGTGCATGACCCTACTCGAGACGAGGCCTGACTCCCCTGGGGAGACTCCAGAAGTACCCAAAGATCCATGTCAGCCCCTGAGAGGAATCCTCGGTTCCGGCCCTGTCTCCACACAAGGTTTTTGGCCCCAGTATCGACGGGAGAGGAATCCCGAGAGGCCCCCTAGCAACTTAAATGGGGACTGGCCTTTCCTGAGGCCACGAGGGCGGGACTCTGAGGTCCCCGTCGTAACTCGAGAACGCCTGCCGCAACTCGAGATAATCCAGGAAGTTCTCCCTTCCAGGTGAGATGAGGCCTATTTCCGATGAGGCATCTGGAGATTAATGACACCTAACCTCTGGAACTTCGAAAGGGTCTTTCACACCCTTGCTGCAAATTAAGAAGTTCACCGCCATACCAGTCTCCACGCGAGAGTAAGCACGATGGTCCCGCCCACATCCAGAGTAGCCCCGTTTCCCCCTCGTAGCTCGAGATGAGGGATCCTATCCCTACTTTCAACGGGAAAGTATTTCCAGCGTTCCCGTTGCATTTCAAGAGGAGGCACTCTCAACAGGAAAGGCGAGAGGAACTCCATGGTCGTACCACCATGCCAAGAGTCCCCCAGATGTCTCAGTCCATTCCAGAGGAACCTCTTTGCCCTGCACTGGCTCATCTTTCACGCCGAGGATCGACTCACACCACGGTGGCACGTGGGACAGCCCTGTGGGAAAGCCTCGAGGGAAAGCCTCGAGGGAAAACCACAGATCCTTTGATCCACGCCACGGGAAGCGTGACATTGCTGCTACAGCCTGGAAGGAAAGCTCACGTGCATGCCCCCACTCGAGACGAGGCCTGACTCCCCTGGCGAGACTCCAGAAGTACCCAAAGATCCATGTCAGCCCCTGAGAGGAATCCTCGGTTCCGGCCCTGACTCCACACAAGGTTTTTGGCCCCGGTATCGACGGGAGAGGAATCTCGAGAGGCCCCCTAGAAACTCGCATGGGGACTGGCCTCTCCTGAGGCCACCAGGGCGGGTCCCTGAGGTCCCCGTCGTAACTCGAGAACACCTGCCACAACTCGAGAAAATCCAGGAAGTTCTCCTTCCAGGCGAGATGAGGCCTATTTCCGATGAGGCGTCTGGAGACTAATGACACCTAAGCTCTGGAACTTCGAAAGGGTCTTTCACACCCTTGCTGCAACTCAAGAAGTTCACCGCCATACCCGTCTCCACTCGAGAGGAAGCACGATGGTCCCGCCCACATCCAGAGGAGCCCCGTTTCCCCCTCGTAGCTCGAGATGAGGGATCCTTTCCCTGCTTTCAACGGGAAAGAATTCCCGGTGTTCCCGTCGCATCTCAAGAGGAGGCACTCTCAACAGGAAAGGCGAGAGGAACTCCATGGTCGTACCACCATGCCAAGAGTCCCCCAGATGTCTCAGTCAATTCCAGAGGAACCTCTTTGACCTCCACTGGCTCATCTTTCACGCCGAGGATCGACTCACACCACGGTGGCACGTGGGACAGCCCTGTGGGAAAGCCTCGAGGGAAAGCCTCGAGGGAAAACCACAGATCCTTTGATCCACGCCACGGGAAGCGTGACATTGCTGCTACAGCCTGGAAGGAAAGCGCACGTGCATGCCCCCACTCGAAACGATGCCTGACCCCCTGGTGAGACTGCAGAAGTACCCAAAGATCCATGTCAGCCCCTGAGAGGAATCCTCGGTTCCGGCCCTGACTCCACACAAGGTTTTTGGCCACGGTATCGATGGGAGAGGAATCCCGAGAGGCCCCCTAGCAACTCGCATGCGGACTGGCCGCTCCTGAGGCCACCAGGGCGAGTCCCTGAGGTATCCGTCGTAACTCGAGAACACCTGCCGAAACTCGAGAAAATCCAGGAAGTTCTCCCTTCCAGGCGAGATGAGGCCTATTTCGGATGAGGCGACTGGAGACTAATGACACCTAACCTCTGGAACTTCGAAAGGGTCTTTCACACCCTTGCTGCAACTCAAGAAGTTCACCGCCATACCCGTCTCCACTCGAGAGGAAGCACGATGGTCCCGCCCACATCCAGAGGAGCCCCGTTTCCCCCTCGTAGCTCGAGATGAGGGATCCTTTCCCTGCTTTCAACGGGAAAGAATTCCCGGCGTTCCCGTCGCATCTCAAGAGGAGGCACTCTCAACAGGAAAGGCGAGAGGAACTCCATGGTCGTACCACCATTCCAACAGTCCCCCAGATGTCTCAGTCCATTCCAGAGGAACCTCTTTGCCCTGCACTGGCTCATCTTTCACGCCGAGGATCGACTCACACCACGGTGGCACGTGGGACAGCCCTGTGGGAAAGCCTCGAGGGAAAGCCTCGAGGGAAAACCACAGATCCTTTGATCCACGCCACGGGAAGCGTGACATTGCTGCTACAGCCTGGAAGGAAAGCGCACGTGCATGCCCCCACTCGAGACGAGGCCTGACTCCCCTGGGGAGACTCCAGAAGTACCCAAAGATCCATGTCAGCCCCTGAGAGGAATGCTCAGTTCCGGCCCTGACTCCACACAAGGTTTTTGGCCCCGGTATCGACGGGAGAGGAATCCCGAGAGGCCCCCTAGCAACTCGCATGGGGACTGGCCGCTCCTGAGGCCACCAGGGCGGGTCCCTGAGGTCCCCTTCGTAACTCGAGAACACCTGCCGCAACTCGAGAAAATCCAGGAAGTTCTCCCTTCCAGGCGAGATGAGGCCTATTTCCGATGAGGCGTCTGGAGACTAATGACACCTAACCTCTGGAACTTCGAAAGGGTCTTTTACACCCTTGCTGCAACTCAAGAAGTTCACCGCCATACCCGTCTCCACTCGAGAGGAAGCACGATGGTCCCGCCCACATGCAGAGGAGCCCCGTTTCCCCCTCGTAGCTCGAGATGAGGGATCCTTTCCCTGCTTTCAACGGGAAAGAATTCCCGGCGTTCCTGTCGCATCTCAAGAGGAGGCACTCTCAACAGGAAAGGCGAGAGGAACTCCATGGTCGTACCACCATTCCAAGAGTCCCCCAGATGTCTCAGTCCATTCCAGAGGAACCTCTTTGCCCTGCACTGGCTCATCTTTCACGCCGAGGATCGACTCACACCACGGTGGCACGTGGGACAGCCCTGTGGGAAAGCCTCGAGGGAAAGCCTCGAGGGAAAACCACAGATCCTTTGATCCACGCGACGGGAAGCGTGACATTGCTGCTACAGCCTGGAAGGAAAGCGCACGTGCATGCCCCCACTCGAGACGAGGCCTGACTCCCCTGGGGAGACTCCAGAAGTACCCAAAGATCCATGTCAGCCCCTGAGATGATTGTTCGGTTCCGGCCCTGACTCCACACAAGGTTTTTGGCCCCGTATCGACGGGAGAGGAATCCCGAGAGGCCCCCTAGCAACTCGCATGGGGACTGGCCTCTCCTGAGGCCACCAGGGCGGGTCCCTGAGGTCCCCGTCGTAACTCGAGAACACCTGCCGCAACTCGAGAAAATCCAGGAAGTTCTCCCTTCCAGGCGAGATGAGGCCTATTTCCGATGAGGCGTCTGGAGACTAATGACACCTAACCTCTGGAACTTCGAAAGGGTCTTTCACACCCTTGCTGCAACTCAAGAAGTTCACCGCCATACCCGTCTCCACTCGAGAGGAAGCACGATGGTCCCGCCCACATCCAGAGGAGCCCCGTTTCCTCCTCGTAGCTCGAGATGAGGGATCCTTTCCCTGCTTTCAACGGGAAAGAATTCCCGGCGTTCCCGTCGCATCTCAAGAGGAGGCACCCTCAACAGGAAAGGCGAGAGGAACTCCATGATCATACCACCATTCCAAGAGTCCCCCAGATGTCTCAGTCCATTCCAGAGGAACCTCTTTGCCCTGCACTGGCTCATCTTTCACGCCGAGGATCGACTCACACCTCGGTGGCACGTGGGACAGCCCTGTGGGAAAGCCTCGAGGGAAAGCCTCGAGGGAAAACCACAGATCCTTTGATCCACGCCACGGGAAGCGTGACATTGCTGCTACAGCCTGGAAGGAAAGCGCACGTGCATGCCCCCACTCGAGACGAGGCCTGACTCCCCTGGGGAGACTCCAGAAGTACCCAAAGATCCATGTCAGCCCCTGAGAGGAATCCTCGGTTCCAGCCCTGACTCCACACGAGGTTTTTGGCCCCGGTATCGCTGGGAGAGGAATCCCGAGAGGCCCCCTAGCAACTCGCATGGGGACTGGCCTCTCCTGAGGCCACCAGGTCGGGTCCCTGAGGTCCCCGTCGTAACTCGAGAACACCTGCCGCAACTCGAAAAAATCCAGGAAGTTCTCCCTTCCAGGCGAGATGAGGCCTATTTCCGATGAGGCGTCTGGAGACTAATGACACCTAACCTCTGGAACTTCGAAAGGGTCTTTCACACCCTTGCTGCAACTCAAGAAGTTCACCGCCATACCCGTCTCCACTCGAGAGAAAGCACGATGGTCCCGCCCACATCCATAGGAGCCCAGGTTCCCCCTCGTAGCTCGAGATGAGGGATCCTTTCCCTGCTTTCAACGGGAAAGTATTCCCGGCGTTCCCGTCGCATCTCAAGAGGAGGCACTCTCAACAGGAAAGGCGAGAGGAACTCCATGGTCGTACCACCATGCCAAGAGTCCCCCAGATGTCTCAGTCCATTCCAGAGGAACCTCTTTGCCCTGCACTGGCTCATCTTTCACACAGAGGATCGACTCACACCAAGGTGGCACGTGGGACAGCCGTGTGGAAAGCCTCAAGGGAAAGCCTCGAGGGAAAACCACAGATCCTTTGATCCACGCCACGGGAAGCGTGACATTGCTGCTACAGCCTGGAAGGAAAGCGCACGTGCATGCCCCCACTCGAGACGAGGCCTGACTCCCCTGGGGAGACTCCAGAAGTACCCAAAGATCCATGTCAGCCCCTGAGAGGAATGCTCGGTTCCGGCCCTGACTCCACACAAGGTTTTTGGCCCCGGTATCGACGGGAGAGGAATCCCGAGAGGCCCCCTAGCAACTCGCATGGGGACTGGCCGCTCCTGAGGCCACCAGGGCGGGTCCCTGAGGTCCCCTTCGTAACTCGAGAACACCTGCCGCAACTCGAGAAAATCCAGGAAGTTCTCCCTTCCAGGCGAGATGAGGCCTATTTCCGATGAGGCGTCTGGAAACTAATGACACCTAACCTCTGGAACTTCGAAAGGGTCTTTCACACCCTTGCTGCAACTCAAGAACTTCACCGCCATACCCGTCTCCACTCGAGAGGAAGCACGATGGTCCCGCCCACATCCAGAGGAGCCCCGTTTCCCCCTCGTAGCTCGAGATGAGGGATCCTTTCCCTGCTTTCAACGGGAAAGAATTCCCGGCGTTCCTGTCGCATCTCAAGAGGAGGCACTCTCAACAGGAAAGGCGAGAGGAACTCCATGGTCGTACCACAATTCCAAGAGTCCCCCAGATGTCTCAGTCCATTCCAGAGGAACCTCTTTGCCCTGCACTGGCTCATCTTTCACGCCGAGGATCGACTCACACCACGGTGGCACGTGGGACAGCCCTGTGGGAAAGCCTCTAGGGAAAGCCTCGAGGGAAAACCACAGATCCATTGATCCAGGCCTCGGGAAGCGTGACATTGCTGCTACAGCCTGGAAGGAAAGCGCACGTGCATGCCCCCACTCGAGACGAGGCCTGACTCCCCTGGCGAGACTCCAGAAGTACCCAAAGATCCATGTCAGCCCCTGAGAGGAATCCTCGGTTCCGGCCCTGACTCCACACAAGGTTTTTGGCCCCGGTATCGACGGGAGAGGAATCCCGAGAGGCCCCCTAGCAACTCGCATGGGGACTGGCCTCTCCTGAGGCCACCAGGGCGGGTCCCTGAGGTCCCCGTCGTAACTCGAGAACACCTGCCGCAACTCGAGAAAATCCAGGAAGTTCTCCCTTCCAGGCGAGATGAGGCCTATTTCCGATGAGGCGTCTGGAGACTAATGACACCTAACCTCTGGAACTTCGAAAGGGTCTTTTACACCCTTGCTGCAACTCAAGAAGTTCATCGCCATACCCGTCTCCACTCGAGAGGAAGCACGATGGTCCCGCCCACATGCAGAGGAGCCCCGTTTCCCCCTCGTAGCTCGAGATGAGGGATCCTTTCCCTGCTTTCAACGGGAAAGAATTCCCGGCGTTCCTGTCGCATCTCAAGAGGAGGCACTCTCAACAGGAAAGGCGAGAGGAACTCCATGGTCGTACCACCATTCCAAGAGTCCCCCAGATGTCTCAGTCCATTCCAGAGGAACCTCTTTGCCCTGAACTGGCTCATCTTTCACGCCGAGGATCGACTCACACCACGGTGGCACGTGGGACAGCCCTGTGGGAAAGCCTCGAGGGAAAGCCTCGAGGGAAAACCACAGATCCTTTGATCCACGCGACGGGAAGCGTGACATTGCTGCTACAGCCTGGAAGGAAAGCGCACGTGCATGCCCCCACTCGAGACGAGGCCTGACTCCCCTGGGGAGACTCCAGAAGTACCCAAAGATCCATGTCAGCCCCTGAGATGATTGTTCGGTTCCGGCCCTGACTCCACACAAGGTTTTTGGCCCCGTATCGACGGGAGAGGAATCCCGAGAGGCCCCCTAGCAACTCGCATGGGGACTGGCCTCTCCTGAGGCCACCAGGGCGGGTCCCTGAGGTCCCCGTCGTAACTCGAGAACACCTGCCGCAACTCGAGAAAATCCAGGAAGTTCTCCCTTCCAGGCGAGATGAGGCCTATTTCCGATGAGGCGTCTGGAGACTAATGACACCTAACCTCTGGAACTTCGAAAGGGTCTTTCACACCCTTGCTGCAACTCAAGAAGTTCACCGCCATACCCGTCTCCACTCGAGAGGAAGCACGATGGTCCCGCCCACATCCAGAGGAGCCCCGTTTCCTCCTCGTAGCTCGAGATGAGGGATCCTTTCCCTGCTTTCAACGGGAAAGAATTCCCGGCGTTCCCGTCGCATCTCAAGAGGAGGCACCCTCAACAGGAAAGGCGAGAGGAACTCCATGATCATACCACCATTACAAGAGTCCCCCAGATGTCTCAGTCCATTCCAGAGGAACCTCTTTGCCCTGCACTGGCTCATCTTTCACGCCGAGGATCGACTCACACCTCGGTGGCACGTGGGACAGCCCTGTGGGAAAGCCTCGAGGGAAAGCCTCGAGGGAAAACCACAGATCCTTTGATCCACGCCACGGGAAGCGTGACATTGCTGCTACAGCCTGGAAGGAAAGCGCACGTGCATGCCCCCACTCGAGACGAGGCCTGACTCCCCTGGGGAGACTCCAGAAGTACCCAAAGATCCATGTCAGCCCCTGAGAGGAATCCTCGGTTCCAGCCCTGACTCCACACGAGGTTTTTGGCCCCGGTATCGCTGGGAGAGGAATCCCGAGAGGCCCCCTAGCAACTCGCATGGGGACTGGCCTCTCCTGAGGCCACCAGGTCGGGTCCCTGAGGTCCCCGTCGTAACTCGAGAACACCTGCCGCAACTCGAAAAAATCCAGGAAGTTCTCCCTTCCAGGCGAGATGAGGCCTATTTCCGATGAGGCGTCTGGAGACTAATGACACCTAACCTCTGGAACTTCGAAAGGGTCTTTCACACCCTTGCTGCAACTCAAGAAGTTCACCGCCATACCCGTCTCCACTCGAGAGAAAGCACGATGGTCCCGCCCACATCCATAGGAGCCCAGGTTCCCCCTCGTAGCTCGAGATGAGGGATCCTTTCCCTGCTTTCAACGGGAAAGTATTCCCGGCGTTCCCGTCGCATCTCAAGAGGAGGCACTCTCAACAGGAAAGGCGAGAGGAACTCCATGGTCGTACCACCATGCCAAGAGTCCCCCAGATGTCTCAGTCCATTCCAGAGGAACCTCTTTGCCCTGCACTGGCTCATCTTTCACACAGAGGATCGACTCACACCAAGGTGGCACGTGGGACAGCCGTGTGGAAAGCCTCAAGGGAAAGCCTCGAGGGAAAACCACAGATCCTTTGATCCACGCCACGGGAAGCGTGACATTGCTGCTACAGCCTGGAAGGAAAGCGCACGTGCATGCCCCCACTCGAGACGAGGCCTGACTCCCCTGGGGAGACTCCAGAAGTACCCAAAGATCCATGTCAGCCCCTGAGAGGAATGCTCGGTTCCGGCCCTGACTCCACACAAGGTTTTTGGCCCCGGTATCGACGGGAGAGGAATCCCGAGAGGCCCCCTAGCAACTCGCATGGGGACTGGCCGCTCCTGAGGCCACCAGGGCGGGTCCCTGAGGTCCCCTTCGTAACTCGAGAACACCTGCCGCAACTCGAGAAAATCCAGGAAGTTCTCCCTTCCAGGCGAGATGAGGCCTATTTCCGATGAGGCGTCTGGAAACTAATGACACCTAACCTCTGGAACTTCGAAAGGGTCTTTCACACCCTTGCTGCAACTCAAGAACTTCACCGCCATACCCGTCTCCACTCGAGAGGAAGCACGATGGTCCCGCCCACATCCAGAGGAGCCCCGTTTCCCCCTCGTAGCTCGAGATGAGGGATCCTTTCCCTGCTTTCAACGGGAAAGAATTCCCGGCGTTCCTGTCGCATCTCAAGAGGAGGCACTCTCAACAGGAAAGGCGAGAGGAACTCCATGGTCGTACCACAATTCCAAGAGTCCCCCAGATGTCTCAGTCCATTCCAGAGGAACCTCTTTGCCCTGCACTGGCTCATCTTTCACGCCGAGGATCGACTCACACCACGGTGGCACGTGGGACAGCCCTGTGGGAAAGCCTCTAGGGAAAGCCTCGAGGGAAAACCACAGATCCATTGATCCAGGCCTCGGGAAGCGTGACATTGCTGCTACAGCCTGGAAGGAAAGCGCACGTGCATGCCCCCACTCGAGACGAGGCCTGACTCCCCTGGCGAGACTCCAGAAGTACCCAAAGATCCATGTCAGCCCCTGAGAGGAATCCTCGGTTCCGGCCCTGACTCCACACAAGGTTTTTGGCCCCGGTATCGACGGGAGAGGAATCCCGAGAGGCCCCCTAGCAACTCGCATGGGGACTGGCCTCTCCTGAGGCCACCAGGGCGGGTCCCTGAGGTCCCCGTCGTAACTCGAGAACACCTGCCGCAACTCGAGAAAATCCAGGAAGTTCTCCCTTCCAGGCGAGATGAGGCCTATTTCCGATGAGGCGTCTGGAGACTAATGACACCTAACCTCTGGAACTTCGAAAGGGTCTTTTACACCCTTGCTGCAACTCAAGAAGTTCATCGCCATACCCGTCTCCACTCGAGAGGAAGCACGATGGTCCCGCCCACATGCAGAGGAGCCCCGTTTCCCCCTCGTAGCTCGAGATGAGGGATCCTTTCCCTGCTTTCAACGGGAAAGAATTCCCGGCGTTCCTGTCGCATCTCAAGAGGAGGCACTCTCAACAGGAAAGGCGAGAGGAACTCCATGGTCGTACCACCATTCCAAGAGTCCCCCAGATGTCTCAGTCCATTCCAGAGGAACCTCTTTGCCCTGAACTGGCTCATCTTTCACGCCGAGGATCGACTCACACCACGGTGGCACGTGGGACAGCCCTGTGGGAAAGCCTCGAGGGAAAGCCTCGAGGGAAAACCACAGATCCTTTGATCCACGCGACGGGAAGCGTGACATTGCTGCTACAGCCTGGAAGGAAAGCGCACGTGCATGCCCCCACTCGAGACGAGGCCTGACTCCCCTGGGGAGACTCCAGAAGTACCCAAAGATCCATGTCAGCCCCTGAGATGATTGTTCGGTTCCGGCCCTGACTCCACACAAGGTTTTTGGCCCCGTATCGACGGGAGAGGAATCCCGAGAGGCCCCCTAGCAACTCGCATGGGGACTGGCCTCTCCTGAGGCCACCAGGGCGGGTCCCTGAGGTCCCCGTCGTAACTCGAGAACACCTGCCGCAACTCGAGAAAATCCAGGAAGTTCTCCCTTCCAGGCGAGATGAGGCCTATTTCCGATGAGGCGTCTGGAGACTAATGACACCTAACCTCTGGAACTTCGAAAGGGTCTTTCACACCCTTGCTGCAACTCAAGAAGTTCACCGCCATACCCGTCTCCACTCGAGAGGAAGCACGATGGTCCCGCCCACATCCAGAGGAGCCCCGTTTCCTCCTCGTAGCTCGAGATGAGGGATCCTTTCCCTGCTTTCAACGGGAAAGAATTCCCGGCGTTCCCGTCGCATCTCAAGAGGAGGCACCCTCAACAGGAAAGGCGAGAGGAACTCCATGATCATACCACCATTCCAAGAGTCCCCCAGATGTCTCAGTCCATTCCAGAGGAACCTCTTTGCCCTGCACTGGCTCATCTTTCACGCCGAGGATCGACTCACACCTCGGTGGCACGTGGGACAGCCCTGTGGGAAAGCCTCGAGGGAAAGCCTCGAGGGAAAACCACAGATCCTTTGATCCACGCCACGGGAAGCGTGACATTGCTGCTACAGCCTGGAAGGAAAGCGCACGTGCATGCCCCCACTCGAGACGAGGCCTGACTCCCCTGGGGAGACTCCAGAAGTACCCAAAGATCCATGTCAGCCCCTGAGAGGAATCCTCGGTTCAGGCCCTGACTCCACACAAGGTTTTTGGTCCCGGTATCGACGGGAGAGGAATCCCGAGAGGCTCCATAGCAACTCTCATGGGGACTGGCCTTTTTGAGGCCACCAGGGCGTGTCCCTGAGGTCCCCGTCGTAACTCGAGAACACCTGCCGCAACTCGAGAAAATCCAGGAAGTTCTCCCTTCCAGGCGAGATGAGGCCTATTTCCGATGAGGCGTCTGGAGACTAATGACACCTCACCTCTGGAACTTCGAAAGGGTCTTTCACACCCTTGCTGCAACTCAAGAAGTTCACCGCCATACCCGTCTCCACTCGAGAGGAAGCACGATGGTCCCGCCCACATCCAGAGGAGCCCCGTTTCCCCCTCGTAGCTCGAGATGAGGGATCCTTTCCCTGCTTTCAACGGGAAAGAATTCCCGGCGTTCCCGTCGCATCTCAAGAGGAGGCACTCTCAACAGGAAAGGCGAGAGGAACTCCAGGGTCGTACCACCATTCCAAGAGTCCCCCAGATGTCTCAGTCCATTCCAGGGGAACCTCTTTGCCCTGCACTGGCTCATCTTTCACGCCGAGGATCGACTCACACCACGGTGGCATGTGGGACAGCCCTGTGGGAAAGCCTCGAGGGAAAACCACAGATCCTTTGATCCACGCGACGGGAAGCGTGACATTGCTGCTACAGCCTGGAAGGAAAGCGCACGTGCATGCCCCCACTCGAGACGAGGCCTGACTCCCCTGGGGAGACTCCAGAAGTACCCAAAGATCCATGTCAGCCCCTGAGAGGAATCCTCGGTTCCGGCCCTCAGTCCACACAAGGTTTTTGGCCCCGGTATCGAGGGGAGAGGAATCCCGAGAGGCCCCCTAGCACCTCGCATGGGGACTGGCCACTCCTGAGGCCACCAGGGCGGGTCCCTGAGGTCCCCGTCGTAACTCGAGAACACCTGCCGCAACTCGAGAAAATCCAGGAAGTTCTCCCTTCCAGGCGAGATGAGGCATATATCCAATGAAGCGTCTGGAAACTAATGACACCAAACCTCTGGAACTTCGAAAGGGTCTTTCACACCCTTGCTGCAACTCAAGAAGTTCACCGCCATACCCGTCTCCACTCGAGAGGAAGCACGATGGTCCCGCCCACATCCAGAGGAGCCCCTTTTCCCCCCTCCTAGCTCGAGATGAGGGATCCTTTCCCTGCTTTCAACGGGAAAGATTTCCCGACATTCCCGTCGCATCTCAAGAGGAGGCACTCTCAACAGGAAAGGCGAGAGGAACTCCATGGTCGTACCACCATTCCAAAAGGCCCCAGATGCCTCAGTCCATTCCAGAGGAAGCTCTTTGCCCTGCACTGGCTCATCTTTCACGCCAAGGATCGACTCACACCACGGTGGCACGTGGGACAGCCCTGTGGGAAAGCCTCGAGGGAAAGCCTCGAGGGAAAACCACAGATCCTTTGATCCACGAGACAGGAAGAGTGACATTGCTGCTACAGCCTGGAAGGAAAGCGCACGTGCATGCCCCCACTCGAGACGAGGCCTGACTCCCCTGGGGAGACTCCAGAAGTACCCAAAGACCCATGTCAGCCCCTGAGAGGAATCCTCAGTTCCGGCCCGGACTCCACACAAGGTTTTTGGCCCCGGTATGGACGGGAGAGGAATCCCGAGAGGCCCCCTTGCACCTCGCATGGGGACTGGCCTCTCCTGAGGCCACCAGGGCGGGTCCCTGAGGTCCCCGTCGTAACTCGAGAACACCTCCCGCAACTAGAGAAAGTCCAGGAAATGCTCCCTTCCTGGCGAGATGAGGCCTATTTCCGATGAGGCTTCTGGAGACTAATGACACCTAACCTCTGGAACTTCGAAAGGGTCTTTCACACCCTTGCTGCAACTCAAGAAGTTCAGCGCCATACCCGTCTCCACTCGAGAGGAAGCACGATGGTCCCGCCCACATCCAGAGGAGCCCCGTTTCCCCCTCGGAGCTCGAGATGAGGGATCCTTTCCCTGCTTTCAACGGGAAAGAATTCCCGGCGTTCCCGTCGCATCTCAAGAGGAGGCACTCTCAACAGGAAAGGCGAGAGGAACTCCATGGTCGTACCACCATGCCAAGAGTCCCCCAGATGTCTCAGTCCATTCCAGAGGAACCTCTTTGTCCTGCACTGGCTCATCTTTAACGCCGAGGATCGAATCACACCACGGTGGCACGTGGGACAGCCCTGTGGGAAAGCCTCGAGGGAAAACCACAAATCCTTTGATCCACGCGACGGGAAGAGTGACATTGCTGCTACAGCCTGGAAGGAAAGCGCACATGCATGCCCCCACTCGAGACGAGGCCTGACTCCCCTGGGGAGACTCCAGAAGTACCCAAAGATCCATGCCAAAACCGCAGACGAATCCTGAGATTCCAGCCCTGACTCTACACAAAGTTTTTGGCCCCGGTATCGACCGGAGAGCAATCTCGAGGGGCCCCCTAGCAACTCGCTTGGGGACTGGCCTTTCCTGAGGACACCAGGGCGGGTCCCTGAGGTCCCCGTCGTAACTCGAGAACACCTGCCGCAACTCGAGAAAATCCAGGAAGTTCTCCCTTCCAGGCGACATGAGGCCTATTTCCGATGAGGCGTCTGGAGACTAATGACACCTAACCTCTGGAACTTCGAAAGGGTCTTTCACACCCTTGCTGCAACTCAAGAAGTTCACCGCCATACCCGTCTCCACTCGAGAGGAAGCACGATGGTCCCGCCCACATCCAGAGGAGCCGCGTTTCCCCCTCATAGCTCGAGATACGGGATCCTTTCCCTGCTTTCAACGGGAAAGAATTCCCGGCGTTCCCGTCGCATCTCAAGAGGAGGCACTCTCAATAGGAAAGGCGAGAGGAACTCCATGGTCGTACCACCATTCCAAGAGTCCCCCAGATGTCTCAGTCCATTCCAGAGGAAGCTCTTTGCCCTGCACTGGCTCATCTTTCACGCCGAGGATCGACTCACACCACGGTGGCACGTGGGACAGCCCTGTGGGAAAGCCTCGAGGGAAAGCCTCGAGGGAAAACCACAGATCCTTTGATCCATGCGACGGGAAGCGTGACATTGCTGCTACAGCCTGGAAGGAAACCGCACGTGAATGCCCCCACTCGAGACGAGGCCTGACTCCCCTGGGGACACTCCAGAAGTACCCAAAGATCCATGCGAGCCCCTGAGAGGAATCCTCGGTTCCGGCCCTCAGTCCACACAAGGTTTTTGGCCCCGGTATCGACGGGAGAGAAATCCCGAGAGGCCCCCTAGCAACTCGCATGGGGACTGGACTCTCCTGAGGCCACCAGGGTGGGTCCCTGAGGTTCCCGTCGTAAGTCGAGAACACCTGCCGCAACTCGAGTAAATCCAGGAAGTTCTCCCTTCCAGGCGAGATGAGGCCTATTTCCCATGAAGCGTCTGGAGCCTAATGACACCTAACCTCTGGAAATTCGAAAGGGTCTTTCACACCTTTGCTGCAACTCAAGAAGTTCACCGCCATACCCGTCTCCACTCGAGAGGAAGCACGATGGTCCCGCCCACATCCAGAGGAGCCCCGTTTCCCCCTCGTAGCTCGAGATGTGGGATCCTTTCCCTGCTTTCAACGGGAAAGAATTCCCGGCGTTCCCGTCGCATCTCAAGAGGAGGCACTCTCAACAGGAAAGGCGAGAGGAACTCCATGGTCGTACCACCATGCCATGAGTCCCCCAGATGTCTCAGTCCATTCCAGAGGAAACTCTTTGCCCTGCACTGGCTCATCTTTCACGCCGAGGATCGACTCACACCACGGTGGCACGTGGGACAGCCATGTGGGAAAGCCTCGAGGGAAAGCCTCGAGGGAAAACCACAGATCCTTTGATCCACGCGACGGGAAGCGTGACATTGCTGCTACAGCCTGGAAGGAAAGCGCACGTGCATGCCCCCACTCGAGACGAGGCCTGACTCCCCTGGGGAGACTCCACAAGTACCCAAAGATCCATGTCAGCCCCTGAGAGGAATCCTCGGTTCCGGCCCTGACTCCACACAAGGTTTTTGGCCCCGGTATCGACGGGAGAGGAATCCCGAGAGGCGCACTAGCAACTCGCATGGGGACTGGCCTCTCCTGAGGCCACCAGGGCGGGTCCCTGAGGTCCCCGTCGTAACTCGAGAACACCTGCCGCAACTCGAGAAAATCCAGGAAGTTCTCCCTTCCAGGCGAGATGAGGCCTATTTCCGATGAGGCGTCTGGAGACTAATAACACCTAACCACTGGAACTTCGAAAGGGTCTTTCAAACCCTTGCTGCAACTCAAGAAGTTCACCGCCATACCCGTCTCCACTCGAGAGGAAGCACGATGGTCCCGCCCACATCCAGAGGAGCCCCGTTTCCCCCTCGTAGCTCGAGATGAGGGATCCTTTCCCTGCTTTCAACGGGAAAGAATTCCCGGTGTTCCCGTCGCATCTCAAGAGGAGGCACTCTCAACAGGAAAGGCGAGAGGAACTCCATGGTCGTACCACCATGCCAAGAGTCCCCCAGATGTCTAAGTCCATTCCAGAGGAACCTCTTTGCCCTGCACTGGCTCATCTTTCACGCCGAGGATCGACTCACACCACGGTGGCACGTGGGACAGCCCTGTGGGAAAGCCTCGAGGGAAAGCCTCGAGAGAAAACCACAGATCCTTTGATCCACGCGACGGGAAGCGTGACATTGCTGCTACAGCCTGGAAGGAAAGCGCACGTGCATGCCCCCACTCTAGACGAGGCCTGACTCTCCTGGGGAGACTCCAGAAGTACCCAAAGATCCATGCCAAAACCGGAGAGGAATCCTGAGGTTCCAGCCCTGACTCTACACAAAGTTTTGGCCCCGGTATCGACCGGAGAGCAATCTCGAGGGGCCCCCTAGCAACTCGCATGGGAACTGGCCTTTCCTGAGGCCACCAGGGCGGGTCCCTGAGGTCCCCGTCGTAACTCGAAAACACATGCCGCAACTCGAGAAAATCCAGGAAGTTCTCCCTTCCAGGCTAGATGAGGCCTATTTCCGATGAGGCGTCTGGAGACTAATGACACCTAATCTCTGGAACTTCGAAAGGGTCTTTCACACCCTTGCTGCAACTCAAGAAGATCACCGCCATACCCGTCTCAACTCGAGAGGAAGCACGATGGTCCCGCCCACATCCAGAGGAGCCCCGTTTCCCCCTCGTAGCTCGAGATGAGGGATCCTTTCCCTGCTTTCAACGGGACATAATTCCCGGCGTTCCCGTCGCATCTCAAGAGGAGGCACTCTCAACAGGAAAGGCGAGAGGAACTCCATGGTCGTACCACCATTCCAAGAGTCCCCCAGATGTCTCAGTCCATTTCAGAGGAACCTCTTTGCCCTGCACTGGCTCATCTTTCACACCGAGGATCGACTCACACCACGGTGGCACGTGGGAGAGTCCTGTGGGAAAGCCTCGAGGGAAAACCACAGATCCTTTGATCCACGCGACGGGAAGCGTGACATTGCTGCTACAGCCTGGAAGGAAAGCGCACGTGCGTGCCCCCACTCGGGACGAGGCCTGACTCCCCTGGGGAGACTCCAGAAGTGCCCAAAGATCCATGTCAGCCCCTGAGAGGAATCCTCGGTTCTGGCCCTGACTCCACACAAGGTTTTTGGCCCCGGTGTCGACGGGAGAGGAATCCCGAGAGGCCCCCTAGGAACTCGCATGGGGACTGGCCTTTCCTGAGGCCACCAGGGCGGGTCCCTGAGGTCCCCGTCATAACTCGAGAACACCTGCCGCAACTCGAGAAAATCCAGGAAGTTCTCCCTTCCAGGCGAGATGAGGCCTATTTCCGATGAGGCGTCTGGAGACTAATGACACCTAATCTCTGGAACTTCGAAAGGGTCTTTCACACCCTTGCTGCAACTCAACAAGATCACCGCCATACCCGTCTCCACTCGAGAGGAAGCACGATGGTCCCGCCCACATCCAGAGGAGCCCCGTTTCCCCCTCGTAGCTCGAGATGTGGGATCCTTTCCCTGCTTTCAACGGGAAAGAATTCCCGGCGTTCCCGTCGAATCTCAAGAGGTGGCACTCGCAACAGTAATGGCGAGAGGAACTCCATGGTCGTACCACTATTCCAAGAGTCCCCCAGATGTCTCAGTCCATTCCATAGGAACCTCTTTGCCCTGCACTTGCTCATCCTTCACGCCGAGGATCGACTCACACCACGGTGGCACGTTGGACAGCCCTTTGGGAAAGCCTCGAGGGAAAACCACAGATCCTTTGATCCACGCGATGGGAAGCATGACATTGCTGCTAGAGCCTGGAAGGAAAGCGCACGTGCATGCCCCCACTCGAGACGAGGCCTGACTCCCCTGGGGAGACTCCAGAAGTACCCAAAGATCCATGTCAGCCCCTGAGAGGAATCCTCGGTTCCAGCCCTGACTCCACACAAGGTTTCTGGCCCCGGTATCGACGGAAGAGGAATCCCGAGAGGCCCCCAAGCAACGCGCATGGGGACTGGCCTTTCCTGACGACACCAGGGCGGGTCCCTGAAGTCCCCGTCGTAACTCGAGAACACCTGCCGCAAGTCGAGAAAATCCAGGAAGTTCTCCCTTCCAGGCGAGATGAGGCCTATTTCCGATGAGGCGTCTGGAGACTAATGACACCTAACCTCTGGATCTTCGAAAGGGTCTTTCACACCCTTGCTGCAACTCAAGAAGTTCACCGCCATACCCGTCTCCACTTGAGAGGAAGCACGATGGTCCCGCCCACATCCAGAGTAGCCCCGTTTCCCCCTCGTAGCTCGAGATGAGGGATCCTTTCCCTGCTTTCAACGGGAAAGAATTCCCGGCGTTCCCGTCGCATCTCAAGAGGAGGCACTCTCAACAGGACAGGCAAGAGGAACTCCATGGTCGTACCACCATTCCAAGAGTCCCCTAGATGTCTCAGTCAATTCCAGAGGAACCTCTTTGCCCTGCACTGGCTCATCCTTCACGCCGAGGATCGACTCACACCACGGTGGCACGTTGGACAGCCCTTTGGGAAAGCCTCGAGGGAGAGGCTCGAGGGAAAACCACAGATCCTTTGATCCACGCGAGGGGAAGCGTGACATTGCTGCTACAGCCTGGAAGGAAAGCGCACGTGCATGCCCCCACTCGAGACGAGGCCTGACTCCCCTGGGGAGACTCCAGAAGTACCCAAAGATCCATGTCAGCCCCTGAGAGGAATCCTCGGTTCCAGCCCTGACTCCACACGAGGTTTTTGGCCCCGGTATCGCTGGGAGAGGAATCCCGAGAGGCCCCCTAGCAACTCGCATGGGGACTGGCCTCTCCTGAGGCCACCAGGTCGGGTCCCTGAGGTCCCCGTCGTAACTCGAGAACACCTGCCGCAACTCGAAAAAATCCAGGAAGTTCTCCCTTCCAGGCGAGATGAGGCCTATTTCCGATGAGGCGTCTGGAGACTAATGACACCTAACCTCTGGAACTTCGAAAGGGTCTTTCACACCCTTGCTGCAACTCAAGAAGTTCACCGCCATACCCGTCTCCACTCGAGAGAAAGCACGATGGTCCCGCCCACATCCATAGGAGCCCAGGTTCCCCCTCGTAGCTCGAGATGAGGGATCCTTTCCCTGCTTTCAACGGGAAAGTATTCCCGGCGTTCCCGTCGCATCTCAAGAGGAGGCACTCTCAACAGGAAAGGCGAGAGGAACTCCATGGTCGTACCACCATGCCAAGAGTCCCCCAGATGTCTCAGTCCATTCCAGAGGAACCTCTTTGCCCTGCACTGGCTCATCTTTCACACAGAGGATCGACTCACACCAAGGTGGCACGTGGGACAGCCGTGTGGAAAGCCTCAAGGGAAAGCCTCGAGGGAAAACCACAGATCCTTTGATCCACGCCACGGGAAGCGTGACATTGCTGCTACAGCCTGGAAGGAAAGCGCACGTGCATGCCCCCACTCGAGACGAGGCCTGACTCCCCTGGGGAGACTCCAGAAGTACCCAAAGATCCATGTCAGCCCCTGAGAGGAATGCTCGGTTCCGGCCCTGACTCCACACAAGGTTTTTGGCCCCGGTATCGACGGGAGAGGAATCCCGAGAGGCCCCCTAGCAACTCGCATGGGGACTGGCCGCTCCTGAGGCCACCAGGGCGGGTCCCTGAGGTCCCCTTCGTAACTCGAGAACACCTGCCGCAACTCGAGAAAATCCAGGAAGTTCTCCCTTCCAGGAGAGATGAGGCCTATTTCCGATGAGGCGTCTGGAAACTAATGACACCTAAGCTCTGGAACTTCGAAAGGGTCTTTCACACCCTTGCTGCAACTCAAGAACTTCACCGCCATACCCGTCTCCACTCGAGAGGAAGCACGATGGTCCCGCCCACATCCAGAGGAGCCCCGTTTCCCCCTCGTAGCTCGAGATGAGGGATCCTTTCCCTGCTTTCAACGGGAAAGAATTCCCGGCGTTCCTGTCGCATCTCAAGAGGAGGCACTCTCAACAGGAAAGGCGAGAGGAACTCCATGGTCTTACCACAATTCCAAGAGTCCCCCAGATGTCTCAGTCCATTCCAGAGGAACCTCTTTGCCCTGCACTGGCTCATCTTTCACGCCGAGGATCGACTCACACCACGGTGGCACGTGGGACAGCCCTGTGGGAAAGCCTCTAGGGAAAGCCTCGAGGGAAAACCACAGATCCATTGATCCAGGCCTCGGGAAGCGTGACATTGCTGCTACAGCCTGGAAGGAAAGCGCACGTGCATGCCCCCACTCGAGACGAGGCCTGACTCCCCTGGCGAGACTCCAGAAGTACCCAAAGATCCATGTCAGCCCATGAGAGGAATCCTCGGTTCCGGCCCTGACTCCACACAAGGTTTTTGGCCCCGGTATCGACGGGAGAGGAATCCCGAGAGGCCCCCTAGCAACTCGCATGGGGACTGGCCTCTCCTGAGGCCACCAGGGCGGGTCCCTGAGGTCCCCGTCGTAACTCGAGAACACCTGCCGCAACTCGAGAAAATCCAGGAAGTTCTCCCTTCCAGGCGAGATGAGGCCTATTTCCGATGAGGCGTCTGGAGACTAATGACACCTAACCTCTGGAACTTTGAAAGGGTCTTTTACACCCTTGCTGCAACTCAAGAAGTTCATCGCCATACCCGTCTCCACTCGAGAGGAAGCACGATGGTCCCGCCCACATGCAGAGGAGCCCCGTTTCCCCCTCGTAGCTCGAGATGAGGGATCCTTTCCCTGCTTTCAACGGGAAAGAATTCCCGGCGTTCCTGTCGCATCTCAAGAGGAGGCACTCTCAACAGGAAAGGCGAGAGGAACTCCATGGTCGTACCACCATTCCAAGAGTCCCCCAGATGTCTCAGTCCATTCCAGAGGAACCTCTTTGCCCTGCACTGGCTCATCTTTCACGCCGAGGATCGACTCACACCACGGTGGCACGTGGGACAGCCCTGTGGGAAAGCCTCGAGGGAAAGCCTCGAGGGAAAACCACAGATCCTTTGATCCACGCGACGGGAAGCGTGACATTGCTGCTACAGCCTGGAAGGAAAGCGCACGTGCATGCCCCCACTCGAGACGAGGCCTGACTCCCCTGGGGAGACTCCAGAAGTACCCAAAGATCCATGTCAGCCCCTGAGATGATTGTTCGGTTCCGGCCCTGATTCCACACAAGGTTTTTGGCCCCGTATCGACGGGAGAGGAATCCCGAGAGGCCCCCTAGCAACTCGCATGGGGACTGGCCTCTCCTGAGGCCACCAGGGCGGGTCCCTGAGGTCCCCGTCGTAACTCGAGAACACCTGCCGCAACTCGAGAAAATCCAGGAAGTTCTCCCTTCCAGGCGAGATGAGGCCTATTTCCGATGAGGCGTCTGGAGACTAATGACACCTAACCTCTGGAACTTCGAAAGGGTCTTTCACACCCTTGCTGCAACTCAAGAAGTTCACCGCCATACCCGTCTCCACTCGAGAGGAAGCACGATGGTCCCGCCCACATCCAGAGGAGCCCCGTTTCCTCCTCGTAGCTCGAGATGAGGGATCCTTTCCCTGCTTTCAACGGGAAAGAATTCCCGGCGTTCCCGTCGCATCTCAAGAGGAGGCACCCTCAACAGGAAAGGCGAGAGGAACTCCATGATCATACCACCATTCCAAGAGTCCCCCAGATGTCTCAGTCCATTCCAGAGGAACCTCTTTGCCCTGCACTGGCTCATCTTTCACGCCGAGGATCGACTCACACCTCGGTGGCACGTGGGACAGCCCTGTGGGAAAGCCTCGAGGGAAAGCCTCGAGGGAAAACCACAGATCCTTTGATCCACGCGACGGGAAGCGTGACATTGCTGCTACAGCCTGGAAGGAAAGCGCACGTGCATGCCCCCACTCGAGACGAGGCCTGACTCCCCTGGGGAGACTCCAGAAGTACCCAAAGATCCATGTCAGCCCCTGATAGGAATCCTCGGTTCCGGCCCTCAGTCCACACAAGGTTTTTGGCCCCGGTATCGAGGGGAGAGGAATCCCGAGAGGCCCCCTAGCACCTCGCATGGGGACTGGCCACTCCTGAGGCCACCAGGGCGGGTCCCTGAGGTCCCCGTCGTAACTCGAGAACACCTGCCGCAACTCGAGAAAATCCAGGAAGTTCTCCCTTCCAGGCGAGATGAGGCATATATCCAATGAAGCGTCTGGAAACTAATGACACCAAACCTCTGGAACTTCGAAAGGGTCTTTCACACCCTTGCTGCAACTCAAGAAGTTCACCGCCATACCCGTCTCCACTCGAGAGGAAGCACGATGGTCCCGCCCACATCCAGAGGAGCCCCTTTTCCCCCCTCCTAGCTCGAGATGAGGGATCCTTTCCCTGCTTTCAACGGGAAAGATTTCCCGACGTTCCCGTCGCATCTCAAGAGGAGGCACTCTCAACAGGAAAGGCGAGAGGAACTCCATGGTCGTACCACCATTCCAAAAGGCCCCAGATGCCTCAGTCCATTCCAGAGGAAGCTCTTTGCCCTGCACTGGCTCATCTTTCACGCCAAGGATCGACTCACACCACGGTGGCACGTGGGACAGCCCTGTGGGAAAGCCTCGAGGGAAAGCCTCGAGGGAAAACCACAGATCCTTTGATCCACGAGACAGGAAGAGTGACATTGCTGCTACAGCCTGGAAGAAAAGCGCACGTGCATGCCCCCACTCGAGACGAGGCCTGACTCCCCTGGGGAGACTCCAGAAGTACCCAAAGACCCATGTCAGCCCCTGAGAGGAATCCTCAGTTCCGGCCCGGACTCCACACAAGGTTTTTGGCCCCGGTATGGACGGGAGAGGAATCCCGAGAGGCCCCCTTGCACCTCGCATGGGGACTGGCCTCTCCTGAGGCCACCAGGGCGGGTCCCTGAGGTCCCCGTCGTAACTCGAGAACACCTCCCGCAACTAGAGAAAGTCCAGGAAATGCTCCCTTCCTGGCGAGATGAGGCCTATTTCCGATGAGGCTTCTGGAGACTAATGACACCTAACCTCTGGAACTTCGAAAGGGTCTTTCACACCCTTGCTGCAACTCAAGAAGTTCAGCGCCATACCCGTCTCCACTCGAGAGGAAGCACGATGGTCCCGCCCACATCCAGAGGAGCCCCGTTTCCCCCTCGGAGCTCGAGATGAGGGATCCTTTCCCTGCTTTCAACGGGAAAGAATTCCCGGCGTTCCCGTCGCATCTCAAGAGGAGGCACTCTCAACAGGAAAGGCGAGAGGAACTCCATGGTCGTACCACCATGCCAAGAGTCCCCCAGATGTCTCAGTCCATTCCAGAGGAACCTCTTTGTCCTGCACTGGCTCATCTTTAACGCCGAGGATCGAATCACACCACGGTGGCACGTGGGACAGCCCTGTGGGAAAGCCTCGAGGGAAAACCACAAATCCTTTGATCCACGCGACGGGAAGAGTGACATTGCTGCTACAGCCTGGAAGGAAAGCGCACATGCATGCCCCCACTCGAGACGAGGCCTGACTCCCCTGGGGAGACTCCAGAAGTACCCAAAGATCCATGCCAAAACCGCAGACGAATCCTGAGATTCCAGCCCTGACTCTACACAAAGATTTTGGCCCCGGTATCGACCGGAGAGCAATCTCGAGGGGCCCCCTAGCAACTCGCTTGGGGACTGGCCTTTCCTGAGGACACCAGGGCGGGTCCCTGAGGTCCCCGTCGTAACTCGAGAACACCTGCCGCAACTCGAGAAAATCCAGGAAGTTCTCCCTTCCAGGCGACATGAGGCCTATTTCCGATGAGGCGTCTGGAGACTAATGACACCTAACCTCTGGAACTTCGAAAGGGTCTTTCACACCCTTGCTGCAACTCAAGAAGTTCACCGCCATACCCGTCTCCACTCGAGAGGAAGCACGATGGTCCCGCCCACATCCAGAGGAGCCGCGTTTCCCCCTCATAGCTCGAGATACGGGATCCTTTCCCTGCTTTCAACGGGAAAGAATTCCCGGCGTTCCCGTCGCATCTCAAGAGGAGGCACTCTCAATAGGAAAGGCGAGAGGAACTCCATGGTCGTACCACCATTCCAAGAGTCCCCCAGATGTCTCAGTCCATTCCAGAGGAAGCTCTTTGCCCTGAACTGGCTCATCTTTCACGCCGAGGATCGACTCACACCACGGTGGCACGTGGGACAGCCCTGTGGGAAAGCCTCGAGGGAAAGCCTCGAGGGAAAACCACAGATCCTTTGATCCATGCGACGGGAACCGTGACATTGCTGCTACAGCCTGGAAGGAAACCGCACGTGAATGCCCCCACTCGAGACGAGGCCTGACTCCCCTGGGGACACTCCAGAAGTACCCAAAGATCCATGCGAGCCCCTGAGAGGAATCCTCGGTTCCGGCCCTGACTCCACACAAGGTTTTTGGCCCCGGTATCGACGGGAGAGAAATCCCGAGAGGCCCCCTAGCAACTCGCATGGGGACTGGACTCTCCTGAGGCCACCAGGGTGGGTCCCTGAGGTTCCCGTCGTAAGTCGAGAACACCTGCCGCAACTCGAGTAAATCCAAGAAGTTCTCCCTTCCAGGCGAGATGAGGCCTATTTCCCATGAAGCGTCTGGAGCCTAATGACACCTAACCTCTGGAAATTCGAAAGGGTCTTTCACACCCTTGCTGCAACTCAGGAAGTTCACCGCCATACCCGTCTCCACTCGAGAGGAAGCACGATGGTCCCGCCCACATCCAGAGGAGCCCCGTTTCCCCCTCGTAGCTCGAGATGTGGGATCCTTTCCCTGCTTTCAACGGGAAAGAATTCCCGGCGTTCCCGTCGCATCTCAAGAGGAGGCACTCTCAACAGGAAAGGCGAGAGGAACTCCATGGTCGTACCACCATGCCATGAGTCCCCCAGATGTCTCAGTCCATTCCAGAGGAAACTCTTTGCCCTGCACTGGCTCATCTTTCACGCCGAGGATCGACTCACACCACGGTGGCACGTGGGACAGCCATGTGGGAAAGCCTCGAGGGAAAGCCTCGAGGGAAAACCACAGATCCTTTGATCCACGCGACGGGAAGCGTGACATTGCTGCTACAGCCTGGAAGGAAAGCGCACGTGCATGCCCCCACTCGAGACGAGGCCTGACTCCCCTGGGGAGACTCCACAAGTACCCAAAGTTCCATGTCAGCCCCTGAGAGGAATCCTCGGTTCCGGCCCTGACTCCACACAAGGTTTTTGGCCCCGGTATCGACGGGAGAGGAATCCCGAGAGGCGCACTAGCAACTCGCATGGGGACTGGCCTCTCCTGAGGCCACCAGGGCGGGTCCCTGAGGTCCCCGTCGTAACTCGAGAACACCTGCCGCAACTCGAGAAAATCCAGGAAGTTCTCCCTTCCAGGCGAGATGAGGCCTATTTCCGATGAGGCGTCTGGAGACTAATAACACCTAACCACTGGAACTTCGAAAGGGTCTTTCAAACCCTTGCTGCAACTCAAGAAGTTCACCGCCATACCCGTCTCCACTCGAGAGGAAGCACGATGGTCCCGCCCACATCCAGAGGAGCCCCGTTTCCCCCTCGTAGCTCGAGATGAGGGATCTTTTCCCTGCTTTCAACGGGAAAGAATTCCCGGTGTTCCCGTCGCATCTCAAGAGGAGGCACTCTCAACAGGAAAGGCGAGAGGAACTCCATGGTCGTACCACCATGCCAAGAGTCCCCCAGATGTCTAAGTCCATTCCAGAGGAACCTCTTTGCCCTGCACTGGCTCATCTTTCACGCCGAGGATCGACTCACACCACGGTGGCACGTGGGACAGCCCTGTGGGAAAGCCTCGAGGGAAAGCCTCGAGAGAAAACCACAGATCCTTTGATCCACGCGACGGGAAGCGTGACATTGCTGCTACAGCCTGGAAGGAAAGCGCACGTGCATGCCCCCACTCTAGACGAGGCCTGACTCTCCTGGGGAGACTCCAGAAGTACCCAAAGATCCATGCCAAAACCGGAGAGGAATCCTGAGGTTCCAGCCCTGACTCTACACAAAGTTTTGGCCCCGGTATCGACCGGAGAGCAATCTCGAGGGGCCCCCTAGCAACTCGCATGGGGACTGGCCTTTCCTGAGGCCACCAGGGCGGGTCCCTGAGGTCCCCGTCGTAACTCGAAAACACATGCCGCAACTCGAGAAAATCCAGGAAGTTCTCCCTTCCAGGCTAGATGAGGCCTATTTCCGATGAGGTGTCTGGAGACTAATGACACCTAATCTCTGGAACTTCGAAAGGGTCTTTCACACCCTTGCTGCAACTCAAGAAGATCACCGCCATACCCGTCTCAACTCGAGAGGAAGCACGATGGTCCCGCCCACATCCAGAGGAGCCCCGTTTCCCCCTCGTAGCTCGAGATGAGGGATCCTTTCCCTGCTTTCAACGGGACATAATTCCCGGCGTTCCCGTCGCCTCTCAAGAGGAGGCACTCTCAACAGGAAAGGCGAGAGGAACTCCATGGTCGTACCACCATTCCAAGAGTCCCCCAGATGTCTCAGTCCATTTCAGAGGAACCTCTTTGCCCTGCACTGGCTCATCTTTCACACCGAGGATCGACTCACACCACGGTGGCACGTGGGAGAGTCCTGTGGGAAAGCCTCGAGGGAAAACCACAGATCCTTTGATCCACGCGACGGGAAGCGTGACATTGCTGCTACAGCCTGGAAGGAAAGCGCACGTGCGTGCCCCCACTCGGGACGAGGCCTGACTCCCCTGGGGAGACTCCAGAAGTGCCCAAAGATCCATGTCAGCCCCTGAGAGGAATCCTCGGTTCTAGCCCTGACTCCACACAAGGTTTTTGGCCCCGGTGTCGACGGGAGAGGAATCCCGAGAGGCCCCCTAGGAACTCGCATGGGGACTGGCCTTTCCTGAGGCCACCAGGGCGGGTCCCTGAGGTCCCCGTCATAACTCGAGAACACCTGCCGCAACTGGAGAAAATCCAGGAAGTTCTCCCTTCCAGGCGAGATGAGGCCTATTTCCGATGAGGCGTCTGGAGACTAATGACACCTAACCTCTGGAACTTCGAAAGGGTCTTTCACACCCTTGCTGCAACTCAACAAGATCACCGCCATACCCGTCTCCACTCGAGAGGAAGCACGATGGTCCCGCCCACATCCAGAGGAGCCCCGTTTCCCCCTCGTAGCTCGAGATGTGGGATCCTTTCCCTGCTTTCAACGGGAAAGAATTCCCGGCGTTCCCGTCGAATCTCAAGAGGTGGCACTCGCAACAGTAATGGCGAGAGGAACTCCATGGTCGTACCACCATTCCAAGAGTCCCCCAGATGTCTCAGTCCATTCCATAGGAACCTCTTTGCCCTGCACTTGCTCATCCTTCACGCCGAGGATCGACTCACACCACGGTGGCACGTTGGACAGCTCTTTGGGAAAGCCTCGAGGGAAAACCACAGATCCTTTGATCCACGCGATGGGAAGCATGACATTGCTGCTAGAGCCTGGAAGGAAAGCGCACGTGCATGCCCCCACTCGAGACGAGGCCTGACTCCCCTGGGGAGACTCCAGAAGTACCCAAAGATCCATGTCAGCCCCTGAGAGGAATCCTCGGTTCCAGCCCTGACTCCACACAAGGTTTTTGGCCCCGGTATCGACGGAAGAGGAATCCCGAGAGGCCCCCAAGCAACTCGCATGGGGACTGGCCTTTCCTGACGACACCAGGGCGGGTCCCTGAAGTCCCCGTCGTAACTCGAGAACACCTGCCGCAACTCGAGAAAATCCAGGAAGTTCTCCCTTCCAGGCGAGATGAGGCCTATTTCCGATGAGGCGTCTGGAGACTAATGACACCTAACCTCTGGATCTTCGAAAGGGTCTTTCACACCCTTGCTGCAACTCAAGAAGTTCACCGCCATACCCGTCTCCACTTGAGAGGAAGCACGATGGTCCCGCCCACATCCAGAGTAGCCCCGTTTCCCCCTCGTAGCTCGAGATGAGGGATCCTTTCCCTGCTTTCAACGGGAAAGAATTCCCGGCGTTCCCGTCGCATCTCAAGAGGAGGCACTCTCAACAGGACAGGCAAGAGGAACTCCATGGTCGTACCACCATTCCAAGAGTCCCCTAGATGTCTCAGTCAATTCCAGAGGAACCTCTTTGCCCTGCACTGGCTCATCCTTCACGCCGAGGATCGACTCACACCACGGTGGCACGTTTGACAGCCCTTTGGGAAAGCCTCGAGGGAGAGGCTCGAGGGAAAACCACAGATCCTTTGATCCACGCGAGGGGAAGCGTGACATTGCTGCTACAGCCTGGAAGGAAAGCGCACGTGCATGCCCCCACTCGAGACGAGGCCTGACTCCCCTGGGGAGACACCAGAAGTGCCCAAAGATCCATGTCAGCCCCTGAGAGGAATCCTCAGTTCTGGCCCTGACTCCACACAAGGTTTTTGGCCCCGGTGTCGACGGGAGAGGAATCCCGAGAGGCCCCCTAGGAACTCGCATGGGGACTGGCCTTTCCTGAGGCCACCAGGGCGGGTCCCTGAGGTCCCCGTCGTAACTCGAAAACACATGCCGCAACTCGAGAAAATCCAGGAAGTTCTCCCTTCCAGGCGAGATGAGGCCTATTTCCGATGAGGCGTCTGGAGACTAATGACACCTAATCTCTGGAACTTCGAAAGGGTCTTTCACACCCTTGCTGCAACTCAAGAAGATCACCGCCATACCCGTCTCAACTCGAGAGGAAGCACGATGGTCCCGCCCACATCCAGAGGAGACCCGTTTCCCCCTCGTAGCTCGAGATGAGGGATCCTTTCCCTGCTTTCAACGGGAAAGAATTCCCGGCGTTCCCGTCTAATCTCAAGAGGAGGCACTCGCAACATAATGGCGAGAGGAACTTCATGGTCGTACCACCATTTCAAGAGTCCCCCAGATGTCTCAGTCCATTCCAGAGGAACCTCTTTGCCCTGCACTGGCTCATCTTTCACGCCGAGGATCGACTCACACCACGTTGGCACGTGGGACATCCCTGTGGGAAAGCCGCGAGGGAGAGGCTCGAGGGAAAACCACAGATCCTTTGATCCACGCGAGGGGAAGCGTGACATTGCTGCTACAGCCTGGAAGGAAAGCGCACGTGCATGCCCCCACTCGAGACGAGGCCTGACTCCCCTGGGGAGACACCAGAAGTGCCCAAAGATCCATGTCAGCCCCTGAGAGGAATCCTCAGTTCTGGCCCTGACTCCACACAAGGTTTTTGGCCCCGGTGTCGACGGGAGAGGAATCCCGAGAGGCCCCCTAGGAACTCGCATGGGGACTGGCCTTTCCTGAGGCCACCAGGGCGGGTCCCTGAGGTCCCCGTCGTAACTCGAAAACACATGCCGCAACTCGAGAAAATCCAGGAAGTTCTCCCTTCCAGGCGAGATGAGGCCTATTTCCGATGAGGCGTCTGGAGACTAATGACACCTAATCTCTGGAACTTCGAAAGGGTCTTTCACACCCTTGCTGCAACTCAAGAAGATCACCGCCATACCCGTCTCAACTCGAGAGGAAGCACGATGGTCCCGCCCACATCCAGAGGAGACCCGTTTCCCCCTCGTAGCTCGAGATGAGGGATCCTTTCCCTGCTTTCAACGGGAAAGAATTCCCGGCGTTCCCGTCTAATCTCAAGAGGAGGCACTCGCAACATAATGGCGAGAGGAACTTCATGGTCGTACCACCATTCCAAGAGTCCCCCAGATGTCTCAGTCCATTCCAGAGGAACCTCTTTGCCCTGCACTGGCTCATCTTTCACGCCGAGGATCGACTCACACCACGTTGGCACGTGGGACAGCCCTGTGGGAAAGCCGCGAGGGAAAGCCTCGAGGGAAAACCACAGATCCTTTGATCCACGCGATGGGACGCGTGACATTGCTGCTACAGCCTGGAAGGAAAGCGCACGTGCATGCCCCCACTCGAGACAAGGCCTGACTCCCCTGGGGAGACTCCAGAAGTACCCAAAGGTCCAAGTCAGCCCCTGAGAGGAATCCTCGTTTCCGGCCCTGACTCCACACAAGGTTTTTGGCCCCTGTATCGACGGGAGAGGAATCCCGAGAGGCCCCCCTAACAACTCGCATGGGGACTGGCCTCTCCTGAGGCCACCAGGGCGGGTCGCTGAAGTCCCCGTCGTAACTCGAGAACACCTGCCGAAACTCGAGAAAATCCAGGAAGTTCTCCCTTCCAGGCGAGATGAGGCCTATTTCCGATGAGGCGTCTGGAGACTAATGACACCTAACCTCTGGAACTTCGAAAGGGTCTTTCACACCCTTGCTGCAACTCAAGAAGTTCACCGCCATACCCGTCTCCACTCGAGAGGAAGCACGACGTTCCCGCCCACATCCAGAGGAGCCCCGTTTCCCCCTCGTAGCTCGAGATGAGGGATCCTTTCCCTGCTTTCAACGGGACATAATTCACGGCGTTCCCGTCGCATCTCAAGAGGAGGCACTCTCAACAGGAAAGGCGAGAGGAACTCCATGGTCGTACCACCATTCCAAGAGTCCCCCAGATGTCTCAGTCCATTTCAGAGGAACCTCTTTGCCCTGCACTGGCTCATCTTTCACGGCGAGGATCGACTCACACCACGGTGGCACGTGGGACAGTCCTGTGGGAAAGCCTCGAGGGAAAACCACAGATCCTTTGATCCACGCGACGGGAAGCGTGACATTGCTGCTACAGCGTGGAAGGAAAGCGCACGTGCGTGCCCCCACTCGGGACGAGGCCTGACTCCCCTGGGGAGACTCCAGAAGTGCCCAAAGATCCATGTCAGCCCCTGAGAGGAATCCTCGGTTCTGGCCCTGACTCCACACAAGGTTTTTGGCCCCGGTGTCGACGGGAGAGGAATCCCGAGCGGCCGCCTAGGAACTCGCATGGGGACTGGCCTTTCCTGAGGCCACCAGGGCGGGTCCCTGAGGTCCCCGTCATAACTCGAGAACACCTGCCGCAACTCGAGAAAATCCAGGAAGTTCTCCCTTCCAGGCGAGATGAGGCCTATTTCCGATGAGGCGTCTGGAGACTAATGACACCTAATCTCTGGAACTTCGAAAGGGTCATTCACACCCTTGCTGCAACTCAACAAGATCACCGCCATACCCGTCTCCACTCGAGAGGAAGCACGATGGTCCCGCCCACATCCAGAGGAGCCCCGTTTCCCCCTCGTAGCTCGAGATGTGGGATCCTTTCCCTGCTTTCAACGGGAAAGAATTCCCGGTGTTCCCGTCGAATCTCAAGAGGTGGCACTCGCAACAGTAATGGCGAGAGGAACTCCATGGTCGTACCACCATTCCAAGAGTCCCCCAGATGTCTCAGTCAATTCCAGAGGAACCTCTTTGCCCTGCACTGGCTCATCCTTCACCTCGAGGATCGACTCACACCACGGTGGCACGTTGGACAGCCCTTTGGGAAAGCCTCGAGGGAGAGGCTCGAGGGAAAATCAAAGATCCTTTGATCCACGCGACGGGAAGCGTGACATTGCTGCTACAGCCTGGAAGGAAAGCGCACGTGCATGCCCCCACTCGAGACGAGGCCTGACTCCCCTGGGGAGACTCCAGAAGTACCCAAAGATCCATGTCAGCCCCTGAGAGGAATCCTCGGTTCTGGCCCTGACTCCACACAAGGTTTTTGGCCCCGGTGTCTACGGGAGAGGAATTCCGAGAGGCCCCCTGGGAACTCGCATGGGGACTGGCCTCTCCTGAGGCCAACAGGGCGGGTCCCTGAGGTCCCCGTCGTAACTCGAAAACACCTGCCGCAACTCGAGAAAATCCGGGAAGTTCTCCCTTCCAGGCGAGATGAGGCCTATTTCCGATGAGGCGTCTGGAGACTAATGACACCTAATCTCTGGAACTTCGAAAGGGTCTTTCACAACCTTGCTGCACCTCAAGAAGATCACCGCCATACCCGTCTCAACTCGAGAGAAAGCACGATGGTCCCGCCCACATCCAGAGGAGACCCGTTTCCCCCTCGTAGCTCGAGATGAGGGATCCTTTCCCTGCTTTCAACGAGAAAGAATTCCCGGCGTTCCCGTCTAATCTCAAGAGGAGGCACTCGGAACAGTAATGGCGAGAGGAACTTCATAGTCGTACCACCATTCCAAGAGTCCCCCAGATGTCTCAGTCCATTCCAGAGGAACCTCTTTGCCCTGCACTGGCACATCTTTGACGCCGAGGATCGACTCACACCACGTTGGCACGTGGGACAGCCCTGTGGGAAAGCCGCGAGGGAGAGGCTCGAGGGAAAACCACAGATCCTTTGATCCACGCGAGGGGAAGCGTGACATTGCTGCTACAGCCTGGAAGGAAAGCGCACGTGCATGCCCCCACTCGAGACGAGGCCTGACACCCCTGGGGAGACACCAGAAGTGCCCAAAGATCCATGTCAGCCCCTGAGAGGAATCCTCAGTTCTGGCCCTGACTCCACACAAGGTTTTTGGCCCCGGTGTCGACGGGAGAGGAATCCCGAGAGGCCCCCTAGGAACTCGCATGGGGACTGGCCTTTCCTGAGGCCACCAGGGCGGGTCCCTGAGGTCCCCGTCGTAACTCGAAAACACATGCCGCAACTCGAGAAAATCCAGGAAGTTCTCCCTTCCAGGCGAGATGAGGCCTATTTCCGATGAGGCGTCTGGAGACTAATGACACCTAATCTCTGGAACTTCGAAAGGGTCTTTCACACCCTTGCTGCATCTCAAGAAGATCACCGCCATACCCGTCTCAACTCGAGAGGAAGCACGATGGTCCCGCCCACATCCAGAGGAGACCCGTTTCCCCCTCGTAGCTCGAGATGAGGGATCCTTTCCCTGCTTTCAACGGGAAAGAATTCCCGGCGTTCCCGTCTAATCTCAAGAGGAGGCACTCGCAACATAATGGCGAGAGGAACTTCATGGTCGTACCACCATTCCAAGAGTCCCCCAGATGTCTCAGTCCATTCCAGAGGAACCTCTTTGCCCTGCACTGGCTCATCTTTCACGCCGAGGATCGACTCACACCACGTTGGCACGTGGGACAGCCCTGTGGGAAAGCCGCGAGGGAAAGCCTCGAGGGAAAACCACAGATCCTTTGATCCACGCGATGGGACGCGTGACATTGCTGCTACAGCCTGGAAGGAAAGCGCACGTGCATGCCCCCACTCGAGACAAGGCCTGACTCCCCTGGGGAGACTCCAGAAGTACCCAAAGGTCCAAGTCAGCCCCTGAGAGGAATCCTCGTTTCCGGCCCTGACTCCACACAAGGTTTTTGGCCCCTGTATCGACGGGAGAGGAATCCCGAGAGGCCCCCCTAACAACTCGCATGGGGACTGGCCTCTCCTGAGGCCACCAGGGAGGGTCGCTGAAGTCCCCGTCGTAACTCGAGAACACCTGCCGAAACTCGAGAAAATCCAGGAAGTTCTCCCTTCCAGGTGAGATGAGGCCTATTTCCGATGAGGCGTCTGGAGACTAATGACACCTAACCTCTGGAACTTCGAAAGGGTCTTTCACACCCTTGCTGCAACTCAAGAAGTTCACCGCCATACCCGTCTCCACTCGAGAGGAAGCACGACGTTCCCGCCCACATCCAGAGGAGCCCCGTTTCCCCCTCGTAGCTCGAGATGAGGGATCCTTTCCCTGCTTTCAACGGGACATAATTCCCGGCGTTCCCGTCGCATCTCAAGAGGAGGCACTCTCAACAGGAAAGGCGAGAGGAACTCCATGGTCGTACCACCATACCAAGAGTCCCCCAGATGTCTCAGTCCATTTCAGAGGAACCTCTTTGCCCTGCACTGGCTCATCTTTCACGGCGAGGATCGACTCACACCACGGTGGCACGTGGGACAGTCCTGTGGGAAAGCCTCGAGGGAAAACCACAGATCCTTTGATCCACGCGACGGGAAGTGTGACATTGCTGCTACAGCCTGGAAGGAAAGCGCATGTACATGCCCCCACTCGAGACGAGGCCTGACTCCCCTGGGGAGACTCCAGAAGTACCCAAAGATCCATGTCAGCCCCTGAGAGGAATCCTCGGTTCCGGCCCTGACTCCACACAAGGTTTTTGGCCCCGGTGTCGACGGGAGAGGAATTCCGAGAGGCCCCCTAGCAACTCGCATGGGGACTGGCCTTTCCTGAGGCCACCAGGGCGGGTCCCTGAGGACCCCGTCGTAACTCGAGAACACCTGCCGCAACTCGAGAAAATCCAGGAAGTTCTCCCTTCCAGGTGAGATGAGGCCTATTTCCGATGAGGCGTCTGGAGACTAATGACACCTAACCTCTGGAACTTCGAAAGGGTCTTTCACACCCTTGCTGCAACTCAAGAAGTTCGCCGCCACACCCGTCTCCACTCGAGAGGAAGCACGATGGTCCCGACCTCATCCAGAGGAGCCCCGTTTCCCCCTCGAAGCTCGAGATGAGGGATCCTTTCCCTGCTTTCAACGGGAAAGAATTCCCGGCGTTCCCGTCGCATCTTAAGAGGAGGCACTCTCAACAGGAAAGGCGAGAGGAACTCCATGGTCGTACCACCATTCCAAGAGTCCCCCAGATGTCTCAGTCCATTCCAGAGGAACCTCTTTGCCCTGCACTGGCTCATCTTTCACGCCGAGGTTCGACTCACACCACGGTGGAACGTGGGAAAGCCCTGTGGGAAAACCTCGAGGGAAAACCACAGATCCTTTGATCCACGCGCCAGGAAGCGTGACATTGCTGCTACAGCCTGGAAGGAAAGCGCACGTGCATGCCCCCACTCGAGACGAGGCCTGACTCCCCTAGGGAGACTCCAGAAGTGCCCAAAGATCCATGTCAGCCCCTAAGAGGAATCCTCGGTACTGGCCCTGACTCCACACAAGGTTTTTGGCCCCAGTGTCGACGAGAGGAAAACCGAGAGGCCCCCTAGGAACTCGCATGGGGACTGGCCTTTCCTGAGGCCACCAGGGCGGGTCCCTGAGGTCCCCGTCGTAACTCGAGAACACCTGCCGCAACTCGAGAAAATCCAGGAAGTTCTCCCTTCCAGGCGAGATGAGGCCTATTTCCGATGAGGCGTCTGGAGACTAATGTCACCTAATCTCTGGAACTTCGAAAGGGTCTTTCACACCCTTGCTGCAACTCAAGAAGATCACCGCCATACCCGTCTCCACTCGAGAGGAAGCACGATGGTCCTGCCCACATCCAAAGGAGCCTCGTTTCCCCCTCATAGATCGAGATGAGGGATCCTTTCTCTGCTTTCAACGGGAAAGAATTCCAGGCGTTCCCGTCACATCTCAAGAGGAGGAACTCTCAACAGGAAACGCGAGAGGAACTCCATGGTCGTACCACCATTCCAAGAGTCCCCCAGATGTCTCAGTCCATTCCAGAGGAAGCTCTTTGCCCTGCACTGGCTCATCTTTCACGCCGAGGATCGACTCACACCACGGTGGCACGTGGGACAGCCCTGTGGGAAAGCCTCGAGGGAAAGAATCGAGGGAAAACCACAGATTCTTTGATCCACGCGAGGGGAAGCGTGACATTGCTGCTAGAGCCTGGAGGGAAAGCGCACGTGCATGCCCCCACTCGAGACGAGGCCTGACTCCCCTGCGGAGACTCCAGAAGTGCCCCAAGATCCATGTCAGCCCCTGAGAGGAATGCTCGGTTCCGGCCCTGACTCCACACAAGGTTTTTGGCCCCGGTATCGAAGGGAGAGGAATCCCGAGAGGCCTCCTAGCAACTCGCATGGGGACTGGCCACTCCTGTGGCCACCAGGTCGGATCCCCGAGGTCCCCGTCGTAACTCGAGAACACCTGCCGCAACTCGAGAAAATCCAGGAAGTTCTCCCTTCCAGGCGAGATGAGGCCTATTTCCGATGAGGCGTCTGGAGACTAATGACACCTAACCTCTGGAACTTCGAAAGTGTCTTTCACACCCTTGCTGCAACTCAAGAAGTTCACCGCCATACCCGTCTCCACTCGAGAGGAAGCACGATGGTCCTGCCCACATCCAGAGGAGCCCCGTTTTCCCCTCGTAGCTCGAGATGAGTGATCTTTTCCCTGCTTTCAACGGGACAGATTTCCCGGCGTTCCCGTCGCATCTCAAGAGGAGGCACTCTCAACAGGAAAGGCGAGAGGAACTCCATGGTACTACCACCATTCCAAGAGTCCCCCAGATGTCTCAGTCCATTCCAGAGGAACCTCTTTGCCCTGCACTGGCTCATCTTTCACGCCGAGAATCGACTGACACCACGGTGGCACGTGGGACAGCTCTGTGGGAAAGCCTCGAGGGAAAGCCTCGAGGATAAACCACAGATCCTTTGATCCAGGCCACGGAAAGCGTGACATTCCTGCTACAGCCTGGAAGGAAAGCGCACGTGCATGCCCCCACTCGAGACGAGGCCGGACTCCCCTGTGGAGACTCCAGAAGTACCCAAAGATCCATGTCAGCCCCTGAGAGGAATCCTCGGTTCCGGCCCTGACTCCACACAAGGTTTTCGGCCCCGGTATCGACGGGATAGGAATCCCGAGAGGCCCCCTAGCAACTCGGACGGGGACTGGCCTCTCCTGAGGCCAACAGGGCGGGTCCCTGAGGTCCCCGTCGTAACTCGAGAACACCTGCCGCAACTCGAGAAAATCCAGGAAGTTCTCCCTTCCAGGCGAGATGAGGCCTATTTCCGATGAGGCGTCTGGAGACTAATGACACCTAACCTCTGGTACTTCGAAAGGGTCTTTCACACCCTTGCTGCAACTCAAGAAGTTCGCCGCCACACCCGTCTCCACTCTTGAGAAAGAACGATGGTCTCGCCCTCATCCAGAGGAGCCCCGTTTCGCCCTCGTAGCTCGAGATGAGGGATCCTTTCCCTGCTTTCAACGGGAAAGAATTCCCGGCGTTCCCGTCGCATCTCAAGGGGAGGCACTCTCAACAGGAAAGGCGAGAGGAACTCCATGGTCGTACCACCATTCCAAGAGTCCCCCAGATGTCTCAGTCCATTCCAGAGGAACCTCTTTGCCCTGCACTGGCTCATCTTTCACGCCGAGGTTCGACTCACACCACGGTGGAACGTGGGAAAGCCCTGTGGGAAAACCTCGAGGAAAAACCACAGATCCTTTGATCCACGCCACGGTAAGCGTGACGTTGCTGCTACAGCCAGGAAGGAAACCGCACCTGCATTCCCCCACTCGAAACGAGGCCTGACTCCCCTGGGGAGACTCCAGAAGTACCCAAAGATACATGTCAGCCCCTGAGAGGAATCCTCGGTTCTGGCCCTGACTCCACACAAGGTTTTTGGCCCCGGTATCGACGGAAGAGGAATCCAGAGAAGCTCCTAGCAAATCGCATGGGGACTGGCCTTTCCTGACGCCACCAGGGCGGGTCGCTGATGTCCCCGTCGTAACTCGAGAACACCTGCCGCAACTCGAGAAAATCCAGGAAGTTCTCCCTTCCAGGCGAGATCAGGCCTATTTCCGATGAGGCGTCTGGAGACTAATGACACCTAACCTCTGGAACTTCGAAAGGGTCTTTCACACCCATGCTGCAACTCAAGAAGTTCACCGTCATACCCGTCTCCACTCGAGAGGAAGCACGATGGTCCCGCCCACATCCAGAGGAGCCCCGTTTCCCCCTCATAGCTCGAGATGAGGGATCCTTTCCCTGCTTTCAACGGGAAAGAATTCCCGGCGTTCCCGTCTAATCTCAAGAGGAGGCACTCTCAACAGGAAAGGCGAGAGGAACTCCATGGTCGTACCACCATTGCAAGAGTCCCCAGATGTCTCAGTCCATTCCAGAAGAACCTCTTTGCCCTGCACTGGCTCATCTTTCACGCCGAGGATCGACTCACACCACGGTGGCACGTGGGACAGCCCTGTGGGAAAGCCGCGAGGGAAAACCACAGATCCTTTGATCCACGCCACGGGAAGCGTGACATTGCTGCTACAGCCTGGAAGGAAAGCGCACGTGCATGCCCCAACTCGAGACGAGGCCTGACTCCCCTGGGGAGACTCCAGAAGTACCCAAAGGTCCATGTCAGCCATTGAGAGGAATCCTTGGTTCCGGCCCTGACTCCACACAAGGTTTTTGGCCCCGGTATCGAAGGAAGAGGAATCCCGAGAGGCCCCCTAGCAACTCGCATGGGGACTGGCCTCTCCTGAGGCCACCAGGGCGGGTCCCTGAGGTCCCCGTCGTAACTCGAGAACACCTGCCGCAACTCGAGAAAATCCAGGAAATTCTCCCTTCCAGGCGAGATGAGGCCTATTTCCGATGAGGCGTCTGGAGACTAATGACACCTAACCTCTGGAACTTCGAAAGGGTCTTTCACACCCTTGCTGCAACACAAGAAGTTCACCGCCATTCCCGTCTCCACTCGAGAGGAAACACGATGGTCCCGCCCACATCCAGAGGAGCCCCGTTTCTCCCTCGGAGCTCCAGATGAGGGATCCTTTCCCTGCTTTCAACGGGAAAGAATTCCTGGCCTTCCCGTCGCATCTCAAGAGGAGGCACTCTCAACAGGAAAGGTGAGAGAACTCCATGGTCGTACCACCATTCCAAGAGTCCCCCAGATATCTCAGTCCATTCCAGAAGAACCTCTTTAGCCCTGCACTGGCTCATCTTTCACGCCGAGGATCGACTCACACCACAGTGGCACGTGGCACAGCCCTGTGGGAAAGCCTCGAGGGAAAGCCTCGAGGGAAAACCACAGATCCTTTGATCCACGCGACGGGAAGCGTGACATTGCTGCTACAGCCTGGAAGGAAAACGCACGTGCATGCCCCCACTCGAGACGAGGCCTGACTCCCCTGGGGAGACTCCACAAGTACCCAAAGATCCATGTCAGCCCCTGAGAGGAATCTTCGGTTCCGGCCCTGACTCCACACAAGGTTTTTGGCCCCGGTATCGACCGGAGAGGAATCCCGAGAGGCCCCCTAGCACCTCTCATGGTGACTCGCCTCTCCTGAGGCCACCAGGGCGGGTCCCTGAGGTCCCCGTCGTAACTCGAGAACACCTGCCGCAACTCGAGAAAATCCAGGAAGTTCTCCCTTCCAGGGGAGATGAGGCCTATTTCCGATGAGGTGTCAGGAGACTAAGGACACCTAACCTCTGGAACTTCGAAAGGGTCTTTCACACCCTTGCTGCAACTCAAGAAGTTCACCGCCATACCCGTCTCCACTCGAGTGGAAGCACGATGGTCCCGCCCACATCCAGAGGAGCCCCGTTTCCCCCTCGGAGCTCGAGATGGGATATCCTTTCCCTGCTTTCAACGGGAAAGAATTCCCGGCGTTCCCGTCGCATCTCAAGAGGAGGCACTCTCAACAGGAAAGGCGAGAGGAACTCCATGGTCGTACCACCATTGCAAGAGTCCCCCAGATGTCTCAGTCCATTCCAGAGGAAACTCTTTGCCCTGCACTGGCTCATCTTTCACGCCGAGGATCGACTCACACCACGGTGGCACGTGGGACAGCCCTGTGGGAAAGCCTCGAGGGAAAGCCTCGAGGGAAAACCACAGATCCTTTGATCCACGCCACGGGAAGCGTGACATTGCTGCTACAGCCTGGAAGGAAAGCGCACGTGCATCCGCCACTCGAGATGAGGCCTGACTCCCCTGGGGAGACTCCAGAAGTACCCAAAGATCCATGTCAGCCCCTGAGAGGAATCCTCGGTTCCGGCCCTGACTCCACACAAGGTTTTTGGCCCCGGTATCGACGGAAGAGGAATCCCGAGAGGCCCCCAAGCACCTCTCATGGTGACTTGCCTCTCCTGAGGCCACCAGGGCGGGTCCCTGAGGTCCCCGTCGTAACTCGAGAACACCTGCCGCAACTCGAGAAAATCCAGGAAGTTCTCCCTTCCAGGCGAGATGAGGCCAATTTAAGATGAGGTGTCTGGAGACTAATGACACCTAACCTCTGGAACTTCGAAAGGGTCTTTCACACCCTTGCTGCAACTCAAGAAGTTCACCGCCATATCCGTCTCCACTCGAGAGGAAGCACGACGGTGCCGCCCACATCCAGAGGAGCCCCGTTTCCCCCTCATAGCTCGAGATGAGGGATCCTTTCCCTGCTTTCAACGGGAAAGAATTCTCGGCGTTCCCGTCGCATCTGAAGAGGAGGCACTCTCAACAGGAAAGGCGAGAGAACTCCATGGTCGTACCACCATTCCAAGATCCCCCAGATATCTCAGTCCATCCCAGAGGAACGTCTTTGCCCTGCACTGGCTCATCTTTCACGCCGAGGATCGACTCACACCACGGTGGCACGTGGGACAGCCCTGTGGGAAAGCCGCGAGGGAAAACCACAGATCCTTTGATCCACGCGACGGGAAGCGTGACATTGCTGCTACAGCCTGGAAGGAAAGCGCACGTGCATGCCCCCACTTGAGACGAGGCCTGACTCCCCTGGGGAGACTCCAGAAGTACCCAAAGATCCATGTCAGACCCTGAGAGGAATCCTCGGTTCCGGGCCTGACTCCAGACAAGGTTTTTGGCCCCGGTATCGACGGGAGAGGAATTCCGAGAGGCCCCCTAGCAACTCGCATGGGGACTGGCCTCTCCTGAGGCCACCAGGGCGGGTCCCTGAGGTCCCCGTCGTAACTCGAGAACACCTGCCGCAACTCGAGAAAATCCAGGAAGTTCTCCCTTCCAGGCGAGATGAGGCCTATTTCCGATGAGGCGTCTGGAGACTAATGACACCTAACCTCTGGAATTTCGAAAGGGTCATTCACACCCTTGCTGCAACTCAAGAAGTTCACCGCCATACCCGTCTTCACTCGAGAGGAAGCACGATGGTCCCGCCCACATCCAGAGGAGCCCCGTTTCCCCCTCGGAGCTCGAGATGAGGGATCCTTTCCCTGCTTTCAACAGGAAAGAATTCCCGGCGTTCCCGTCGCATCTCAAGAGGAGGCACTATCAACAGGAAAGGCGAGAGGAACTCCATGGTCGTACCACCATTCCAAGAGTCCCCCAGATGTCTCAGTCCATTCCAGACGAACGTCTTTGCCCTGCACTGGCTCATCTTTCATGCCGAGGATCGACTCACACCACGGTGGCACGTGGGACAGCCCTGTGGGAAAGCCTCGAGGGAAAGCCTCGAGGGAAAACCACAGATCCTTTGATCCACGCGACGGGAAGCGTGACATTGCTGCTACAGCCTGGAAGGAAAGCGCACGTGCATGCCCCCACTCGAGACGAGGCCTGACTCCCCTGGGGAGACTCCAGAAGTACCCAAAGATCCATGTCAGCCCCTGAGAGGAATCCTCGTTTCAGGCCATGACTCCACACAAGGTTTTTGGCCCCGGTATCGACGGGAGAGGAATCTCGAGAGGCCCCCTAGCACCTCGCATGGGGACTGGCCTCTCCTGAGGCCACCAGCGCGGGTCCCTGAGGTCCCGGTCGTAACTCGAGAACACCTGCCGCAACTCGAAAAAATCCAGGAAGTTCTCCCTTCCAGGCGAGATGAGGCCTATTTCCGATGAGGCGTCTGGAGACTCTGACACCTAAACTCTGGAACTTCGAAATGCTCTTTCACACCCATGCTGCAAATCAAGAAGTTCACCGCCATACCCGTCTCCACTCGAGGTGAAGCACGATGGTCCCGCCCACATGCAGAGGAGTCCCGTTTCCCCCTCGTAGCTCGAGATGAGGGATCCTTTCCATGATTTCAACGGGAAAGAATTCCCGGCGTTCCCGTCGCATCTCAACAGGAGGCACTCTCAACAGGAAAGGCGAGAGGAACTCCATGGTCGTACCACCATTTCAAGAGTCCCCCAGATGTCTCAGTCCATTCCAGAGGAAACTCTTTGCCCTGCACCGGCTCTTCGTTCACGCCGAGGATCGACTCACACCCCAGTGGCACGTGGGACAGGCCTGTGGGAAAGCCTCGAGAGAAAGCCTCGAGGGAAACCACAGATCCTTTGATCCATGCGACAGGAAGTGTGACATTGCAGCTACAGCCTGGAAGGAAAGTGCACGTGCATGCCCCCACTCGAGACGAGGCCGGACTCCCCTGGGGGGACTCCAGAAGTACCCAAAGATCCATGTCAGCCCTGAGAGGAATCCTCGTTTCCGGCCCTGACTCCACACAAGGTTTTTGGCCCCGGTATCGAAGGGAGAGGAATCCCGAGAGGCCCCCTAGCAACTCACATGGGGACTGGCCTTTCCTGAGGCCACCAGGGCGGGTCCCTGAGGTCCCCGTCCTAACTCGAGATCACCTGCCGCAACTCGAGAAAATCCAGGAAGGTCTCCCTTCCAGGCGAGATCAGGCCTATTTCCGATGAGGCGTCTGGAGACTCTGACACCTAAACTCTGGAACTTCGAAATGCTCTTTCACACCCATGCTGCAACTCAAGAAGTTCACCGCCATACCCGTCTCCACTCGAGGAGAAGCACGATGGTCCCGCACACATCCAGAGGAGCCCCGTTTCCCCCTCGTAGCTCGAGATGAGGGATCCTTTCCCTGCTTTCAAAGGGAAAGTATTCCCGGCGTTCCCGTCGCATCTCAAGAGGAGGCATTCTCAACAGGAAAGGCGAGAGGAACTCCATGGTCTTACCACCATTCCAAGAGTCCCCCAGATGTCTCAGTCCATTCCAGAGGAACCTCTTTGCCCTGCACTGGCTCATCTGTCACTCCGAGGATCCACTCACACCACCGTGGCACTTGGGACAGGCCTGTGGAAAAGCCTCGAGGGAAAGCCTAGAGGGAAAACCACAGATCCTTTGATCCATGCGACCGGAAGCGTGACATTGCTGCTACAGCCTGGAAGGAAAGTGCACGTGCATGCCCCAACTCGAGACGAGGCCTGACTCCCCTGGGGAGACTCCAGAAGTACCCAAAGATCCATGTCAGCCCTGAGAGGAATCCTCGGTTCCGGCCCTGACTCCACACAAGGTTTTTGGCCCCGGTATCGACGGGAGAGGAATCCCGAGAGGCCCCCTAGCACCTCTCATGGTGACTCGCCTCTCCTGAGGCCACCAGGGCGGGTCCCTGAGGTCCCCGTCGTAACTCGAGAACACCTGCCGCAACTCGAGAAAATCCAGGAAGTTCTCCCTTCCAGGCGAGATGAGGCCTATTTCCGATGAGGTGTCAGGAGACTAAGGACACCTAACCTCTGGAACTTCGAAAGGGTCTTTCACACCCTTGCTGCAACTCAAGAAGTTCACCGCCATACCCGTCTCCACTCGAGAGGAAGCACGATGGTCCCGCCCACATCCAGAGGAGCCCCGTTTCCCCTCGGAGCTCGAGATGGGATATCCTTTCCCTGCTTTCCACGGGAAAGAATTCCCGGCGTTCCCGTCGCATCTCAAGAGGAGGCACTCTCAACAGGAAAGGCGAGAGGAACTCCATGGTCGTACCACCATTGCAAGAGTCCCCCAGATGTCTCAGTCCATTCCAGAGGAAACTCTTTGCCCTGCACTGGCTCATCTTTCACGCCGAGGATCGACTCACACCACGGTGGCACGTGGGACAGCCCTGTGGGAAAGCCTCGAGGGAAAGCCTCGAGGGAAAACATCAGATCCTTTGATCCACGCCACGGGAAGCGTGACATTGCTGCTACAGCCTGGAAGGAAAGCGCACGTGCATCCCCCACTCGAGATGAGGCCTGACTCCCCTGGGGAGACTCCAGAAGTACCCAAAGATCCATGTCAGCCCCTGAGAGGAATCCTCGGTTCCGGCCCTGACTCCACACAAGGTTTTTGGCCCCGGTATCGACGGAAGAGGAATCCCGAGAGGCCCCCAAGCACCTCTCATGGTGACTTGCCTCTTCTGAGGCCACCAGGGCGGGTCCCTGAGGTCCCCGTCGTAACTCGAGAACACCTGCCGCAACTCGAGAAAATCCAGGAAGTTCTCCCTTCCAGGCGAGATGAGGCCAATTTAAGATGAGGTGTCTGGAGACTAATGACACCTAACCTCTGGAACTTCGAAAGGGTCTTTCACACCCATGCTGCAACTCAAGAAGTTCACCGCCATACCCGTCTCCACTCGAGAGGAAGCACGAAGGTCCCGCCCACATCCAGAGGAGCCCCGTTTCCCCCTCATAGCTCGAGATGAGGGATCCTTTCCCTGCTTTCAACGGGAAAGAATTCTCGGCGTTCCCGTCGCATCTGAAGAGGAGGCACTCTCAACAGGAAAGGCGAGAGAACTCCATGGTCGTACCACCATTCCAAGATCCCCCAGATATCTCAGTCCATCCCAGAGGAACGTCTTTGCCCTGCACTGGCTCATCTTTCACGCCGAGGATCGACTCACACCACGGTGGCACGTGGGACAGCCCTGTGGGAAAGCCGCGAGGGAAAACCACAGATCCTTTGATCCACGCGACGGGAAGCGTGACATTGCTGCTACAGCCTGGAAGGAAAGCGCACGTGCATGCCCCCACTTGAGACGAGGCCTGACTCCCCTGGGGAGACTCCAGAAGTACCCAAAGATCCATGTCAGCCCCTGAGAGGAATCCTCGGTTCCGGGCCTGACTCCAGACAAGGTTTTTGGCCCCGGTATCGACGGGAGAGGAATTCCGAGAGGCCCCCTAGCAACTCGCATGGGGACTGGCCTCTCCTGAGGCCACCAGGGCGGGTCCCTGAGGTCCCCGTCGTAACTCGAGAACACCTGCCCCAACTCGAGAAAATCCAGGAAGTTCTCCCTTCCAGGCGAGATGAGGCCTATTTCCGATGAGGCGTCTGGAGACTAATGACACCTAACCTCTGGAATTTCGAAAGGGTCATTCACACCCTTGCTGCAACTCAAGAAGTTCACCGCCATACCCGTCTTCACTCGAGAGGAAGCACGATGGTCCCGCCCACATCCAGAGGAGCCCCGTTTCCCCCTCGGAGCTCGAGATGAGGGATCCTTTCCCTGCTTTCAACGGGAAAGAATTCCCGGCGTTCCCGTCGCATCTCAAGAGGAGGCACTATCAACAGGAAAGGCGAGAGGAACTCCATGGTCGTACCACCATTCCAAGAGTCCCCCAGATGTCTCAGTCCATTCCAGAGGAACGTCTTTGCCCTGCACTGGCTCATCTTTCATGCCGAGGATCGACTCACACCACGGTGGCACGTGGGACAGCCCTGTGGGAAAGCCTCGAGGGAAAGCCTCGAGGGAAAACCACAGATCCTTTGATCCACGCGACGGGAAGCGTGACATTGCTGCTACAGCCTGGAAGGAAAGCGCACGTGCATGCCCCCACTCGAGACGAGGCCTGACTCCCCTGGGGAGACTCCAGAAGTACCCAAAGATCCATGTCAGCCCCTGAGAGGAATCCTCGTTTCAGGCCATGACTCCACACAAGGTTTTTGGCCCCGGTATCGACGGGAGAGGAATCTCGAGAGGCCCCCTAGCACCTCGCATGGGGAGTGGCCTCTCCTGAGGCCACCAGCGCGGGTCCCTGAGGTCCCGGTCGTAACTCGAGAACACCTGCCGCAACTCGAAAAAATCCAGGAAGTTCTCCCTTCCAGGCGAGATGAGGCCTATTTCCGATGAGGCGTCTGGAGACTCTGACACCTAAACTCTGGAACTTCGAAATGCTCTTTCACACCCATGCTGCAAATCAAGAAGTCCACCGCCATACCCGTCTCCACTCGAGGTGAAGCACGATGGTCCCGCCCACATGCAGAGGAGCCCCGTTTCCCCCTCGTAGCTCGAGATGAGGGATCCTTTCCCTGCTTTCAACGGGAAAGAATTCCCGGCGTTCCCGTCGCATCTCAAGAGGAGGCACTCTCAACAGGGAAGGCGAGAGGAACTCCATGGTCGTACCACCATTCCATGAGTCCCCCAGATGTCTGAGTCCATTCCAGAGGAACCTCTTTGCCCTGCACTGGCTCATCTGTCACGCCGAGGATCGACTCACACCACGGTGGCACGTGGGATAGCGCTGAGGGAAACACTCGAGGGAAAGCCTCGAGGCAAAACCACAGATCCTTTGATCCACGCGACGGGAAGCGTGACATTGCTGCTACAGCCTGGAAGGAAAACGCAAGTGCATGCCCCCACTTGAGACGAGGCCTGACTCCCCTGGGGAGACTCCAGAAGTACCCAAAGATCCATGTCAGCCCCTGAGAGGTATCCTCGTTTCCGGCCCTGACTGCACACAAGGATTTTGGCCCCGGTATCGACGGGAGAGGAATTCCGAGAGGCCCCCTAGCAACTCGCATGGGGACTGGCCGTTCCTGAGGCCACCAGGGCGGGTCCCTGAGGTCCCCGTTGTAACTCGAGAACACCTGCCGCAACTCGAGAAAATCCAGGAAGTTCTCCCTTCCAGGCGAGATGAGGCCTATTTCCGATGAGGCGTCTGGAGACTAATGACACCTAACCTCTGGAATTTCGAAAGGGTCATTCACACCCTTGCTGCAACTCAAGAAGTTCACCGCCATACCCGTCTCCACTCGAGAGGAAGCACGATGGTCCCGCCCACATCCAGAGGAGCCCCGTTTCCCCCTCGGAGCTCGAGATGAGGGATCCTTTCCCTGCTTTCAACGGGAAAGAATTCCCGGCGTTCCCGTCGCATCTCAAGAGGAGGCACTCTCAACAGGAAAGGCGAGAGGAACTCCATGGTCGTACCACCATTCCAAGAGTCCCCCAGATGTCTCAGTCCATTCCAGAGGAACATCTTTGCCCTGCACTGGCTCATCTTTCATGCCGAGGATCGACTCACACCACGGTGGCACGTGGGACAGCCCTGTGGGAAAGCCTCGAGGGAAAGCCTCGAGGGAAAACCACAGATCCTTTGATCCACGCCACGGGAAGCATGACATTGCTGCTACAGCCTGGAAGGAAAGCGCACGTGCATGCCCCCACTCGAGACGAGGCCTGACTCCCCTGGGGAGACTCCACAAGTACCCAAAGATCCATGTCAGCCCCTGAGAGGAATCCTCGTTTCCGGCCATGACTCCACACAAGGTTTTTGGCCCCGGTATCGACGGGAGAGGAATTTCGAGAGGCCCCCTAGCACCTCGTATGGGGACTGGCCTCTCCTGAGGCCACCAGGGCGGGTCCCTGAGGTCCCGGTCGTAACTCGAGAACACCTGCCGCAACTCGAGAAAATCCAGGAAGTTCTCCCTTCCAGGCGAGATGAGGCCTATTTCCGATGAGGCGTCTGGAGACTCTGACACCTAAACTCTGAAACTTCGAAATGCTCTTTCACACCCATGCTGCAAATCAAGAAGTTCACCGCCATACCCGTCTCCACTCGAGGTGAAGCACGATGGTCCCGCCCACATGCAGAGGAGTCCCGTTTCCCCCTCGTAGCTCGAGATGAGGGATCCTTTCCATGATTTCAACGGGAAAGAATTCCCGGCGTTCCCGTCGCAACTCAACAGGAGGCACTCTCAAAAGGAAAGGCGAGAGGAACTCCATGGTCATACCACCATTTCAAGAGTCCCCCAGATGTCTCAGTCCATTCCAGAGGAAACTCTTTGCCCTGCACCGGCTCTTCGTTCACGCCGAGGATCGACTCACACCACAGTGACACGTGGGACAGACCTGTGGGAAAGCCTCGAGAGAAAGCCTAGAGGGAAAACCACAGATCCTTTGATCCATGCGACGGGAAGTGTGACATTGCTGCTACAGCCTGGAAGGAAAGTGCACGTGCATGCCCCCACTCGAGACGAGGCCTGACTGCCCTGGGGGGACTCCAGAAGTACCCAAAGATCCATGTCAGCCCTGAGAGGAATCCTCGGTTCCGGCCCTGACTCCACACAAGGTTTTTGGCCCCGGTATCGAAGGGAGAGGAATCCCGAGAGGCCCCCTAGCAACTCACATGGGGACTGGCCTTTCCTGAGGCCACCAGGGCGGGTCCCTGTGGTCCCCGTCCTAACTCGAGAACACCTGCCGCAACTGGAGAAAATCCAGAAAGTCCTCCCTTCCAGGCGAGATGAGGCCTATTTCCGATGAGGGGTCTGGAGACTAATGACACCTAACCTCTGGAACTTCGAAAGGGTCTTTCACACCCTTGCTGCAACTCAAGAAGTTCACCGCCATACCCGTCTCCACTCGAGAGGAAGCACGATGGTCCCGCCCACATCCAGAGGAGCCCCGTTTCCCCCTCGGAGCTCGAGATGAGGGATCCTTTCCCTGCTTTCAACGGGAAAGAATTTCCGGCGTTCCCGTCGCATCTCAAGAGGAGGCACTCTCAACAGGAAAGGCGAAAGGAACTCCATGGTCGTACCACCATTCCATGAGTCCCCCAGATGTCTCAGTCCATTCCAGAGGAACCTCTTTGCCCTGCACTGGCTCATCTGTCACGCCGAGGATCAACTCACACCTCGGTGGCACGTGGGACAGCCCTGTGGGAAAGCCTCGAGGGAAAGCCTCGAGGCAAAACCACAGATCCTTTGATCCACGCGACGGGAAGCGTGACATTGCTGCTACAGCCTGGAAGGAAAGCGCACGTGCATGCCCCCACTCGAGACGAGGCCTGACTCCCCTGGGGAGACTCCACAAGTACCCAAAGATCCATGTCAGCCCTTGAGAGGAATCCTCGGTTCAGGCCCTGACTCCACACAAGGTTTTTGGCCCCGGTATCGACGGGAGAGGGGTCCCGAGAGGCCCCCTAGCAACTCGCATGGGGACTGGCCTCTAATGAGGCCACCAGGGCGGGTTCCTGAGGTCCCCGTCGTAACTCGAGAACACCTGCCGCAACTCGAGAAAATCCAGGAAGTTCTCCCTTCCAGGGGAGATGAGGCCTATTTCCGATGAGGCGTCTGGAGACTAATGACACCTAACCTCTGGAACGTCGAAAGGGTCTTTCACACCCTTGCTGCAACTCAAGAAGTTCACCGCCATACCCGTCTCCACTCGAGAGGAAGCACGATGGTCCCACCCACATCCAGAGGAGCCCCGTTTCCCCCTCGGAGCTCGAGATGAGGGATCCTTTCCCTGCTTTCAACGGGAAAGAATTCCCGGCGTTCCTGTCGCATCTCAAGAGGAGGCACTCTCAACAGGAAAGGCGAGAGGAACTCCATGGTCGCACCACCATTCCAAGAGTCCCCCAGATGTCTCAGTCCATTCCAGAGGAACCTCTTTGCCCTGCACTGGCTCATCTGTCACGCCGAGGATCGACTCACATCTCGGTGGCACGTGGGACAGCCCTGTTGGAAAGCCTCGAGGAAAAGCCTCGAGGCAAAACCACAGATCCTTTGATCCACGCGACGGGAAGCGTGACATTGCTGCTACAGCCTGGAAGGAAAGCGCACGTGCATGGCTCCACTCGAGACGAGGACTGACTCCCCTGGGGAGACTCCAGAAGTACCCAAAGTTCCATGTCAGCCCCTGAGACGAATCCTCGGTTCCGGCCCTGACTCCACACAAGGTTTTTGGCCCCGGCATCGACGGGAGAGGAATCCCGAGGGGCCCCCTAGCAACTCGCATGGGGACTGGCCTCTCCTGAGGCCACCAGGGCGGGTCCCTGAGGTCCCCGTCGTAACTCGAGAACACCTGCCGCAACTCGAGAAAATCCAGGAAGTTCTCCCTTCCAGGCGAGATGAGGCCTATTTTCGATGAAGCGTCAGGAGACTAATGACACCTAAACTCTGGAACTTCGAAAGGGTCTTTCACACCCTTGCTGCAACTCAAGAAGTTCACCGCCATACCCGTCTCCACTCGAGAGGAAGCACGATGGACCTGCCCACATCCAGAGGAGCCCCGTTTCCCCCTCGTAGCTCGAGATGAGGGATCCTTTCCCTGCTTTCAACGGGAAAGAATTCCCGGCGTTCCCGTCGCATCTCAAGAGGAGGCACTCTCAACAGGAAAGGCGAGAGGAACTCCATGGTCGTACCACCATTCCATGAGTCCCCCAGATGTCTCAGTCCATTCCAGAGGAACCTCTTTGCCCTGCACTGGCTCATCTGTCACGCCGAGGATCGACTCACACTACGGTGGCACGTGGGACAGCCCTGTGGGAAAGCCTCGAGGGAAAGCCTCGAGGCAAAACCACAGATCCTTTGATCCACGAGACGGGAAGCGTGACATTGCTGCTACAGCCTGGAAGGAAAACGCACGTGCATGCCCCCACTTGAGACGATGCCTGACTCCCCTGGGGAGACTCCAGAAGTACCCAAAGTTCCATGTCAGCCCCTGAGACGAATCCTCGGTTGCGGCCCTGACACCACACAAGGTTTTTGGCCCCGGTATCGACGGGAGAGGGATCCCGAGAGGCCCCCTAGCAACTCGCATGGGGACTGGCCTCTCCTGAGGCCACCAGGGCGGGTTCCTGAGGTCCCCGTCGTAACTCGAGAACACCTGCCGCAACTCGAGAAAATCCAGGAAGTTCTCCCTTCCAGGCGGGATGAGGCCTATTTCCGATGAGACGTCTGGAGACTAATGACACCTAACCTCTGGAACTTCGAAAGGGTCTTTCACACCCTTGCTGCAACTCAAGAAGTTCACTGCCATACCCGTCTCCACTCGAGAGGAAGCACGATGGTCCCGCCCACATCCAGAGGAGCCCCGATTCCCCCTCGTAGCTCGAGATGAGGGATCCTTTCCCTGCTTTCAATGGGAAAGAATTCCCGGCGTATCCGGCGCATCTCAAGTGGAGGCACTCTCAACAGGAAAGGCGAGAGGAACTCCATGGTCGTACCACCATTCCAAGAGTCCCCCAGATGTCTCAGTCCATTCCAGAGGAACCTCTTTGCCCTGCACTGGCTCATCTTTCACGCCGAGGATCGACTCACACCACGGTGGCACGTGGGACAGCCCTGTGGGAAAGCCTCGAGGGAAAGCCTCGAGGGAAAACCACAGATCCTTTGATCCATGCGACCGGAAGCGTGACATTGCTGCTACAGCCTGGAAGGAAAGTGCACGTGCATGCGCCCACTCGAGAGGAGGCCTGACTTCCCTGGGGAGACTCCAGAAGTACCCAAAGATCCATGTAAGCCCCTGAGAGGAATCCTCGGTTCCGGCCCTGACTCCACACAAGGTTTTTGGCCCCGGTATCGACGGGAGAGGAATCCCGAGGGGCCCCCTAGCAACTCGCATGGGGACTGGCCTCTCCTGAGGCCACCAGGGCGGGTCCCTGAGGTCCCCGTCGTAACTGGAGAACACCTGCCGCAACTCGAGAAAATCCAGGAAGTTCTCCCTTCCAGGCGAGATGAGGCCTATTTTAGATGAAGCGTTAGGAGACTAATGACACCTAAACTCTGGAACTTCGAAAGGGTCTTTCACACCCTTGCTGCAACTCAAGAAGTTCACCGCCATACCCGTCTCCACCTGAGAGGAAGCACGATGGACCTGCCCACATCCAGAGGAGCCCCGTTTCCCCCTCGTAGCTCGAGATGAGGGATCCTTTCCCTGCTTTCAACGGGAAAGAATTCCCGGCGTTCCCGTCGCATCTCAAGAGGAGGCACTCTCAACAGGAAAGGCGAGAGGAACTCCATGGTCGTACCACCATTCCATGAGTCCCCCAGATGTCTGAGTCCATTCCAGAGGAACCTCTTTGCCCTGCACTGGCTCATCTGTCACGCCGAGGATCGACTCACACCACGGTGGCACGTGGGACAGCCCTGTGGGAAAGCCTCGAGGGAAAGCCTCGAGGCAAAACCACAGATCCTTTGATCCACGAGACGGGAAGCGTGACATTGCTGCTACAGCCTGGAAGGAAAACGCACGTGCATGCCCCCACTTTAGACGAGGCCTGACTCCCCTGGGGAGACTCCAGAAGTACCCAAAGTTCCATGTCAGCCCGTGAGACGAATCCTCGGTTCCGGCCCTGACTCCACACAAGGTTTTTGGCCCCGGCATCGACGGGAGAGGAATCCCGAAAGGCCCCCTAGCAACTCGCATGGGGACTGGCCTCTCCTGAGGCCACCAGGGCGGGTCCCTGAGGTCCCCGTCGTAACTCGAGAACACCTGCCGCAACTCGAGAAAATCCAGGAAGTTCTCCCTTCCAGGCGAGATGAGGCCTATTTCCGATGAGGCGTCTGGAGACTAATGACACCTAACCTCTGGAACTTCGAAAGGGTCTTTCACACCCTTGCTGCAACTGAAGAAGTTCACCGCCATACCCGTCTCCACTCGAGAGGAAGCACGATGGTCCTGCCCACATCCAGAGGAGCCCCGTTTCCCCCTCATAGCTCGAGATGAGGGATACTTTCCCTGCTTTCAACGGGAAAGAATTCCCGGCGTTCCTGTCGCATCTCAAGAGGAGGCACTCTCAACAGGAAAGGCGAGAGGAACTCCATGGTCGTACCACCATTCCAAGAGTCACCCAGATGTCTCAGTCCATTCTAGAGGAACCTCTTTGCCCTGCACTGGCTCATCTTTCACGCCGAGGATCGACTCACACCACGGTGGCACGTGGGACAGCCCTGTGGGAAAGCCTCGAGGGAAAGCCTCGAGGGAAAACCACAGATCCTTTGATCCACGCGACGGGAAGCGTGACATTGCTGCTACAGCCTGGAAGGAAAGCGCACGTGCATGGCCCCACTCGAGACGAGGCCTGACTCCCCTGGGGAGACTCCAGAAGTACCCAAAGATCCATGTCAGCCCCTGAGAGGAATCCTCGGTTCCGGCCCTGACTCCACACAAGGTTTTTGGCCCCGGTATCGAACAGAAGAGTAATCACGAGAGGCCCCCTAGCAACTCGCATGGGGACTGGCCTCTCCTGAGGCCACCAGGGCGGGTCCCTGAGGTCCCCGTCGTAACTCGAGAACACCTGCCGCAACTCGAGAAAATCCAGGAAGTTCTCCCTTCCAGGCGGGATGAGGCCTATTTCCGATGAGGCGTCTGGAGACTAATGACACCTAACCTCTGGAAATTCGAAAGGGTCTTTCACACCCTTGCTGCAACTCAAGTAGTTCACTGCCATACCCGTCTCCACTCGAGAGGAAGCACGATGGTCCCGCCCACATCCAGAGGAGCCCCGATTCCCCCTCGTAGCTCGAGATGAGGGATCCTTTCCCTGCTTTCAACGGGAAAGAATTCCCGGCGTTCCCGGCGCATCTCAAGAGGAGGCACTCTCAACAGGAAAGGCGAGAGGAACTCCATGGTCGTACCACCATTCCAAGAGTCCCCCAGATGTCTCAGTCCATTCCAGAGGAACCTCTTTGCCCTGCACTGGCTCATCTTTCACGGCGAGGATCGACTCACACCACGGTGGCACGTGGGACAGCCCTGTGGGAAAGCCTCGAGGGAAAGCCTCGAGGGAAAACCACAGATCCTTTGATCCATGCGACCGGAAGCGTGACATTGCTGCTACAGCCTGGAAGGAAAGCGCACGTGCATGCCCCCACTCGAGACGAGGCCTTACTTCCCTGGGGAGACTCCAGAAGTACCCAAAGATCCATGTCAGCCCCTGAGAGGAATCCTCGTTTCCGGCCCTGACTCCACACAAGGTTTTTGGCCCCGGTATCGACGGGAGAGGAATCCCGAGAGGCCCCCTAGCAACTCGCATGGGGACTGGCCTCTCCTGAGGCCACCAGGGCGGGTCCCTGAGGTCCCCGTCGTAACTCGAGAACACCTGCCGCAACTCGAGAAAATCCAGGAAGTTCTCCCTTCCAGGCGAGATGAGGCCTATTTCCGATGAGGCGTCAGGAGACTAATGACACCTAACCTCTGGAACTTCGAAAGGGTCTTTCACACCCTTGCTGCAACTCAAGAAGTTCACCGCCATACCCGTCTCCACTCGAGAGGAAGCACGATGGTCCTGCCCTCATCCAGAGGAGCCCCGTTTCCCCCTCGGAGCTCGAGATGAGGGATCCTTTCCCTGCTTTCAACGGGAAAGAATTCCCGGCGTTCCTGTCGCATCTCAAGAGGAGGCACTCTCAACAGGAAAGGCGAGAGGAACTCCATGGTCGTACCACCATTCTATGAGTCCCCCAGATGTCTCAGTCCATTCCAGAGGAACCTCTTTGCCCTGCACTGGCTCATCTGTCACGCCGAGGATCGACTCACACCACGGTGGCACGTGGGACAGCCCTGTGGGAAAGCCTCGAGGGAAAGCCTCGAGGCAAAACCACAGATCCTTTGATCCACGCCCCGGGAAGCGTGACATTGCTGCTACAGCCTGGAAGGAAAACGCACGTGCATGCCCCCACTTTAGACGAGGCCTGACTCCCCTGGGGAGACTCCAGAAGTACCCAAAGATCCATGTCAGCCCCTGAGAGGAATCCTCGGTTCCGGCCCTGACTGCACACAAGGTTTTTGGCCCCAGTATCGACGGGAGAGGAATTCCGAGAGGCCCCCTAGCAACTCGAATGGGGACTGGCCTCTCCTGAGGCCACCAGGACGGGTCCCTGAGGTCCCCGTCGTAACTCGAGAACACCTGCCGCACCTCGAGAAAATCCAGGAAGTTCTCCCTTCCAGGCGAGATGAGGCCTATTTCCGATGAGGCGTCTGGAGACTAATGACACCTAACCTCTGGAATTTCGAAAGGGTCATTCACACCCTTGCTGCAACTCAAGAAGTTCACCGCCATACCCGTCTCCACTCGAGAGGAAGCACGATGGTCCCGCCCACATCCAGAGGAGCCCCGTTTCCCCCTCGGAGCTCGAGATGAGGGATCCTTTCCCTGCTTTAAACGGGAAAGAATTCCCGGCGTTCCCGTCGCATCTCAAGAGGAGGCACTCTCAACAGGAAAGGCGAGAGGAACTCCATGGTCGTACCACCATTCCAAGAGTCCCCCAGATGTCTCAGTCCATTCCAGAGGAACATCTTTGCCCTGCACTGGCTCATCTTTCATGCCGAGGATCGACTCACACGACGGTGGCACGTGGGACAGCCCTGTGGGAAAGCCTCGAGGGAAAACCACAGATCCTTTGATCCACGCCACGGGAAGCGTGACATTGCTGCTACAGCCTGGAAGGAAAGCGCACGTGCATGCCCCCACTGGAGACGAGGCCTGACTCCCCTGGGGAGACTCCAGAAGTACCCAAAGATCCATGTCTGCCCCTGAGAGGAATCCTCGGTACCGGCCCAGACTCCACACAAGGTTTTTGGCCCCGGTATCGACGGGAGAGGAATCCCGAGAGGCCCCCTAGCACCTCGCATGGGGAATGCCTCTCCTGAGGCCACCAGGGCGGGTCCCTGAGGTCCCCGTCGTAACTCGAGAACACCTGCCGCAACTCGAGAAAATCCAGGAAGTTCTCCCTTCCAGGCGAGATGAGGCCTATTTCCGATGAGGCGTCAGGAGACTAATGACACCTAACCTCTGGAACTTCGAAAGGGTCTTTCACACCCTTGCTGCAACTCAAGAAGTTCACCGCCATACCCGTCTCCACTCGAGAGGAAGCACGATGGTCCTGCCCACATCCAGAGGAGCCCCGTTTCCCCCTCGTAGCTCGAGATGAGGGATCCTTTCCCTGCTTTCAACAGGAAAGAATTCCTGGCGTTCCCGTCGCATCTCAAGAGGAGGCACTCTCAACAGGAAAGGCGAGAGGAACTCCATGGTCGTACCACCATTCCATGAGTCCCCCAGATGTCTCAGTCCATTCCAGAGGAACCTCTTTGCCCTGCACTGGCTCATCTGTCACGCCGAGGATCGACTCACACCACGGTGGCACGTGGGACAGCCCTGTGGGAAAGCCTCGAGGGAAAGCCTCGAGGCAAAACCACAGATCCTTTGATTCACGAGACGGGAAGCGTGACATTGCTGCTACAGCCTGGAAGGAAAACGCACGTGCATGCCCCCACTTTAGACGAGGCCTGACTCCCCTGGGGAGACTCCAGAAGTACCCAAAGTTCCATGTCAGCCCCTGAGACGAATCCTCGGTTCCGGCCCTGACTCCACACAAGGTTTTTGGCCCCGGCATCGACGGGAGAGGAATCCCGAGAGGCCCCCTAGCAACTCGCATGGGGACTGGCCTCTCCTGTGGCCACCAGGGCGGGTCCCTGAGGTCCCCGTCGTAACTCGAGAACACCTGCCGCAACTCGAGAAAATCCAGGAAGTTCTCCCTTCCAGGCGAGATGAGGCCTATTTCCGATGAGGCGTCTGGAGACTAATGACACCTAACCTCTGGAACTTCGAAAGGGTCTTTCACACCCTTGCTGCAACTGAAGAAGTTCACCGCCATACCCGTCTCCACTCGAGAGGAAGCACGATGGTCCCGCCCACATCCAGAGGAGCCCCGTTTCCCCCTCATAGCTCGAGATGAGGGATACTTTCCCTGCTTTCAACGGGAAAGAATTCCCGGCGTTCCCGTCGCATCTCAAGAGGAGGCACTCTCAACAGGAAAGGCGAGAGGAACTCCATGGTCGTACCACCATTCCAAGAGTCCCCCAGATGTCTCAGTCCATTCCAGAGGAACCTCTTTGCCCTGCACTGGCTCATCTTTCACGCGGAGGATCGACTCACACCACGGTGGCACGTGGGACAGCCCTGTGGGAAAACCTCGAGGGAAAGCCTCGGGGGTAAAACACAGATCCTTTGATCCACGCGACGGGAAGGGTGACATTGCTGCTACAGCCTGGAAGGAAAGCGCACGTGCATGCCCCGACTCGAGACGAGGCCTGACTCCCCTGGGAAGACTCCAGAAGTACCCACAGATACATATCAGCCCCTGAGAGGAATCCTCGTTTCCAGCCCTGACTCCACAGAAGGTTTTTGGCCCCGGTATCGACGGGAGAGGAATCCCGAGAGGCCCCCTTGCAACTCGCATGGGGACTGGCCTCTCCTGAGGCCACCAGGGCGGGTCCCTGAGGTCCCCGTCGTAATTCGAGAACACCTGCCGCAACTCGAGAAAATCCAGGAAGTTCTCCCTTCCAGGCGAGATGAGGCCTATTTCCGATGAGGCGTCAGGAGACTAATGACACCTAACCTCTGGAACTTCGAAAGGGTCTTTCACACCCTTGCTGCAACTCAAGAAGTTCACCGCCATACCCGTCTCCACTCGAGAGGAAGCACGATGGTCCTGCCCACATCCAGAGGAGCCCCGTTTCCCCCTCGTAGCTCGAGATGAGGGATCCTTTCCCTGCTTTCAACGGGAAAGAATTCCCGGCGTTCCCGTCGCATCTCAAGAGGAGGCACTCTCAACAGGAAAGGCGAGAGGAACTCCATGGTCGTACCACCATTCCATGAGTCCCCCAGATGTCTCAGTCCATTCCAGAGGAACCTCTTTGCCCTGCACTGGCTCATCTGTCACGCTGAGGATCGACTCACACCACGGTGGCACGTGGGACAGCCCTGTGGGAAAGCCTCGAGGGAAAGCCTCGAGGCAAAACCACAGATCCTTTGATCCACGCGACGGGAAGCGTGACATTGCTGCTACAGCCTGGAAGGAAAACGCACGTGCATGCCCCCACTTGAGACGAGGCCTGACTCCCCTGGGGAGACTCCAGAAGTACCCAAAGATCCATGTCAGCCCCTGAGAGGAATCCTCGGTTCCGGCCCTGACTGCACACAAGGTTTTTGGCCCCAGTATCGACGGGAGAGGAATTCCGAGAGGCCCCCTAGCAACTCGAATGGGGACTGGCCTCTCCTGAGGCCACCAGGCGGGTCCCTGAGGTCCCCGTCGTAACTCGAGAACACCTGCCGTAACTCGAGAAAATCCAGGAAGTTCTCCCTTCCAGGCGAGATGAGGCCTATTTCCGATGAGGCGTCTGGAGACTAATGACACCTAACCTCTGGAATTTCGAAAGGGTCATTCACACCCTTGCTGCAACTCAAGAAGTTCACCGCCATACCCGTCTCCACTCGAGAGGAAGCACGATGGTCCCGCCCACATCCAGAGGAGCCCCGTTTCCCCCTCGGAGCTCGAGATGAGGGATCCTTTCCCTGCTTTCAACGGGAAAGAATTCCCGGCGTTCCCGTCGCATCTCAAGAGGAGGCACTCTCAACAGGAAAGGCGAGAGGAACTCCATGGTCGTACCACCATTCCAAGAGTCCCCCAGATGTCTCAGTCCATTCCAGAGGAACATCTTTGCCCTGCACTGGCTCATCTTTCATGCCGAGGATCGACTCACACCACGGTGGCACGTGGGACAGCCCTGTGGGAAAGCCTCGAGGGAAAGCCTCGAGGGAAAACCACAGATCCTTTGATCCACGCCACGGGAAGCGTGACATTGCTGCTACAGCCTGGAAGGAAAGTGCACGTGCATGCCCCCACTCGAGACGAGGCCTGACTCCCCTGGGGAGACTCCAGAAGTACCCAAAGATCCATGTCAGCCCCTGAGAGGAATCCTCGGTTCCGGCCCTGACTCCACACAAGGTTTTTGGCCCCGATATCGACGGGAGAGTAATCCCGAGAGGCCCCCTAGCACCTCGCATGGGGACTGGCCTCTCCTGAGGCCACCAGGTCGGGTCCCTGAGGTCCCCGTCGTAACTCGAGAACACCTGCCGCAACTCGAGAAAATCCAGGAAGTTCTCCCTTCCAGGCGAGATGAGGCCTATTTCCGATGAGGCGTCTGGAGACTAATGACACCTAACCTCTGGAACTTCGAAAGGGTCTTTCACACCCTTGCTGCAACTCAAGAAGTTCACCGCCATACCCGTCTCCACTCGAGAGGAAGCACGATGGTCCCGCCCACATCCAGAGGAGCCCCGTTTCCCCCTCGGAGCTCGAGATGAGGGATCCTTTCCCTGCTTTCAACTGGAAAGAATTCCCGGCGTTCCCGTCGCATCTCAAGAGGAGGCACTCTCAACAGGAAAGGCGAGAGGAACTCCATGGTCGTACCACCATTCCAAGAGTCCCCCAGATGTCTCAGTCCATTCCAGAGGAACCTCTTTGCCCTGCACTGGCTCATCTTTCACGCCGAGGATCGACTCACACCATGGTGGCACGTGGGACAGCCCTGTGGGAAAGCCTCGAGGGAAAGCCTCGAGGGAAAAGCACAGATCCTTTGATCCATGCGACCGGAAGCGTGACATTGCTGCTACAGCCTGGAAGGAAAGCGCACGTGCATGCCCCCACTCGAGAGGAGGCCTGACTTCCCTGGGGAGACTCCAGAAGTACCCAAAGATCCATGTCAGCCCCTGAGAGGAATCCTCGGTTCCGGCCCTGACTCCACACAAGGTTTTTGGCCCCGGTATCGACGGGAGAGGAATCCCGAGAGGCCCCCTAGCAACTCGCATGGGGACTGGCCTCTCCTGAGGCCACCAGGGCGGGTCCCTGAGGTCCCCGTCGTAACTCGAGAACACCTGCCGCAACTCGAGAAAATCCAGGAAGTTCTCCCTTCCAGGCGAGATGAGGCCTATTTCCGATGAGTCGTCAGGAGACTAATGACACCTAACCTCTGGAACTTCGAAACGGTCTTTCACACCCTTGCTGCAACTGAAAAAGTTCACCGCCATACCCGTCTCCACTCGAGAGGAAGCCCGATGGTCCTGCCAACATCCAGAGGAGCCCCGTTTCCCCCTCGTAGCTCGAGATGAGGGATCCTTTCCCTGCTTTCAACGGGAAAGAATTCCCGGCGTTCCCGTCGCATCTCAAGAGGAGGCACTCTCAACAGGAAAGGCGAGAGGAACTCCATGGTCGTACCACCATTCCAAGAGTCCCCCAGATGTCTCAGTCCATTCCAGAGGAACCTCTTTGCCCTGCACTGGCTCATCTTTCACGCCGAGGATCGACTCACACCATGGTGGCACGTGGGACAGCCCTGTGGGAAAGCCTCGAGGGAAAGCCTCGAGGGAAAACCACAGATCCTTTGATCCACGCCAAGGGTAGCGTGACATTGCTGCTACAACCTGGAAGGAAAGCGCACGTGCATGCCCCCACCCGAGACGACGCCTGACTCCCCTGGGGAGACTCCAGAAGTACCCAAAGATCCATGTCAGCCCCTGAGAGGAATCCTCGTTTCCGGCCCTGACTCCACACAAGGTTTTTGGCCCCGGTATCGACGGGAGAGGAATCCCGAGAGGCCCCGTAGCAACTCGCATGGGGACTGGCCTCTCCTGAGGCCACCAGGGCGGGTCCCTGAGGACCCCGTCGTAACTCAAGAACACCTGCCGCAACTCGAGAAAATCCAGGAAGTTCTCCCTTCCAGGCGAGATGAGGCCTATTTCCGATGAGGCGTCTGGAGACTAATGACACCTAACCTCTGGAATTTCGAAAGGGTCTTTCACACCCTTGCTGCAACTCAAGAAGTTCACCGCCATACCCGTCTCCACTCGAGAGGAAGCACGATGGTCCCGCCCACATCCAGAGGAGCCCCGTTTCCCCCTAGGAGCTCGAGATGAGGGATCCTTTCCCTGCTTTCAACTGGAGAGAATTCCCGGCGTTCCCGTCGCATCTCAAGAGGAGGCACTCTCAACAGGAAAGGCGAGAGGAACTCCATGGTCGTACCACCATTCCAAGAGTCCCCCAGATGTCTCAGTCCATTCCAGAGGAAGCTCTTTGCCCTGCACTGGCTCATCTTTCACGCCGAGGATCGACTCACACCACGGTGGCACGTGGGACAGCCCTGTGGGAAAGCCTCGAGGGAAAGCCTCCGGGGAAAACCGCATATCCTTTGATCCACGCGACGGGAAGCGTGACATTGCTGCTACAGCCTGGAAGGAAAGCGCACGTGCATGCCCCCACTCGAGACGAGGCCTGACTCCCCTGGGGAGACTCCAGAAGTACCCAAAGATCCATGTCAGCCCCTGAGAGGAATCCTCGGTTCCGGCCCTGACTCCACACAAGGATTTTGGCCTGGGTATCAACGGGAGAGGAATCCCGAGAGGCCACCTAGCAACTCGCATGGGGACTGGCCTCTCCTGAGGCCACCAGGTCGGGTCCCTGAGGTCCCCGTCGAAACTCGAGAACACCTGCCGCAACTCGAGAAAATCCAGGAAGTTCTCCCTTCCAGGCGAGATGAGGCCTATTTCCGATGAGGTGTCTGGAGACTAATGACACCTAACCTCTGGAACTTCGAAAGGGTCTTTCACACCCTTGCTGCAACTCAAGAAGTTCACAGCCATACCCGTGTCCACTCGAGAGGAAGCACGATGGTCCCGCCCACATCCAGAGGAGCCCCGTTTCACCCTCGGAGCTCGAGATGAGGGATCCTTTCCCTGCTTTCAACGGGAAAGAATTCCCGGCGTTCCAATCGCATCTCAAGAGGAGGCACTCTCAACAGGAAAGGCGAGAGGAACTCCATGGTCGTACCACCATTCCAAGAGTCCCCCAGATGTCTCAGTCCATTCCAGAGGAACCTCTTTGCCCTGCACTGGCTCATCTTTCACGCCGAGGATCGACTCACACCACGGTGGCACGTGGGACAGCCCTGTGGGAAAGCCTCGAGGGAAAGCCTCGAGGGAAAGCCTCGAGGGAAAAGCACAAATCCTTTGATCCACGCCACGGGAATCGTGACATTGCTGCTACAGCCTGGAAGGAAAGCGCACGTGCATGCCCCCACTCGAGACGAGGCCTGACTCCCCTGGGGAGACTCCAGAAGTACCCAAAGATCCATGTCAGCCCCTGAGAGGAAACCTCGGTTACGGCCCTGACTCCACACAAGGTTTTTGGCCCCGGTATCGACGGGAGAGGAATCCCGAGAGGCCCCCTATCAACTCGCATGGGGACTGGCCGTTCCTGAGGCCATCAGGGCGGGTCCCTGAGGTCCCCGTCGTAACTCGAGAACACCTGCCGCAACTCGAGAAAATCCAGGAAGTTCTCCCTTCCAGGCGAGATGAGGCCTATTTCCGATGAGGCGTCTGGAGACTAATGACACCTAACCTCTGGAACTTCGAAAGGGTCTTTCACACCCTTGCTGCAACTCAAGAAGTTCACCGCCATACCCGTTTCCACTCGAGAGGAAGCACGATGGTCCTGCCCACATCCAGAGGAGCCCCGTTTCCCCCTCGGAGCTCGAGATGAGGGATCCTTTCCCTGCTTTCAACGGGTAAGAATTCCCTGCGTTCCCGTCGCATCTCAAGAGGAGGCACTCTCAACAGGAAAGGCGAGAGGAACTCCATGGTCGTACCACCATTCCATGAGTCCCCCAGATGCCTCAGTCCATTCCAGAGGAAACTCTTTGCCCTGCACTGGCTCATCTTTCACGCCGAGGATCGACTCACACCACGGTGGCACGTGGGACAGCCCTGTGGGAAAGCCTCGAGGGAAAGCCTCGAGGGAAAACCACAGATCCTTTGATCCACGCGACGGGAAGCGTGACATTGCTGCTAAAGCCTGGAAGGAAAGCGCACGTGCATGCCCCCACTCGAAACGAGGCCTGACTCCCCTGGGGAGACTCCAGAAGTACCCAAAATCCTTGTCAGCCCCTGAGAGGAATCCTCGGTTCCGGCCCTGACTCCACACAAGGTTTTTGGCCCCGGAATCGACGGGAGAGGAATCCCGAGAGGCCCCCTGGCAACTCGCATGGGGACTGGCCGTTCCTGAGGCCATCAGGGCGGGTCCCTGAGGTCCCCGTCGTAACTCGAGAACACCTGCCGCAACTCGAGAAAATCCAGGAAGTTCTCCCTTCCAGGCGAGATGAGGCCTGTTTCCGATGAGGCGTCTGGAGACTAATGACACCTAACCTCTGGAACTTCGAAAGGGTCTTTCACACCCTTGTGCAACTCAAGAAGTTCACCGCCATACCCGTCTCCACTCGAGAGGAAGCACGATGGTCCCGCCCACATCCAGAGGAGCCCCGTTTCCCCCTCGGAGCTCGAGATGAGGGATCCTTTCCCTGCTTTAAACGGGAAAGAATTCCCGGCGTTCCCGTCGCATCTCAAGAGGAGGCACTCTCAACAGGAAAGGCGAGAGGAACTCCATGGTCGTACGACCATTCCAAGAGTCCCCCAGATGTCTCAGTCCATTCCAAAGGAACCTCTTTGCCCTACAATGGCTCATCTTTCACGCCGAGGATCGACTCACACCACGGTGGCACGTGGGACAGCCCTGTGGGAAAGCCTCGAGGGAAAGCCTCGAGGGGAAACCACAGATCCTTTGATCCACGCGATGGGAAGCGTGACATTGCTGCTACAGCCTGGAAGGAAAGCGCACGTGCATGCCCCCACTCGAAACGAGGCCTGACTCCCCTGGGGAGACTCCAGAAGTACCCAAAATCCTTGTCAGCCCCTGAGAGGAATCCTCGGTTCGGGACCTGACTCCACACAAGGTTTTTGGCCCCGGAATCGACGGGAGAGGAATCCCGAGAGGCCCCCTGGCAACTCGCATGGGGACTGGCCGTTCCTGAGGCCATCAGGGCGGGTCCCTGAGGTCCCCGTCGTAACTCGAGAACACCTGCCGCAACTCGAGAAAATCCAGGAAGTTCTCCCTTCCAGGCGAGATGAGGCCTGTTTCCGATGAGGCGTCTGGAGACTAATGACACCTAACCTCTGGAACTTCGAAAGCGTCTTTCACACCCTTGCTGCAACTCAAGAAGTTCACCGCCATACCCATCTCCACTCGAGAGGAAGCACGATGGTCCCGCCCACATCCAGAGGAGCCCCGTTTCCCCCTCGGAGCTCGAGATGAGGGATCCTTTCCCTGCTTTCAACGGGAAAGAATTCCCTGCGTTCCCGTCGCATCTCAAGAGGAGGCACTCTCAACAGGAAAGGCGAGAGGAACTCCATGGTCGTACCACCATTCCAAGAGTCCCCCAGATGTCTCAGTCCATTCCAGAGGAACCTCTTTGCCCTACAATGGCTCATCTTTCACGCCGAGGATCGACTCACACCACGGTGGCACGTGGGACAGCCCTGTGGGAAAGCCTCGAGGGAAAGCCTCGAGGGGAAACCACAGATCCTTTGATCCACGCGATGGGAAGCGTGACATTGCTGCTATAGCCTGGAAGGAAAGCGCACGTGCATGCCCCCACTCGAGACGAGGCCTGACTCCCCTGGGGAGACTCCAGAAGTACCCAAAGATCCATGTCAGCCCCTGAGAGGAATCCTCGGTTCCGGCCGAGACTCCACACAAGGTTTTTGGCCCCGGTATCGACGGGAGAGGAATCCGGAGAGGCCCCCTAGCAACTCGCATGGGGACTGGCCTCTCCTGAGGCCACCAGGGCGGTCCCTGAGGTCCCCGTCGTAACTCGAGAACACCTGCCGCAACTCGAGAAAATCCAGGAAGTTCTCCCTTCCAGGCGAGATGAGGCCTATTTCCGATGAGTCGTCAGGAGACTAATGACACCTCACCTCTGGAACTTCGAAACGGTCTTTCACACCCTTGCTGCAACTGAAGAAGTTCACCGCCATACCCGTCTCCACTCGAGAGGAAGCCCGATGGTCCTGCCAACATCCAGAGGAGCCCCGTTTCCCCCTCGTAGCTCGAGATGAGGGATCCTTTCCCTGCTTTCAACGGGAAAGAATTCCCGGCGTTCCCGTCGCATCTCAAGAGGAGGCACTCTCAACAGGAAAGGCGAGAGGAACTCCATGGTCGTACCACCATTCCAAGAGTCCCCCAGATGTCTCAGTCCATTCCAGAGGAAGCTCTTTGCCCTGCACTGGCTCATCTTTCACGCCGAGGATCGACTCACACCATGGTGGCACGTGGGACAGCCCTGTGGGAAAGCCTCGAGGGAAAGCCTCGAGGGAAAACCACAGATCCTTTGATCCACGACAAGGGTAGCGTGACATTGCTGCTACAGCCTGGAAGGAAAGCGCACGTGCATGCCCCCACTCGAGCCGAGGCCTGACTCCCCTGGGGAGAGTCCAGAAGTACCCAAAGATCCATGTCAGCCCCTGAGAGGAATCCTCGGTTCCGGCCATGACTGCACACAAGGTTTTTGGCCCCGGTATCGACGGGAGAGGAATCCCGAGAGGCCCCCTAGCAACTCGCATGGGGACTGGCCTCTCCTGAGGCCACCAGGGAGGGTCCCTGAGGTCCCCGTCGTAACACGAGAACACCTGCCGCATCTCGAGAAAATCCAGGAAGTTCTCCCTTCCAGGCGAGATGAGGCCTATTTCCGATGAGGTGTCTGGAGACTAATGACACCTAACCTCTGGAACTTCGAAAGAGTCTTTCACACCCTTGCTGCAACTCAAGAAGTTCACCGCCATACCCGTCTCCACTCGAGAGGAAGCACGATGGTCCCGCCCACATCCAGAGGAGCCCCGTTTCCCCCTCGGAGCTCGAGATGAGGGATCCTTTCCCTGCTTTCAACGGGAAAGAATTCCGGCGTTACCGTCGCATCTCAAGAGGAGGCACTCTCAACAGGAAAGGCGAGAGGAACTCCATGGTCGTACCACCATTCCAAGAGTCCCCCAGATGTCTCAGTCCATTCCAGAGGAACCTCTTTGCCCTGCACTGGCTCATCTTTCACGCCGAGGATCGACTCACACCACGGTGGCGTGTGGAACAGCCCTGTGGGAAAGCCTCGAGGGAAAGCCTCGAGGGATAAACACAGATCCTTTGATCCACGCGACGGGAAGCGTGACATTGCTGCTACAGCCTGGAAGGAAAGCGCACGTGCATGCCCCCACTCGAGACGAGGCCTGACTCCCCTGGGGAGACTCCACAAGTACCCAAAGATCCATGTCAGCCCCTGAGAGGAATCCTCGGTTCCGGCCCTGATTCCACACAAGGTTTTTGGCCCCGGTATCGACGGGAGAGGAATCCCGAGAGGCCCCCTAGCAACTCGCATGGGGACTGGCCTCTCCTGAGGCCACCAGGGCGGGTCCCTGAGGTCCCCGTCGTAACTCGAGAACACCTGCCGCAACTCGAGAAAATCCAGGAAGTTCTCCCATCCAGGCGAGATGAGGCCTATTTCTGATGAGGTGTCTGGAGACTAATGACACCTAACCTCTGGAACTTCGAAAGGGTCTTTCACACCCTTGCTGCAACTCAAGTAGTTCACCGCCATACCCGTCTCCACTCGAGAGGAAGCACGATGGTCCCGCCCAAATCCAGAGGAGCCCCGTTTCCCCCTCGGAGCTCGAGATGAGGGATCCTTTCCCTGCTTTCAACGGGAAAGAATTCCCGGCGTTCCCGTCGCATCTCAAGAGGAGGCACTCTCAACAGGAAAGGCGAGAGGAACTCCATGGTCGTACCACCATTCCAAGAGTCCCCCAGATGTCTCAGTCCATTCCAGAGGAACCTCTTTGCCCTGCACTGGCTCATCTTTCATGCCGAGGATCGACTCACACCACGGTGGCACGTGGAACAGCCCTGTGGGAAAGCCTCGAGGGAAAGCCTCGAGGGAAAACCACAGATCCTTTGATCCACGCGACGGGAAGTGTGACATTGCTGCTACAGCCAGGAAGGAAAGCGCACGTGCATGCCCCCACTCGAGACGAGGCCTGACTCCCCTGGGGAGACTCCAGAAGTACGCAAGAATCCATGTCAGCCCCTGAGAGGAATCCTCGGTTCCGGCCCTGACTGCACACAAGGTTTTTGGCCCCGGTATCGACGGGAGAGGAATCCCGAGTCGCCCCCTAGCAACTCGCATGGGGACTGGCCTCTGCTGAGGCCACCAGGGCGGGTCCCTGAGGTCCCCGTCGTAACTCGAGAACACCTGCCGCAACTCGAGAAAATCCAGGAAGTTCTCCCTTCCAGGCGAGATGAGGCCTATTTCCGATGAGGCGTCTGGAGACTAATGACACCTAACCTCTGGAACTTCGAAAGGGTCTTTCACACCCTTGCTGCAACTCAAGAACTTCACCGCCATACCCGTCTCCACTCGAGAGGAAGCACGATGGTCCCGCCCACATCCAGAGGAGCCCCGTTTCCCCCTCGGAGCTCGAGATGAGGGATCCTTTCCCTGCTTTCAACGGGAAATAATTCCGGTGTTCCCGTCGCATCTCAAGAGGAGGCACTCTCAACAGGAAAGGCGAGAGGAACTCCATGGTCGTACCACCATTCCAAGAGTCCCCCAGTTGTCTCAGTCCATTCCAGAGGAACCTCTTTGCCCTGCACTGGCTCATCTTTCACGCCGAGGATCGACTCACACCACGGTGGCACGTGGGACAGCCCTGTGGGAAAACCTCGAGGGAAAGCCTCTAGGGAACACCACAGATCCTTTGATCCACGAGACGGGAAGCGTGACATTGCTGCTACAGCCTGGAAGGAAAGCGCACGTGCATGCCCCCACTCGAGACGAGGCCTGACTCCCCTGGGGAGACTCCAGAAGTACCCAAAGATCCATGTCAGCCCTTGAGAGGAATCCTCGGTTCCGGGCCTGGCTCCACACAAGGATTTTGGCCCGGTATCGATGGGAGAGGAATCCCGAGAGGCCCCCTAGCACCTCGCATGTGCACCGGCCTCTCCTGAGGCCACCAGGGCGGGTCCCTGTGGTCCCCGTCGTAACTCGAGAACACCTGCCGCAACTCGAGAAAATCCAGGAAGTTCTTCCTTCCAGGCGAGATGAGGCCTATTTCCGATGAGGTGTCTGGAGACTAATGACACCTAACCTCTGGAACTTCGAAAGGGTCTTTCACACCCTTGCTGCAACTCAAGAAGTTCACCGCCATACCCGTCTCCACTCGAGAGGAAGCACGATGGTCCCGCCCACATCCAGAGGAGCCCCGTTTCCCAATCGGAGCTCGAGATGAGGGATCCTTTCCCTGCTTTCAATGGGAAAGAATTCCGGCGTTCCCGTCGCATCTCAAGAGGAGGCACTCTCAACAGGAATGGCGAGAGGAACTCCATGGTCGTACCACCATTCCAAGAGTCCCCCAGATGTCTCAGTCCATTCCAGAGGAACCTCTTTGCCCTGCACTGGCTCATCTTTCACGCTGAGGATCGACTCACACCACGGTGGCACGTGGGACAGCCCTGTAGGAAAGCCTCGAGGGAAAGCCTCGATGGAAAACCACAGATCCTTTGATCCACGCCATGGGAAGCGTGACATTGCTGCTACAGCCTGGAAGGATAGCGCACGTGCATGCCCCCACTCGAGACGAGGCCTGACTCCCCTGGGGAGACTCCAGAAGTACCCAAAGATCCATGTCAGCCCCTGAGAGGAATCCTCGGTTCGGGACCTGACTCCACACAAGGTTTTTGGCCCCGGTATCGAGGGGAGAGGAATCCCGAGAGGCCCCCTAGCAACTCGCATGGGGACTGGCCTCTCCTGAGGCCACCAGGGCGGGTCCCTGAGGTCCCCGTCGTAACACGAGAACACCTGCCGCATCTCGAGAAAATCCAGGAAGTTCTCCCTTCCAGGCGAGATGAGGCCTATTTCCGATGAGGTGTCTGGAGACTAATGACACCTAACCTCTGGAACTTCGAAAGAGTCTTTCACACCCTTGCTGCAACTCAAGTAGTTCACCGCCATACCCGTCTCCACTCGAGAGGAAGCACGATGGTCCCGCCCACATCCAGAGGAGCCCCGTTTCCCCCTCGGAGCTCGAGATGAGGGATCCTTTCCCTGCTTTCAACGGGAAAGAATTCCGGCGTTACCGTCGCATCTCAAGAGGAGGCACTCTCAACAGGAAAGGCGAGAGGAACTCCATGGTCGTACCACCATTCCAAGAGTCCCCCAGATGTCTCAGTCCATTCCAGAGGAACCTCTTTGCCCTGCACTGGCTCATCTTTCACGCCGAGGATCGACTCACACCACGGTGGCGTGTGGAACAGCCCTGTGGGAAAGCCTCGAGGGAAAGCCTCGAGGGATAACCACAGATCCTTTGATCCACGCGACGGGAAGCGTGACATTGCTGCTACAGCCTGGAAGGAAAGCGCACGTGCATGCCCCCACTCGAGACGAGGCCTGACTCCCCTGGGGAGACTCCACAAGTACCCAAAGATCCATGTCAGCCCCTGAGAGGAATCCTCGTTTCCGGCCCTGATTCCACACAAGGTTTTTGGCCCCAGTATCGACGGGAGAGGAATCCCGAGAGGCCCCCTAGCAACTCGCATGGGGACTGGCCTCTCCTGAGGCCACCAGGGCGGGTCCCTGAGGTCACCGTCGTACCTCGAGAACACCTGCCGCAACTCGAGAAAATCCAGGAAGTTCTCCCATCCAGGCGAGATGAGGCCTATTTCTGATGAAGTGTCTGGAGACTAATGACACCTAACCTCTGGAACTTCGAAAGGGTCTTTCACACCCTTGCTGCAACTCAAGTAGTTCACCGCCATACCCGTCTCCACTCGAGAGGAAGCACGATGGTCCCGCCCACATCCAGAGGAGCCCCGTTTCCCCCTCGGAGCTCGAGATGAGGGATCCTTTCCCTGCTTTCAACGGGAAAGAATTCCCGGCGTTCCCGTCGCATCTCAAGAGGAGGCACTCTCAACAGGAAAGGCGAGAGGAACTCCATGGTCGTACCACCATTCCAAGAGTCCCCCAGATGTCTCAGTCCATTCCAGAGGAACCTCTTTGCCCTGCACTGGCTCATCTTTCATGCCGAGGATCGACTCACACCACGGTGGCACGTGGAACAGCCCTGTGGGAAAGCCTCGAGGGAAAGCCTCGAGGGAAAACCACAGATCCTTTGATCCACGCGACGGGAAGTGTGACATTGCTGCTACAGCCAGGAAGGAAAGCGCACGTGCATGCCCCCACTCGAGACGAGGCCTGACTCCCCTGGGGAGACTCCAGAAGTACACAAGAATCCATGTCAGCCCCTGAGAGGAATCCTCGGTTCCGGCCCTGACTGCACACAAGGTTTTTGGCCCCGGTATCGACGGGAGAGGAATCCCGAGTCGCCCCCTAGCAACTCGCATGGGGACTGGCCTCTGCTGAGGCCACCAGGGCGGGTCCCTGAGGTCCCCGTCGTAACTCGAGAACACCTGCCGCAACTCGAGAAAATCCAGGAAGTTCTCCCTTCCAGGCGAGATGAGGCCTATTTCCGATGAGGCGTCTGGAGACTAATGACACCTAACCTCTGGAACTTCGAAAGGGTCTTTCACACCCTTGCTGCAACTCAAGAAGTTCACCGCCATACCCGTCTCCACTCGAGAGGAAGCACGATGGTCCCGCCCACATCGAGAGGAGCCCCGTTTCCCCCTCGGAGCTCGAGATGAGGGATCCTTTCCCTGCTTTCAACGGGAAATAATTCCGGTGTTCCCGTCGCATCTCAAGAGGAGGCACTCTCAACAGGAAAGGCGAGAGGAACTCCATGGTCGTACCACCATTCCAAGAGTCCCTCAGTTGTCTCAGTCCATTCCAGAGGAACCTCTTTGCCCTGCACTGGCTCATCTTTCACGCCGAGGATCGACTCACACCACGGTGGCACGTGGGACAGCCCTGTGGGAAAACCTCGAGGGAAAGCCTCTAGGGAACACCACAGATCCTTTGATCCACGAGACGGGAAGCGTGACATTGCTGCTACAGCCTGGAAGGAAAGCGCACGTGCATGCCCCCACTCGAGACGAGGCCTGACTCCCCTGGGGAGACTCCAGAAGTACCCAAAGATCCATGTCAGCCCTTGAGAGGAATCCTCGGTTCTGGGCCTGGCTCCACACAAGGATTTTGGCCCGGTATCGATGGGAGAGGAATCCCGAGAGGCCCCCTAGCACCTCGCATGTGCACCGGCCTCTCCTGAGGCCACCAGGGCGGGTCCCTGTGGTCCCCGTCGTAACTCGAGAACACCTGCCGCAACTCGAGAAAATCCAGGAAGTTCTCCCTTCCAGGCGAGATGAGGCCTATTTCCGATGAGGTGTCTGGAGACTAATGACACCTAACCTCTGGAACTTCGAAAGGGTCTTTCACACCCTTGCTGCAACTCAAGAAGTTCACCGCCATACCCGTCTCCACTCGAGAGGAAGCACGATGGTCCCGCCCACATCCAGAGGAGCCCCGTTTCCCAATCGGAGCTCGAGATGAGGGATCCTTTCCCTGCTTTCAATGGGAAAGAATTCCGGCGTTCCCGTCGCATCTCAAGAGGAGGCACTCTCAACAGGAATGGCGAGAGGAACTCCATGGTCGTACCACCATTCCAAGAGTCCCCCAGATGTCTCAGTCCATTCCAGAGGAACCTCTTTGCCCTGCACTGGCTCATCTTTCACGCCGAGGATCGACTCACACTACGGTGGCACGTGGGACAGCCCTGTAGGAAAGCCTCGAGGGAAAGCCTCGATGGAAAACCACAGATCCTTTGATCCACGCCATGGGAAGCGTGACATTGCTGCTACAGCCTGGAAGGATAGCGCACGTGCATGCCCCCACTCGAGACGACGCCTGACTCCCCTGGGGAGACTCCAGAAGTACCCAAAGGTCCATGTCAGCCCCTGAGAGGAATCCTCGGTTCCGGCCCTGACTCTACACAAGGTTTTTGGCCCCGGTATCGAAGGGAGAGGAATCCCGAGAGGCCACCTAGCACCTCGCATTGGGACTGGCCTCTCCAGAGGCCACAAGGGCGGGTCCCTGAGGTCCCCGTCGTAACTCGAGAACACCTGCCGCAACTCGAGAAAATCCAGGAAGTTCTCCCTTCCAGGCGAGATGAGGCCTATTTCCGATGAGGTGTCTGGAGACTAATGACACCTAACCTCTGGAACTTCGAAAGGGTCCTTCACACCCTTGCTGCAACTCAAGAAGTTCACCGCCATACCCGTCTCCACTCGAGAGGAAGCACGATGGTCCCGCCCACATCCAGAGGAGCCCCGTTTCCCCCTCGGAGCTCGAGATGAGGGATCCTTTCCCTGCTTTCAACGGGAAAGAATTCCCGGCGTTCCCATCGCATCTCAAGAGGAGGCACTCTCAACAGGAAAGGCGAGAGGAACTCCATGGTCGTACCACCATTCCAAGAGTCCCCCAGATGTCTCAGTCCATTCCAGAGGAACCTCTTTGCCCTGCACTGGCTCATCTTTCACGCCGAGGATCGACTCACACCACGTTGGCACGTGGGACAGCCCTGTGGGAAAGCCTCGAGGGAAAACCACAGATCCTTTGATCCAAGCGACGGGAAGCGTGACATTGCTGCTACAGCCTGGAAGGAAAGCGCACGTGCATGCCCCCACTCGAGACGAGGCCTGACTCCCCTGGGGAGACTCCAGAAGTACCCAAAGATCTATGTCAGCCCCTGAGAGGTATCCTCGGTTCCGGCCCTGACTCCACACAAGGTTTTTGGCCCCGGTATCGACGGGAGAGGAATCCCGAGAGGCCCCCTAGCAACTCACATGGGGACTGGCCTCTCCTGAGGCCACCAGGGCGGGTCCCTGAGGTCCCCGTCGTAACTCGAGAACACCTGCCGCAACTCGAGAAAATCCAGGAATTTCTCCCTTCCAGGCGAGATGAGGCCTATTTCCGATGAGGCGTCTGGAGACTAATGACACCTAACCTCTGGAACGTCGAAAGGGTCTTTCACACCCTTGCTGCAACTCAAGAAGTTCACCGCCATACCCGTCTCCACTCGAGCGGAAGCACGATGGTCCCGCCCACATCCAGAGGAGCCCCGTTTCCCCCTCGGAGCTCGAGATGAGGGATCCTTTCCCTGCTTTCAACGGGAAATAATTCCGGCGTTCCCGTCGCATCTCAAGAAGAGGCACTCTCAACAGGAAAGGCGAGAGGAACTCCATGGTCGTACCACCATTCCAAGAGTCCCCCAGTTGTCTCAGTCCTTTCCAGAGGAACCTCTTTGCCCTGCACTGGCTCATCTTTCACGCCGAGGACCGACTCACACCACGGTGGCACGTGGGACAGCCCTGTGGGAAAACCTCCAGGGAAAGCCTCTAGGGAACACCACAGATCCTTTGATCCACGAGACGGGAAGCGTGACATTGCTGCTACAGCCTGGAAGGAAAGCGCACGTGCATGCCCCCACTCGAGACGAGGCCTGACTCCCCTGGGGAGACTCCAGAAGTACCCAAAGATCCATGTCAGCCCTTGAGAGGAATCCTCGGTTCCGGGCCTGGCTCCACACAAGGATTTTGGCCCGGTATCGATGGGAGAGAAATCCCGAGAGGCCCCCTAGCACCTCGCATGTGCACCGGCCTCTCCTGAGGCCACCAGGGCGGGTCCCTGTGGTCCCCGTCGTAACTCGAGAACACCTGCCGCAACTCGAGAAAATCCAGGAAGTTCTCCCTTCCAGGCGAGATGAGGCCTATTTCCGATGAGGTGTCTGGAGACTAATGACACCTAACCTCTGGAACTTCGAAAGGGTCTTTCACACCCTTGCTGCAACTCAAGAAGTTCACCGCCATACCCGTCTCCACTCGAGAGGAAGAACGATGGTCCCGCCCACATCCAGAGGAGCCCCGTTTCCCCCTCGGAGCTCGAGATGAGGGATCCTTTCCCTGCTTTCAATGGGAAAGAATTCCGGCGTTCCCGTCGCATCTCAAGAGGAGGCACTCTCAACAGGAATGGCGAGAGGAACTCCATGGTCGTACCACCATTCCAAGAGTCCCCCAGATGTCTCAGTCCATTCCAGAGGAACCTCTTTGCCCTGCACTGGCTCATCTTTCACGCCGAGGATCGACTCACACCACGGTGGCACGTGGGACAGCCCTGTAGGAAAGCCTCGAGGGAAAGCCTCGATGGAAAACCACAGATCCTTTGATCCACGCCATGGGAAGCGTGACATTGCTGCTACAGCCTGGAAGGATAGCGCACCTGCATGCCCCCACTCGAGACGAGGCCTGACTCCCCTGGGGAGACTCCAGAAGTACCCAAAGATCCATGTCAGCCCCTGAGAGGAATCCTCGGTTCGGGACCTGACTCCACACAAGGTTTTTGGCCCCTGTATCGACGGGAGAGGAATCCCGAGAGGCCCCCTAGCAACTCGCATGGGGACTGGCCTCTCCTGAGGCCACCAGGGCGGGTCCCTGAGGTCCCCGTCGTAACTCGAGAACACCTGCCGCAACTCGAGAAAATCCAGGAAGTTCTCCCTTCCAGGAGAGAAGAGGCCTATTTCCGATGAGGCGTCTGGAGACTAATGACACCTAACTTCTGGAACTTCGAAAGGGTCTTTCACACCCTTGCTGCAACTCAAGAAGTTCACCGCCATACCCGTCTCCACTCGAGAGGAAGCACGATGGTCCCGCCCACATCCAGAGGAGCCCCGTTTCCCCCTCGGAGCTCGAAATGAGGGATCCTTTCCCTGCTTTCAACGGGAAAGAATTCCCGGCGTTCCCGTCGCATCTCAAGAGGAGGCACTCTCAACAGGAAAGGCGAGAGGAACTCCATTGTCGTACCACCATTCCAAGAGTCCCCCAGATGTCTCAGTCCATTCCAGAGGAACCTCTTTGCCCTGCACTGGCTCATCTTTCACGCCGAGGATCCACTCACACCACGGTGACACGTGGGACAGCCCTGTGGGAAAGCCTCGAGGGAAAACCACAAATCCTTTGATCCACGCGATGGGAAGCGTGACATTGCTGCTACAGCCTGGAAGGAAAGTGCACGTGCATGCCCCCACTCGAGACGAGGCCTGACTCCCCTGGGGAGACTCCAGAAGTACCCAAAGATCCATGTCAGCCCCTGAGAGGAATCCTCGGTTCCGGCCCTGACTGCACACAAGGTTTTTGGCCCCGGTATCGACGGGAGAGGAATGCCGAGAGGCCCCCTAGCAACTCGCATGGGGACTGGCCTCTCCTGAGGCCACCAAGGCGGGTCCCTGAGGTCCCCGTCGTAACTCGAGAACACCTGCCGCAACTCGAGAAAATCCAGGAAGTTCTCCCTTCCAGGCGAGATGAGGCCTATTTCTGATGAGGTGTCTGGAGACTAATGACTCCTAACCTCTGGAACTTCGAAAGGGTCTTTCACACCCTTGCTGCAACTCAAGAAGTTCACCGCCATACCCGTCTCCACTCGAGAGGAAGCACGATGGACCCGCCCACATCCAGAGGAGCCCCGTTTCCGCCTCGGAGCTCGAGATGAGGGATCCTTTCCCTGCTTTCAACGGGAAAGAATTCCCGGCGTTCCCGTCGCATCTCAAGAGGAGGCACTCTCAACAGGAAAGGCGAGAGGAACTCCATGGTCGTACCACCATTCCAAGAGTCCCCCAGATGTCTCAGTCCATTCCAGAGGAACCTCTTTGCCCTGCACTGGCTCATCTTTCACGCCGAGGATCGACTCACACCACGGTGGCACGTGGGACAGCCCTGTGGGAAAGCCTCGAGGGAAAGCCTAGAGGGAAAACCACAGATCCTTTGATCCACGCGATGGGAAGCGTGACATTGCTGCTACAGCCTGGAAGGAAAGTGCACGTGCATGCCCCCACTCGAGACGAGGCCTGACTCCCCTGGGGAGACTCCAGAAGTACCCAAAGATCCATGTCAGCCCCTGAGAGGAATCCTCGGTTCCGGCCCTGACTGCACACAAGGTTTTTGGCCCCGGTATCGACGGGAGAGGAATCCCGAGAGGCCCCCTAGCAACTCGCATGGGGACTGGCCTCTCCTGAGGCCACCAAGGCGGGTCCCTGAGGTCCCCGTCGTAACTCGGGAACACCTGCCGCAACTCGAGAAAGTCCAGGAAGTTCTCCCTTCCAGGCGAGATGAGGCCTATTTCTGATGAGGTGTCTGGAGACTAATGACACCTAACCTCTGGAACTTCGAAAGGGTCTTTCACACCCTTGCTGCAACTCAAGAAGTTCACCGCCATACCCGTCTCCACTCGAGAGGAAGCACGATGGTCCCGCCCACATCCAGAGGAGCCCCGTTTCCGCCTCGGAGCTCGAGATGAGGGATCCTTTCCCTGCTTTCAACGGGAAAGAATTCCCGGCGTTCCCGTCGCATCTCAAGAGGAGGCACTCTCAACAGGAAAGGCGAGAGGAACTCCATGGTCGTACCACCATTCCAAGAGTCCCCCAGATGTCTCAGTCCATTCCAGGGGAACCTCTTTGCCCTGCACTGGCTCATTGTTCACGCCGAGGATCGACTCACACCACGGTGGCACGTGGGACAGCCCTGTGGGAAAGCCTCGAGGGAAAGCCTCGAGGGAAAACCACAGATCCTTTGATCCACGCGACGGGAAGCGTGACATTGCTGCTACAGCCAGGAAGGAAAGCGCACGTGCATGCCCCCACTCGAGACGAGGCCTGACTCCCCTGGGGAGACTCCAGAAGTACGCAAGAATCCATGTCAGCCCCTGAGCGGAATCCTCGGTTCCGGCCCTGACTCCACACAAGGTTTTTGTCCCCGGTATCGACGGGAGAGGAATCACGAGAGGCCCCGTAGCAACTCGCATGGGGACTGGCCTCTCCTGAGGCCACCAAGGCGGGTCCCTGAGGTCCCTGTCGTAACTCGAGAACACCTGCCGCAACTCGAGAAAATCCAGGAAGTTCTCCCTTCCAGGCGAGATGAGGCCTATTTCCGATGAGGCGTCTGGAGACTAATGACACCTAACCTCTGGAACTTCCAAAGGGTCTTTCACACCCTTGCTGCAACTCAAGAAGTTCACCGCCATACCCGTCTCCACTCGAGAGGAAGCACGATGGTCCCGCCCACATCCAGAGGAGCCCCGTTTCTGCCTCGGAGCTCGAGATGAGGGATCCTTTCCCTGCTTTCAACGGGAAAGAATTCCCGGCGTTCCCGTCGCATCTCAAGAGGAGGCACTCTCAACAGGAAAGGCGAGAGGAACTCCATGGTCGTACCACCATTCCAAGAGTCCCCCAGATGTCTCAGTCCATTCCAGAGGAACCTCTTTGCCCTGCACTGTCTCATCGTTCACGCCGAGGATCGACTCACACCACGGTGGCACGTGGGACAGCCCTGTGGGAAAGCCTCGAGGGAAAGCCTTGAGGGAAAACCACAGATCCTTTGATCCACGCGACGGGAAGCGTGACATTGCTGCTACAGCCAGGAAGGAAAGCGCACGTGCATGCCCCCACTCGAGACGAGGCCTGACTCCCCTGGGGAGACTCCAGAAGTACGCAAGAATCCATGTCAGCCCCTGAGCGGAATCCTCGGTTCCGGCCCTGACTCCACACAAGGTTTTTGTCCCCGGTATCGACGGGAGAGGAATCACGAGAGGCCCCCTAGCAACTCGCATGGGGACTGGCCTCTCCTGAGGCCACCAAGGCGGGTCCCTGAGGTCCCCGTCGTAACTCGAGAACACCTGCCGCAACTCGAGAAAATCCAGGAAGTTCTCCCTTCCAGGCGAGATGAGGCCTATTTCCGATGAGGCGTCTTGAGACTAATGACACCTAACCTCTGGAACTTCGAAAGGGTCTTTCACACCCTTGCTGCAACTCAAGAAGTTCACCGCCATACCCGTCTCCACTCGAGAGGAAGCACGATGGTCCCGCCCACATCCAGAGGAGCCCCGTTTCCCCCTCGGAGCTCGAGATGAGGGATCCTTTCCCAGCTTTCAACAGGAAAGAATTCCGGCGTTCCCCTCGTATCTCAAGAAGAGGCACTCTCAACAGGAAAGGCGAGAGGAACTCCATGGTCGTACCACCATTCCAAGAGTCCCCCAGATGTCTCAGTCCATTCCAGAGGAACCTCTTTGCCCTGCACTGGCTCATCTTTCACGCCGAGGACCGACTCACACCACGGTGGCACGTGGGACAGCCCTGTGGGAAAGCCTCGAGGGAAAGCCTCCAGGGAACACCACAGATCCTTTGATTCACGCGACGGGAAGCGTGACATTGCTGCTGCAGCCTGGAAGGAAAGCGCACGTGCATGCCCCCACTCGAGACGATGCCTGACTCCCCTGGGGAGACTCCAGAAATACCCAAAGTTCCATGTCAGCCCTTGAGAGGAATCCTCGGTTCCGGGCCTGACTCCAGACAAGGATTTTGGCCCGGTATCGACGGGAGAGGTATCACGAGAGGCCCCCTAACACCTCGCATGGGGACTGGCCTCTCCTGAGGCCACCAGGGCGGGTCCCTGAGGTCCCTGTCGTAACTCGAGAACACCTGCCGCAACTCGAGAAAATCCAGGAAGTTCTCCCTTCCAGGCGAGATAAGGCCTATTTCCGATGAGGCGTCTGGAGACTAATGACACCTAACCTCTGTTCCTTCGAAAGGGTCTTTCACACCCTTGCTGTAACTCAAGAAGTTCACCGCCATACCCGTCTCCACTCGAGAGGAAGCACGATGGTCCCGCCCACATCCAGAGGAGCCCCGTTTCCCCCTCGGAGCTCGAGATGAGGGATCCTTTCCCTGCTTTCAACGGGAAAGAATTCCCGGCGTTCCCGTCGCATCTCAAGAGGAGGCACTCTCAACAGGAAAGGCGAGAGGAACTCCATGGTCGTACCACCATTCCAAGAGTCCCCCAGATGTCTCAGTCCATTCCAGAGGAACCTCTTTGCCCTGCACTGGCTCATCGTTCACGCCGAGGATCGACTCACTCCACGGTGGCACGTGGGACAGCCCTGTGGGACAGCCTCGAGGGAAAGCCTCGAGGGAAAACCACAGATCCTTTGATCCACGCGACGGGAAGCGTGACATTGCTGCTACAGCCAGGAAGGAAAGCGCACGTGCATGCCCCCACTCGAGACGAGGCCTGACTCCCCTGGGGAGACTCCAGAAGTACGCAAGAATCCATGTCAGCCCCTGAGCGGAAACCTCGGTTCCGGCCCTGACTCCACACAAGGTTTTTGTCCCCGGTATCGACGGGAGAGGAATCACGAGAGGCCCCCTAGCAACTCGCATGGGGACTGGCCTCTCCTGAGGCCACCAAGGCGGGTCCCTGAGGTCCCCGTCGTAACTCGAGAACACCTGCCGCAACTCGAGAATATCCAGGAAGTTCTCCCTTCCAGGCGAGAAGAGGCCTATTTCCGATGAGGCGACTGGAGACTAATGACACCTAACCTCTGGAACTTCGAAAGGGTCTTTCACACCCTTGCTGCAACTCAAGAAGTTCACCGCCATACCCGTCTCCACTCGAGAGGAAGCACGATGGTCCCGCCCACATCCAGAGGAGCCCCGTTTCCCCCTCGGAGCTCGAGATGAGGGATCCTTTCCCTGCTTTCAACAGGAAAGAATTCCGGCGTTCCCGTCGTATCTCAAGAGGAGGCACTCTCAACAGGAAAGGCGAGAGGAACTCCATGGTCCTACCACCATTCCAAGAGTCCCCCAGATGTCTCAGTCCATTCCAGAGGAACCTTTTTGCCCTGCACTGGCTCATCTTTCACGCCGAGGACCGACTCACACCACGGTGGCACGTGGGACAGCCCTGTGGGAAAGCCTCGAGGGAAAGCCTCCAGGGAACACCACAGATCCTTTGATCCACGCGACGGGAAGCGTGACATTGCTGCTACAGCCTGGAAGGAAAGCGCACGTGCATGCCCCCACTCGAGACGACGCCTGACTCCCCTGGGGAGACTCAAGAAATACCCAAAGTTCCATGTCAGCCCTTGAGAGGAATCCTCGGTTCCGGGCCTGACTCCACACAAGGATTTTGGCCCGGTATCGACGGGAGAGGTATCACGAGAGGTCCCCTAACACCTCGCATGGGGACTGGCCTCTCCTGAGGCCACCAGGGCGGGTCCCTGAGGTCCCTGTCGTAACTCGAGAACACCTGCCGCAACTCGAGAAAATCCAGGAAGTTCTCCCTTCCAGGCGAGATGAGGCCTATTTCCGATGAGGCGTCTGGAGACTAATGACACCTAACCTCTGGACCTTCGAAAGGGTCTTTCACACCCTTGCTGTAACTCAAGAAGTTCACCGCCATACCCGTCTCCACTCGAGAGGAAGCACGATGGTCCCGCCCACATCCAGAGGAGCCCCGTTTCCCCCTCGGAGCTCGAGATGAGGGATCGTTTCCCTGCTTTCAACGTGAAAGAATTCCCGGCGTTCCCGTCGCATCTCAAGAGGAGACACTCTCAACAGGAAAGGCGAGAGGAACTCCATGGTCGTACCACCATTCCAAGAGTCCCCCAGATGTCTCAGTCCATTTCAGAGGAACCTCTTTGCCCTGCACTGGCTCATCTTTCACGCCGAGGATCGACTCACCACGGTGGCACGTGGGACAGCCCTGTGGGAAAGCCTCGAGGGAAAGCTTCGAGGGAAAACCACAGATCCTTTGATCCACGCCACGGGAAGCGTGACATTGCTGATACAGTCTGGAAGGAAAGCGCACGTGCATGCCCCCACTCGAGACGAGGCCTGACTCCCCTGGGGAGACTCCAGAAGTACCCAAAGATTCATGTCAGCCCCTGAGAGGAATCCTCGTTTCGGGCCCTGACTCCACACAAGGTTTTTGGCCCCGGTATCGACGGGAGAGGAATTCCGAGAGGCCCCCTAGCAACTCGCATGGGGACTGGCCTCTCCTGAGGCCACCAGGGCGGGTCCCTGAGGTCCCCGTCGTAACTCGAGAACACCTGCCGCAACTCGAGAAAATCCAGGAAGTTCTCCCTTCCAGGAGAGATGAGGCCTATTTCCGATGAGGCGTCTGGAGACTCATGACACCTAACCTCTGGAACTTCGAAAGGGTCTTTCACACCCTTGCTGCAACTCAAGAAGTTCACCGCCATACCCGTCTCCACTCGAGAGGAAGCACGATGGTCCCGCCCACATCCAGAGGAGCCCCGTTTCCCACTCGGAGCTCGAGATGAGGGATCCTTTCCCTGCTTTCAACGGGAAAGAATTCCGGCGTTCCCGTCGTATCTCAAGAGGAGGCACTCTCAACAGGAAAGGCGAGAGGAACTCCATGGTCGTACCACCATTCCAAGAGCCCCCAGATGTCTCAGTCCATTCCAGAGGAACCTCTTTGCCCTGCACTGGCTCATCTTTCACGCCGAGGATCGACTCACCACGGTGGCACGTGGGACAGCCCTGTGGGAAAGCCTCGAGGGAAAGCTTCGAGGGAAAACCACAGATCCTTTGATCCACGCCACGGGAAGCGTGACATTGCTGCTACAGCCTGGAAGGAAAGCGCACGTGCATGCCCCCACTCGAGACGAGGCCTGACTCCCCTGGGGAGACTCCAGAAGTACCCAAAGATTCATGTCAGCCCCTGAGAGGAATCCTCGTTTCGGGCCCTGACTCCACACAAGGTTTTTGGCCCCGGTATCGACGGGAGAGGAATTCCGAGAGGCCCCCTAGCAACTCGCATGGGGACTGGCCTCTCCTGAGGCCACCAGGGCGGGTCCCTGAGGTCCCCGTCGTAACTCGAGAACACCTGCCGCAACTCGAGAAAATCCAGGAAGTTCTCCCTTCCAGGCGAGATGAGGCCTATTTCCGATGAGGCGTCTGGAGACTAAGGACACCTAACCTCTGGAACTTCGAAAGGGTCTTTCACACCCTAGCTGCAACTCAAGAAGTTCACCGCCATACCCGTCTCCACTCGAGAGGAAGCACGATGGTCCCGCCCACATCCAGAGGAGCCCCGTTTCCCCCTCGTAGCTCGAGATGCGTGATCCTTTCCCTTCTTTCAACTTGAAAGAATTCTCAGCGTTCCCGGCGCATTTCAAGAGGAGGCACTCTCAACAGGAAAGGCGAGAGGAACTCCATGGTCGTACCACCATTCCAAGAGTCCCCCAGATGTCTCAGTCCATTCCAGAGGAACCTCTTTGCCCAGCACTGGCTCATCTTTCACGCCGAGGATCCACTCACACCACGGTGGCACGTGGGACAGCCCTGTGGGAAAGCCTCGAGGGAAAACCACAGATCCTTTGATCCACGCCACGGGAAGCCTGACATTGCTGCTACAGCCTGGAAGGAAAGCGCACGTGCATGCCCCCACTCGAGACGAGGCCTGACTCCCCTGGGGAGACTCCAGAAGTACCCAAAAATCCATGTCAGCCCCTGAGAGGAATCCACGGTTCCGGCCCTGACTCCACACAAGGTTTTTGGCCCCGGTATCGACGGGAGAGGAATCCCGAGAGGCCCCCTAGCACCTCGCATGGGGACTGGCCTCTCCTGAGGCCACCAGGGCGGGTCCCTGAGGTCCCCGTCGTAACTCGAGAACACCTGCCGCAACTCGAGAAAATCCAGGAAGTTCTCCCTTCCAGGCGAGATGAGGCCTATTTCCGATGAGGCGTCTGGAGACTAATGACACCTAACCTCTGGATCTTCGAAAGGGTCTTTCACACCCTTGCTGCAACTCAAGTAGTTCACCGCCATACCCGTCTCCACTCGAGAGGAAGCACGACGGTCCCGCCCACATCCAGAGGAGCCCCGTTTCCCCCTCGGAGCTCGAGATGAGGGACCCTTTCCCTGCTTTCAACGGGAAAGAATCCCCGGCATTCCCGTCGCATCTCAAGAGGAGGCACTCTCAACAGGAAAGGCGAGAGGAACTCCATGGTCGTACCACCATTCCAAGAGTCCCCCAGATGTCTCAGTCCATTCCAGAGGAACCTCTTTGCCCTGCACTGGCTCATCTTTCACGCCGAGGATCGACTCACACCACGGTGGCACGTGGGACAGCCCTGTGGGAAAGCCTCGAGGGAAAGCCTCGAGGGAAAACCACAGATCCTTTGATCCATGCGACAGGAAGAGTGACATTGCTGCTACAGCCTGGAAGGAAAGCGCACGTGCATGCCCCCACTCGAGACGAGGCCTGACTCCCCTGGGGAGACTCCAGAAGTACCCAAAGATCCATGTCAGCCCCTGAGAGGAATCCTCGGTTCCGGCCTTGACTGCACACAAGGTTTTTGGCCCCGGTATCGACGGGAGAGAAATCCCGAGAGGCCGCCTAGCACCTCGCATGGGGACTGGCCTCTCCTGAGGCCACCAGGGCGGGTCCCTGAGGTCCCCGTCGTAACTCGAGAACACCTGCCGCAACTCGAGAAATTCCAGGAAGTTCTCCCTTCCAGGCGAGATGAGGCCTATTTCGGATGAGGCGTCTGGAGACTAATGACACCTAACCTCTGGATCTTCGAAAGGGTCTTTCACACCCTTGCTGCAACTCAAGTAGTTCACCGCCATACCCGTCTCCACTCGAGAGGAAGCACGACGGTCCCGCCCACATCCAGAGGAGCCCCGTTTCCCCCTCGGAGCTCGAGATGAGGGACCCTTTCCCTGCTTTCAACGGGAAAGAATCCCCGGCATTCCCGTCGCATCTCAAGAGGAGGCACTCTCAACAGGAAAGGCGAGAGGAACTCCATGGTCGTACCACCATTCCAAGAGTCCCCCAGATGTCTCAGTCCATTCCAGAGGAACCTCTTTGCCCTGCACTGGCTCATCTTTCACGCCGAGGATCGACTCACACCACGGTGGCACGTGGGACAGCCCTGTGGGAAAGCCTCGAGGGAAAGCCTCGAGGGAAAACCACAGATCCTTTAATCCACGCGACGGGAAGCGAGACATTGCTGCTACAGCCTGGAAGGAAAGCGCACGTGCATGCCCCCACTCGAGACGAGGCCTGACTCCCCTGGGGAGACTCCAGAAGTACCCAAAGATCTATGTCAGCCCCTGAGAGGAATCCTCGGTTCCGGCCCTGACTCCACACAAGGTTTTTGGCCCCGGTATCGACGGGAGAGGAATCCCGAGAGGCCCCCTAGCAACTCGCATGGGGACTGGCCTCTCCTGAGGCCACCAGGGCGGGTCCCTGAGGTCCCCGTCATAACTCGAGAAGACCTGCCGCATCTCGAGAAAATCCAGGAAGTTCTCCCTTCCAGGCGAGATGAGGCCTATTTCCGATGAGGCGTCTGGAGACTAATGACACTTAACCTCTGGAGCTTCGAAAGGGTCTTTCACACCCTTGCTGCAACTCAAGAAGTTCACCGCCATACCCGTCTCCACTCGAGAGGAAGCACGATGGTCCCGCCCACATGCAGAGGAGCCCCGGTTCCCCCTCGGAGCTCGAGATGAGGGATCCTTTCCCTGCTTTCAACGGGAAAGAATTCCCGGCGTTCCCGTCGCATCTCAAGAGGAGGCACTCTCAACAGGAAAGGCGAGAGGAACTCCATGGTACTACCACCATTCCAAGAGTCCCCCAGATGTCTCAGTCCATTCCAGAGGAACCTTTTGCCCTGCACTGGCTCATCTTTCACGCCGAGGATCGACTCACAGAACGGTGGCACGTGGGACAGCCTTGTGGGAAAGCCTCGAGGGAAAACCACAGATCCTTTGATCCACGCGACGGGAATCGTGACATTGGTGCTACAGCCTGGAAGGAAAGCGCACGTGCATGCCCCCACTCGAGACGAGGCCTGACTCCCCTGGGGAGACTCCAGAAGTACCCAAAGATCCATGTCAGCCCCTGAGAGGAATCCTCGGTTCCGGCCCTGACTCCACACAAGGTTTTTGGCCCCGGTATCGACGGGAGAGGAATCCCGAGAGGCCCCCTAGCACCTCGCATGGGGACTGGCCTCTCCTGAGGCCACCAGGGCGGGTCCCTGAGGTCCCCGTCGTAACTCGAGAACACCTGCCGCAACTCGAGAAATTCCAGGAAGTTCTCCCTTCCAGGCGAGATGAGGCCTATTTCGGATGAGGCGTCTGGAGACTAATGACACCTAACCTCTGGATCTTCGAAAGGGTCTTTCACACCCTTGCTGCAACTCAAGTAGTTCACCGCCATACCCGTCTCCACTCGAGAGGAAGCACGACGGTCCCGCCCACATCCAGAGGAGCCCCGTTTCCCCCTCGGAGCTCGAGATGAGGGACCCTTTCCCTGCTTTCAACGGGAAAGAATCCCCGGCATTCCCGTCGCATCTCAAGAGGAGGCACTCTCAACAGGAAAGGCGAGAGGAACTCCATGGTCGTACCACCATTCCAAGAGTCCCCCAGATGTCTCAGTCCATTCCAGAGGAACCTCTTTGCCCTGCACTGGCTCATCTTTCACGCCGAGGATCGACTCACACCACGGTGGCACGTGGGACAGCCCTGTGGGAAAGCCTCGAGGGAAAGCCTCGAGGGAAAACCACAGATCCTTTAATCCACGCGACGGGAAGCGAGACATTGCTGCTACAGCCTGGAAGGAAAGCGCACGTGCATGCCCCCACTCGAGACGAGGCCTGACTCCCCTGGGGAGACTCCAGAAGTACCCAAAGATCCATGTCAGCCCCTGAGAGGAATCCTCGGTTCCGGCCCTGACTCCACACAAGGTTTTTGGCCCCGGTATCGACGGGAGAGGAATCCCGAGAGGCCCCCTAGCAACTCGCATGGGGACTGGCCTCTCCTGAGGCCACCAGGGCGGGTCCCTGAGGTCCCCGTCATAACTCGAGAAGACCTGCCGCATCTCGAGAAAATCCAGGAAGTTCTCCCTTCCAGGCGAGATGAGGCCTATTTCCGATGAGGCGTCTGGAGACTAATGACACTTAACCTCTGGAGCTTCGAAAGGGTCTTTCACACCCTTGCTGCAACTCAAGAAGTTCACCGCCATACCCGTCTCCACTCGAGAGGAAGCACGATGGTCCCGCCCACATCCAGAGGAGCCCCGGTTCCCCCTCGGAGCTCGAGATGAGGGATCCTTTCCCTGCTTTCAACGGGAAAGAATTCCCGGCGTTCCCGTCGCATCTCAAGAGGAGGCACTCTCAACAGGAAAGGCGAGAGGAACTCCATGGTACTACCACCATTCCAAGAGTCCCCCAGATGTCTCAGTCCATTCCAGAGGAACCTTTTGCCCTGCACTGGCTCATCTTTCACGCCGAGGATCGACTCACAGAACGGTGGCACGTGGGACAGCCTTGTGGGAAAGCCTCGAGGGAAAACCACAGATCCTTTGATCCACGCGACGGGAATCGTGACATTGGTGCTACAGCCTGGAAGGAAAGCGCACGTGCATGCCCCCACTCGAGACGAGGCCTGACTCCCCTGGGGAGACTCCAGAAGTACCCAAAGATCCATGTCAGCCCCTGAGAGTAATCCTCGGTTCCGGCCCTAACTCCACACAAGGTTTTTGGCCCCGGTATCGACGGGAGAGGAATCCCGAGAGGCCCCCTAGCACCTCGCATGGGGACTGGCCTCTCCTGAGGACACCAGGGCGGGTCCCTGAGGTCCCCGTCGTAACTCGAGAACACCTGCCGCAACTCGAGAAAATCCAGGAAGTTCTCCCTTCCAGGCGAGATGAGGCCTATTTCCGATGAGGCGTCTGGAGACTAATGACACCTAACCTCTGGAACTGCGAAAGGGAATTTCGCACCCTTGCTGCAACTCAAGAAGTTCACCGCCATACCCGTCTCCACTCGAGAGGAAGCACGATGGTCCCGCCCACATCCAGAGGAGCCCCGTTTCCCCCTCGGAGCTCGAGATGAGGGACCCTTTCCCTGCTTTCAACGGGAAAGAATTCCCGGCGTTCCCGTCGCATCTAAAGAGGAGGCACTCTCAACAGGAAAGTCGAGAGGAACTCCATGGTCGTACCACCATTCCAAGAGTCCCCCAGATGTCTCAGTCCATTCCAGAGGAACCTCTTTGCCCTGCACTGGCTCATCTTTCACGCCGAGGATCGACTCACACCACGGTGGCACGTGGGACAGCCCTGTGGGAAAGCCTCGAGGGAAAGCCTCGAGGGAAAACCACAGTTCCTTTGATCCACGCGACGGGAAGCGTGACATTGCTGCTATAGCCTGGAAGGAAAGCGCACGTGCATGCCCCCACTCGAGACGAGGCCTGACTCCCCTGTGGAGACTCCACAAGTACCCAAAGATCCATGTCAGCCCCTGAGAGGAATCCTCGGTTCCGGCCCTGACTCCACACAAGGATTTTGGCCCAGGTATCGACGGGAGAGGAATCCCGAGAGGCCCCCTTGCAACTCGCATGGGGAATGGCCTCTCCTGAGGCCACAAGGGCGGGCCCCTGAGGTCCCCGTCGTAACTCGAGAACACCTGCCGCAACTCGAGAAAATCCAGGAAGTTCTCCCTTCCAGGCGAGATGAGGCCTATTTCCAATGAGGCGTCTGGAGACTAATGACACCTAACCTCTGGAACTTCAAAAGGGTCTTTCACACCCTTGCTGCAACTCAAGAAGTACACCGCCATACCCGTCTCCACTCGAGAGGAAGCACGATGGTCCCGCCCACATCCAGAGGAGCCCCGTTTCCCCCTCGGAGCTCGAGATGAGGGACCCTTTCCCTGCTTTCAACGGGAAAGAATTCCCGGCGTTCCCGTCGCATCTCAAGAGGAGGCACTCTCAACAGGAAAGGCGAGAGGAACTCCATGGTCGTACCACCATTCCAAGTGTCCCCCAGATGTCTCAGTCCATTCCAGAGGAAGCTCTTTGCCCTGCACTGGCTCATCTTTCACGCCGAGGATCGACTCACACCACGGTGGCACGTGGGAGAGCCCTGTGGGAAAGCCTCGAGGGAAAGCCTCGAGGGAAAACCACAGATCCTTTGATCCAAGCCACGGGAAGCGTGACATTGCTGCTACAGCCTGGAAGGAAAGCGCACGTGCATGCCCCCACTCGAGACGAGGCCTGACTCCCCTGGGGAGACTCCAGAAGTACCCAAAGATCCATGTCAGCCCCTGAGAGGAATCCTCGGTTCCGGCCCTGACTCCACACAAGGATTTTGGCCCAGGTATCGACGGGAGAGGAATCCCGAGAGGCCCCCTTGCAACTCGCATGGGGAATGGCCTCTCCTGAGGCCACAAGGGCGGGCCCCTGAGGTCCCCGTCGTAACTCGAGAACACCTGCCGCAACTCGAGAAAATCCAGGAAGTTCTCCCTTCCAGGCGAGATGAGGCCTATTTCCGATGAGGCGTCTGGAGACTAATGACACCTAACCTCTGGAACTTCAAAAGGGTCTTTCACACCCTTGCTGCAACTCAAGAAGTTCACCGCCATACCCGTCTCCACTCGAGAGGAAGCACGATGGTCCCGCCCACATCCAGAGGAGCCCCGTTTCCCCCTCGGAGCTCGAGATGAGGGACCCTTTCCCTGCTTTCAACGGGAAAGAATTCCCGGCGTTCCCGTCGCATCTCAAGAGGAGGCACTCTCAACAGGAAAGGCGAGAGGAACTCCATGGTCGTACCACCATTCCAAGTGTCCCCCAGATGTCTCAGTCCATTTCAGAGGAACCTCTTTGCCCTGCACTGGCTCATCTTTCACGCCGAGGATCGACTCACCACGGTGGCACGTGGGACAGCCCTGTGGGAAAGCCTCGAGGGAAAGCTTCGAGGGAAAACCACAGATCCTTTGATCCACGCCACGGGAAGCGTGACATTGCTGATACAGTCTGGAAGGAAAGCGCACGTGCATGCCCCCACTCGAGACGAGGCCTGACTCCCCTGGGGAGACTCCAGAAGTACCCAAAGATTCATGTCAGCCCCTGAGAGGAATCCTCGTTTCGGGCCCTGACTCCACACAAGGTTTTTGGCCCCGGTATCGACGGGAGAGGAATTCCGAGAGGCCCCCTAGCAACTCGCATGGGGACTGGCCTCTCCTGAGGCCACCAGGGCGGGTCCCTGAGGTCCCCGTCGTAACTCGAGAACACCTGCCGCAACTCGAGAAAATCCAGGAAGTTCTCCCTTCCAGGCGAGATGAGGCCTATTTCCGATGAGGCGTCTGGAGACTCATGACACCTAACCTCTGGAACTTCGAAAGGGTCTTTCACACCCTTGCTGCAACTCAAGAAGTTCACCGCCATACCCGTCTCCACTCGAGAGGAAGCACGATGGTCCCGCCCACATCCAGAGGAGCCCCGTTTCCCACTCGGAGCTCGAGATGAGGGATCCTTTCCCTGCTTTCAACGGGAAAGAATTCCGGCGTTCCCGTCGTATCTCAAGAGGAGGCACTCTCAACAGGAAAGGCGAGAGGAACTCCATGGTCGTACCACCATTCCAAGAGCCCCCAGATGTCTCAGTCCATTCCAGAGGAACCTCTTTGCCCTGCACTGGCTCATCTTTCACGCCGAGGATCGACTCACCACGGTGGCACGTGGGACAGCCCTGTGGGAAAGCCTCGAGGGAAAGCTTCGAGGGAAAACCACAGATCCTTTGATCCACGCCACGGGAAGCGTGACATTGCTGCTACAGCCTGGAAGGAAAGCGCACGTGCATGCCCCCACTCGAGACGAGGCCTGACTCCCCTGGGGAGACTCCAGAAGTACCCAAAGATTCATGTCAGCCCCTGAGAGGAATCCTCGTTTCGGGCCCTGACTCCACACAAGGTTTTTGGCCCCGGTATCGACGGGAGAGGAATTCCGAGAGGCCCCCTAGCAACTCGCATGGGGACTGGCCTCTCCTGAGGCCACCAGGGCGGGTCCCTGAGGTCCCCGTCGTAACTCGAGAACACCTGCCGCAACTCGAGAAAATCCAGGAAGTTCTCCCTTCCAGGCGAGATGAGGCCTATTTCCGATGAGGCGTCTGGAGACTAAGGACACCTAACCTCTGGAACTTCGAAAGGGTCTTTCACACCCTAGCTGCAACTCAAGAAGTTCACCGCCATACCCGTCTCCACTCGAGAGGAAGCACGATGGTCCCGCCCACATCCAGAGGAGCCCCGTTTCCCCCTCGTAGCTCGAGATGCGTGATCCTTTCCCTTCTTTCAACTTGAAAGAATTCTCAGCGTTCCCGGCGCATTTCAAGAGGAGGCACTCTCAACAGGAAAGGCGAGAGGAACTCCATGGTCGTACCACCATTCCAAGAGTCCCCCAGATGTCTCAGTCCATTCCAGAGGAACCTCTTTGCCCAGCACTGGCTCATCTTTCACGCCGAGGATCCACTCACACCACGGTGGCACGTGGGACAGCCCTGTGGGAAAGCCTCGAGGGAAAACCACAGATCCTTTGATCCACGCCACGGGAAGCCTGACATTGCTGCTACAGCCTGGAAGGAAAGCGCACGTGCATGCCCCCACTCGAGACGAGGCCTGACTCCCCTGGGGAGACTCCAGAAGTACCCAAAAATCCATGTCAGCCCCTGAGAGGAATCCACGGTTCCGGCCCTGACTCCACACAAGGTTTTTGGCCCCGGTATCGACGGGAGAGGAATCCCGAGAGGCCCCCTAGCACCTCGCATGGGGACTGGCCTCTCCTGAGGCCACCAGGGCGGGTCCCTGAGGTCCCCGTCGTAACTCGAGAACACCTGCCGCAACTCGAGAAAATCCAGGAAGTTCTCCCTTCCAGGCGAGATGAGGCCTATTTCCGATGAGGCGTCTGGAGACTAATGACACCTAACCTCTGGATCTTCGAAAGGGTCTTTCACACCCTTGCTGCAACTCAAGTAGTTCACCGCCATACCCGTCTCCACTCGAGAGGAAGCACGACGGTCCCGCCCACATCCAGAGGAGCCCCGTTTCCCCCTCGGAGCTCGAGATGAGGGACCCTTTCCCTGCTTTCAACGGGAAAGAATCCCCGGCATTCCCGTCGCATCTCAAGAGGAGGCACTCTCAACAGGAAAGGCGAGAGGAACTCCATGGTCGTACCACCATTCCAAGAGTCCCCCAGATGTCTCAGTCCATTCCAGAGGAACCTCTTTGCCCTGCACTGGCTCATCTTTCACGCCGAGGATCGACTCACACCACGGTGGCACGTGGGACAGCCCTGTGGGAAAGCCTCGAGGGAAAGCCTCGAGGGAAAACCACAGATCCTTTGATCCATGCGACAGGAAGAGTGACATTGCTGCTACAGCCTGGAAGGAAAGCGCACGTGCATGCCCCCACTCGAGACGAGGCCTGACTCCCCTGGGGAGACTCCAGAAGTACCCAAAGATCCATGTCAGCCCCTGAGAGGAATCCTCGGTTCCGGCCTTGACTGCACACAAGGTTTTTGGCCCCGGTATCGACGGGAGAGAAATCCCGAGAGGCCGCCTAGCACCTCGCATGGGGACTGGCCTCTCCTGAGGCCACCAGGGCGGGTCCCTGAGGTCCCCGTCGTAACTCGAGAACACCTGCCGCAACTCGAGAAATTCCAGGAAGTTCTCCCTTCCAGGCGAGATGAGGCCTATTTCGGATGAGGCGTCTGGAGACTAATGACACCTAACCTCTGGATCTTCGAAAGGGTCTTTCACACCCTTGCTGCAACTCAAGTAGTTCACCGCCATACCCGTCTCCACTCGAGAGGAAGCACGACGGTCCCGCCCACATCCAGAGGAGCCCCGTTTCCCCCTCGGAGCTCGAGATGAGGGACCCTTTCCCTGCTTTCAACGGGAAAGAATCCCCGGCATTCCCGTCGCATCTCAAGAGGAGGCACTCTCAACAGGAAAGGCGAGAGGAACTCCATGGTCGTACCACCATTCCAAGAGTCCCCCAGATGTCTCAGTCCATTCCAGAGGAACCTCTTTGCCCTGCACTGGCTCATCTTTCACGCCGAGGATCGACTCACACCACGGTGGCACGTGGGACAGCCCTGTGGGAAAGCCTCGAGGGAAAGCCTCGAGGGAAAACCACAGATCCTTTAATCCACGCGACGGGAAGCGAGACATTGCTGCTACAGCCTGGAAGGAAAGCGCACGTGCATGCCCCCACTCGAGACGAGGCCTGACTCCCCTGGGGAGACTCCAGAAGTACCCAAAGATCTATGTCAGCCCCTGAGAGGAATCCTCGGTTCCGGCCCTGACTCCACACAAGGTTTTTGGCCCCGGTATCGACGGGAGAGGAATCCCGAGAGGCCCCCTAGCAACTCGCATGGGGACTGGCCTCTCCTGAGGCCACCAGGGCGGGTCCCTGAGGTCCCCGTCATAACTCGAGAAGACCTGCCGCATCTCGAGAAAATCCAGGAAGTTCTCCCTTCCAGGCGAGATGAGGCCTATTTCCGATGAGGCGTCTGGAGACTAATGACACTTAACCTCTGGAGCTTCGAAAGGGTCTTTCACACCCTTGCTGCAACTCAAGAAGTTCACCGCCATACCCGTCTCCACTCGAGAGGAAGCACGATGGTCCCGCCCACATGCAGAGGAGCCCCGGTTCCCCCTCGGAGCTCGAGATGAGGGATCCTTTCCCTGCTTTCAACGGGAAAGAATTCCCGGCGTTCCCGTCGCATCTCAAGAGGAGGCACTCTCAACAGGAAAGGCGAGAGGAACTCCATGGTACTACCACCATTCCAAGAGTCCCCCAGATGTCTCAGTCCATTCCAGAGGAACCTTTTGCCCTGCACTGGCTCATCTTTCACGCCGAGGATCGACTCACAGAACGGTGGCACGTGGGACAGCCTTGTGGGAAAGCCTCGAGGGAAAACCACAGATCCTTTGATCCACGCGACGGGAATCGTGACATTGGTGCTACAGCCTGGAAGGAAAGCGCACGTGCATGCCCCCACTCGAGACGAGGCCTGACTCCCCTGGGGAGACTCCAGAAGTACCCAAAGATCCATGTCAGCCCCTGAGAGGAATCCTCGGTTCCGGCCCTGACTCCACACAAGGTTTTTGGCCCCGGTATCGACGGGAGAGGAATCCCGAGAGGCCCCCTAGCACCTCGCATGGGGACTGGCCTCTCCTGAGGCCACCAGGGCGGGTCCCTGAGGTCCCCGTCGTAACTCGAGAACACCTGCCGCAACTCGAGAAATTCCAGGAAGTTCTCCCTTCCAGGCGAGATGAGGCCTATTTCGGATGAGGCGTCTGGAGACTAATGACACCTAACCTCTGGATCTTCGAAAGGGTCTTTCACACCCTTGCTGCAACTCAAGTAGTTCACCGCCATACCCGTCTCCACTCGAGAGGAAGCACGACGGTCCCGCCCACATCCAGAGGAGCCCCGTTTCCCCCTCGGAGCTCGAGATGAGGGACCCTTTCCCTGCTTTCAACGGGAAAGAATCCCCGGCATTCCCGTCGCATCTCAAGAGGAGGCACTCTCAACAGGAAAGGCGAGAGGAACTCCATGGTCGTACCACCATTCCAAGAGTCCCCCAGATGTCTCAGTCCATTCCAGAGGAACCTCTTTGCCCTGCACTGGCTCATCTTTCACGCCGAGGATCGACTCACACCACGGTGGCACGTGGGACAGCCCTGTGGGAAAGCCTCGAGGGAAAGCCTCGAGGGAAAACCACAGATCCTTTAATCCACGCGACGGGAAGCGAGACATTGCTGCTACAGCCTGGAAGGAAAGCGCACGTGCATGCCCCCACTCGAGACGAGGCCTGACTCCCCTGGGGAGACTCCAGAAGTACCCAAAGATCCATGTCAGCCCCTGAGAGGAATCCTCGGTTCCGGCCCTGACTCCACACAAGGTTTTTGGCCCCGGTATCGACGGGAGAGGAATCCCGAGAGGCCCCCTAGCAACTCGCATGGGGACTGGCCTCTCCTGAGGCCACCAGGGCGGGTCCCTGAGGTCCCCGTCATAACTCGAGAAGACCTGCCGCATCTCGAGAAAATCCAGGAAGTTCTCCCTTCCAGGCGAGATGAGGCCTATTTCCGATGAGGCGTCTGGAGACTAATGACACTTAACCTCTGGAGCTTCGAAAGGGTCTTTCACACCCTTGCTGCAACTCAAGAAGTTCACCGCCATACCCGTCTCCACTCGAGAGGAAGCACGATGGTCCCGCCCACATCCAGAGGAGCCCCGGTTCCCCCTCGGAGCTCGAGATGAGGGATCCTTTCCCTGCTTTCAACGGGAAAGAATTCCCGGCGTTCCCGTCGCATCTCAAGAGGAGGCACTCTCAACAGGAAAGGCGAGAGGAACTCCATGGTACTACCACCATTCCAAGAGTCCCCCAGATGTCTCAGTCCATTCCAGAGGAACCTTTTGCCCTGCACTGGCTCATCTTTCACGCCGAGGATCGACTCACAGAACGGTGGCACGTGGGACAGCCTTGTGGGAAAGCCTCGAGGGAAAACCACAGATCCTTTGATCCACGCGACGGGAATCGTGACATTGGTGCTACAGCCTGGAAGGAAAGCGCACGTGCATGCCCCCACTCGAGACGAGGCCTGACTCCCCTGGGGAGACTCCAGAAGTACCCAAAGATCCATGTCAGCCCCTGAGAGTAATCCTCGGTTCCGGCCCTAACTCCACACAAGGTTTTTGGCCCCGGTATCGACGGGAGAGGAATCCCGAGAGGCCCCCTAGCACCTCGCATGGGGACTGGCCTCTCCTGAGGACACCAGGGCGGGTCCCTGAGGTCCCCGTCGTAACTCGAGAACACCTGCCGCAACTCGAGAAAATCCAGGAAGTTCTCCCTTCCAGGCGAGATGAGGCCTATTTCCGATGAGGCGTCTGGAGACTAATGACACCTAACCTCTGGAACTGCGAAAGGGAATTTCGCACCCTTGCTGCAACTCAAGAAGTTCACCGCCATACCCGTCTCCACTCGAGAGGAAGCACGATGGTCCCGCCCACATCCAGAGGAGCCCCGTTTCCCCCTCGGAGCTCGAGATGAGGGACCCTTTCCCTGCTTTCAACGGGAAAGAATTCCCGGCGTTCCCGTCGCATCTAAAGAGGAGGCACTCTCAACAGGAAAGTCGAGAGGAACTCCATGGTCGTACCACCATTCCAAGAGTCCCCCAGATGTCTCAGTCCATTCCAGAGGAACCTCTTTGCCCTGCACTGGCTCATCTTTCACGCCGAGGATCGACTCACACCACGGTGGCACGTGGGACAGCCCTGTGGGAAAGCCTCGAGGGAAAGCCTCGAGGGAAAACCACAGTTCCTTTGATCCACGCGACGGGAAGCGTGACATTGCTGCTATAGCCTGGAAGGAAAGCGCACGTGCATGCCCCCACTCGAGACGAGGCCTGACTCCCCTGTGGAGACTCCACAAGTACCCAAAGATCCATGTCAGCCCCTGAGAGGAATCCTCGGTTCCGGCCCTGACTCCACACAAGGATTTTGGCCCAGGTATCGACGGGAGAGGAATCCCGAGAGGCCCCCTTGCAACTCGCATGGGGAATGGCCTCTCCTGAGGCCACAAGGGCGGGCCCCTGAGGTCCCCGTCGTAACTCGAGAACACCTGCCGCAACTCGAGAAAATCCAGGAAGTTCTCCCTTCCAGGCGAGATGAGGCCTATTTCCAATGAGGCGTCTGGAGACTAATGACACCTAACCTCTGGAACTTCAAAAGGGTCTTTCACACCCTTGCTGCAACTCAAGAAGTACACCGCCATACCCGTCTCCACTCGAGAGGAAGCACGATGGTCCCGCCCACATCCAGAGGAGCCCCGTTTCCCCCTCGGAGCTCGAGATGAGGGACCCTTTCCCTGCTTTCAACGGGAAAGAATTCCCGGCGTTCCCGTCGCATCTCAAGAGGAGGCACTCTCAACAGGAAAGGCGAGAGGAACTCCATGGTCGTACCACCATTCCAAGTGTCCCCCAGATGTCTCAGTCCATTCCAGAGGAAGCTCTTTGCCCTGCACTGGCTCATCTTTCACGCCGAGGATCGACTCACACCACGGTGGCACGTGGGAGAGCCCTGTGGGAAAGCCTCGAGGGAAAGCCTCGAGGGAAAACCACAGATCCTTTGATCCAAGCCACGGGAAGCGTGACATTGCTGCTACAGCCTGGAAGGAAAGCGCACGTGCATGCCCCCACTCGAGACGAGGCCTGACTCCCCTGGGGAGACTCCAGAAGTACCCAAAGATCCATGTCAGCCCCTGAGAGGAATCCTCGGTTCCGGCCCTGACTCCACACAAGGATTTTGGCCCAGGTATCGACGGGAGAGGAATCCCGAGAGGCCCCCTTGCAACTCGCATGGGGAATGGCCTCTCCTGAGGCCACAAGGGCGGGCCCCTGAGGTCCCCGTCGTAACTCGAGAACACCTGCCGCAACTCGAGAAAATCCAGGAAGTTCTCCCTTCCAGGCGAGATGAGGCCTATTTCCGATGAGGCGTCTGGAGACTAATGACACCTAACCTCTGGAACTTCAAAAGGGTCTTTCACACCCTTGCTGCAACTCAAGAAGTTCACCGCCATACCCGTCTCCACTCGAGAGGAAGCACGATGGTCCCGCCCACATCCAGAGGAGCCCCGTTTCCCCCTCGGAGCTCGAGATGAGGGACCCTTTCCCTGCTTTCAACGGGAAAGAATTCCCGGCGTTCCCGTCGCATCTCAAGAGGAGGCACTCTCAACAGGAAAGGCGAGAGGAACTCCATGGTCGTACCACCATTCCAAGTGTCCCCCAGATGTCTCAGTCCATTCCAGAGGAAGCTCTTTGCCCTGCACTGGCTCATCTTTCACGCCGAGGATCGACTCACACCACGGTGGCACGTGGGAGAGCCCTGTGGGAAAGCCTCGAGGGAAAGCCTCGAGGGAAAACCACAGATCCTTTGATCCAAGCCACGGGAAGCGTGACATTGCTGCTACAGCCTGGAAGGAAAGCGCACGTGCATGCCCCCACTCGAGACGAGGCCTGACTCCCCTGGGGAGACTCCAGAAGTACCCAAAGATCCATGTCAGCCCCGAGAGGAATCCTCGGTTCCGGCCCTGACTGCACACAAGGTTTTTGGCCCAGGTATCGACGGGAGAGGAATCCCGAGAGGCCCCCTAGCACCTCGCATGGGGACTGGCCTCTCCTGAGGCCACCAGGGCGGGTCCCTGAGGTCCCCGTCGTAACTCGAGAACACCTGCCGCAACTCGAGAAAATCCAGGAAGTTCTCCCTTCCAGGCGAGATGAGGCCTATTTCCGATGAGGCGTCTGGAGACTCATGACACCTAACCTCTGGAACTTCGAAAGGGTCTTTCACACCCTTGCTGCAACTCAAGAAGTTCACCGCCATACCCGTCTCCACTCGAGAGGAAGCACTATGGTCCCGCCCACATCCGGAGGAGCCCCGTTTCCCCCTCGTAGCTCGAGATGAGGGATCCTTTCCCTGCTTTCAACGGGAACGAATTCCGGCGTTCCCGTCGCATCTCAAGAGGAGGCACTCTCAACAGGAAAGGCGAGAGGAACTCCATGGTCGTACCACCATTCCAAGAGTCCCCCAGATGTCTCAGTCCATTCCAGAGGAACCTCTTTGCCCTGCACTGGCTCATCTTTCACGCCGAGGATCGACTCACACCACGGTGGCACGTGGGACAGCCCTGTGGGAAAGCCTCGAGGGAAAGCCTCGAGGGAAAACCACAGTTCCTTTGATCCACGCGACGGGAAGCGTGACATTGCTGCTATAGCCTGGAAGGAAAGCGCACGTGCATGCCCCCACTCGAGACGAGGCCTGACTCCCCTGTGGAGACTCCACAAGTACCCAAAGATCCATGTCAGCCCCTGAGAGGAATCCTCGGTTCCGGCCCTGACTCCACACAAGGATTTTGGCCCAGGTATCGACGGGAGAGGAATCCCGAGAGGCCCCCTTGCAACTCGCATGGGGAATGGCCTCTCCTGAGGCCACAAGGGCGGGCCCCTGAGGTCCCCGTCGTAACTCGAGAACACCTGCCGCAACTCGAGAAAATCCAGGAAGTTCTCCCTTCCAGGCGAGATGAGGCCTATTTCCGATGAGGCGTCTGGAGACTAATGACACCTAACCTCTGGAACTTCAAAAGGGTCTTTCACACCCTTGCTGCAACTCAAGAAGTACACCGCCATACCCGTCTCCACTCGAGAGGAAGCACGATGGTCCCGCCCACATCCAGAGGAGCCCCGTTTCCCCCTCGGAGCTCGAGATGAGGGACCCTTTCCCTGCTTTCAACGGGAAAGAATTCCCGGCGTTCCCGTCGCATCTCAAGAGGAGGCACTCTCAACAGGAAAGGCGAGAGGAACTCCATGGTCGTACCACCATTCCAAGTGTCCCCCAGATGTCTCAGTCCATTCCAGAGGAAGCTCTTTGCCCTGCACTGGCTCATCTTTCACGCCGAGGATCGACTCACACCACGGTGGCACGTGGGAGAGCCCTGTGGGAAAGCCTCGAGGGAAAGCCTCGAGGGAAAACCACAGATCCTTTGATCCAAGCCACGGGAAGCGTGACATTGCTGCTACAGCCTGGAAGGAAAGCGCACGTGCATGCCCCCACTCGAGACGAGGCCTGACTCCCCTGGGGAGACTCCAGAAGTACCCAAAGATCCATGTCAGCCCCTGAGAGGAATCCTCGGTTCCGGCCCTGACTCCACACAAGGATTTTGGCCCAGGTATCGACGGGAGAGGAATCCCGAGAGGCCCCCTTGCAACTCGCATGGGGAATGGCCTCTCCTGAGGCCACAAGGGCGGGCCCCTGAGGTCCCCGTCGTAACTCGAGAACACCTGCCGCAACTCGAGAAAATCCAGGAAGTTCTCCCTTCCAGGCGAGATGAGGCCTATTTCCGATGAGGCGTCTGGAGACTAATGACACCTAACCTCTGGAACTTCAAAAGGGTCTTTCACACCCTTGCTGCAACTCAAGAAGTTCACCGCCATACCCGTCTCCACTCGAGAGGAAGCACGATGGTCCCGCCCACATCCAGAGGAGCCCCGTTTCCCCCTCGGAGCTCGAGATGAGGGACCCTTTCCCTGCTTTCAACGGGAAAGAATTCCCGGCGTTCCCGTCGCATCTCAAGAGGAGGCACTCTCAACAGGAAAGGCGAGAGGAACTCCATGGTCGTACCACCATTCCAAGTGTCCCCCAGATGTCTCAGTCCATTCCAGAGGAAGCTCTTTGCCCTGCACTGGCTCATCTTTCACGCCGAGGATCGACTCACACCACGGTGGCACGTGGGAGAGCCCTGTGGGAAAGCCTCGAGGGAAAGCCTCGAGGGAAAACCACAGATCCTTTGATCCAAGCCACGGGAAGCGTGACATTGCTGCTACAGCCTGGAAGGAAAGCGCACGTGCATGCCCCCACTCGAGACGAGGCCTGACTCCCCTGGGGAGACTCCAGAAGTACCCAAAGATCCATGTCAGCCCCTGAGAGGAATCCTCGGTTCCGGCCCTGACTGCACACAAGGTTTTTGGCCCAGGTATCGACGGGAGAGGAATCCCGAGAGGCCCCCTAGCACCTCGCATGGGGACTGGCCTCTCCTGAGGCCACCAGGGCGGGTCCCTGAGGTCCCCGTCGTAACTCGAGAACACCTGCCGCAACTCGAGAAAATCCAGGAAGTTCTCCCTTCCAGGCGAGATGAGGCCTATTTCCGATGAGGCGTCTGGAGACTCATGACACCTAACCTCTGGAACTTCGAAAGGGTCTTTCACACCCTTGCTGCAACTCAAGAAGTTCACCGCCATACCCGTCTCCACTCGAGAGGAAGCACGATGGTCCCGCCCACATCCGGAGGAGCCCCGTTTCCCCCTCGTAGCTCGAGATGAGGGATCCTTTCCCTGCTTTCAACGGGAACGAATTCCGGCGTTCCCGTCGCATCTCAAGAGGAGGCACTCTCAACAGGAAAGGCGAGAGGAACTCCATGGTCGTACCACCATTCCAAGAGTCCCCCAGATGTCTCAGTCCATTCCAGAGGAACCTCTTTGCCCTGCACTGGCTCATCTTTCACGCCGAGGATCGACTCACACCACGGTGGCACGTGGGACAGCCCTGTGGGAAAGCCTCGAGGGAAAGCCTCGAGGGAAAACCACAGACCCTTTGATTCACGCGACGGGAAGCACGACATTGCTGCTACAGCCTGGAAGGAAAGCGCACGTGCATGCCCCCACTCGAGACGAGGCCTGACTCCCCTGGGGAGACTCCAGAAGTACCCAAAGATCCATGTCAGCCCCTGAGAGGAATCCTCGGTTCCGGCCCTGACTCCACACAAGGTTTTTGGCCCCGGTATCGACGGGAGAGGAATCCCGAGAGGCCCCCTAGCAACTCGCATGGGGATTGGCCTCTCCTAAGGCCACCAGGGCGGGTCCCTGAGGTCCCCGTCGTAACTCGAGAACACCTGCCGCAACTCGAGAAAATCCAGGAAGTACTCCCTTCCAGGCGAGATGAGGCCTATTTCCGATGAGGCGTCTGGAGACTAATATCACGTAACCTCTGGAACTTCGAAATGGTCTTTCACACCCTTGCTGCAACTCAAGAAGTTCACCGCCATACCCGTCTCCACTCGAGAGGAAGCACGATGGTCCCGCCCACATCCAGAGGATCCCCGTTTCCCCCTCGGAGCTCGAGATGAGGGATCCTTTCCCTGCTTTCAACGGGAAAGAAATCCCGGCGTTCCCGTCGCATCTCAAGAGGAGGCACTCTCAACAGGAAAGGCGAGAGGAACTCCATGGTCGTACCACCATTCCAAGAGTCCCCCAGATGTCTCTGTCCATTCCAGAGGAACCTCTTTGCCCTGCACTGGCTCATCTTTCACACCGAGGATCGACTCACACCACGGTGGCACGTGGGACAGCCCTGTGGGAAAGCCTCGAGGGAAAGACTCGAGGGAAAAGCACAGATCCTTTGATCCACGAACGGGAAGCATGACATTGCTGCTACAGCCTGGAAGGAAAGCGCACGTGCATGCCCCCACTCGAGACGAGGCCTGACTCCCCTGGGGAGACTCCAGAAGTACCCAAAGATCCATGTCAGCCCCTGAGAGGAATCCTCGGTTCTGGCCTTGACTCCACACAAGGTTTTTGGCCCCGGTATCGACAGGAGAGGAATCCCGAGAGGCCCCCTAGCAACTCGCATGGGGACTGGCCTCTCCTGAGGCCACCAGGGCGGGTCCCTGAGGTCCCCGTCGTAACACGAGAACACCTGCCGCAACTCGAGAAAATCCAGGATGTTCTCCCTTCCAGGCGAGATGAGGCCTATTTCCGATGAGGCGTCTGGAGACTAATGACACCTAACCTCTGGAACTTCGAAAGGGTCTTTCACACCCTTGCTGCAACTCAAGAAGTTCACCGCCATACCCGTCTCCACTCGAGAGGAAGCACGATGGTCCCGCCCACATCCAGAGGAGCCCCGTTTCCCCCCTGGAGCTCGAGATGAGGGATCCTTTCCCTGCATTCAACGGGAAAGAATTCCCGGCGTTCCCGTCGCATCTCAAGAGGAGGCACTCTCAACAGGAAAGGCGAGAGGAACTCCATGGTCGTACCACCATTCCAAGAGTCCCCCAGATGTCTCAGCCCATTCCAGAGGATCCTCTTTACCCTGCACTGGCTCATCTTTAACGCCGAGGATCGACTCACACCACGGTGGCACGTGGGACAGCCCTGTGGGAAAGCCTCGAGGGAAAGCCTCGAGGGATAACCACAGATCCTTTGATCCACGCCACGGGAAGCGTGACATTGCTGCTACAGCCTGGAAGGAAAGCGCACGTGCATGCCCCCACTCGAGACGAGGCCTGACTCCCCTGGGGAGACTCCAGAAGTACCCAAAGATCCATGTCAGCCCCTGAGAGGAATCCTCGGTTCCGGCCCTGACTCCACACAAGGTTTTTGGCCCCGGTATCGACGGGAGAGGAATCCCGAGAGGCCCCCTAGCACCTCGCATGGGGACTGGCCTCTCCTGAGGCCACCAGGGCGGGTCCCTGAGGTCCCCGTCGTAAATCGAGAACACCTGCCGCATCTCGAGAAAATCCAGGAAGTTCTCCCTTCCAGGCGAGATGAGGCCTATTTTCGATGAGGCGTCTGGAGACTAATGACACCTAACCTCTGGAACTTCGAAAGGGTCTTTCACACCCTTGCTGCAACTCAAGAAGTTCACCGCCATACCCGTCTCCACTCGAGAGGAAGCACGATGGTCCCGCCCACATCCAGAGGAGCCCCGTTTCCCCCTCGTAGCTCGAGATGAGGGATCCTTTCCCTGCTTTCAACGGGAAAGAATTCCCGGCGTTCCCGTCGCATCTCAAGTGGAGGCACTCTCAACAGGAAAGGCGAGAGGAACTCCATGGTCGTACCACCATTCCAAGAGTCCCCCAGATGTCTCAGTCCATTCCAGAGGAACCTCTTTGCCCTGCACTGGCTCATCTTTCACGCCGAGGATCGATTCACACCACGGTGGCACGTGGGACAGCCCTGTGGGAAAGCCTCCAGGGAAAGCCTCGAGGGAAAACCACAGATCCTTTGATCCACGCGACAGGAAGCGTGACATTGCTGCTACAGCCTGGAAGGAAAGCGCACTTGCATGCCCCCACTCGAGCCGAGGCCTGACTCCCCTGGGGAGACTCCAGAAGTACCCAAAGATCCATGTCAGCCCCTGAGAGGAATCTTCGGTTCCGGCCCTGACTGCACACAAGGTTTTTGGCCCTGGTATCGACGGGAGAGGAATCACGAGAGGCCCCCTAGCACCTCGCATGGGGACTGGCCTCTCCTGAGGCCACCAGGGCGGGTCCCTGAGGTCCCCGTCGTAACTCGAGAACACCTGCCGCAACTCGAGAAATTCCAGGAAGTTCTCCCTTCCAGGCGAGATGAGGCCTATTTCCGATGAGGCGTCTGGAGACTAATGACACCTAACCTCTGGAACTTCGAAAGGGTCTTTCACACCCTTGCTGCAACTCAAGAAGTTCACCGCCATACCCGTCTCCACTCGAGAGGAAGCACGATGGTCCCGCCCACATCCAGAGGAGCCCCGTTTCCCCCTCGTAGCTCGAGATGAGGGACCCTTTCCCTGCTTTCAACGGGAAAGAATTCCCGGCGTTCCCGTCGCATCTCAAGAGGAGGCATTCTCAACAGGAAAGGCGAGAGGAACTCCATGGTAGTACCACCATTCCAAGAGTCCCCCAGATGTCTCAGTCCATTCCAGAGGAACCTGTTTGCCCTGCACTGGCTCATCTTTCACGCCGAGGATCGACTCACACCACTGTGGCACGTGGGACAGCCCTGTGAGGAAGCCTCGAGGGAAAGCCTCGAGGGAAAACCACAGATCCTATGATCCACGCGACGGGAAGCGTGACATTACTGCTAGAGCCTGGAAGGAAAGCACACGTGCATGCCCCCACTCGAGACGAGGCCTGACTCCCCTGGGGAGACTCCAGAAGTACCCAAAGATCCATGTCAGCCCCTGAGAGGAATCCTCGGTTCCGGCCCTGACTCCACACAAGGTTTTTGGCCCCGGTATCGACGGGAGAGGAATCCCGAGAGGCCCCCTAGCAACTCGCATGGGGACTGGCCTCTCCTGAGGCCACCAGGGCGGGTCCCTGAGGTCCCCGTCGTAACACGAGAACACCTGCCGCAACTCGAGAAAATCCAGGATGTTCTCCCTTCCAGGCGAGATGAGGCCTATTTCCGATGAGGCGTCTGGAGACTAATGACACCTAACCTCTGGAACTTCGAAAGGGTCTTTCACACCCTTGCTGCAACTCAAGAAGTTCACCGCCATACCCGTCTCCACTCGAGAGGATGCACGATGGTCCCGCCCACATCCAGAGGAGCCCCGTTTCCCCCCTGGAGCTCGAGATGAGGGATCCTTTCCCTGCTTTCAACGGGAAAGAATTCCCGGCGTTCCCGTCTCATCTCAAGAGGAGGCACTCTCAACAGGAAAGGCGAGAGGAACTCCATGGTCGTACCACCATTCCAAGAGTCCCCCAGATGTCTCAGTCCATTCCAGAGGAACCTCTTTGCCCTGCACTGGCTCATCTTTCACGCCGAGGATCGACTCACACCACGGTGGCACGTGGGACAGCCCTGTGGGAAAGCCTCCAGGGAAAGCCTCGAGGGAAAACCACAGATCCTTTGATCCACGCCACGGGAAGCGTGACATTGCTGCTACAGCCTGGAAGGAAAGCGCACGTGCATGCCCCCACTCGAGACGAGGCCTGACTCCCCTGGGGAGACTGCAGAAGTACCCAATGATCCATGTCAGCCCCTGAGAGGAATCCTCGGTTCCGGTCCTGACTCCACACAAGGTTTTTCGCCCCGGTATCGACGAGCGAGGAATCCCGAGAGGCCCCCTAGCACCTCGCATGGGGACTGGCCTCTCCTGAAGCCACCAGGGCGGGTCCCTGAGGTCCCCGTCGTAACTCGAGAACACCTGCCGCAACTCGAGAAAATCCAGGAAGTTCTCCCTTCCAGGCGAGATGAGGCCTATTTTCGATGAGGCGTCTGGAGACTAATGACACCTAACCTCTGGAACTTCGAAAGGGTCTTTCACACCCTTGCTGCAACTCAAGAAGTTCACCGCCATACCCGTCTCCACTCGAGAGGAAGCACGATGGTCCTGCCCACATCCAGAGGAGCCCCGTTTCCCCCTCGGAGCTCGAGATGAGGGATCCTTTCCCTGCTTTCAACGGGAAAGAATTCCCGGCATTCCCGTCGCATCTCAAGAGGAGGCACTCTCAACAGGAAAGGCGAGAGGAACTCCATGGTCGTACCACCATTCCAAGAGTCCCCCAGATGTCTCAGTCCATTCCAGAGGAACCTCTTTGCCCTGCACTGGCTCATCTTTCACGCCGAGGATCGACTCACACCACGGTGGCACGTGGGACAGCCCTGTGGGAAAGCCTCGAGGGAAAACCACAGATCCTTTGATCCACGCGACGGGAAGCGTGACATTGCTGCTAGAGCCTGGAAGGAAAGCACACGTGCATGCCCCCACTCGAGACGAGGCCTGACTCCCCTGGGGAGACTCCAGAAGTACCCAAAGATCCATGTCAGCCCCTGAGAGGAATCCTCGGTTCTGGCCTTGACTCCACACAAGGTTTTTGGCCCCGGTATCGACAGGAGAGGAATCCCGAGAGGCCCCCTAGCAACTCGCATGGGGACTGGCCTCTCCTGAGGCCACCAGGGCGGGTCCCTGAGGTCCCCGTCGTAACACGAGAACACCTGCCGCAACTCGAGAAAATCCAGGATGTTCTCCCTTCCAGGCGAGATGAGGCCTATTTCCGATGAGGCGTCTGGAGACTAATGACACCTAACCTCTGGAACTTCGAAAGGGTCTTTCACACCCTTGCTGCAACTCAAGAAGTTCACCGCCATACCCGTCTCCACTCGAGAGGAAGCACGATGGTCCCGCCCACATCCAGAGGAGCCCCGTTTCCCCCCTGGAGCTCGAGATGAGGGATCCTTTCCCTGCATTCAACGGGAAAGAATTCCCGGCGTTCCCGTCTCATCTCAAGAGGAGGCACTCTCAACAGGAAAGGCGAGAGGAACTCCATGGTCGTACCACCATTCCAAGAGTCCCCCAGATGTCTCAGCCCATTCCAGAGGAACCTCTTTACCCTGCACTGGCTCATCTTTCACGCCGAGGATCGACTCACACCACGGTGGCACGTGGAACAGCCCTGTGGGAAAGCCTCGAGGGAAAGCCTCGAGGGAAAACCACAGATCCTTTGATCCACGCCACGGGAAGCGTGACATTGCTGCTACAGCCTGGAAGGAAAGCGCACGTGCATGCCCCCACTCGAGACGAGGCCTGACTCCCCTGGGGAGACTCCAGAAGTACCCAAAGATCCATGTCAGCCCCTGAGAGGAATCCTCGGTTCCGGCCCTGACTCCACACAAGGTTTTTGGCCCCGGTATCGACGGGAGAGGAATCCCGAGAGGCCCCCTAGCACCTCGCATGGGGACTGGCCTCTCCTGAGGCCACCAGGGCGGGTCCCTGAGGTCCCCGTCGTAAATCGATAACACCTGCCGCATCTCGAGAAAATCCAGGAAGTTCTCCCTTCCAGGCGAGATGAGGCCTATTTTCGATGAGGCGTCTGGAGACTAATGACACCTAACCTCTGGAACTTCGAAAGGGTCTTTCACACCCTTGCTGCAACTCAAGAAGTTCACCGCCATACCCGTCTCCACTCGAGAGGAAGCACGATGGTCCCGCCCACATCCAGAGGAGCCCCGTTTCCCCCTCGTAGCTCGAGATGAGGGATCCTTTCCCTGCTTTCAACGGGAAAGAATTCCCGGCGTTCCCGTCGCATCTCAAGTGGAGGCACTCTCAACAGGAAAGGCGAGAGGAACTCCATGGTCGTACCACCATTCCAAGAGTCCCCCAGATGTCTCAGTCCATTCCAGAGGAACCTCTTTGCCCTGCACTGGCTCATCTTTCACGCCGAGGATCGACTCACACCACGGTGGCACGTGGGACAGCCCTGTGGGAAAGCCTCCAGGGAAAGCCTCGAGGGAAAAGCACAGATCCTTTGATCCACGCGACAGGAAGCGTGACATTGCTGCTACAGCCTGGAAGGAAAGCGCACTTGCATGCCCCCACTCGAGCCGAGGCCTGACTCCCCTGGGGAGACTCCAGAAGTACCCAAAGATCCATGTCAGCCCCTGAGAGGAATCTTCGGTTCCGGCCCTGACTGCACACAAGGTTTTTGGCCCTGGTATCGACGGGAGAGGAATCACGAGAGGCCCCCTAGCACCTCGCATGGGGACTGGCCTCTCCTGAGGCCACCAGGGCGGGTCCCTGAGGTCCCCGTCGTAACTCGAGAACACCTGCCGCAACTCGAGAAATTCCAGGAAGTTCTCCCTTCCAGGCGAGATGAGGCCTATTTCCGATGAGGCGTCTGGAGACTAATGACACCTAACCTCTGGAACTTCGAAAGGGTCTTTCACACCCTTGCTGCAACTCAAGAAGTTCACCGCCATACCCGTCTCCACTCGAGAGGATGCACGATGGTCCCGCCCACATCCAGAGGAGCCCCGTTTCCCCCCTGGAGCTCGAGATGAGGGATCCTTTCCCTGCTTTCAACGGGAAAGAATTCCCCGCGTTCCCGTCTCATCTCAAGAGGAGGCACTCTCAACAGGAAAGGCGAGAGGAACTCCATGGTCGTACCACCATTCCAAGAGTCCCCCAGATGTCTCAGTCCATTCCAGAGGAACCTCTTTGCCCTGCACTGGCTCATCTTTCACGCCGAGGATCGACTCACACCATGGTGGCACGTGGGAAAGCCCTGTGGGAAAGCCTCGAGGGAAAGCCTCGAGGGAAAACCACAGATCCTTTGATCCACGCCACGGGAAGCGTGACATTGCTGCTACAGCCTGGAAGGAAAGCGCACGTGCATGCCCCCACTCGAGACGAGGCCTGACTCCCCTGGGGAGACTGCAGAAGTACCCAATGATCCATGTCAGCCCCTGAGAGGAATCCTCGGTTCCGGCCCTGACTCCACACAAGGTTTTTCGCCCCGGTATCGACGAGCGAGGAATCCCGAGAGGCCCCCTAGCACCTCGCATGGGGACTGGCCTCTCCTGAAGCCACCAGGGCGGGTCCCTGAGGTCCCCGTCGTAACTCGAGAACACCTGCCGCAACTCGAGAAAATCCAGGAAGTTCTCCCTTCCAGGCGAGATGAGGCCTATTTTCGATGAGGCGTCTGGAGACTAATGACACCTAACCTCTGGAACTTCGAAAGGGTCTTTCACACCCTTGCTGCAACTCAAGAAGTTCACCGCCATACCCGTCTCCACTCGAGAGGAAGCACGATGGTCCTGCCCACATCCAGAGGAGCCCCGTTTCCCCCTCGGAGCTCGAGATGAGGGATCCTTTCCCTGCTTTCAACGGGAAAGAATTCCCGGCGTTCCCGTCGCATCTCAAGAGGAGGCACTCTCAACAGGAAAGGCGAGAGGAACTCCATGGTCGTACCACCATTCCAAGCGTCCCCCAGATGTCCCAGTCCATTGCTGAGGAACCTCTTTGCCCTGCACTGGCTCATCTTTCACGCCGAGGATCGACTCACACCACGGTGGCACGTGGGACAGCCCTGTGGGAAAGCCTCCAGGGAAAGCCTCGAGGGAAAACCACAGATCCTTTGATCCACGCGACAGGAAGCGTGACATTGCTGCTACAGCCTGGAAGGAAAGCGCACTTGCATGCCCCCACTCGAGACGAGGCCTGACTCCCCTGGGGAGACTCCAGAAGTACCCAAAGATCCATGTCAGCCCCTGAGAGGAATCCTCGGTTCCGGCCCTGACTGCACACAAGGTTTTTGGCCCCGGTATCGACGGGAGAGGAATCACGAGAGGCCCCCTAGCACCTCGCATGGGGACTGGCCTCTCCTGAGGCCACCAGGGCGGGTCCCTGAGGTCCCCGTCGTAACTCGAGAACACCTGCCGCAACTCGAGAAATTCCAGGAAGTTCTCCCTTCCAGGCGAGATGAGGCCTATTTCCGATGAGGCGTCTGGAGACTAATGACACCTAACCTCTGGAACTTCGAAAGGGTCTTTCACACCCTTGCTGCTACTCAAGAAGTTCACCGCCATACCCGTCTCCACTCGAGAGGAAGCACGATGGTCCCGCCCACATCCAGAGGAGCCCCGTTTCCCCCTCGTAGCTCGAGATGAGGGACCCTTTCCCTGCTTTCAACGGGAAAGAATTCCCGGCGTTCCCGTCGCATCTCAAGAGGAGGCACTCTCAACAGGAAAGGCGAGAGGAACTCCATGGTCGTACCACCATTCCAAGAGTCCCCCAGATGTCTCAGTCCATTCCAGAGGAACCTCTTTGCCCTGCACTGGCTCATCTTTCACGCCGAGGATCGACTCACACCACGGTGGCACGTGGGACAGCCCTGTGGGAAAGCCTCGAGGGAAAGACTCGAGGGAAAACCACAGATCCTTTGATCCACGCGACGGGAAGCGAGACACTGCTGCTACAGCCTGGAAGGAAAGCGCACGTGCATTCCCCACTCGAGACGAGGCCTGACTCCCCTGGGGAGACTCCAGAAGTACCCAAAGATCCATGTCAGCCCCTGAGAGGAATCCTCGGTTCCGGCCCTGACTCCACACAAGGTTTGTGGCCCCGGTATCGACGGGAGAGGAATCCCGAGAGGCCCCCTAGCATCTCGCATGGGGACTGGCCTCTCCTGAGGCCACCAGGGCGGGTCCCTGAGGTCCCCGTCACAACTCGAGAACACCTGCCGCAACTCGAGAAAATCCAGGAAGTTCTTCCTTCCAGGCGAGATGAGGCCTATTTCCGATGAGGCGTCTGGAGACTAATGACACCTAACCTCTGGAACTTCGAAAGGGTCTTTCACACCCTTGCTGCAACTCAAGAAGTTCACCGCCATACCCGTCTCCACTCGAGAGGAAGCACGATGGTCCCGCCCACATCCAGAGGAGCCCCGTTTCCCCCTCGTAGCTCGAGATGAGGGATCCTTTCCCTGCTTTCAACGGGAAAGAATTCCCAGCGTTCCCGTTGCATCTCAAGAGGAGGCACTCTCAACAGGAAAGGCGAGAGGAACTCCATGGTCGTACCACCATTCCAAGAGTCCCCCAAATGTCTCTGTCCATTCCAGAGGAACCTCTTTGCCCTGCACTGGCTCATCTATCACGCCGAGGATCGACTCACACCACGGTGGCACGTGGGACAGCCCTGTGGGAAAGCCTCGAGGGAAAACCACAGATCCTTTGATCCACGCCACGGGAAGCGTGACATTGCTGCTACAGCCTGGAAGGAAAGCGCACGTGCATGCCCCCACTCGAGACGAGGCCTGACTCCCCTGGGGAGACTCCAGAAATACCCAAAGATCCATGTCAGCCCCTGAGAGGAATCCTCGGTTCCGGCCCTGACTCCACACAAGGTTTTTGGCCCCGGTATCGACGGGAGAGGAATCCCGAGAGGCCCCCTAGCACCTCGCATGGGGACTGGCCTCTCCTGAGGCCACCACGGCGGGTCCCTGAGGTCCCCGTCGTAACTCGAGAACACCTGCCGCAACTCGAGAAAATCCAGGAAGTTCTCCCTTCCAGGCGAGATGAGGCCTATTTCCGATGAGGCGTCTGGAGACTAATGACACCTAACCTCTGGAACTTCGAAAGGGTCTTTCACACCCTTGCTGCAACTCAAGAAGTTCACCACCATACCCGTCTCCACTCGAGAGGAAGCACGATGGTCCCGCCCACATCCAGAGGAGCCCCGTTTCCCCCTCGGAGCTCGAAATGAGGGATCCTTTCCCTGCTTTCAACGGGAAAGAATTCCCGGCGTTCCCGTCGCATCTCAAGAGGAGGCACTCTCAACAGGAAAGGCGAGAAGAACTCCATGGTCGTACCACCATTCCAAGAGTCCCCCAGATGTCTCAGTCCATTCCAGAGGAACCTCTTTGCCCTGCACTGGCTCATCTTTCACGCCGAGGATCGACTCACACCACGGTGGCACGTGGGACAGCCCTGTGGGAAAGCCTCGAGGGAAAGCCTCGAGGGAACACCACAGATCCTTTGATCCACGCGACAGGAAGCGTGACATTGCTGCTACAGCCTGGAAGGAAAGCGCACTTGCATGCCCCCACTCGAGACGAGGCCTGACTCCCCTGGGGAGACTCCAGAAGTACCCAAAGATCCATGTCAGCCCCTGAGAGGAATCCTCGGTTCCGGCCCTGACTGTACAAAAGGTTTTTGGCCCCGGTATAGACGGGAGAGAAATCCCGAGAGGCCCCCTAGCACCTCGCATGGGGACTGGCCTCTCCTGAGGCCACCAGGGCGGGTCCCTGAGGTCCCCGTCGTAACTCGAGAACACCTGCCGCAACTCGAGAAATTCCAGGAAGTTCTCCCTTCCAGGCGAGATGAGGCCTATTTCGGATGAGGCGTCTGGAGACTAATGACACCTAACCTCTGGATCTTCGAAAGGGTCTTTCACACCCTTGCTGCAACTCAAAAAGTTCACCGCCATACCCGTCTCCACTCGAGAGGAAGCACGATGGTCCCACCCACATCCAGAGGAGCCCCGTATCCCCCTCGGAGCTCGAGATGAGGGACCCTTTCCCTGCTTTCAACGGGAAAGAATCCCCGGCATTCCCGTCGCATCTCAAGAGGAGGCACTCTCAACAGGAAAGGCGAGAGGAACTCCATGGTCGTACCACCATTCCAAGAGTGCCCCAGATGTCTCAGTCCATTCCAGAGGAACCTCTTTGCCCTGCACTGGCTCATCTTTCACGCCGAGGATCGACTCACACCACGGTGGCACGTGGGACAGCCCTGTGGGAAAGCCTCGAGGGAAAGCCTCGAGGGAAAACCACAGATCCTTTGATCCACGCGACGGGAAGCGAGACACTGCTGCTACAGCCTGGAAGGAAAGCGCACGTGCATTCCCCACTCGAGACGAGGCCTGACTCCCCTGGGGAGACTCCAGAAGTACCCAAAGATCCATGTCAGCCCCTGAGAGGAATCCTCGGTTCCGGCCCTGACTCCAGACAAGGTTTGTGGCCCCGGTATCGACGGGAGAGGAATCCCGAGAGGCCCCCTAGCATCTCGCATGGGGACTGGCCTCTCCTGAGGCCACCAGGGCGGGTCCCTGAGGTCCCCGTCATAACTCGAGAACACCTGCCGCAACTCGAGAAAATCCAGGAAGTTCTCCCTTCCAGGCGAGATGAGGCCTATTTCCGATGAGGCGTCTGGAGACTAATGACACCTAACCTCTGGAACTTCGAAAGGGTCTTTCACACCCTTGCTGCAACTCAAGAAGTTCACCGCCATACCCGTCTCCACTCGAGAGGAAGCACGATGGTCCCGCCCACATCCAGAGGAGCCCCGTTTCCCCCTCGGAGCTCGAGATGAGGGATCCTTTCCCTGCTTTCAACGGGAAAGAATTCCCGGCGTTCCCGTCGCATCTCAAGAGTAGGCACTCTCAACAGGAAAGGCGAGAGGAACTCCATGGTCGTACCACCATTCCAAGAGTCCCCCAGATGTCTCAGTCCATTCCAGAGGAACGTCTTTGCCCTGCACTGGCTCATCTTTCACGCCGAGGATCGACTCACACCACGGTGGCACGTGGGACAGCCCTGTGGGAAAGCCTCGAGGGAAAGACTCGAGGGAAAACCACAGATCCTTTGATCCACGCGACGGGAAGCGAGACACTGCTGCTACAGCCTGGGAGGAAAGCGCATGTGCATTCCCCACTCGAGACGAGGCCTGACTCCCCTGGGGAGACTCCAGAAGTACCCAAAGATCCATGTCAGCCCCTGAGAGGAATCCTCGGTTCTGGCCCTGACTCCACACAAGGTTTGTGGCCCCGGTATCGACGGGAGAGGAATCCCGAGAGGCCCCCTAGCATCTCGCATGGGGACTGGCCTCTCCTGAGGCCACCAGGGCGGGTCCCTGAGGTCCCCGTCACAACTCGAGAACACCTGCCGCAACTCGAGAAAATCCAGGAAGTTCTTCCTTCCAGGCGAGATGAGGCCTATTTCCGATGAGGCGTCTGGAGACTAATGACACCTAACCTCTGGAACTTCGAAATGGTCTTTCACACCCTTGCTGCAACTCAAGAAGTTCACCGCCATACCCGTCTGCACTCGAGAGGAAGCACGATGGTACCGCCCACATCCAGAGGAGCCCCGTTTCCCCCTCGGAGCTCGAGATGAGGGATCCTTTCCCTGCTTTCAACGGGAAAGAATTCCCAGCGTTCCCGTTGCATCTCAAGAGGAGGCACTCTCAACAGGAAAGGCGATAGGAACTCCATGGTCGTACCACCATTCCAAGAGTCCCCCAAATGTCTCTGTCCATTCCAGAGGAACCTCTTTGCCCTGCACTGGCTCATCTATCACGCCGAGGATCGACTCACACCACGGTAGAACGTGGGACAGCCCTGTGGGAAAGCCTCGAGGGAAAACCACAGATCCTTTGATCCACGCCACGGGAAGCGTGACATTGCTGCTACAGCCTGGAAGGAAAGCGCACGTGCATGCCCCCACTCGAGACGAGGCCTGACTCCCCTGGGGAGACTCCAGAAATACCCAAAGATCCATGTCAGCCCCTGAGAGGAATCCTCGGTTCCGGCCCTGACTCCACACAAGGTTTTTGGCCCCGGTATCGACGGGAGAGGAATCCCGAGAGGCCCCCTAGCACCTCGCATGGGGACTGGCCTCTCCTGAGGCCACCACGGCGGGTCCCTGAGGTCCCCGTCGTAACTCGAGAACACCTGCCGCAACTCGAGAAAATCCAGGAAGTTCTCCCTTCCAGGCGAGATGAGGCCTATTTCCGATGAGGCGTCTGGAGACTAATGACACCTAACCTCTGGAACTTCGAAAGGGTCTTTCACACCCTTGCTGCAACTCAAGAAGTTCACCACCATACCCGTCTCCACTCGAGAGGAAGCACGATGGTCCCGCCCACATCCAGAGAAGCCCCGTTTCCCCCTCGGAGCTCGAAATGAGGGATCCTTTCCCTGCTTTCAACGGGAAAGAATTCCCGGCGTTCCCGTCGCATCTCAAGAGGAGGCACTCTCAACAGGAAAGGCGAAAAGAACTCCATGGTCGTACCACCATTCCAAGAGTCCCCCAGATGTCTCAGTCCATTCCAGAGGAACCTCTTTGCCCTGCACTGGCTCATCTTTCACGCCGAGGATCGACTCACACCACGGTGGCACGTGGGACAGCCCTGTGGGAAAGCCTCGAGGGAAAGCCTCGAGGGAACACCACAGATCCTTTGATCCACGCGACAGGAAGCGTGACATTGCTGCTACAGCCTGGAAGGAAAGCGCACTTGCATGCCCCCACTCGAGACGAGGCCTGACTCCCCTGGGGAGACTCCAGAAGTACCCAAAGATCCATGTCAGCCCCTGAGAGGAATCCTCGGTTCCGGCCCTGACTGCACAAAAGGTTTTTGGCCCCGGTATAGACGGGAGAGAAATCCCGAGAGGCACCCTAGCACCTCGCATGGGGACTGGCCTCTCCTGAGGCCACCAGGGCGGGTCCCTGAGGTCCCCGTCGTAACTCGAGAACACCTGCCGCAACTCGAGAAATTCCAGGAAGTTCTCCCTTCCAGGCGAGATGAGGCCTATTTCGGATGAGGCGTCTGGAGACTAATGACACCTAACCTCTGGATCTTCGAAAGGGTCTTTCACACCCTTGCTGCAACTCAAGAAGTTCACCGCCATACCCGTCTCCACTCGAGAGGAAGCACGATGGTCCCACCCACATCCAGAGGAGCCCCGTATCCCCCTCGGAGCTCGAGATGAGGGACCCTTTCCCTGCTTTCAACGGGAAAGAATCCCCGGCATTCCCATCGCATCTCAAGAGGAGGCACTCTCAACAGGAAAGGCGAGAGGAACTCCATGGTCGTACCACCATTCCAAGAGTGCCCCAGATGTCTCAGTCCATTCCAGAGGAACCTCTTTGCCCTGCACTGGCTCATCTTTCACGCCGAGGATCGACTCACACCACGGTGGCACGTGGGACAGCCCTGTGGGAAAGCCTCGAGGGAAAGCCTCGAGGGAAAACCACAGATCCTTTGATCCACGCGACGGGAAGCGAGACACTGCTGCTACAGCCTGGAAGGAAAGCGCACGTGCATTCCCCACTCGAGACGAGGCCTGACTCCCCTGGGGAGACTCCAGAAGTACCCAAAGATCCATGTCAGCCCCTGAGAGGAATCCTCGGTTCCGGCCCTGACTCCAGACAAGGTTTGTGGCCCCGGTATCGACGGGAGAGGAATCCCGAGAGGCCCCCTAGCATCTCGCATGGGGACTGGCCTCTCCTGAGGCCACCAGGGCGGGTCCCTGAGGTCCCTGTCATAACTCGAGAACACCTGCCGCAACTCGAGAAAATCCAGGAAGTTCTCCCTTCCAGGCGAGATGAGGCCTATTTCCGATGAGGCGTCTGGAGACTAATGACACCTAACCTCTGGAACTTCGAAAGGGTCTTTCACACCCTTGCTGCAACTCAAGAAGTTCACCGCCATACCCGTCTCCACTCGAGAGGAAGCACGATGGTCCCGCCCACATCCAGAGGAGCCCCGTTTCCCCCTCGGAGCTCGAGATGAGGGATCCTTTCCCTGCTTTCAACGGGAAAGAATTCCCAGCGTTCCCGTTGCATCTCAAGAGGAGGCACTCTCAACAGGAAAGGCGAGAGGAACTCCATGGTCGTACCACCATTCCAAGAGTCCCCCAAATGTCTCTGTCCATTCCAGAGGAACCTCTTTGCCCTGCACTGGCTCATCTTTCACGCCGAGGATGGACTCACACCACGGTGGCACGTGGGACAGCCCTGTGGGAAAGCCTCTAGGGAAAACCACAGATCCTTTGATCCACGCCACGGGAAGCGTGACTTTGCTGCTACAGCCTGGAAGGAAAGCGCACGTGCATGCCCCCACTCGAGACGAGGCCTGACTCCCCTGGGGAGACTCCAGAAATACCCAAAGATCCATGTCAGCCCCTGAGAGGAATCCTCGGTTCCGGCCCTGACTCCACACAAGGTTTTTGGCCCCGGTATCGACGGGAGAGGAATCCCGAGAGGCCCCCTAGCACCTCGCATGGGGACTGGCCTCTCCTGAGGCCACCACGGCGGGTCCCTGAGGTCCCCGTCATAACTCGAGAACACCTGCCGCAACTCGAGAAAATCCAGCAAGTTCTCCCTTCCAGGCGAGATGAGGCCTATTTCCGATGAGGCGTCTGGAGACTAATGACACCTAACCTCTGGAACTTCGAAAGGGTCTTTCACACCCTTAATGCAACTCAAGAAGTTCACCACCATACCCGTCTCCACTCGAGAGGAAGCACGATGGTCCCGCCCACTTCCAGAGGAGCCCCGTTTCCCCCTCGGAGATCGAGATGAGGGATCCTTTCCCTGCTTACAACGGGAAAGAATTCCTGGCGTTCCCGTCGCATCTCAAGAGGAGGCACTCTCAACAGGAAAGTCGAGAGGAACTCCATGGTCGAACCACCATGCCAAGAGTCCCCCATATGTCTCAGTCCATTCCAGAGGAACCTCTTTGCCCTGCACTGGCTCATCTTTCACGCCGAGGATCGACTCACACCACGGTGGCACGTGGGACAGCCCTGTGGGAAAGCCTCGAGGGAAAGCCTCGAGGGAAAACCACAGATCCTTTGATCCACGCGAAGGGAAGCGTGACACTGCTGCTACAGCCTGGAAGGAATGCGTACGTGCATGCCCCCACTCGAGACGAGGCCTGACTCCCCTGGGGAGACTCCAGAAGTACCCAAAGATCCATGTCATCCCCTGAGAGGAAACTTCGGTTCCGACCCTGACTCCAACAAGGTTTTTGGCCCCGGTATCGACGGGAGAGGAATACCGAGAGGCCCCCTAGCAACTCGCATGGGGACTGGCCTCTCCTGAGGCCACCAGGGCGGGTCCCTGAGGTCCCCGTCGTAACTCGAGAACACCTGCCGCTACTCGAGAAAATCCAGGAAGTTCTCCCTTCCAGGCGAGATGAGGCCTATTTGCGATGAGGCGTCTGGAGACTAATGACACCTAACCTCTGGAACTTCGAAAGGGTCTTTCACACCCTTGCTGCAACTCAAGAATTTCACCGCCATACCCGTCTCCACTCGAGGAAGCACGATGGTCCCGCCCACATCCAGAGGAGCCCCGTTTCCCCCTCGTAGCTCGAGATGAGGGATCCTTTCCCTGCTTTCAACGGGAAAGAATTCCCGGCGTTCCCGTTGCATCTCAAGAGGAGGCACTCTCAACAGGAAAGGCGAGAGGAACTCCATGGTCGTACCACCATTCCAAGAGTCCCCCAAATGTCTCTGTCCATTCCAGAGGAACCTCTTTGCCCTGCACTGGCTCATCTATCACGCCGAGGATCGACTCACACCACGGTGGCACGTGGGACAGCCCTGTGGGAAAGCCTCTAGGGAAAACCACAGATCCTTTGATCCACGCCACGGGAAGCGTGACTTTGCTGCTACAGCCTGGAAGGAAAGCGCACGTGCATGCCCCCACTCGAGACGAGGCCTGACTCCCCTGGAGAGACTCCAGAAATACCCAAAGATCCATGTCAGCCCCTGAGAGGAATCCTCGGTTCCGGCCCTGACTCCACACAAGGTTTTAGGCCCCGGTATCGACGGGAGAGGAATCCCGAGAGGCCCCCTAGCACCTCGCATGGGGACTGGCCTCTCCTGAGGCCACCACGGCGGGTCCCTGAGGTCCCCGTCGTAACTCGAGAACACCTGCCGCAACTCGAGAAAATCCAGCAAGTTCTCCCTTCCAGGCGAGATGAGGCCTATTTCCGATGAGGCGTCTGGAGACTAATGACACCTAACCTCTGGAACTTCGAAAGGGTCTTTCACACCCTTAATGCAACTCAAGAAGTTCACCACCATACCCGTCTCCACTCGAGAGGAAGCACGATGGTCCCGCCCACATCCAGAGGAGCCCCGTTTCCCCCTCGGAGATCGAAATGAGGGATCCTTTCCCTGCTTTCAACGGGAAAGAATTCCCGGCGTTCCCGTCGCATCCCAAGAGGAGGCACTCTCAACAGGAAAGGCGAGAGGAACTCCATGGTCGTACCACCATTCCAAGAGTCCCCCAAATGTCTCTGTCCATTCCAGAGGAACCTCTTTGCCCTGCACTGGCTCATCTATCACGCCGAGGATCGACTCACACCACGGTGGCACGTGGGACAGCCCTGTGGGAAAGCCTCGAGGGAAAACCACAGATCCTTTGATCCACGCCACGGGAAGCGTGACATTGCTGCTACAGCCTGGAAGGAAAGCGCACGTGCATGCCCCCACTCGAGACGAGGCCTGACTCCCCTGGGGAGACTCCAGAAATACCCAAAGATCCATGTCAGCCCCTGAGAGGAATCCTCGGTTCCGGCCCTGACTCCACACAAGGTTTTTGGCCCCGGTATCGACGGGAGAGGAATCCCGAGAGGCCCCCTAGCACCTCGCATGGGGACTGGCCTCTCCTGAGGCCACCACGGCGGGTCCCTGAGGTCCCCGTCGTAACTCGAGAACACCTGCCGCAACTCGAGAAAATCCAGGAAGTTCTCCCTTCCAGGCGAGATGAGGCCTATTTCCGATGAGGCGTCTGGAGACTAATGACACCTAACCTCTGGAACTTCGAAAGGGTCTTTCACACCCTTGCTGCAACTCAAGAAGTTCACCGCCATACCCGTCTCCACTCGATAGGAAGCACGATGGTCCCGCCCACATCCAGAGGAGCCCGGTTTCCCCCTCGTAGCTCGAGATGAGGGATCCTTTCCCTGCTTACAACGGGAAAGAATTCCTGGCGTTCCCGTCGCATCTCAAGAGGAGGCACTCTCAACAGGAAAGTCGAGAGGAACTCCATGGTCGAACCACCATGCCAAGAGTCCCCCATATGTCTCAGTCCATTCCAGAGGAACCTCTTTGCCCTGCACTGGCTCATCTTTCACGCCGAGGATCGACTCACACCACGGTGGCACGTGGGACAGCCCTGTGGGAAAGCCTCGAGGGAAAGCCTCGAGGGAAAACCACAGATCCTTTGATCCACGCGAAGGGAAGCGTGACACTGCTGCTACAGCCTGGAAGGAATGCGTACGTGCATGCCCCCACTCGAGACGAGGCCTGACTCCCCTGGGGAGACTCCAGAAGTACCCAAAGATCCATGTCATCCCCTGAGAGGAAACTTCGGTTCCGACCCTGACTCCAACAAGGTTTTTGGCCCCGGTATCGACGGGAGAGGAATACCGAGAGGCCCCCTAGCAACTCGCATGGGGACTGGCCTCTCCTGAGGCCACCAGGGCGGGTCCCTGAGGTCCCCGTCGTAACTCGAGAACACCTGCCGCTACTCGAGAAAATCCAGGAAGTTCTCCCTTCCAGGCGAGATGAGGCCTATTTGCGATGAGGCGTCTGGAGACTAATGACACCTAACCTCTGGAACTTCGAAAGGGTCTTTCACACCCTTGCTGCAACTCAAGAAGTTCACCGCCATACCCGTCTCCACTCGAGGAAGCACGATGGTCCCGCCCACATCCAGAGGAGCCCCGTTTCCCCCTCGTAGCTCGAGATGAGGGATCCTTTCCCTGCTTTCAACGGGAAAGAATTCCCGGCGTTCCCGTTGCATCTCAAGAGGAGGCACTCTCAACAGGAAAGGCGAGAGGAACTCCATGGTCGTACCACCATTCCAAGAGTCCCCCAAATGTCTCTGTCCATTCCAGAGGAACCTCTTTGCCCTGCACTGGCTCATCTATCACGCCGAGGATCGACTCACACCACGGTGGCACGTGGGACAGCCCTGTGGGAAAGCCTCTAGGGAAAACCACAGATCCTTTGATCCACGCCACGGGAAGCGTGACTTTGCTGCTACAGCCTGGAAGGAAAGCGCACGTGCATGCCCCCACTCGAGACGAGGCCTGACTCCCCTGGAGAGACTCCAGAAATACCCAAAGATCCATGTCAGCCCCTGAGAGGAATCCTCGGTTCCGGCCCTGACTCCACACAAGGTTTTAGGCCCCGGTATCGACGGGAGAGGAATCCCGAGAGGCCCCCTAGCACCTCGCATGGGGACTGGCCTCTCCTGAGGCCACCACGGCGGGTCCCTGAGGTCCCCGTCGTAACTCGAGAACACCTGCCGCAACTCGAGAAAATCCAGCAAGTTCTCCCTTCCAGGCGAGATGAGGCCTATTTCCGATGAGGCGTCTGGAGACTAATGACACCTAACCTCTGGAACTTCGAAAGGGTCTTTCACACCCTTAATGCAACTCAAGAAGTTCACCACCATACCCGTCTCCACTCGAGAGGAAGCACGATGGTCCCGCCCACATCCAGAGGAGCCCCGTTTCCCCCTCGGAGATCGAAATGAGGGATCCTTTCCCTGCTTTCAACGGGAAAGAATTCCCGGCGTTCCCGTCGCATCCCAAGAGGAGGCACTCTCAACAGGAAAGGCGAGAGGAACTCCATGGTCGTACCACCATTCCAAGAGTCCCCCAAATGTCTCTGTCCATTCCAGAGGAACCTCTTTGCCCTGCACTGGCTCATCTATCACGCCGAGGATCGACTCACACCACGGTGGCACGTGGGACAGCCCTGTGGGAAAGCCTCGAGGGAAAACCACAGATCCTTTGATCCACGCCACGGGAAGCGTGACATTGCTGCTACAGCCTGGAAGGAAAGCGCACGTGCATGCCCCCACTCGAGACGAGGCCTGACTCCCCTGGGGAGACTCCAGAAATACCCAAAGATCCATGTCAGCCCCTGAGAGTAATCCTCGGTTCCGGCCCTGACTCCACACAAGGTTTTTGGCCCCGGTATCGACGGGAGAGGAATCCCGAGAGGCCCCCTAGCACCTCGCATGGGGACTGGCCTCTCCTGAGGCCACCACGGCGGGTCCCTGAGGTCCCCGTCGTAACTCGAGAACACCTGCCGCAACTCGAGAAAATCCAGGAAGTTCTCCCTTCCAGGCGAGATGAGGCCTATTTCCGATGAGGCGTCTGGAGACTAATGACACCTAACCTCTGGAACTTCGAAAGGGTCTTTCACACCCTTGCTGCAACTCAAGAAGTTCACCACCATACCCGTCTCCACTCGAGAGGAAGCACGATGGTCCCGCCCACATCCAGAGGAGCCCCGTTTCCCCCTCGGAGCTCGAAATGAGGGATCCTTTCCCTGCTTTCAACGGGAAAGAATTCCCGGCGTTCCCGTCGCATCTCAAGAGGAGGCACTCTCAACAGGAAAGGCGAGAAGAACTCCATGGTCGTACCACCATTCCAAGAGTCCCCCAGATGTCTCAGTCCATTCCAGAGGAACCTCTTTGCCCTGCACTGGCTCATCTTTCACGCCGAGGATCGACTCACACCACGGTGGCACGTGGGACAGCCCTGTGGGAAAGCCTCGAGGGAAAGCCTCGAGGGAACACCACAGATCCTTTGATCCACGCGACAGGAAGCGTGACATTGCTGCTACAGCCTGGAAGGAAAGCGCACTTGCATGCCCCCACTCGAGACGAGGCCTGACTCCCCTGGGGAGACTCCAGAAGTACCCAAAGATCCATGTCAGCCCCTGAGAGGAATCCTCGGTTCCGGCCCTGACTGTACAAAAGGTTTTTGGCCCCGGTATAGACGGGAGAGAAATCCCGAGAGGCCCCCTAGCACCTCGCATGGGGACTGGCCTCTCCTGAGGCCACCAGGGCGGGTCCCTGAGGTCCCCGTCGTAACTCGAGAACACCTGCCGCAACTCGAGAAATTCCAGGAAGTTCTCCCTTCCAGGCGAGATGAGGCCTATTTCGGATGAGGCGTCTGGAGACTAATGACACCTAACCTCTGGATCTTCGAAAGGGTCTTTCACACCCTTGCTGCAACTCAAAAAGTTCACCGCCATACCCGTCTCCACTCGAGAGGAAGCACGATGGTCCCACCCACATCCAGAGGAGCCCCGTATCCCCCTCGGAGCTCGAGATGAGGGACCCTTTCCCTGCTTTCAACGGGAAAGAATCCCCGGCATTCCCGTCGCATCTCAAGAGGAGGCACTCTCAACAGGAAAGGCGAGAGGAACTCCATGGTCGTACCACCATTCCAAGAGTGCCCCAGATGTCTCAGTCCATTCCAGAGGAACCTCTTTGCCCTGCACTGGCTCATCTTTCACGCCGAGGATCGACTCACACCACGGTGGCACGTGGGACAGCCCTGTGGGAAAGCCTCGAGGGAAAGCCTCGAGGGAAAACCACAGATCCTTTGATCCACGCGACGGGAAGCGAGACACTGCTGCTACAGCCTGGAAGGAAAGCGCACGTGCATTCCCCACTCGAGACGAGGCCTGACTCCCTGGGGAGACTCCAGAAGTACCCAAAGATCCATGTCAGCCCCTGAGAGGAATCCTCGGTTCCGGCCCTGACTCCAGACAAGGTTTGTGGCCCCGGTATCGACGGGAGAGGAATCCCGAGAGGCCCCCTAGCATCTCGCATGGGGACTGGCCTCTCCTGAGGCCACCAGGGCGGGTCCCTGAGGTCCCCGTCATAACTCGAGAACACCTGCCGCAACTCGAGAAAATCCAGGAAGTTCTCCCTTCCAGGCGAGATGAGGCCTATTTCCGATGAGGCGTCTGGAGACTAATGACACCTAACCTCTGGAACTTCGAAAGGGTCTTTCACACCCTTGCTGCAACTCAAGAAGTTCACCGCCATACCCGTCTCCACTCGAGAGGAAGCACGATGGTCCCGCCCACATCCAGAGGAGCCCCGTTTCCCCCTCAGAGCTCGAGATGAGGGATCCTTTCCCTGCTTTCAACGGGAAAGAATTCCCGGCATTCCCGTCGCATCTCAAGAGGAGGCACTCTCAACAGGAAAGGCGAGAGGAACTCCATGGTCGTACCACCATTCCAAGAGTCCCCCAGATGTCTCAGTCCATTCCAGAGGAACCTCTTTGCCCTGCACTGGCTCATCTTTCACGCCGAGGATCGACTCACACCACGGTGGCACGTGGGACAGCCCTGTGGGAAAGCCTCGAGGGAAAACCACAGATCCTTTGATCCACGCGACGGGAAGCGTGACATTGCTGCTAGAGCCTGGAAGGAAAGCACACGTGCATGCCCCCACTCGAGACGAGGCCTGACTCCCCTGGGGAGACTCCAGAAGTACCCAAAGATCCATGTCAGCCCCTGAGAGGAATCCTCGGTTCTGGCCTTGAATCCACACAAGGTTTTTGGCCCCGGTATCGACAGGAGAGGAATCCCGAGAGGCCCCCTAGCAACTCGCATGGGGACTGGCCTCTCCTGAGGCCACCAGGGCGGGTCCCTGAGGTCCCCGTCGTAACACGAGAACACCTGCCGCAACTCGAGAAAATCCAGGATGTTCTCCCTTCCAGGCGAGATGAGGCCTATTTCCGATGAGGCGTCTGGAGACTAATGACACCTAACCTCTGGAACTTCGAAAGGGTCTTTCACACCCTTGCTGCAACTCAAGAAGTTCACCGCCATACCCGTCTCCACTCGAGAGGAAGCACGATGGTCCCGCCCACATCCAGAGGAGCCCCGTTTCCCCCCTGGAGCTCGAGATGAGGGATCCTTTCCCTGCATTCAACGGGAAAGAATTCCCGGCGTTCCCGTCTCATCTCAAGAGGAGGCACTCTCAACAGGAAAGGCGAGAGGAACTCCATGGTCGTACCACCATTCCAAGAGTCCCCCAGATGTCTCAGCCCATTCCAGAGGAACCTCTTTACCCTGCACTGGCTCATCTTTCACGCCGAGGATCGACTCACACCACGGTGGCACGTGGAACAGCCCTGTGGGAAAGCCTCGAGGGAAAGCCTCGAGGGAAAACCACAGATCCTTTGATCCACGCCACGGGAAGCGTGACATTGCTGCTACAGCCTGGAAGGAAAGCGCACGTGCATGCCCCCACTCGAGACGAGGCCTGACTCCCCTGGGGAGACTCCAGAAGTACCCAAAGATCCATGTCAGCCCCTGAGAGGAATCCTCGGTTCCGGCCCTGACTCCACACAAGGTTTTTGGCCCCGGTATCGACGGGAGAGGAATCCCGAGAGGCCCCCTAGCACCTCGCATGGGGACTGGCCTCTCCTGAGGCCACCAGGGCGGGTCCCTGAGGTCCCCGTCGTAAATCGATAACACCTGCCGCATCTCGAGAAAATCCAGGAAGTTCTCCCTTCCAGGCGAGATGAGGCCTATTTTCGATGAGGCGTCTGGAGACTAATGACACCTAACCTCTGGAACTTCGAAAGGGTCTTTCACACCCTTGCTGCAACTCAAGAAGTTCACCGCCATACCCGTCTCCACTCGAGAGGAAGCACGATGGTCCCGCCCACATCCAGAGGAGCCCCGTTTCCCCCTCGTAGCTCGAGATGAGGGATCCTTTCCCTGCTTTCAACGGGAAAGAATTCCCGGCGTTCCCGTCGCATCTCAAGTGGAGGCACTCTCAACAGGAAAGGCGAGAGGAACTCCATGGTCGTACCACCATTCCAAGAGTCGCCCAGATGTCTCAGTCCATTCCAGAGGAACCTCTTTGCCCTGCACTGGCTCATCTTTCACGCCGAGGATCGACTCACACCACGGTGGCACGTGGGACAGCCCTGTGGGAAAGCCTCCAGGGAAAGCCTCGAGGGAAAAGCACAGATCCTTTGATCCACGCGACAGGAAGCGTGACATTGCTGCTACAGCCTGGAAGGAAAGCGCACTTGCATGCCCCCACTCGAGCCGAGGCCTGACTCCCCTGGGGAGACTCCAGAAGTACCCAAAGATCCATGTCAGCCCCTGAGAGGAATCTTCGGTTCCGGCCCTGACTGCACACAAGGTTTTTGGCCCTGGTATCGACGGGAGAGGAATCACGAGAGGCCCCCTAGCACCTCGCATGGGGACTGGCCTCTCCTGAGGCCACCAGGGCGGGTCCCTGAGGTCCCCGTCGTAACTCGAGAACACCTGCCGCAACTCGAGAAATTCCAGGAAGTTCTCCCTTCCAGGCGAGATGAGGCCTATTTCCGATGAGGCGTCTGGAGACTAATGACACCTAACCTCTGGAACTTCGAAAGGGTCTTTCACACCCTTGCTGCAACTCAAGAAGTTCACCGCCATACCCGTCTCCACTCGAGAGGATGCACGATGGTCCCGCCCACATCCAGAGGAGCCCCGTTTCCCCCCTGGAGCTCGAGATGAGGGATCCTTTCCCTGCTTTCAACGGGAAAGAATTCCCCGCGTTCCCGTCTCATCTCAAGAGGAGGCACTCTCAACAGGAAAGGCGAGAGGAACTCCATGGTCGTACCACCATTCCAAGAGTCCCCCAGATGTCTCAGTCCATTCCAGAGGAACCTCTTTGCCCTGCACTGGCTCATCTTTCACGCCGAGGATCGACTCACACCATGGTGGCACGTGGGAAAGCCCTGTGGGAAAGCCTCGAGGGAAAGCCTCGAGGGAAAACCACAGATCCTTTGATCCACGCCACGGGAAGCGTGACATTGCTGCTACAGCCTGGAAGGAAAGCGCACGTGCATGCCCCCACTCGAGACGAGGCCTGACTCCCCTGGGGAGACTGCAGAAGTACCCAATGATCCATGTCAGCCCCTGAGAGGAATCCTCGGTTCCGGCCCTGACTCCACACAAGGTTTTTCGCCCCGGTATCGACGAGCGAGGAATCCCGAGAGGCCCCCTAGCACCTCGCATGGGGACTGGCCTCTCCTGAAGCCACCAGGGCGGGTCCCTGAGGTCCCCGTCGTAACTCGAGAACACCTGCCGCAACTCGAGAAAATCCAGGAAGTTCTCCCTTCCAGGCGAGATGAGGCCTATTTTCGATGAGGCGTCTGGAGACTAATGACACCTAACCTCTGGAACTTCGAAAGGGTCTTTCACACCCTTGCTGCAACTCAAGAAGTTCACCGCCATACCCGTCTCCACTCGAGAGGAAGCACGATGGTCCTGCCCACATCCAGAGGAGCCCCGTTTCCCCCTCGGAGCTCGAGATGAGGGATCCTTTCCCTGCTTTCAACGGGAAAGAATTCCCGGCGTTCCCGTCGCATCTCAAGAGGAGGCACTCTCAACAGGAAAGGCGAGAGGAACTCCATGGTCGTACCACCATTCCAAGCGTCCCCCAGATGTCCCAGTCCATTGCTGAGGAACCTCTTTGCCCTGCACTGGCTCATCTTTCACGCCGAGGATCGACTCACACCACGGTGGCACGTGGGACAGCCCTGTGGGAAAGCCTCCAGGGAAAGCCTCGAGGGAAAACCACAGATCCTTTGATCCACGCGACAGGAAGCGTGACATTGCTGCTACAGCCTGGAAGGAAAGCGCACTTGCATGCCCCCACTCGAGACGAGGCCTGACTCCCCTGGGGAGACTCCAGAAGTACCCAAAGATCCATGTCAGCCCCTGAGAGGAATCCTCGGTTCCGGCCCTGACTGCACACAAGGTTTTTGGCCCCGGTATCGACGGGAGAGGAATCACGAGAGGCCCCCTAGCACCTCGCATGGGGACTGGCCTCTCCTGAGGCCACCAGGGCGGGTCCCTGAGGTCCCCGTCGTAACTCGAGAACACCTGCCGCAACTCGAGAAATTCCAGGAAGTTCTCCCTTCCAGGCGAGATGAGGCCTATTTCCGATGAGGCGTCTGGAGACTAATGACACCTAACCTCTGGAACTTCGAAAGGGTCTTTCACACCCTTGCTGCAACTCAAGAAGTTCACCGCCATACCCGTCTCCACTCGAGAGGAAGCACGATGGTCCCGCCCACATCCAGAGGAGCCCCGTTTCCCCCTCGTAGCTCGAGATGAGGGACCCTTTCCCTGCTTTCAACGGGAAAGAATTCCCGGCGTTCCCGTCGCATCTCAAGAGGAGGCACTCTCAACAGGAAAGGCGAGAGGAACTCCATGGTCGTACCACCATTCCAAGAGTCCCCCAGATGTCTCAGTCCATTCCAGAGGAACCTCTTTGCCCTGCACTGGCTCATCTTTCACGCCGAGGATCGACTCACACCACGGTGGCACGTGGGACAGCCCTGTGGGAAAGCCTCGAGGGAAAGACTCGAGGGAAAACCACAGATCCTTTGATCCACGCGACGGGAAGCGAGACACTGCTGCTACAGCCTGGAAGGAAAGCGCACGTGCATTCCCCACTCGAGACGAGGCCTGACTCCCCTGGGGAGACTCCAGAAGTACCCAAAGATCCATGTCAGCCCCTGAGAGGAATCCTCGGTTCCGGCCCTGACTCCACACAAGGTTTGTGGCCCCGGTATCGACGGGAGAGGAATCCCGAGAGGCCCCCTAGCATCTCGCATGGGGACTGGCCTCTCCTGAGGCCACCAGGGCGGGTCCCTGAGGTCCCCGTCACAACTCGAGAACACCTGCCGCAACTCGAGAAAATCCAGGAAGTTCTTCCTTCCAGGCGAGATGAGGCCTATTTCCGATGAGGCGTCTGGAGACTAATGACACCTAACCTCTGGAACTTCGAAAGGGTCTTTCACACCCTTGCTGCAACTCAAGAAGTTCACCGCCATACCCGTCTCCACTCGAGAGGAAGCACGATGGTCCCGCCCACATCCAGAGGAGCCCCGTTTCCCCCTCGTAGCTCGAGATGAGGGATCCTTTCCCTGCTTTCAACGGGAAAGAATTCCCAGCGTTCCCGTTGCATCTCAAGAGGAGGCACTCTCAACAGGAAAGGCGAGAGGAACTCCATGGTCGTACCACCATTCCAAGAGTCCCCCAAATGTCTCTGTCCATTCCAGAGGAACCTCTTTGCCCTGCACTGGCTCATCTATCACGCCGAGGATCGACTCACACCACGGTGGCACGTGGGACAGCCCTGTGGGAAAGCCTCGAGGGAAAACCACAGATCCTTTGATCCACGCCACGGGAAGCGTGACATTGCTGCTACAGCCTGGAAGGAAAGCGCACGTGCATGCCCCCACTCGAGACGAGGCCTGACTCCCCTGGGGAGACTCCAGAAATACCCAAAGATCCATGTCAGCCCCTGAGAGGAATCCTCGGTTCCGGCCCTGACTCCACACAAGGTTTTTGGCCCCGGTATCGACGGGAGAGGAATCCCGAGAGGCCCCCTAGCACCTCGCATGGGGACTGGCCTCTCCTGAGGCCACCACGGCGGGTCCCTGAGGTCCCCGTCGTAACTCGAGAACACCTGCCGCAACTCGAGAAAATCCAGGAAGTTCTCCCTTCCAGGCGAGATGAGGCCTATTTCCGATGAGGCGTCTGGAGACTAATGACACCTAACCTCTGGAACTTCGAAAGGGTCTTTCACACCCTTGCTGCAACTCAAGAAGTTCACCACCATACCCGTCTCCACTCGAGAGGAAGCACGATGGTCCCGCCCACATCCAGAGGAGCCCCGTTTCCCCCTCGGAGCTCGAAATGAGGGATCCTTTCCCTGCTTTCAACGGGAAAGAATTCCCGGCGTTCCCGTCGCATCTCAAGAGGAGGCACACTCAACAGGAAAGGCGAGAAGAACTCCATGGTCGTACCACCATTCCAAGAGTCCCCCAGATGTCTCAGTCCATTCCAGAGGAACCTCTTTGCCCTGCACTGGCTCATCTTTCACGCCGAGGATCGACTCACACCACGGTGGCACGTGGGACAGCCCTGTGGGAAAGCCTCGAGGGAAAGCCTCGAGGGAACACCACAGATCCTTTGATCCACGCGACAGGAAGCGTGACATTGCTGCTACAGCCTGGAAGGAAAGCGCACTTGCATGCCCCCACTCGAGACGAGGCCTGACTCCCCTGGGGAGACTCCAGAAGTACCCAAAGATCCATGTCAGCCCCTGAGAGGAATCCTCGGTTCCGGCCCTGACTGTACAAAAGGTTTTTGGCCCCGGTATAGACGGGAGAGAAATCCCGAGAGGCCCCCTAGCACCTCGCATGGGGACTGGCCTCTCCTGAGGCCACCAGGGCGGGTCCCTGAGGTCCCCGTCGTAACTCGAGAACACCTGCCGCAACTCGAGAAATTCCAGGAAGTTCTCCCTTCCAGGCGAGATGAGGCCTATTTCGGATGAGGCGTCTGGAGACTAATGACACCTAACCTCTGGATCTTCGAAAGGGTCTTTCACACCCTTGCTGCAACTCAAAAAGTTCACCGCCATACCCGTCTCCACTCGAGAGGAAGCACGATGGTCCCACCCACATCCAGAGGAGCCCCGTATCCCCCTCGGAGCTCGAGATGAGGGACCCTTTCCCTGCTTTCAACGGGAAAGAATCCCCGGCATTCCCGTCGCATCTCAAGAGGAGGCACTCTCAACAGGAAAGGCGAGAGGAACTCCATGGTCGTACCACCATTCCAAGAGTGCCCCAGATGTCTCAGTCCATTCCAGAGGAACCTCTTTGCCCTGCACTGGCTCATCTTTCACGCCGAGGATCGACTCACACCACGGTGGCACGTGGGACAGCCCTGTGGGAAAGCCTCGAGGGAAAGCCTCGAGGGAAAACCACAGATCCTTTGATCCACGCGACGGGAAGCGAGACACTGCTGCTACAGCCTGGAAGGAAAGCGCACGTGCATTCCCCACTCGAGACGAGGCCTGACTCCCCTGGGGAGACTCCAGAAGTACCCAAAGATCCATGTCAGCCCCTGAGAGGAATCCTCGGTTCCGGCCCTGACTCCAGACAAGGTTTGTGGCCCCGGTATCGACGGGAGAGGAATCCCGAGAGGCCCCCTAGCATCTCGCATGGGGACTGGCCTCTCCTGAGGCCACCAGGGCGGGTCCCTGAGGTCCCCGTCATAACTCGAGAACACCTGCCGCAACTCGAGAAAATCCAGGAAGTTCTCCCTTCCAGGCGAGATGAGGCCTATTTCCGATGAGGCGTCTGGAGACTAATGACACCTAACCTCTGGAACTTCGAAAGGGTCTTTCACACCCTTGCTGCAACTCAAGAAGTTCACCGCCATACCCGTCTCCACTCGAGAGGAAGCACGATGGTCCCGCCCACATCCAGAGGAGCCCCGTTTCCCCCTCGGAGCTCGAGATGAGGGATCCTTTCCCTGCTTTCAACGGGAAAGAATTCCCGGCGTTCCCGTCGCATCTCAAGAGTAGGCACTCTCAACAGGAAAGGCGAGAGGAACTCCATGGTCGTACCACCATTCCAAGAGTCCCCCAGATGTCTCAGTCCATTCCAGAGGAACGTCTTTGCCCTGCACTGGCTCATCTTTCACGCCGAGGATCGACTCACACCACGGTGGCACGTGGGACAGCCCTGTGGGAAAGCCTCGAGGGAAAGACTCGAGGGAAAACCACAGATCCTTTGATCCACGCGACGGGAAGCGAGACACTGCTGCTACAGCCTGGGAGGAAAGCGCATGTGCATTCCCCACTCGAGACGAGGCCTGACTCCCCTGGGGAGACTCCAGAAGTACCCAAAGATCCATGTCAGCCCCTGAGAGGAATCCTCGGTTCTGGCCCTGACTCCACACAAGGTTTGTGGCCCCGGTATCGACGGGAGAGGAATCCCGAGAGGCCCCCTAGCATCTCGCATGGGGACTGGCCTCTCCTGAGGCCACCAGGGCGGGTCCCTGAGGTCCCCGTCACAACTCGAGAACACCTGCCGCAACTCGAGAAAATCCAGGAAGTTCTTCCTTCCAGGCGAGATGAGGCCTATTTCCGATGAGGCGTCTGGAGACTAATGACACCTAACCTCTGGAACTTCGAAATGGTCTTTCACACCCTTGCTGCAACTCAAGAAGTTCACCGCCATACCCGTCTCCACTCGAGAGGAAGCACGATGGTCCCGCCCACATCCAGAGGAGCCCCGTTTCCCCCTCGGAGCTCGAGATGAGGGATCCTTTCCCTGCTTTCAACGGGAAAGAATTCCCAGCGTTCCCGTTGCATCTCAAGAGGAGGCACTCTCAACAGGAAAGGCGATAGGAACTCCATGGTCGTACCACCATTCCAAGAGTCCCCCAGATGTCTCTGTCCATTCCAGAGGAACCTCTTTGCCCTGCACTGGCTCATCTATCACGCCGAGGATCGACTCACACCACGGTAGAACGTGGGACAGCCCTGTGGGAAAGCCTCGAGGGAAAACCACAGATCCTTTGATCCACGCCACGGGAAGCGTGACATTGCTGCTACAGCCTGGAAGGAAAGCGCACGTGCATGCCCCCACTCGAGACGAGGCCTGACTCCCCTGGGGAGACTCCAGAAATACCCAAAGATCCATGTCAGCCCCTGAGAGGAATCCTCGGTTCCGGCCCTGACTCCACACAAGGTTTTTGGCCCCGGTATCGACGGGAGAGGAATCCCGAGAGGCCCCCTAGCACCTCGCATGGGGACTGGCCTCTCCTGAGGCCACCATGGCGGGTCCCTGAGGTCCCCGTCGTAACTCGAGAACACCTGCCGCAACTCGAGAAAATCCAGGAAGTTCTCCCTTCCAGGCGAGATGAGGCCTATTTCCGATGAGGCGTCTGGAGACTAATGACACCTAACCTCTGGAACTTCGAAAGGGTCTTTCACACCCTTGCTGCAACTCAAGAAGTTCACCACCATACCCGTCTCCACTCGAGAGGAAGCACGATGGTCCCGCCCACATCCAGAGGAGCCCCGTTTCCCCCTCGGAGCTCGAAATGAGGGATCCTTTCCCTGCTTTCAACGGGAAAGAATTCCCGGCGTTCCCGTCGCATCTCAAGAGGAGGCACTCTCAACAGGAAAGGCGAAAAGAACTCCATGGTCGTACCACCATTCCAAGAGTCCCCCAGATGTCTCAGTCCATTCCAGAGGAACCTCTTTGCCCTGCACTGGCTCATCTTTCACGCCGAGGATCGACTCACACCACGGTGGCACGTGGGACAGCCCTGTGGGAAAGCCTCGAGGGAAAGCCTCGAGGGAACACCACAGATCCTTTGATCCACGCGACAGGAAGCGTGACATTGCTGCTACAGCCTGGAAGGAAAGCGCACTTGCATGCCCCCACTCGAGACGAGGCCTGACTCCCCTGGGGAGACTCCAGAAGTACCCAAAGATCCATGTCAGCCCCTGAGAGGAATCCTCGGTTCCGGCCCTGACTGCACAAAAGGTTTTTGGCCCCGGTATAGACGGGAGAGAAATCCCGAGAGGCCCCCTAGCACCTCGCATGGGGACTGGCCTCTCCTGAGGCCACCAGGGCGGGTCCCTGAGGTCCCCGTCGTAACTCGAGAACACCTGCCGCAACTCGAGAAATTCCAGGAAGTTCTCCCTTCCAGGCGAGATGAGGCCTATTTCGGATGAGGCGTCTGGAGACTAATGACACCTAACCTCTGGATCTTCGAAAGGGTCTTTCACACCCTTGCTGCAACTCAAGAAGTTCACCGCCATACCCGTCTCCACTCGAGAGGAAGCACGATGGTCCCACCCACATCCAGAGGAGCCCCGTATCCCCCTCGGAGCTCGAGATGAGGGACCCTTTCCCTGCTTTCAACGGGAAAGAATCCCCGGCATTCCCATCGCATCTCAAGAGGAGGCACTCTCAACAGGAAAGGCGAGAGGAACTCCATGGTCGTACCACCATTCCAAGAGTGCCCCAGATGTCTCAGTCCATTCCAGAGGAACCTCTTTGCCCTGCACTGGCTCATCTTTCACGCCGAGGATCGACTCACACCACGGTGGCACGTGGGACAGCCCTGTGGGAAAGCCTCGAGGGAAAGCCTCGAGGGAAAACCACAGATCCTTTGATCCACGCGACGGGAAGCGAGACACTGCTGCTACAGCCTGGAAGGAAAGCGCACGTGCATTCCCCACTCGAGACGAGGCCTGACTCCCCTGGGGAGACTCCAGAAGTACCCAAAGATCCATGTCAGCCCCTGAGAGGAATCCTCGGTTCCGGCCCTGACTCCAGACAAGGTTTGTGGCCCCGGTATCGACGGGAGAGGAATCCCGAGAGGCCCCCTAGCATCTCGCATGGGGACTGGCCTCTCCTGAGGCCACCAGGGCGGGTCCCTGAGGTCCCTGTCATAACTCGAGAACACCTGCCGCAACTCGAGAAAATCCAGGAAGTTCTCCCTTCCAGGCGAGATGAGGCCTATTTCCGATGAGGCGTCTGGAGACTAATGACACCTAACCTCTGGAACTTCGAAAGGGTCTTTCACACCCTTGCTGCAACTCAAGAAGTTCACCGCCATACCCGTCTCCACTCGAGAGGAAGCACGATGGTCCCGCCCACATCCAGAGGAGCCCCGTTTCCCCCTCGGAGCTCGAGATGAGGGATCCTTTCCCTGCTTTCAACGGGAAAGAATTCCCAGCGTTCCCGTTGCATCTCAAGAGGAGGCACTCTCAACAGGAAAGGCGAGAGGAACTCCATGGTCGTACCACCATTCCAAGAGTCCCCCAAATGTCTCTGTCCATTCCAGAGGAACCTCTTTGCCCTGCACTGGCTCATCTTTCACGCCGAGGATGGACTCACACCACGGTGGCACGTGGGACAGCCCTGTGGGAAAGCCTCTAGGGAAAACCACAGATCCTTTGATCCACGCCACGGGAAGCGTGACTTTGCTGCAACAGCCTGGAAGGAAAGCGCACGTGCATGCCCCCACTCGAGACGAGGCCTGACTCCCCTGGGGAGACTCCAGAAATACCCAAAGATCCATGTCAGCCCCTGAGAGGAATCCTCGGTTCCGGCCCTGACTCCACACAAGGTTTTTGGCCCCGGTATCGACGGGAGAGGAATCCCGAGAGGCCCCCTAGCACCTCGCATGGGGACTGGCCTCTCCTGAGGCCACCACGGCGGGTCCCTGAGGTCCCCGTCATAACTCGAGAACACCTGCCGCAACTCGAGAAAATCCAGCAAGTTCTCCCTTCCAGGCGAGATGAGGCCTATTTCCGATGAGGCGTCTGGAGACTAATGACACCTAACCTCTGGAACTTCGAAAGGGTCTTTCACACCCTTAATGCAACTCAAGAAGTTCACCACCATACCCGTCTCCACTCGAGAGGAAGCACGATGGTCCCGCCCACATCCAGAGGAGCCCCGTTTCCCCCTCGGAGATCGAGATGAGGGATCCTTTCCCTGCTTTCAACGGGAAAGAATTCCCGGCGTTCCCGTCGCATCTCAAGAGGAGGCACTCTCAACAGGAAAGGCGAGAAGAACTCCATGGTCGTACCACCATTCCAAGAGTCCCCCAGATGTCTCAGTCCATTCCAGAGGAACCTCTTTGCCCTGCACTGGCTCATCTTTCACGCCGAGGATCGACTCACACCACAGTGGCACGTGGGACAGCCCTGTGGGAAAGCCTCGAGGGAAAGCCTCGAGGGAAAACCACAGATCCTTTGATCCACGCGACAGGAAGCGTGACATTGCTGCTACAGCCTGGAAGGAAAGCGCACTTGCATGCCCCCACTCGAGACGAGGCCTGACTCCCCTGGGGAGACTCCAGAAGTACCCAAAGATCCATGTCAGCCCCTGAGAGGAATCCTCGGTTCCGGCCCTGACTGCACAAAAGGTTTTTGGCCCCGGTATCGACGGGAGAGGAATCCCGAGAGGCCCCCTAGCACCTCGCATGGGGACTGGCCTCTCCTGAGGCCACCACGGCGGGTCCCTGAGGTCCCCGTCGTAACTCGAGAACACCTGCCGCAACTCGAGAAATTCCAGGAAGTTCTCCCTTCCAGGCGAGATGAGGCCTATTTCCGATGAGGCGTCTGGAGACTAATGACACCTAACCTCTGGAACTTCGAAAGGGTCTTTCACACCCTTGCTGCAACTCAAGAAGTTCACCGCCATACCCGTCTCCACTCGATAGGAAGCACGATGGTCCCGCCCACATCCAGAGGAGCCCGGTTTCCCCCTCGTAGCTCGAGATGAGGGATCCTTTCCCTGCTTACAACGGGAAAGAATTCCTGGCGTTCCCGTCGCATCTCAAGAGGAGGCACTCTCAACAGGAAAGTCGAGAGGAACTCCATGGTCGAACCACCATGCCAAGAGTCCCCCATATGTCTCAGTCCATTCCAGAGGAACCTCTTTGCCCTGCACTGGCTCATCTTTCACGCCGAGGATCGACTCACACCACGGTGGCACGTGGGACAGCCCTGTGGGAAAGCCTCGAGGGAAAGCCTCGAGGGAAAACCACAGATCCTTTGATCCACGCGAAGGGAAGCGTGACACTGCTGCTACAGCCTGGAAGGAATGCGTACGTGCATGCCCCCACTCGAGACGAGGCCTGACTCCCCTGGGGAGACTCCAGAAGTACCCAAAGATCCATGTCATCCCCTGAGAGGAAACTTCGGTTCCGACCCTGACTCCAACAAGGTTTTTGGCCCCGGTATCGACGGGAGAGGAATACCGAGAGGCCCCCTAGCAACTCGCATGGGGACTGGCCTCTCCTGAGGCCACCAGGGCGGGTCCCTGAGGTCCCCGTCGTAACTCGAGAACACCTGCCGCTACTCGAGAAAATCCAGGAAGTTCTCCCTTCCAGGCGAGATGAGGCCTATTTGCGATGAGGCGTCTGGAGACTAATGACACCTAACCTCTGGAACTTCGAAAGGGTCTTTCACACCCTTGCTGCAACTCAAGAATTTCACCGCCATACCCGTCTCCACTCGAGGAAGCACGATGGTCCCGCCCACATCCAGAGGAGCCCCGTTTCCCCCTCGTAGCTCGAGATGAGGGATCCTTTCCCTGCTTTCAACGGGAAAGAATTCCCGGCGTTCCCGTTGCATCTCAAGAGGAGGCACTCTCAACAGGAAAGGCGAGAGGAACTCCATGGTCGTACCACCATTCCAAGAGTCCCCCAAATGTCTCTGTCCATTCCAGAGGAACCTCTTTGCCCTGCACTGGCTCATCTATCACGCCGAGGATCGACTCACACCACGGTGGCACGTGGGACAGCCCTGTGGGAAAGCCTCTAGGGAAAACCACAGATCCTTTGATCCACGCCACGGGAAGCGTGACTTTGCTGCTACAGCCTGGAAGGAAAGCGCACGTGCATGCCCCCACTCGAGACGAGGCCTGACTCCCCTGGAGAGACTCCAGAAATACCCAAAGATCCATGTCAGCCCCTGAGAGGAATCCTCGGTTCCGGCCCTGACTCCACACAAGGTTTTAGGCCCCGGTATCGACGGGAGAGGAATCCCGAGAGGCCCCCTAGCACCTCGCATGGGGACTGGCCTCTCCTGAGGCCACCACGGCGGGTCCCTGAGGTCCCCGTCGTAACTCGAGAACACCTGCCGCAACTCGAGAAAATCCAGCAAGTTCTCCCTTCCAGGCGAGATGAGGCCTATTTCCGATGAGGCGTCTGGAGACTAATGACACCTAACCTCTGGAACTTCGAAAGGGTCTTTCACACCCTTAATGCAACTCAAGAAGTTCACCACCATACCCGTCTCCACTCGAGAGGAAGCACGATGGTCCCGCCCACATCCAGAGGAGCCCCGTTTCCCCCTCGGAGATCGAAATGAGGGATCCTTTCCCTGCTTTCAACGGGAAAGAATTCCCGGCGTTCCCGTCGCATCCCAAGAGGAGGCACTCTCAACAGGAAAGGCGAGAGGAACTCCATGGTCGTACCACCATTCCAAGAGTCCCCCAAATGTCTCTGTCCATTCCAGAGGAACCTCTTTGCCCTGCACTGGCTCATCTATCACGCCGAGGATCGACTCACACCACGGTGGCACGTGGGACAGCCCTGTGGGAAAGCCTCGAGGGAAAACCACAGATCCTTTGATCCACGCCACGGGAAGCGTGACATTGCTGCTACAGCCTGGAAGGAAAGCGCACGTGCATGCCCCCACTCGAGACGAGGCCTGACTCCCCTGGGGAGACTCCAGAAATACCCAAAGATCCATGTCAGCCCCTGAGAGGAATCCTCGGTTCCGGCCCTGACTCCACACAAGGTTTTTGGCCCCGGTATCGACGGGAGAGGAATCCCGAGAGGCCCCCTAGCACCTCGCATGGGGACTGGCCTCTCCTGAGGCCACCACGGCGGGTCCCTGAGGTCCCCGTCGTAACTCGAGAACACCTGCCGCAACTCGAGAAAATCCAGGAAGTTCTCCCTTCCAGGCGAGATGAGGCCTATTTCCGATGAGGCGTCTGGAGACTAATGACACCTAACCTCTGGAACTTCGAAAGGGTCTTTCACACCCTTGCTGCAACTCAAGAAGTTCACCGCCATACCCGTCTCCACTCGATAGGAAGCACGATGGTCCCGCCCACATCCAGAGGAGCCCGGTTTCCCCCTCGTAGCTCGAGATGAGGGATCCTTTCCCTGCTTACAACGGGAAAGAATTCCTGGCGTTCCCGTCGCATCTCAAGAGGAGGCACTCTCAACAGGAAAGTCGAGAGGAACTCCATGGTCGAACCACCATGCCAAGAGTCCCCCATATGTCTCAGTCCATTCCAGAGGAACCTCTTTGCCCTGCACTGGCTCATCTTTCACGCCGAGGATCGACTCACACCACGGTGGCACGTGGGACAGCCCTGTGGGAAAGCCTCGAGGGAAAGCCTCGAGGGAAAACCACAGATCCTTTGATCCACGCGAAGGGAAGCGTGACACTGCTGCTACAGCCTGGAAGGAATGCGTACGTGCATGCCCCCACTCGAGACGAGGCCTGACTCCCCTGGGGAGACTCCAGAAGTACCCAAAGATCCATGTCATCCCCTGAGAGGAAACTTCGGTTCCGACCCTGACTCCAACAAGGTTTTTGGCCCCGGTATCGACGGGAGAGGAATACCGAGAGGCCCCCTAGCAACTCGCATGGGGACTGGCCTCTCCTGAGGCCACCAGGGCGGGTCCCTGAGGTCCCCGTCGTAACTCGAGAACACCTGCCGCTACTCGAGAAAATCCAGGAAGTTCTCCCTTCCAGGCGAGATGAGGCCTATTTGCGATGAGGCGTCTGGAGACTAATGACACCTAACCTCTGGAACTTCGAAAGGGTCTTTCACACCCTTGCTGCAACTCAAGAAGTTCACCGCCATACCCGTCTCCACTCGAGGAAGCACGATGGTCCCGCCCACATCCAGAGGAGCCCCGTTTCCCCCTCGTAGCTCGAGATGAGGGATCCTTTCCCTGCTTTCAACGGGAAAGAATTCCCGGCGTTCCCGTTGCATCTCAAGAGGAGGCACTCTCAACAGGAAAGGCGAGAGGAACTCCATGGTCGTACCACCATTCCAAGAGTCCCCCAAATGTCTCTGTCCATTCCAGAGGAACCTCTTTGCCCTGCACTGGCTCATCTATCACGCCGAGGATCGACTCACACCACGGTGGCACGTGGGACAGCCCTGTGGGAAAGCCTCTAGGGAAAACCACAGATCCTTTGATCCACGCCACGGGAAGCGTGACTTTGCTGCTACAGCCTGGAAGGAAAGCGCACGTGCATGCCCCCACTCGAGACGAGGCCTGACTCCCCTGGAGAGACTCCAGAAAAACCCAAAGATCCATGTCAGCCCCTGAGAGGAATCCTCGGTTCCGGCCCTGACTCCACACAAGGTTTTAGGCCCCGGTATCGACGGGAGAGGAATCCCGAGAGGCCCCCTAGCACCTCGCATGGGGACTGGCCTCTCCTGAGGCCACCACGGCGGGTCCATGAGGTCCCCGTCGTAACTCGAGAACACCTGCCGCAACTCGAGAAAATCCAGCAAGTTCTCCCTTCCAGGCGAGATGAGGCCTATTTCCGATGAGGCGTCTGGAGACTAATGACACCTAACCTCTGGAACTTCGAAAGGGTCTTTCACACCCTTAATGCAACTCAAGAAGTTCACCACCATACCCGTCTCCACTCGAGAGGAAGCACGATGGTCCCGCCCACATCCAGAGGAGCCCCGTTTCCCCCTCGGAGATCGAAATGAGGGATCCTTTCCCTGCTTTCAACGGGAAAGAATTCCCGGCGTTCCCGTCGCATCCCAAGAGGAGGCACTCTCAACAGGAAAGGCGAGAGGAACTCCATGGTCGTACCACCATTCCAAGAGTCCCCCAAATGTCTCTGTCCATTCCAGAGGAACCTCTTTGCCCTGCACTGGCTCATCTATCACGCCGAGGATCGACTCACACCACGGTGGCACGTGGGACAGCCCTGTGGGAAAGCCTCGAGGGAAAACCACAGATCCTTTGATCCACGCCACGGGAAGCGTGACATTGCTGCTACAGCCTGGAAGGAAAGCGCACGTGCATGCCCCCACTCGAGACGAGGCCTGACTCCCCTGGGGAGACTCCAGAAATACCCAAAGATCCATGTCAGCCCCTGAGAGTAATCCTCGGTTCCGGCCCTGACTCCACACAAGGTTTTTGGCCCCGGTATCGACGGGAGAGGAATCCCGAGAGGCCCCCTAGCACCTCGCATGGGGACTGGCCTCTCCTGAGGCCACCACGGCGGGTCCCTGAGGTCCCCGTCGTAACTCGAGAACACCTGCCGCAACTCGAGAAAATCCAGGAAGTTCTCCCTTCCAGGCGAGATGAGGCCTATTTCCGATGAGGCGTCTGGAGACTAATGACACCTAACCTCTGGAACTTCGAAAGGGTCTTTCACACCCTTGCTGCAACTCAAGAAGTTCACCACCATACCCGTCTCCACTCGAGAGGAAGCACGATGGTCCCGCCCACATCCAGAGGAGCCCCGTTTCCCCCTCGGAGCTCGAAATGAGGGATCCTTTCCCTGCTTTCAACGGGAAAGAATTCCCGGCGTTCCCGTCGCATCTCAAGAGGAGGCACTCTCAACAGGAAAGGCGAGAAGAACTCCATGGTCGTACCACCATTCCAAGAGTCCCCCAGATGTCTCAGTCCATTCCAGAGGAACCTCTTTGCCCTGCACTGGCTCATCTATCACGCCGAGGATCGACTCACACCACGGTGGCACGTGGGACAGCCCTGTGGGAAAGCCTCGAGGGAAAGCCTCGAGGGAACACCACAGATCCTTTGATCCACGCGACAGGAAGCGTGACATTGCTGCTACAGCCTGGAAGGAAAGCGCACTTGCATGCCCCCACTCGAGACGAGGCCTGACTCCCCTGGGGAGACTCCAGAAGTACCCAAAGATCCATGTCAGCCCCTGAGAGGAATCCTCGGTTCCGGCCCTGACTGTACAAAAGGTTTTTGGCCCCGGTATAGACGGGAGAGAAATCCCGAGAGGCCCCCTAGCACCTCGCATGGGGACTGGCCTCTCCTGAGGCCACCAGGGCGGGTCCCTGAGGTCCCCGTCGTAACTCGAGAACACCTGCCGCAACTCGAGAAATTCCAGGAAGTTCTCCCTTCCAGGCGAGATGAGGCCTATTTCGGATGAGGCGTCTGGAGACTAATGACACCTAACCTCTGGATCTTCGAAAGGGTCTTTCACACCCTTGCTGCAACTCAAAAAGTTCACCGCCATACCCGTCTCCACTCGAGAGGAAGCACGATGGTCCCACCCACATCCAGAGGAGCCCCGTATCCCCCTCGGAGCTCGAGATGAGGGACCCTTTCCCTGCTTTCAACGGGAAAGAATCCCCGGCATTCCCGTCGCATCTCAAGAGGAGGCACTCTCAACAGGAAAGGCGAGAGGAACTCCATGGTCGTACCACCATTCCAAGAGTCCCCCAGATGTCTCAGTCCATTCCAGAGGAACCTCTTTGCCCTGCACTGGCTCATCTTTCACGCCGAGGATCGACTCACACCACGGTGGCACGTGGGACAGCCCTGTGGGAAAGCCTCGAGGGAAAGCCTCGAGGGAAAACCACAGATCCTTTGATCCACGCGACGGGAAGCGAGACACTGCTGCTACAGCCTGGAAGGAAAGCGCACGTGCATTCCCCACTCGAGACGAGGCCTGACTCCCTGGGGAGACTCCAGAAGTACCCAAAGATCCATGTCAGCCCCTGAGAGGAATCCTCGGTTCCGGCCCTGACTCCAGACAAGGTTTGTGGCCCCGGTATCGACGGGAGAGGAATCCCGAGAGGCCCCCTAGCATCTCGCATGGGGACTGGCCTCTCCTGAGGCCACCAGGGCGGGTCCCTGAGGTCCCCGTCATAACTCGAGAACACCTGCCGCAACTCGAGAAAATCCAGGAAGTTCTCCCTTCCAGGCGAGATGAGGCCTATTTCCGATGAGGCGTCTGGAGACTAATGACACCTAACCTCTGGAACTTCGAAAGGGTCTTTCACACCCTTGCTGCAACTCAAGAAGTTCACCGCCATACCCGTCTCCACTCGAGAGGAAGCACGATGGTCCCGCCCACATCCAGAGGAGCCCCGTTTCCCCCTCGGAGCTCGAGATGAGGGATCCTTTCCCTGCTTTCAACGGGAAAGAATTCCCGGCGTTCCCGTCGCATTTCAAGAGTAGGCACTCTCAACAGGAAAGGCGAGAGGAACTCCATGGTCGTACCACCATTCCAAGAGTCCCCCAGATGTCTCAGTCCATTCCAGAGGAACCTCTTTGCCCTGCACTGGCTCATCTTTCACGCCGAGGATCGACTCACACCACGGTGGCACGTGGGACAGCCCTGTGGGAAAGCCTCGAGGGAAAGACTCGAGGGAAAACCACAGATCCTTTGATCCACGCGACGGGAAGCGAGACACTGCTGCTACAGCCTGGAAGGAAAGCGCACGTGCATTCCCCACTCGAGACGAGGCCTGACTCCCCTGGGGAGACTCCAGAAGTACCCAAAGATCCATGTCAGCCCCTGAGAGGAATCCTCGGTTCTGGCCCTGACTCCACACAAGGTTTGTGGCCCCGGTATCGACGGGAGAGGAATCCCGAGAGGCCCCCTAGCATCTCGCATGGGGACTGGCCTCTCCTGAGGCCACCAGGGCGGGTCCCTGAGGTCCCCGTCACAACTCGAGAACACCTGCCGCAACTCGAGAAAATCCAGGAAGTTCTTCCTTCCAGGCGAGATGAGGCCTATTTCCGATGAGGCGTCTGGAGACTAATGACACCTAACCTCTGGAACTTCGAAATGGTCTTTCACACCCTTGCTGCAACTCAAGAAGTTCACCGCCATACCCGTCTCCACTCGAGAGGAAGCACGATGGTCCCGCCCACATCCAGAGGAGCCCCGTTTCCCCCTCGGAGCTCGAGATGAGGGATCCTTTCCCTGCTTTCAACGGGAAAGAATTCCCAGCGTTCCCGTTGCATCTCAAGAGGAGGCACTCTCAACAGGAAAGGCGAGAGGAACTCCATGGTCGTACCACCATTCCAAGAGTCCCCCAAATGTCTCTGTCCATTCCAGAGGAACCTCTTTGCCCTGCACTGGCTCATCTATCACGCCGAGGATCGACTCACACCACGGTGGCACGTGGGACAGCCCTGTGGGAAAGCCTCGAGGGAAAACCACAGATCCTTTGATCCACGCCACGGGAAGCGTGACATTGCTGCTACAGCCTGGAAGGAAAGCGCACGTGCATGCCCCCACTCGAGACGAGGCCTGACTCCCCTGGGGAGACTCCAGAAATACCCAAAGATCCATGTCAGCCCCTGAGAGGAATCCTCGGTTCCGGCCCTGACTCCACACAAGGTTTTTGGCCCCGGTATCGACGGGAGAGGAATCCCGAGAGGCCCCCTAGCACCTCGCATGGGGACTGGCCTCTCCTGAGGCCACCACGGCGGGTCCCTGAGGTCCCCGTCGTAACTCGAGAACACCTGCCGCAACTCGAGAAAATCCAGGAAGTTCTCCCTTCCAGGCGAGATGAGGCCTATTTCCGATGAGGCGTCTGGAGACTAATGACACCTAACCTCTGGAACTTCGAAAGGGTCTTTCACACCCTTGCTGCAACTCAAGAAGTTCACCACCATACCCGTCTCCACTCGAGAGGAAGCACGATGGTCCCGCCCACATCCAGAGGAGCCCCGTTTCCCCCTCGGAGCTCGAAATGAGGGATCCTTTCCCTGCTTTCAACGGGAAAGAATTCCCGGCGTTCCCGTCGCATCTCAAGAGGAGGCACTCTCAACAGGAAAGGCGAGAAGAACTCGATGGTCGTACCACCATTCCAAGAGTCCCCCAGATGTCTCAGTCCATTCCAGAGGAACCTCTTTGCCCTGCACTGGCTCATCTTTCACGCCGAGGATCGACTCACACCACGGTGGCACGTGGGACAGCCCTGTGGGAAAGCCTCGAGGGAAAGCCTCGAGGGAACACCACAGATCCTTTGATCCACGCGACAGGAAGCGTGACATTGCTGCTACAGCCTGGAAGGAAAGCGCACTTGCATGCCCCCACTCGAGACGAGGCCTGACTCCCCTGGGGAGACTCCAGAAGTACCCAAAGATCCATGTCAGCCCCTGAGAGGAATCCTCGGTTCCGGCCCTGACTGCACAAAAGGTTTTTGGCCCCGGTATAGACGGGAGAGAAATCCCGAGAGGCCCCCTAGCACCTCGCATGGGGACTGGCCTCTCCTGAGGCCACCAGGGCGGGTCCCTGAGGTCCCCGTCGTAACTCGAGAACACCTGCCGCAACTCGAGAAATTCCAGGAAGTTCTCCCTTCCAGGCGAGATGAGGCCTATTTCGGATGAGGCGTCTGGAGACTAATGACACCTAACCTCTGGATCTTCGAAAGGGTCTTTCACACCCTTGCTGCAACTCAAGAAGTTCACCGCCATACCCGTCTCCACTCGAGAGGAAGCACGATGGTCCCACCCACATCCAGAGGAGCCCCGTATCCCCCTCGGAGCTCGAGATGAGGGACCCTTTCCCTGCTTTCAACGGGAAAGAATCCCCGGCATTCCCATCGCATCTCAAGAGGAGGCACTCTCAACAGGAAAGGCGAGAGGAACTCCATGGTCGTACCACCATTCCAAGAGTGCCCCAGATGTCTCAGTCCATTCCAGAGGAACCTCTTTGCCCTGCACTGGCTCATCTTTCACGCCGAGGATCGACTCACACCACGGTGGCACGTGGGACAGCCCTGTGGGAAAGCCTCGAGGGAAAGCCTCGAGGGAAAACCACAGATCCTTTGATCCACGCGACGGGAAGCAAGACACTGCTGCTACAGCCTGGAAGGAAAGCGCACGTGCATTCCCCACTCGAGACGAGGCCTGACTCCCCTGGGGAGACTCCAGAAGTACCCAAAGATCCATGTCAGCCCCTGAGAGGAATCCTCGGTTCCGGCCCTGACTCCAGACAAGGTTTGTGGCCCCGGTATCGACGGGAGAGGAATCCCGAGAGGCCCCCTAGCATCTCGCATGGGGACTGGCCTCTCCTGAGGCCACCAGGGCGGGTCCCTGAGGTCCCTGTCATAACTCGAGAACACCTGCCGCAACTCGAGAAAATCCAGGAAGTTCTCCCTTCCAGGCGAGATGAGGCCTATTTCCGATGAGGCGTCTGGAGACTAATGACACCTAACCTCTGGAACTTCGAAAGGGTCTTTCACACCCTTGCTGCAACTCAAGAAGTTCACCGCCATACCCGTCTCCACTCGAGAGGAAGCACGATGGTCCCGCCCACATCCAGAGGAGCCCCGTTTCCCCCTCGGAGCTCGAGATGAGGGATCCTTTCCCTGCTTTCAACGGGAAAGAATTCCCAGCGTTCCCGTTGCATCTCAAGAGGAGGCACTCTCAACAGGAAAGGCGAGAGGAACTCCATGGTCGTACCACCATTCCAAGAGTCCCCCAAATGTCTCTGTCCATTCCAGAGGAACCTCTTTGCCCTGCACTGGCTCATCTTTCACGCCGAGGATCGACTCACACCACAGTGGCACGTGGGACAGCCCTGTGGGAAAGCCTCGAGGGAAAGCCTCGAGGGAAAACCACAGATCCTTTGATCCACGCGACAGGAAGCGTGACATTGCTGCTACAGCCTGGAAGGAAAGCGCACTTGCATGCCCCCACTCGAGACGAGGCCTGACTCCCCTGGGGAGACTCCAGAAGTACCCAAAGATCCATGTCAGCCCCTGAGAGGAATCCTCGGTTCCGGCCCTGACTGCACAAAAGGTTTTTGGCCCCGGTATAGACGGGAGAGAAATCACGAGAGGCCCCCTAGCACCTCGCATGGGGACTGGCCTCTCCTGAGGCCACCAGGGCGGGTCCCTGAGGTCCCCGTCGTAACTCGAGAACACCTGCCGCAACTCGAGAAATTCCAGGAAGTTCTCCCTTCCAGGCGAGATGAGGCCTATTTCCGATGAGGCGTCTGGAGACTAATGACACCTAACCTCTGGAACTTCGAAAGGGTCTTTCACACCCTTGCTGCAACTCAAGAAGTTCACCGCCATACCCGTCTCCACTCGATAGGAAGCACGATGGTCCCGCCCACATCCAGAGGAGCCCGGTTTCCCCCTCGTAGCTCGAGATGAGGGATCCTTTCCCTGCTTACAACGGGAAAGAATTCCTGGCGTTCCCGTCGCATCTCAAGAGGAGGCACTCTCAACAGGAAAGTCGAGAGGAACTCCATGGTCGAACCACCATGCCAAGAGTCCCCCATATGTCTCAGTCCATTCCAGAGGAACCTCTTTGCCCTGCACTGGCTCATCTTTCACGCCGAGGATCGACTCACACCACGGTGGCACGTGGGACAGCCCTGTGGGAAAGCCTCGAGGGAAAGCCTCGAGGGAAAACCATAGATCCTTTGATCCACGCGAAGGGAAGCGTGACACTGCTGCTACAGCCTGGAAGGAATGCGTACGTGCATGCCCCCACTCGAGACGAGGCCTGACTCCCCTGGGGAGACTCCAGAAGTACCCAAAGATCCATGTCATCCCCTGAGAGGAAACTTCGGTTCCGACCCTGACTCCAACAAGGTTTTTGGCCCCGGTATCGACGGGAGAGGAATACCGAGAGGCCCCCTAGCAACTCGCATGGGGACTGGCCTCTCCTGAGGCCACCAGGGCGGGTCCCTGAGGTCCCCGTCGTAACTCGAGAACACCTGCCGCTACTCGAGAAAATCCAGGAAGTTCTCCCTTCCAGGCGAGATGAGGCCTATTTGCGATGAGGCGTCTGGAGACTAATGACACCTAACCTCTGGAACTTCGAAAGGGTCTTTCACACCCTTGCTGCAACTCAAGAAGTTCACCGCCATACCCGTCTCCACTCGAGGAAGCACGATGGTCCCGCCCACATCCAGAGGAGCCCCGTTTCCCCCTCGTAGCTCGAGATGAGGGATCCTTTCCCTGCTTTCAACGGGAAAGAATTCCCGGCGTTCCCGTTGCATCTCAAGAGGAGGCACTCTCAACAGGAAAGGCGAGAGGAACTCCATGGTCGTACCACCATTCCAAGAGTCCCCCAAATGTCTCTGTCCATTCCAGAGGAACCTCTTTGCCCTGCACTGGCTCATCTATCACGCCGAGGATCGATTCACACCACGGTGGCACGTGGGACAGCCCTGTGGGAAAGCCTCTAGGGAAAACCACAGATCCTTTGATCCACGCCACGGGAAGCGTGACTTTGCTGCTACAGCCTGGAAGGAAAGCGCACGTGCATGCCCCCACTCGAGACGAGGCCTGACTCCCCTGGAGAGACTCCAGAAATACCCAAAGATCCATGTCAGCCCCTGAGAGGAATCCTCGGTTCCGGCCCTGACTCCACACAAGGTTTTTGGCCCCGGTATCGACGGGAGAGGAATCCCGAGAGGCCCCCTAGCACCTCGCATGGGGACTGGCCTCTCCTGAGGCCACCACGGCGGGTCCCTGAGGTCCCCGTCGTAACTCGAGAACACCTGCCGCAACTCGAGAAAATCCAGCAAGTTCTCCCTTCCAGGCGAGATGAGGCCTATTTCCGATGAGGCGTCTGGAGACTAATGACACCTAACCTCTGGAACTTCGAAAGGGTCTTTCACACCCTTAATGCAACTCAAGAAGTTCACCACCATACCCGTCTCCACTCGAGAGGAAGCACGATGGTCCCGCCCACATCCAGAGGAGCCCCGTTTCCCCCTCGGAGATCGAAATGAGGGATCCTTTCCCTGCTTTCAACGGGAAAGAATTCCTGGCGTTCCCGTCGCATCCCAAGAGGAGGCACTCTCAACAGGAAAGGCGAGAGGAACTCCATGGACGTACCACCATGCCAAGAGTCCCCCAGATGTCTCAGTCCATTCCAGAGGAACCTCTTTGCCCTGCACTGGCTCATCTTTCACGCCGAGGATCGACTCACACCACGGTGGCACGTGGGACCGCCCTGTGGGAAAGCCTCGAGGGAAAGCCTCGAGGGAAAACCACAGATCCTTTAATCCACGCGACGGGAAGCGTGACATTGCTGCTACAGCCTGGAAGGAAAGGGCACGTGCATACCCCCACTCGAGAGGAGGCCTGACTCCCCTAGGGAGACTCCAGAAGTACCCAAAGATCCATGTCAGCCCCTGAGAGGAATCCTCGGTTCCGGCCCTGACTCCACACAAGGTTTTTGGCCCCGGTTTCGACGGGAGAGGAATCCCGAGAGGCCCCCTAGCAACTCGCATGGGCACTGGCCTCTCCTGAGGCCACCAGGGCGGGTCCCTGAGGTCCCCTTCGTAACTCGAGAACACCTGCCGCAACTCGAGAAAATCCAGGAAGTTCTCCCTTCCAGGCGAGATGAGGCCTATCTCCGATGAGGCGTCTGGAGACTAATGACACCTAACCTCTGGAACTTCGAAAGGGTCTTTCACACCCTTGCTGCAACTCAAGAAGTTCACCGCCATACCCGTCTCCACTCGAGAGGAAGCACGATGGTCCCGCCCACATCCAGAGGAGCCCCGTTTCCCCCTCGTAGCTCGAGATGAGGGATCCTTTCCCTGCTTTCAACGGGAAAGAATTCCCGGCGTTCCCGTCGCATCTCAAGAGGAGGCACTCTCAACAGAAAAGGCGAGAGGAACTATATGGCCGTACCACCATTCCAAGAGTCCCCCAGATGTCTCAGTCCATTCCAGAGGAACCTCTTTGCCCTGCACTGGCTCATCTTTCACGCCGAGGATCGACTCACACCACGGTGGCACGTGGGACAGCCCTGTGGGAAAGCCTCGAGGGAAAGCCTCGAGGGAAAACCACAGATCCTTTGATCCACGCGATGGGAAGTGTGACATTGCTGCTACAGCCTGGAAGGAAAGCGCACGTGCATGCCCCCACTCGAGACGAGGCCTGACTCCCCTGGGGAGACTCCCGAAGTACCCAAGATCTATGTCAGCCCCTGAGAGAAATGCTCGGTTCCGGCCCTGTCTCCACACAAGGTTTTTGGCCCCGGGATCGACGGGAGAGGAATCCCGAGAGGCCCCCTAGCAACTCGCATGGGGACTGGCTTCTCCTGAGGCCACCAGGGCGGGTCCCTGAGGTCCCCGTCGTAACTCGAGAACACCTGCCGCAACTCGAGAAAATCCAGGAAGTTCTCCGTTCCAGGCGAGATGAGGCCTATTTCCGATGAGGCGTCTGGAGACTAATGACACCTAACCTCTGGAACTTCGAAAGGGTCTTTCACACCCTTGCTGCAACTCAAGAAGTTCACCGCCATACCCGTCTCCACTCGAGAGGAAGCACGATGGTCCCGCCCACATCCAGAGGAGCCCCGTTTCCCCCTCGTAGCTCGAAATGAAGGATCCTTTCCCTGCTTTCAACGGGAAAGAATTCCCGGCGTTCCTGTCGCATCTCAAGAGGAGGCACTCTCAACAGGAAAGGCGAGAGGAACTCCAAGGTCGTACCACCATTCCAAGAGTCCCCCAGATGTCTCAGTCCACTCCAGAGGAACCTCTTTGCCCTGCACTGGCTCATCTATCACGCCGAGGATCGACTCACACCACGGTGGCATGTGGGACAGCCCTGTGGGAAAGCCGCGAGGGAAAGCCTCGGGGGAAAACCACAGATCCTTTGATCCACGCGACGGGAAGCATGACATTGCTGCCACAGCTTGGAAGGAAAGCGCACGTGCAATCCCCCACTAGAGACGAGGCCTGACTCCCCTGGGGAGACTCCAGAAGTACCCAAAGATCCATGTCAGCCCCTGAGAGGAATGCTCGGTTCCGGCCCTGACTCCACACAAGGTTTTTGGCCCCGGTATCGACAGGAGAGGAATCCCGAGAGGCCCCCTAGCAACTCGCATGGGGACTGGCTTCTCCTGAGGCAACCAGGGCGGGTCCCTGAGGTCCACGTCGTAACTCGAGAACACCTGCCTCAACTCGAGAAAATCCAGGAAGTTCTCCCTTCTAGGCGAGATGAGGCCTATTTCCAATGAGGCGTCTGGAGACTAATGACACCTAACCTCTGGAAATTCGAAAGGGTCTTTCACAACCTTGCTGCAACTCAAGAAGTTCTCCGCCATACCCGTCTCCACTCGAGAGGAAGCACGATGATCCCGCCCACATCCAGAGGAGCCCCGTTTCCCCCTCGTAGCTCGAGATGAGGGATCCTTTCCCTGCTTTCAACGGGAAAGAATTCCCGGCGTTCCCGTCGCATCTCAAGAGGAGGCACTCTCAACAGGAAAGGCGAGGGGAACTCCATGGTCGTACCACCATTCCAAGAGTACCCCAGATGTCTCAGTCCATTCCAGAGGAATCTCTTTGCCCTGCACTGGCTCATCTTTCACGCCGAGGATCGACTCACACCACGGTGGCACGTGGGACAGCCCTGTGGGAAAGCCTCGAGGGAAAGCCTCGAGGGAATACCACAGATCCTTTGATCCATGCGACGGGAAGCGTGACATTGCTGCTACAGCCTGGAAGGAAAGCGCACGTGCATGCCCCCACTCGAGACGAGGCCTGACTCCCCTGGGGAGACTCCAGAAGTACCCAAAGATCCATGTCAGCCCCTGAGAGGAATGCTCGGTTCCGGCCCTGACTCCACACAAGGATTTTGGACCCGGTATCGACGGGAGAGGAATCCCGAGAGGCCCCCTAGCAACTCACATGGGGACTGGCCTCTCCTGAGGCCACCACGGCGGGTCCCTGAGGTCCCCGTCGTAACTCGAGAACACCTGTCGCACCTCGAGAAAATCCAGGAAGTTCTCCCTTCCAGGCGAGATGAGGCCTATTTCCGATGAGGCGTCTGGAGACTAATGACACCTAACCTCTGGAACTTCGAAAGGGACTTTCACACCCTTGCTGCAACTCAAGAAGTTCACCGCCATACCCGTCTCCACTCGAGAGGAAGCACGATGGTCCCGCCCACATCCAGAGGAGCCCCGTTTCCCCCTCGTAGCTCGAGATGAGGGATCCTTTCCCTGCTTTCAACGGGAAAGAATTCCCGGCGTTCCCGTCGCATCTCAAGAGGAGGCACTCTCAACAGGAAAGGCGAGGGGAACTCCATGGTCGTACCACCATTCCAAGAGTACCCCAGATGTCTCAGTCCATTCCAGAGGAATCTCTTTGCCCTGCACTGGCTCATCTTTCACGCCGAGGATCGACTCACACCACGGTGGCACGTGGGACAGCCCTGTGGGAAAGCCTCGAGGGAAAGCCTCGAGGGAATACCACAGATCCTTTGATCCACGCGATGGGAAGCGTGACATTGCTGCTACAGCCTGGAAGGAAAGCGCACGTGCATGCCCCCACCCGAGACGAGGCCTGACTCCCCTGGGGAGACTCCAGAAGTACCCAAAGATCCATGTCAGCCCCTGAGAGGAATGCTCGGTTCCGGCCCTAACTCCACACAAGGATTTTGGCCCCGGTATCGACGGGAGAGGAATCCCGGGAGGCCCCCTAGCAACTCGCATGGGGACTGGCCTCTCCTGAGGCCACCAGGGCGGGTCCCTGAGGTCCCCGTCGTAACTCGAGAACACCTGCCGCACCTCGAGAAAATCCAGGAAGTTGTCCCTTCCAGGCGAGATGAGGCCTATTTCCGATGAGGCGTCTGGAGACTAATGACACCTAACTTCTGGAACTTCGAAAGGGTCTCTCACACCCTTGCTGCAACTCAAGAAGTTCACCGCCATACCCGTCTCCACTCGAGAGGAAGCACGATGGTCCCGCCCACATCCAGAGGAGCCCCGTTTCCCCTCGAAGCACGAGATGAGGGATCCTTTCCCTGCTTTCAACGGGAAAGAATTCCCGGCGTTCCCGTCGCATCTCAAGAGGAGGCACTCTCAACAGGAAAGGCGAGAGGAACTCCATGGTCGTACCACCATTCCAAGAGTCCCCCAGATGTCTCAGTCCATTCCAGAGGAATCTCTTTGCCCTGCACTGGCTCATCTTTCACGCCGAGGATCGACTCACACCACGGTGGCACGTGGGACCGCCCTGTGGGAAAGCCTCGAGGGAAAGCCTCGAGGGAACACCACAGATCCTTTGATCCACGCCACGGGAAGCGTGACATTGCTGCTACAGCCTGGAAGGAAAGCGCACGTGCATGCCCCCACTGGAGACGAGGCCTGACTCCCCTGGGGAGACTCCAGAAGTACCCAAAGATTCATGTCAGCCCCTGAGAGGAATCCTCGGTTCCGGCCCTGACTCCACACAAGGTTTTTGGGCCCGGTATCGACGGGAGAGGAATCCCGAGAGGCCCCCTAGCAACTCGCATGGGGACTGGCCTCTCCTGAGGCCACCAGGGCGGGTCCCTGAGGTCCCCGTCGTAACTCGAGAACACCTGCCGCAACTCGAGAAAATCCAGGAAGTTCTCCCTTCCAGGCGAGATGAGGCCTATTTCCAATGAGGCGTCTGGAGACTAATGACACCTAACCTCTGGAAATTCGAAAGGGTCTTTCACACCCTTGCTGCAACTCAAGAAGTTCAGCGCGATACCCGTCTCCACTCGAGAGGAAGCACGATGGTCCCGCCCACATCCAGAGGAGCCCCGTTTCCCCCTCGTAGCTCGAGATGAGGGATCCTTTCCCTGCTTTCAATGGGAAAGAATTCCCGGCGTTCCCGTCGCATCTCAAGAGGAGGCACTCTCAACAGGAAAGGCGAGGGGAACTCCATGGTCATACCACCATTCCAAGAGTCCCCCAGATGTCTCAGTCCATTCCAGAGGAAGCTCTTTGCCCTGCACTGGCTCATCTTTCACGCCGAGGATCGACTCACACCACGGTGGCACGTGGGACAGCCCTGTGGGAAAGCCTCGAGGGAAAGCCTCCAGGGAAAACCACAGATCCTTTGATCCACGCGACGGGAAGCGTGACATTGCAGCTACAGCCTGGAAGGAAAGCACACGTGCATGCCCCCACTCGAGACGAGGCCTGACTCCCCTGGGGAGACTCCAGAAGTACCCAAAGATCCATGTCAGCCCCTGAAAGGAATGCTCGGTTCCGGCCCTGACTCCACACATGGTTTTTGGCCCCGGTATCGACGGGAGAGGAATCCCGAGAGGGCCCCTAGCAACTTGCATGGGGACTGGCCTCTCCTGAGGCCACCAGGGCTGGTCCCTGAGGTCCCTGTCGTAACTCGAGAACACCTGCCCCAACTCGAGAAAATCCAGGAAGTTCTCCCTTCCAGGCGAGATGAGGCCTATTTCCGATGAGGCGTCTGGAGACGAATGACACCTAACCTCTGGAACTTCGAAAGGGTCTTTCACACCCTTGCTGCAACTCAAGAAGTTCACCGCCATACCCGTCTCCACTCGAGAGGAAGCACGATGGTCCCGCCCACATCCAGAGGAGCCCCGTTTCCCCCTCGTAGCTCGAGATGAGGGATCCTTTCCCTGCTTTCAACGGGAAAGAATTCCCGGCGTTCCCGTCGCATCTCAAGAGGAGGCACTCTCAACAGGAAAGGCGAGGGGAACTCCATGGTCGTACCACCATTCCAAGAGTCCCCCAGATGTCTCAGTCCATTCCAGAGGAACCTCTTTGCCCTGCACTGGCTCATCTTTCACGCCGAGGATGGACTCACACCACGGTGGCACGTGGGACAGCCCTGTGGGAAAGCCTCGAGGGAAAGCCTCCAGGGAAAACCACAGATCCTTTGATCCACGTGACGGGAAGCGTGACATTGCTGCTACAGCCTGGAAGGAAAGCACACGTGCATGCCCCCACTCGAGACGAGGCCTGACTCCCCTGGGGAGTCTCCAGAAGTACCCAAAGATCCATGTCAGCCCCTGAGAGGAATCCTCGGTTCCGGCCCTGACTCCACACAAGGTTTTTGGCCCCGGTATCGACGGGAGAGGAATCCCGAGAGGCCCCCTAGCAACTCGCATGGGGACTGTCCTCTCCTGAGGCGACCAGGGCGGGTCCCTGAGGTCCCCGTCGTAACTCGAGAACATCTGCCGCAACTCGAGAAAATCCAGGAAGTTCTCCCTTCCAGGCGAGATGAGGCCTATTTCCGATGAGGCGTCTAGAGTCTAATGACACCTAACCTCTGGAACTTCGAAAGGGTCTTTCACACCCTTGCTGCAACTCAAGAAGTTCAGCGCAATACCCGTCTCCACTCGAGAGGAAGCACGATGGTCCCGCCCACATCCAGAGGAGCCCCGTTTCCCCCTCGTAGCTCGAGATGAGGGATCCTTTCCCTGCTTTCAATGGGAAAGAATTCCCGGCGTTCCCGTCGCATCTCAAGAGGAGGCACTCTCAACAGGAAAGGCGAGGGGAACTCCATGGTCATACCACCATTCCAAGAGTCCCCCAGATGTCTCAGTCCATTCCAGAGGAACCTCTTTGCCCTGCACTGGCTCATCTTTCACGCCGAGGATCGACTCACACCACGGTGGCACGTGGGACAGCCCTGTGGGAAAGCCTCGAGGGAAAGCCTCCAGGGAAAACCACAGATCCTTTGATCCACGCGACGGGAAGCGTGACATTGCTGCTACAGCCTGGAAGGAAAGCACACGTGCATGCCCCCACTCGAGACGAGGCCTGACTCCCCTGGGGAGACTCCAGAAATACCCAAAGATCCATGTCAGCCCCTGAAAGGAATGCTCGGTTCCGGCCCTGACTCCACACATGGTTTTTGGCCCCGGTATCGACGGGAAAGGAATCCCGAGAGGGCCCCTAGCAACTTGCATGGGGACTGGCCTCTCCTGAGGCCACCAGGGCGGGTCCCTGAGGTCCCTGTCGTAACTCGAGAACACCTGCCCCAACTCGAGAAAATCCAGGAAGTTCTCCCTTCCAGGCGAGATGAGGCCTATTTCCGATGAGGCGTCTAGAGACGAATGACACCTAACCTCTGGAACTTCGAAAGGGTCTTTCACACCCTTGCTGCGACTCAAGAAGTTCACCGCCATACCCGTCTCCACTCGCGAGGAAGCACGATGGTCCCGCCCACATCCAGAGGAGCCCCGTTTCCCCCTCGTAGCTCGAGATGAGGGATCCTTTCCCTGCTTTCAACGGGAAAGAATTCCCGGCGTTCCTGTCGCATCTCAAGAGGAGGCACTCTCAACAGGAAAGGCGAGGGGAACTCCATGGTCGTACCACCATTCCAAGAGTCCCCCAGATGTCTCAGTCCATTCCATAGGAACCTCTTTGCCCTGCACTGGCTCATCTTTCACGCCGAGGATGGACTCACACCACGGTGGCACGTGGGACAGCCCTGTGGGAAAGCCTCGAGGGAAAGCCTCCAGGGAAAACCACAGATCCTTTGATTCACGTGACGGGAAGCGTGACATTGCTGCTACAGCCTGGAAGGAAAGCACACGTGCATGCCCCCACTCGAGACGAGGCCTGACTCCCCTGGGGAGACTCCAGAAGTACCCAAAGATCCATGTCAGCCCCTGAGAGGAATCCTCGGTTCCGGCCCTGACTCCACACAAGGTTTTTGGCCCCGGTATCGACGGGAGAGGAATCCCTAGAGGCCCCCTAGCAACTCGCATGGGGACTGGCCTCTCCTGATGCCACCAGGGCGGGTCCCTGAGGTCCCCGTCGTAACTCGAGAACACCTGCCGCACCTCGAGAAAATCCAGGAAGTTCTCCCTTCCAGGCGAGATGAGGCCTATTTCCGATGAGGCGTCTGGAGACTAATGACACTTAACCTCTGGAACTTCGAAAGGGTCTTTCACACCCTTGCTGCAACTCAAGAAGTTCACCGCCATACCCGTCTCCACTCGAGAGGAAGCACGATGGTCCCACCCACATCCAGAGGAGCCCCGTTTCCCCCTCGTAGCTCGAGATGAGGGATCCTTTCCCTGCTTTCAACGGGAAAGAATTCCCGGCGTTCCCGTCGCATTTCAACAGGAGGCACTCTCAACAGGAAAGGCGAGGGGAACTGCATGGTCGTACCACCATTCCAAGAGTCCCCCAGATGTCTCAGTCAACCCCCGAGGAAGCTCTTTGCCCTGCACTGGCTCATCTTTCACGCCGAGGATCGACTCACACCACGGTGGCACGTGGGACAGCCCTGTGGGAAAGCCTCGAGGGAAAGCCTCGAGGGAAAACCACAGATCCTTTGATCCAGGCCACGGGAAGCGTGACATTGCTGCTACAGCCTGGAAGGAAAGCGCACGTGCATGCCCCCACTCGAGACGAGGCCTGACTCCCCTGGGGAGACTCCAGAAGTACCCGAAGACCCATGTCAGCCCCTGAGAGGAATCCTCGATTCCGGCCCTGACTCCACACAAGGTTTTTGGCCTGGGTATCGACGGGAAAGGAATCCCGAGAGGCCCCCTAGCAACTCGCATGGGGACTGGCCTCTCCTGAGGCCACCAGGGCTGGTCCCTGAGGTCCCCGTCGTAACTCGAGAACACCTGCCGCAACTCGAGAAAATCCAGGAAGTTCTCCCTTCCAGGCGAGATGAGGCCTATTTCCGATGAGGCGTCTGGAGACTAATGACACCTAACCTCTGGAACTTCGAAAGGGTCTTTCACACCCTTGCTGCAACTCAAGAAGTTCACCGTCATACCCGTCTTCACTCGAGAGGAAGCACGATGGTCCCGCCCACATCCAGAGGAGCCCCGTTTCCCCCTCGTAGCTCGAGATGAGGGATCCTTTCCCTGCTTTCAACGGGAAAGAATTCCCTGCATTCCCGTCGAATCTCAGGGGAGGCACTCTCAACAGGAAAGACGAGAGGAACTCCATGGTCGTACCACCATTCCAAGAGTCCCCCAGATGTCTCAGTCCATTCCAGAGAAACCTCTTTGCCCTGCACTGGCTCATCTTTCACGCCAAGGATCGAATCACACCACGGTGGCACGTGGGACAGCCCTGTGGGAAAGCTTCGAGGGAAAACCACAGATCCTTTGATCCAGGCGACGGGATGGGTGACATTGCTGCTACAGCTAGGAAGGAAAGCGCAGGTGCATGCCCCCACTCAAGACCAGGCCTGATTCCCCTGGGGAGACTCCAGAAGTACCCAAAGATCCATGTCAGCCCCTGATAGGAATTCTCGGTTCCGGCCCTGACTCCACACAAGGTTTTTGGCCCCGGGATCGACGGGAGAGGAATCCCGAGAGGCCCTCTAGCACCTCGCATGGGGACTGGCCTTTCCTGAGGCCAGCTGGGCGGGTCCCTGAGGTCCCCGTCGTAACTCGAGAACACCTGCCGCAACTCGAGAAAATCCAGGAAGTTCTCCCTTCCAGGCGAGATGAGGCCTATTTCCGATGAGGCGTCTGGAGACTAATGACACCTAACCTCTGGAACTTCGAAAGGGTCTTTCATACCCTTGCTGCAACTCAAGAAGTTCACCGTCATACCCATCTTCACTCGAGAGGAAGCACCATGGTCCCGCCCACATCCAGAGGAGTCCCGTTTCCCCCTCGTAGCTCGAGATGAGGGATCCTTTCCCTGCTTTCAAGGGGAAAGAATTCCCTGATTTCCCGTCGAATCTCAAGAGGAGGCACTCTCAACAGGAAAGGCGAGGGGAACTCCATGGTCGTACCACCATTCCAAGAGTACCCCAGATGTCTCAGTCCATTCCAGAGGAATCTCTTTGCCCTGCACTGGCTCATCTTTCACGCCGAGGATCGACTCACACCACGGTGGCACGTGGGACAGCCCTGTGGGAAAGCCTCGAGGGAAAGCCTCGAGGGAATACCACAGATCCTTTGATCCACGCGATGGGAAGCGTGACATTGCTGCTACAGCCTGGAAGGAAAGCGCACGTGCATGCCCCCACCCGAGACGAGGCCTGACTCCCCTGGGGAGACTCCAGAAGTACCCAAAGATCCATGTCAGCCCCTGAGAGGAATGCTCGGTTCCGGCCCTAACTCCACACAAGGATTTTGGCCGCGGTATCGACGGGAGAGGAATCCCGGGAGGCCCCCTAGCAACTCGCATGGGGACTGGCCTCTCCTGAGGCCACCAGGGCGGGTCCCTGAGGTCCCCGTCGTAACTCGAGAACACCTGCCGCACCTCGAGAAAATCCAGGAAGTTGTCCCTTCCAGGCGAGATGAGGCCTATTTCCGATGAGGCGTCTGGAGACTAATGACACCTAACCTCTGGAACTTCGAAAGGGTCTCTCACACCCTTGCTGCAACTCAAGAAGTTCACCGCCATACCCGTCTCCACTCGAGAGGAAGCACGATGGTCCCGCCCACATCCAGAGGAGCCCCGTTTCCCCTCGAAGCACGAGATGAGGGATCCTTTCCCTGCTTTCAACGGGAAAGAATTCCCGGCGTTCCCGTCGCATCTCAAGAGGAGGCACTCTCAACAGGAAAGGCGAGAGGAACTCCATGGTCGTACCACCATTCCAAGAGTCCCCCAGATGTCTCAGTCCATTCCAGAGGAACCTCTTTGCCCTGCACTGGCTCATCTTTCACGCCGAGGATCGACTCACACCACGGTGGCACGTGGGACAGCCCTGTGGGAAAGCCTCGAGGGAAAGCCTCGAGGGAACACCACAGATCCTTTGATCCACGCCACGGGAAGCGTGACATTGCTGCTACAGCCTGGAAGGAAAGCGCACGTGCATGCCCCCACTGGAGACGAGGCCTGACTCCCCTGGGGAGACTCCAGAAGTACCCAAAGATTCATGTCAGCCCTTGAGAGGAATCCTCGGTTCCGGCCCTGACTCCACACAAGGTTTTTGGGCCCGGTATCGACGGGAGAGGAATCCCGAGAGGCCCCCTAGCAACTCGCATGGGGACTGGCCTCTCCTGAGGCCACCAGGGCGGGTCCCTGAGGTCCCCGTCGTAACTCGAGAACACCTGCCGCAACTCGAGAAAATCCAGGAAGTTCTCCCTTCCAGGCGAGATGAGGCCTATTTCCAATGAGGCGTCTGGAGACTAATGACACCTAACCTCTGGAAATTCGAAAGGGTCTTTCACACCCTTGCTGCAACTCAAGAAGTTCAGCGCGATACCCGTCTCCACTCGAGAGGAAGCACGATGGTCCCGCCCACATCCAGAGGAGCCCCGTTTCCCCCTCGTAGCTCGAGATGAGGGATCCTTTCCCTGCTTTCAATGGGAAAGAATTCCCGGCGTTCCCGTCGCATCTCAAGAGGAGGCACTCTCAACAGGAAAGGCGAGGGGAACTCCATGGTCATACCACCATTCCAAGAGTCCCCCAGATGTCTCAGTCCATTCCAGAGGAAGCTCTTTGCCCTGCACTGGCTCATCTTTCACGCCGAGGATCGACTCACACCACGGTGGCACGTGGGACAGCCCTGTGGGAAAGCCTCGAGGGAAAGCCTCCAGGGAAAACCACAGATCCTTTGATCCACGCGACGGGAAGCGTGACATTGCAGCTACAGCCTGGAAGGAAAGCACACGTGCATGCCCCCACTCGAGACGAGGCCTGACTCCCCTGGGGAGACTCCAGAAGTACCCAAAGATCCATGTCAGCCCCTGAAAGGAATGCTCGGTTCCGGCCCTGACTCCACACATGGTTTTTGGCCCCGGTATCGACGGGAGAGGAATCCCGAGAGGGCCCCTAGCAACTTGCATGGGGACTGGCCTCTCCTGAGGCCACCAGGGCTGGTCCCTGAGGTCCCTGTCGTAACTCGAGAACACCTGCCCCAACTCGAGAAAATCCAGGAAGTTCTCCCTTCCAGGCGAGATGAGGCCTATTTCCGATGAGGCGTCTGGAGACGAATGACACCTAACCTCTGGAACTTCGAAAGGGTCTTTCACACCCTTGCTGCAACTCAAGAAGTTCACCGCCATACCCGTCTCCACTCGAGAGGAAGCACGATGGTCCCGCCCACATCCAGAGGAGCCCCGTTTCCCCCTCGTAGCTCGAGATGAGGGATCCTTTCCCTGCTTTCAACGGGAAAGAATTCCCGGCGTTCCCGTCGCATCTCAAGAGGAGGCACTCTCAACAGGAAAGGCGAGGGGAACTCCATGGTCGTACCACCATTCCAAGAGTCCCCCAGATGTCTCAGTCCATTCCAGAGGAACCTCTTTGCCCTGCACTGGCTCATCTTTCACGCCGAGGATGGACTCACACCACGGTGGCACGTGGGACAGCCCTGTGGGAAAGCCTCGAGGGAAAGCCTCCAGGGAAAACCACAGATCCTTTGATCCACGTGACGGGAAGCGTGACATTGCTGCTACAGCCTGGAAGGAAAGCACACGTGCATGCCCCCACTCGAGACGAGGCCTGACTCCCCTGGGGAGTCTCCAGAAGTACCCAAAGATCCATGTCAGCCCCTGAGAGGAATCCTCGGTTCCGGCCCTGACTCCACACAAGGTTTTTGGCCCCGGTATCGACGGGAGAGGAATCCCGAGAGGCCCCCTAGCAACTCGCATGGGGACTGTCCTCTCCTGAGGCGACCAGGGCGGGTCCCTGAGGTCCCCGTCGTAACTCGAGAACATCTGCCGCAACTCGAGAAAATCCAGGAAGTTCTCCCTTCCAGGCGAGATGAGGCCTATTTCCGATGAGGCGTCTAGAGTCTAATGACACCTAACCTCTGGAACTTCGAAAGGGTCTTTCACACCCTTGCTGCAACTCAAGAAGTTCAGCGCCATACCCGTCTCCACTCGAGAGGAAGCACGATGGTCCCGCCCACATCCAGAGGAGCCCCGTTTCCCCCTCGTAGCTCGAGATGAGGGATCCTTTCCCTGCTTTCAATGGGAAAGAATTCCCGGCGTTCCCGTCGCATCTCAAGAGGAGGCACTCTCAACAGGAAAGGCGAGGGGAACTCCATGGTCATACCACCATTCCAAGAGTCCCCCAGATGTCTCAGTCCATTCCAGAGGAAGCTCTTTGCCCTGCACTGGCTCATCTTTCACGCCGAGGATCGACTCACACCACGGTGGCACGTGGGACAGCCCTGTGGGAAAGCCTCGAGGGAAAGTCTCCAGGGAAAACCACAGATCCTTTGATCCACGCGACGGGAAGCGTGACATTGCTGCTACAGCCTGGAAGGAAAGCACACGTGCATGCCCCCACTCGAGACGAGGCCTGACTCCCCTGGGGAGACTCCAGAAGTACCCAAAGATCCATGTCAGCCCCTGAAAGGAATGCTCGGTTCCGGCCCTGACTCCACACATGGTTTTTGGCCCCGGTATCGACGGGAAAGGAATCCCGAGAGGGCCCCTAGCAACTTGCATGGGGACTGGCCTCTCCTGAGGCCACCAGGGCGGGTCCCTGAGGTCCCTGTCGTAACTCGAGAACACCTGCCCCAACTCGAGAAAATCCAGGAAGTTCTCCCTTCCAGGCGAGATGAGGCCTATTTCCGATGAGGCGTCTAGAGACGAATGACACCTAACCTCTGGAACTTCGAAAGGGTCTTTCACACCCTTGCTGCGACTCAAGAAGTTCACCGCCATACCCGTCTCCACTCGCGAGGAAGCACGATGGTCCCGCCCACATCCAGAAGAGCCCCGTTTCCCCCTCGTAGCTCGAGATGAGGGATCCTTTCCCTGCTTTCAACGGGAAAGAATTCCCGGCGTTCCTGTCTCATCTCAAGAGGAGGCACTCTCAACAGGAAAGGCGAGGGGAACTCCATGGTCGTACCACCATTCCAAGAGTCCCCCAGATGTCTCAGTCCATTCCATAGGAACCTCTTTGCCCTGCACTGGCTCATCTTTCACGCCGAGGATGGACTCACACCACGGTGGCACGTGGGACAGCCCTGTGGGAAAGCCTCGAGGGAAAGCCTCCAGGGAAAACCACAGATCCTTTGATCCACGTGACGGGAAGCGTGACATTGCTGCTACAGCCTGGAAGGAAAGCACACGTGCATGCCCCCACTCGAGACGAGGCCTGACTCCCCTGGGGAGACTCCAGAAGTACCCAAAGATCCATGTCAGCCCCTGAGAGGAATCCTCGGTTCCGGCCCTGACTCCACACAAGGTTTTTGGCCCCGGTATCGACGGGAGAGGAATCCCTAGAGGCCCCCTAGCAACTCGCATGGGGACTGGCCTCTCCTGATGCCACCAGGGCGGGTCCCTGAGGTCCCCGTCGTAACTCGAGAACACCTGCCGCACCTCGAGAAAATCCAGGAAGTTCTCCCTTCCAGGCGAGATGAGGCCTATTTCCGATGAGGCGTCTGGAGACTAATGACACTTAACCTCTGGAACTTCGAAAGGGTCTTTCACACCCTTGCTGCAACTCAAGAAGTTCACCGCCATACCCGTCTCCACTCGAGAGGAAGCACGATGGTCCCACCCACATCCAGAGGAGCCCCGTTTCCCCCTCGTAGCTCGAGATGAGGGATCCTTTCCCTGCTTTCAACGGGAAAGAATTCCCGGCGTTCCCGTCGCATTTCAACAGGAGGCACTCTCAAAAGGAAAGGCGAGGGGAACTGCATGGTCGTACCACCATTCCAAGAGTCCCCCAGATGTCTCAGTCAACCCCCGAGGAAGCTCTTTGTCCGGCACTGGCTCATCTTTCACGCCGAGGATCGACTCACACCACGGTGGCACGTGGGACAGCCCTGTGGGAAAGCCTCGAGGGAAAGCCTCGAGGGAAAATCACAGATCATTTGATCTACGCGACGGGAAGCGTTACGTTGCTGCTACAGCCTGGAAGGAAAGCGCACGTGCATGTCCCCACTCGAGACGAGGCCTGACTCCCCTGGGGAGACTCCAGAAGTACCCAAAGATCCATGTCAGCCCATGAGAGGAATCCTCGGTTCCGGCCCTGACTGCACACAAGGTTTTTGGCCCCGGGATCGACGGGATCGGAATACCGAGAGGCCCCCTAGCAACTCACATGGGGACTGGCCTTTCCTGAGGCCACCAGGGCGGGTCCCTGAATTCCCCGTCGTAACTCGAGAACACCTGCCGCAACTCGAGAAAATCCAGGAAGTTCTCCCTTCCAGGCGAGATGAGGCCTATTTCCGATGAGGCGTCTGGAGACTAATGACACCTAACCTCTGGAACTTCGAAAGGGTCTTTCACACCCTTGCTGCAACTCAAGAAGTTCACCGTCATACCCGGCTTCACTCGAGAGGAAGCACGATGGTCCCGCCCACATCCAGAGGAGCCCCGTTTCCCCCTCGTAGCTCGAGATGAGGGATCCTTTCCCTGCTTTCATCGGGAAAGAATTCCCTGCGTTCCCGTCGAATCTCAAGAGGAGGCACTCTCAACAGGAAAGACGAGAGGAACTCCATGGTCGTACCACCATTCCAAGAGTCCCCCAGATGTCTCAGTCCATTCCAGAGAAACCTCTTTGACCTGCACTGGCTCATCTTTCACGCCAAGGATCGAATCACACCACGGTGGCACGTGGGACAGCCCTGTGGGAAAGCTTCGAGGGAAAACCACAGATCCTTTGATCCACGTGACGGGAAGCGTGACATTGCTGCTACAGCCTGGAAGGAAAGCGCACGTGCATGCCCCCACTCGAGACGAGGCCTGACTCCCCTGGGGAGACTCCAGAAGTACCCAAAGATCCATGTCAGCCACTGAGAGAAATCCTCGGTTCCGGCCCTGACCCCACACAAGGTTTTTCGCCCCGGTATCGACGGGAGAGGAATCCCGAGACGCCCCCTAGCAACTCGCATGGGGATTGGCCTTTCCTGAGGCCACCAGGGCGGGTCCCTGAGGTCCCCGTCGTAACTCGAGAACACCTGCCCCAACTCGAGAAAATCCAGGAAGTTCTCCCTTGCAGGAGAGATGAGGCCTATTTCAGATGAGGCGTCTGGAGACTAATGACACCTAATCTCTGGAACGTCGAAAGGGTCTTTCACACCCTTGCTGCAACTCAAGAAGTTCACCGCCATACCCGTCTCCACTCGAGAGGAAGCACGATGGTCCCGCCCACATCCAGAGGAGCCCCGTTTCCCTCTCGTAGCTCGAGATGAGGGATCCTTTCCCTGATTTCAACAGGAAAGTATTCCCGGCATTCCCGTCGCATCTCAAGAGGAGGCACTCTCAACAGGAAAGGCGATAGGAACTCCATGGTAGTACCACCATGCAAAGAGCCCCCAGATGTCTCAGTCCATTCCAGAGGAACCTCTTTGCCCTGCACTGGCTCATCTTTCACGCCGAGGATCGACTCACACCACGGTGGCACGTGGGACAGCCCTGTGGGAAAGCCTAGAGGGAAAGCCTCGAGGGAAAATCACAGATCATTTGATCTACGCGACGGGAAGCGTTACGTTGCTGCTACAGCCTGGAAGGAAAGCGCACGTGCATGTCCCCACTCGAGACGAGGCCTGACTCCCCTGGGGAGACTCCAGAAGTACCCAAAGATCCATGTCAGCCCATGAGAGGAATCCTCGGTTCCGGCCCTGACTGCACACAAGGTTTTTGGCCCCGGGATCGACGGGATCGGAATACCGAGAGGCCCCCTAGCAACTCACATGGGGACTGGCCTTTCCTGAGGCCACCAGGGCGGGTCCCTGAATTCCCCGTCGTAACTCGAGAACACCTGCCGCAACTCGAGAAAATCCAGGAAGTTCTCCCTTCCAGGCGAGATGAGGCCTATTTCCGATGAGGCGTCTGGAGACTAATGACACCTAACCTCTGGAACTTCGAAAGGGTCTTTCACACCCTTGCTGCAACTCAAGAAGTTCACCGCCATACCCGTCTCCACTCGAGAGGAAGCACGATGGTCCCGCCCACATCCAGAGGAGCCCCGTTTCCCTCTCATAGCTCGAAATGAGGGATCCTTTCCCTGGTTTCAATGGGAAAGAATTCCCAGCGTTTCTGTCGCATCTCAAGAGGAGGCACTCTCAACAGGAAAGGCGAGAGGAACTCCATGGTCGTATCACCATTCCAAGAGTCCCCCATATATCTCAGTCCATTCCAGAGGAAACTCTTTGCCCTGCACTGGCTCATCTTTCAGGCCGAGGATCGACTCACACCACAGTGGCACGTGGGACAGCCCTTTGGGAAAGCCTCGAGGGAAAACCACAGATCCTTTGATTCACGCGACGGGAAGCGTGACATTGCTGCTACAGCCGGCAAGGAAAGCGCAAGTGCATGCCCCCACTCGAGACGAGCCCTGACTCCCCTGGGGAGACTCCAGAAGTACCAAATGATCCATGTCAGCCCCTGAGAGGAATCCTCGGTTCCGGGCCTGACACCACACAAGGATTTTGGCACCGGTATCGACGGGAGAGGAATCCCGAGAGGCCCCCTAGCAACTCTCATGGGAACTGGCCTTCCCTTAGGCCAGCAGGGCGGGTCCATGAGGTCCCCGTCGTAACTCGAGAACACCTGCCGCAACTCGAGAAAATCCAGGAAGTTCTCCCTTCCAGGCGAGATGAGGCCTATTTCCGATGAGGCAGCTGGAGACTAATGACACCTAACCTCTGGAACTTCGAAAGGGTCTTTAACACCCTTGCTGCAACAAAAGACTTTCACCGCCATACCCCGTCTCCACTCGAGAGGAAGCACGATGGTCCTGCCCACATCCAGAGGAGCCCTGTTTCCCCCTCGTAGATCGAGATGAGGGATCCTTTCCCTGCTTTCAACGGGAAAGAATTCCCGGCATTCCCGTCGCAACTCAAGCGGAGGCACTCTCAAAAGGAAAGGCGAGAGGAACTCCATGGTCGTACCACCATGCAAAGAGCCCCCAGATGTCTCAGTCCATTCCAGAAGAACCTCTTTGCCCTGCACTGGCTCATCTTTCACGCCGAGGATCGACTCACACCACGGTGGCACGTGGGACAGCCCTGTGGGAAAGCCTCGAGGGAAAACCACAGATCCTTTGATCCACGCCACGGGAAGCGTGACATTGCTGCTACAGCCTGGAAGGAAAGCGCACGTGCATGCCCCCACTCGAGACGAGGCCTGACTCCCCTGGGGAGACTCCAGAAGTACCCAAAGATCCATGTCAGCCCCTGAGAGGAATCTTCGGTTCCGGCCCTGACTCCACAAAAGGTTTTTGGCCCCGGTATCGACGGGAGAGGATTCCCGAGAGGCCCCCTAGGAAATCGCATGAGGACTGGCCTCTCCTGAGGCCACCAGGGCAGGTCCCTGAGGTCCCCGTCGTTACTCGAGAACACCTGCCACAACTCGAGAAAATCCAGGAAGTTCTCCCTTCCAGGCGAGATGAGGCCTATTTCCGATGAGGCGTCTGGAGACTAATGACACCTAACCTCTGGAACTTCGAAAGGGTCTTTCACACCCTTGCTGCAACTCAAGAAGTTCACCGCCATACCCGTCTCCACTCGAGAGGAAGCACGATGGTCCCGCCCACATCAAGAGGAGCCCCGTTTCCCCCTCGTAGCTCGAGATGAGGGATCCTTTCCCTGCTTTCAACGGGAAAGAATTCCCGGCGTTCCCGTCGCTTCTCAAGAGGAGGCACTCTCAACAGGAAAGGCGAGAGGAACTCCATGGTCGTACTACCATTCCAAGAGTCCCCCAGATGTCTCAGTCCATTCCAGAGGAACCTCTTTGCCCTGCACTGGCTCATCTTTCACGCCGAGGATCCACTCTCACCACGGTGGCACGTGGGACAGCCCTGTGGGAAAGCCTCGAGGGAAAACCACAGATCCTTTGATCCACGCGACGGGAAGCGTGACATTGCTGCTACAGCCTGGAAGGAAAGCGCACGTGCATGCCCCCACTCGAGACGAGGCCTGACTCCCCTGGGGAGACTCCACAAGTACCCAAAGATCCATGTCAGCCCCTGAGAGGAATCCTCGGTTCCGGCCCTGACTCCACACAAGGATTTTGGCCCCGGTATCGACGGGAGAGGAATCCCGAGAGGCCCCGTAGCACCTCGCATGGGGACTGGCCTCTCCTGAGGCCAGCAGGGAGGGTCCCTGAGGTCCCCGTCGCAACTCGAGAACACCTGCTGCCACTCGAGAAAATCCAGGAAGTTCTCCCTTCCAGGCGAGATGAGGCCTATTTCCGATGAGGCGTCTGGAGACTAATGACACCTAACCTCTGGAACTTCGAAAGGGTCTTTCACACCCTTGCTGCAATTCAAGAAGTTCACCGCCATACCCGTCTCCACTCGAGAGGAAGCACGATAGTCCCGCCCACATCCAGAGGAGTCCCGTTTCCCCCTCGTAACTCGAGATGAGGGATCCTTTCCCTGATTTCAACAGGAAAGTATTCCCGGCATTCCCGTCGCATCTCAAGAGGAGGCACTCTCAACAGGAAAGGCGATAGGAACTCCATGTTAGTACCACCATGCAAAGAGCCCCCAGATGTCTCAGTCCATTCCAGAGGAACCTCTTTGCCCTGCACTGGCTCATCTTTCACGCCGAGGATCGACTCACACCACGGTGGCACGTGGGACAGCCCTGTGGGAAAGCCTCGAGGGAAAGCCTCGAGGGAAAATCACAGATCATTTGATCTACGCGACGGGAAGCGTTACGTTGCTGCTACAGCCTGGAAGGAAAGCGCACGTGCATGTCCCCACTCGAGACGAGGCCTGACTCCCCTGGGGAGACTCCAGAAGTACCCAAAGATCCATGTCAGCCCATGAGAGGAATCCTCGGTTCCGGCCCTGACTGCACACAAGGTTTTTGGCCCCGGGATCGACGGGATCGGAATACCGAGAGGCCCCCTAGCAACTCACATGGGGACTGGCCTTTCCTGAGGCCACCAGGGCGGGTCCCTGAATTCCCCGTCGTAACTCGAGAACACCTGCCGCAACTCGAGAAAATCCAGGAAGTTCTCCCTTCCAGGCGAGATGAGGCCTATTTCCGATGAGGCGTCTGGAGACTAATGACACCTAACCTCTGGAACTTCGAAAGGGTCTTTCACACCCTTGCTGCAACTCAAGAAGTTCACCGTCATACCCGTCTTCACTCGAGAGGAAGCACGATGGTCCCGCCCACATCCAGAGGAGCCCCGTTTCCCCCTCGTAGCTCGAGATGAGGGATCCTTTCCCTGCTTTCAACGGGAAAGAATTCCCTGCGTTCCCGTCGAATCTCAAGAGGAGGCACTCTCAACAGGAAAGACGAGAGGAACTCCATGGTCGTACCACCATTCCAAGAGTCCCCCAGATGTCTCAGTCCATTCCAGAGAAACCTCTTTGACCTGCACTGGCTCATCTTTCACGCCAAGGATCGAATCACACCACGGTGGCACGTGGGACAGCCCTGTGGGAAAGCTTCGAGGGAAAACCACAGATCCTTTGATCCACGTGACGGGAAGCGTGACATTGCTGCTACAGCCTGGAAGGAAAGCGCACGTGCATGCCCCCACTCGAGACGAGGCCTGACTCCCCTGGGGAGACTCCAGAAGTACCCAAAGATCCATGTCAGCCACTGAGAGAAATCCTCGGTTCCGGCCCTGACCCCACACAAGGTTTTTCGCCCCGGTATCGACGGGAGAGGAATCCCGAGACGCCCCCTAGCAACTCGCATGGGGATTGGCCTTTCCTGAGGCCACCAGGGCGGGTCCCTGAGGTCCCCGTCGTAACTCGAGAACACCTGCCCCAACTCGAGAAAATCCAGGAAGTTCTCCCTTGCAGGAGAGATGAGGCCTATTTCAGATGAGGCGTCTGGAGACTAATGACACCTAATCTCTGGAACGTCGAAAGGGTCTTTCACACCCTTGCTGCAACTCAAGAAGTTCACCGCCATACCCGTCTCCACTCGAGAGGAAGCACGATGGTCCCGCCCACATCCAGAGGAGCCCCGTTTCCCTCTCGTAGCTCGAGATGAGGGATCCTTTCCCTGGTTTCAACGGGAAAGAATTCCCAGCGTTTCTGTCGCATCTCAAGAGGAGGCACTCTCAACAGGAAAGGCGAGAGGAACTCCATGGTCGTATCACCATTCCAAGAGTCCCCCAGATATCTCAGTCCATTCCAGAGGAAACTCTTTGCCCTGCACTGGCTCATCTTTCAGGCCGAGGATCGACTCACACCACAGTGGCACGTGGGACAGCCCTGTGGGAAAGCCTCGAGGGAAAACCACAGATCCTTTGATTCACGCGACGGGAAGGGTGACATTGCTGCTACAGCCGGCAAGGAAAGCGCAAGTGCATGCCCCCACTCGAGACGAGCCCTGACTCCCCTGGGGAGACTCCAGAAGTACCAAATGATCCATGTCAGCCCCTGAGAGGAATCCTCGGTTCCGGGCCTGACTCCACACAAGGATTTTGGCACCGGTATCGACGGGAGAGGAATCCCGAGAGGCCCCCTAGCAACTCTCATGGGAACTGGCCTTCCCTTAGGCCAGCAGGGCGGGTCCATGAGGTCCCCGTCGTAACTCGAGAACACCTGCCGCAACTCGAGAAAATCCAGGAAGTTCTCCCTTCCAGGCGAGATGAGGCCTATTTCCGATGAGGCAGCTGGAGACTAATGACACCTAACCTCTGGAACTTCGAAAGGGTCTTTAACACCCTTGCTGCAACAAAAGACTTTAACCGCCATACCCCGTCTCCACTCGAGAGGAAGCACGATGGTCCTGCCCACATCCAGAGGAGCCCTGTTTCCCCCTCGTAGATCGAGATGAGGGATCCTTTCCCTGCTTTCAACGGGAAAGAATTCCCGGCATTCCCGTCGCAACTCAAGCGGAGGCACTCTCAAAAGGAAAGGCGAGAGGAACTCCATGGTCGTACCACCATGCAAAGAGCCCCCAGATGTCTCAGTCCATTCCAGAAGAACCTCTTTGCCCTGCACTGGCTCATCTTTCACGCCGAGGATCGACTCACACCACGGTGGCACGTGGGACAGCCCTGTGGGAAAGCCTCGAGGGAAAACCACAGATCCTTTGATCCACGCCACGGGAAGCGTGACATTGCTGCTACAGCCTGGAAGGAAAGCGCACGTGCATGCCCCCACTCGAGACGAGGCCTGACTCCCCTGGGGAGACTCCAGAAGTACCCAAAGATCCATGTCAGCCCCTGAGAGGAATCTTCGGTTCCGGCCCTGACTCCACAAATGTTTTTGGCCCCGGTATCGACGGGAGAGGATTCCCGAGAGGCCCCCTAGGAACTCGCATGAGGACTGGCCTCTCCTGAGGCCACCAGGGCAGGTCCCTGAGGTCCCCGTCGTTACTCGAGAACACCTGCCACAACTCGAGAAAATCCAGGAAGTTCTCCCTTCCAGGCGAGATGAGGCCTATTTCCGATGAGGCGTCTGGAGACTAATGACACCTAACCTCTGGAACTTCGAAAGGGTCTTTCACACCCTTGCTGCAACTCAAGAAGTTCACCGCCATACCCGTCTCCACTCGAGAGGAAGCACGATGGTCCCGCCCACATCAAGAGGAGCCCCGTTTCCCCCTCGTAGCTCGAGATGAGGGATCCTTTCCCTGCTTTCAACGGGAAAGAATTCCCGGCATTCCCGTCGCTTCTCAAGAGGAGGCACTCTCAACAGGAAAGGCGAGAGGAACTCCATGGTCGTACTACCATTCCAAGAGTCCCCCAGATGTCTCAGTCCATTCCAGAGGAACCTCTTTGCCCTGCACTGGCTCATCTTTCACGCCGAGGATCCACTCTCACCACGGTGGCACGTGGGACAGCCCTGTGGGAAAGCCTCGAGGGAAAACCACAGATCCTTTGATCCACGCGACGGGAAGCGTGACATTGCTGCTACAGCCTGGAAGGAAAGCGCACGTGCATGCCCCCACTCGAGACGAGGCCTGACTCCCCTGGGGAGACTCCACAAGTACCCAAAGATCCATGTCAGCCCCTGAGAGGAATCCTCGGTTCCGGCCCTGACTCCACACAAGGATTTTGGCCCCGGTATCGACGGGAGAGGAATCCCGAGAGGCCCCGTAGCACCTCGCATGGGGACTGGCCTCTCCTGAGGCCAGCAGGGAGGGTCCCTGAGGTCCCCGTCGCAACTCGAGAACACCTGCTGCCACTCGAGAAAATCCAGGAAGTTCTCCCTTCCAGGCGAGATGAGGCCTATTTCCGATGAGGCGTCTGGAGACTAATGACACCTAACCTCTGGAACTTCGAAAGGGTCTTTCACACCCTTGCTGCAATTCAAGAAGTTCACCGCCATACCCGTCTCCACTCGAGAGGAAGCACGATAGTCCCGCCCACATCCAGAGGAGTCCCGTTTCCCCCTCGTAACTCGAGATGAGGGATCCTTTCCCTGATTTCAACAGGAAAGTATTCCCGGCATTCCCGTCGCATCTCAAGAGGAGGCACTCTCAACAGGAAAGGCGATAGGAACTCCATGTTAGTACCACCATGCAAAGAGCCCCCAGATGTCTCAGTCCATTCCAGAGGAACCTCTTTGCCCTGCACTGGCTCATCTTTCACGCCGAGGATCGACTCACACCACGGTGGCACGTGGGACAGCCCTGTGGGAAAGCCTCGAGGGAAAGCCTCGAGGGAAAATCACAGATCATTTGATCTACGCGACGGGAAGCGTTACGTTGCTGCTACAGCCTGGAAGGAAAGCGCACGTGCATGTCCCCACTCGAGACGAGGCCTGACTCCCCTGGGGAGACTCCAGAAGTACCCAAAGATCCATGTCAGCCCATGAGAGGAATCCTCGGTTCCGGCCCTGACTGCACACAAGGTTTTTGGCCCCGGGATCGACGGGATCGGAATACCGAGAGGCCCCCTAGCAACTCACATGGGGACTGGCCTTTCCTGAGGCCACCAGGGCGGGTCCCTGAATTCCCCGTCGTAACTCGAGAACACCTGCCGCAACTCGAGAAAATCCAGGAAGTTCTCCCTTCCAGGCGAGATGAGGCCTATTTCCGATGAGGCGTCTGGAGACTAATGACACCTAACCTCTGGAACTTCGAAAGGGTCTTTCACACCCTTGCTGCAACTCAAGAAGTTCACCGTCATACCCGTCTTCACTCGAGAGGAAGCACGATGGTCCCGCCCACATCCAGAGGAGCCCCGTTTCCCCCTCGTAGCTCGAGATGAGGGATCCTTTCCCTGCTTTCAACGGGAAAGAATTCCCTGCGTTCCCGTCGAATCTCAAGAGGAGGCACTCTCAACAGGAAAGACGAGAGGAACTCCATGGTCGTACCACCATTCCAAGAGTCCCCCAGATGTCTCAGTCCATTCCAGAGAAACCTCTTTGACCTGCACTGGCTCATCTTTCACGCCAAGGATCGAATCACACCACGGTGGCACGTGGGACAGCCCTGTGGGAAAGCTTCGAGGGAAAACCACAGATCCTTTGATCCACGTGACGGGAAGCGTGACATTGCTGCTACAGCCTGGAAGGAAAGCGCACGTGCATGCCCCCACTCGAGACGAGGCCTGACTCCCCTGGGGAGACTCCAGAAGTACCCAAAGATCCATGTCAGCCACTGAGAGAAATCCTCGGTTCCGGCCCTGACCCCACACAAGGTTTTTCGCCCCGGTATCGACGGGAGAGGAATCCCGAGACGCCCCCTAGCAACTCGCATGGGGATTGGCCTTTCCTGAGGCCACCAGGGCGGGTCCCTGAGGTCCCCGTCGTAACTCGAGAACACCTGCCCCAACTCGAGAAAATCCAGGAAGTTCTCCCTTGCAGGAGAGATGAGGCCTATTTCAGATGAGGCGTCTGGAGACTAATGACACCTAATCTCTGGAACGTCGAAAGGGTCTTTCACACCCTTGCTGCAACTCAAGAAGTTCACCGCCATACCCGTCTCCACTCGAGAGGAAGCACGATGGTCCCGCCCACATCCAGAGGAGCCCCGTTTCCCTCTCGTAGCTCGAGATGAGGGATCCTTTCCCTGGTTTCAACGGGAAAGAATTCCCAGCGTTTCTGTCGCATCTCAAGAGGAGGCACTCTCAACAGGAAAGGCGAGAGGAACTCCATGGTCGTATCACCATTCCAAGAGTCCCCCAGATATCTCAGTCCATTCCAGAGGAAACTCTTTGCCCTGCACTGGCTCATCTTTCAGGCCGAGGATCGACTCACACCACAGTGGCACGTGGGACAGCCCTGTGGGAAAGCCTCGAGGGAAAACCACAGATCCTTTGATTCACGCGACGGGAAGCGTGACATTGCTGCTACAGCCGGCAAGGAAAGCGCAAGTGCATGCCCCCACTCGAGACGAGCCCTGACTCCCCTGGGGAGACTCCAGAAGTACCAAATGATCCATGTCAGCCCCTGAGAGGAATCCTCGGTTCCGGGCCTGACTCCACACAAGGATTTTGGCACCGGTATCGACGGGAGAGGAATCCCGAGAGGCCCCCTAGCAACTCTCATGGGAACTGGCCTTCCCTTAGGCCAGCAGGGCGGGTCCATGAGGTCCCCGTCGTAACTCGAGAACACCTGCCGCAACTCGAGAAAATCCAGGAAGTTCTCCCTTCCAGGCGAGATGAGGCCTATTTCCGATGAGGCAGCTGGAGACTAATGACACCTAACCTCTGGAACTTCGAAAGGGTCTTTAACACCCTTGCTGCAACAAAAGACTTTCACCGCCATACCCGTCTCCACTCGAGAGGAAGCACGATGGTCCCGCCCACATCAAGAGGAGCCCCGTTTCCCCCTCGTAGCTCGAGATGAGGGATCCTTTCCCTGCTTTCAACGGGACAGAATTCCCGGCGTTCCCGTCGCTTCTCAAGAGGAGGCACTCTCAACAGGAAAGGCGAGAGGAACTCCATGGTCGTACTACCATTCCAAGAGACCCCCAGATGTCTCAGTCCATTCCAGAGGAACCTCTTTGCCCTGCACTGGCTCATCTTTCACGCCGAGGATCCACTCTCACCACGGTGGCACGTGGGACAGCCCTGTGGGAAAGCCTCGAGGGAAAACCACAGATCCTTTGATCCACGCGACGGGAAGCGTGACATTGCTGCTACAGCCTGGAAGGAAAGCGCACGTGCATGCCCCCACTCGAGACGAGGCCTGACTCCCCTGGGGAGACTCCACAAGTACTCAAAGATCCATGTCAGCCCCTGAGAGGAATCCTCGGTTCCGGCCCTGACTCCACACAAGGATTTTGGCCCCGGTATCGACGGGAGAGTAATCCCGAGAGGCCCCGTAGCACCTCGCATGGGGACTGGCCTCTCCTGAGGCCAGCAGGGAGGGTCCCTGAGGTCCCCGTCGTAACTCGAGAACACCTGCTGCCACTCGAGAAAATCCAGGAAGTTCTCCCTTCCAGGCGAGATGAGGCCTATTTCCGATGAGGCGTCTGGAGACTAATGACACCTAACCTCTGGAACTTCGAAAGGGTCTTTCACACCCTTGCTGCAACTCAAGAAGTTCACCGCCATACCCGTCTCCACTCGAGAGGAAGCACGATAGTCCCGCCCACATCCAGAGGAGTCCCGTTTCCCCCTCGTAACTCGAGATGAGGGATCCTTTCCCTGATTTCAACAGGAAAGTATTCCCGGCATTCCCGTCGCATCTCAAGAGGAGGCACTCTCAACAGGAAAGGCGATAGGAACTCCATGTTAGTACCACCATGCAAAGAGCCCCCAGATGTCTCAGTCCATTCCAGAGGAACCTCTTTGCCCTGCACTGGCTCATCTTTCACGCCGAGGATCGACTCACACCACGGTGGCACGTGGGACAGCCCTGTGGGAAAGCCTCGAGGGAAAGCCTCGAGGGAAAATCACAGATCATTTGATCTACGCGACGGGAAGCGTTACGTTGCTGCTAAAGCCTGGAAGGAAAGCGCACGTGCATGTCCCCACTCGAGACGAGGCCTGACTCCCCTGGGGAGACTCCAGAAGTACCCAAAGATCCATGTCAGCCCATGAGAGGAATCCTCGGTTCCGGCCCTGACTGCACACAAGGTTTTTGGCCCCGGGATCGACGGGATCGGAATACCGAGAGGCCCCCTAGCAACTCACATGGGGACTGGCCTTTCCTGAGGCCACCAGGGCGGGTCCCTGAATTCCCCGTCGTAACTCGAGAACACCTGCCGCAACTCGAGAAAATCCAGGAAGTTCTCCCTTCCAGGCGAGATGAGGCCTATTTCCGATGAGGCGTCTGGAGACTAATGACACCTAACCTCTGGAACTTCGAAAGGGTCTTTCACACCCTTGCTGCAACTCAAGAAGTTCACCGTCATACCCGTCTTCACTCGAGAGGAAGCACGATGGTCCCGCCCACATCCAGAGGAGCCCCGTTTCCCCCTCGTAGCTCGAGATGAGGGATCCTTTCCCTGCTTTCAACGGGAAAGAATTCCCTGCGTTCCCGTCGAATCTCAAGAGGAGGCACTCTCAACAGGAAAGACGAGAGGAACTCCATGGTCGTACCACCATTCCAAGAGTCCCCCAGATGTCTCAGTCCATTCCAGAGAAACCTCTTTGACCTGCACTGGCTCATCTTTCACGCCAAGGATCGAATCACACCACGGTGGCACGTGGGACAGCCCTGTGGGAAAGCTTCGAGGGAAAACCACAGATCCTTTGATCCACGTGACGGGAAGCGTGACATTGCTGCTACAGCCTGGAAGGAAAGCGCACGTGCATGCCCCCACTCGAGACGAGGCCTGACTCCCCTGGGGAGACTCCAGAAGTACCCAAAGATCCATGTCAGCCACTGAGAGAAATCCTCGGTTCCGGCCCTGACCCCACACAAGGTTTTTGGCCCCGGTATCGACGGGAGAGGAATCCCGAGACGCCCCCTAGCAACTCGCATGGGGATTGGCCTTTCCTGAGGCCACCAGGGCGGGTCCCTGAGGTCCCCGTCGTAACTCGAGAACACCTGCCCCAACTCGAGAAAATCCAGGAAGTTCTCCCTTGCAGGAGAGATGAGGCCTATTTCAGATGAGGCGTCTGGAGACTAATGACACCTAATCTCTGGAACGTCGAAAGGGTCTTTCACACCCTTGCTGCAACTCAAGAAGTTCACCGCCATACCCGTCTCCACTCGAGAGGAAGCACGATGGTCCCGCCCACATCCAGAGGAGCCCCGTTTCCCTCTCGTAGCTCGAGATGAGGGATCCTTTCCCTGGTTTCAACGGGAAAGAATTCCCAGCGTTTCTGTCGCATCTCAAGAGGAGGCACTCTCAACAGGAAAGGCGAGAGGAACTCCATGGTCGTATCACCATTCCAAGAGTCCCCCAGATATCTCAGTCCATTCCAGAGGAAACTCTTTGCCCTGCACTGGCTCATCTTTCAGGCCGAGGATCGACTCACACCACAGTGGCACGTGGGACAGCCCTGTGGGAAAGCCTCGAGGGAAAACCACAGATCCTTTGATTCACGCGACGGGAAGCGTGACATTGCTGCTACCGCCGGCAAGGAAAGCACAAGTGCATGCCCCCACTCGAGACGAGCCCTGACTCCCCTGGGGAGACTCCAGAAGTACCAAATGATCCATGTCAGCCCCTGAGAGGAATCCTCGGTTCCGGGCCTGACTCCACACTAGGATTTTGGCACCGGTATCGACGGGAGAGGAATCCCGAGAGGCCCCCTAGCAACTCTCATGGGAACTGGCCTTCCCTTAGGCCAGCAGGGCGGGTCCATGAGGTCCCCGTCGTAACTCGAGAACACCTGCCGCAACTCGAGAAAATCCAGGAAGTTCTCCCTTCCAGGCGAGATGAGGCCTATTTCCGATGAGGCAGCTGGAGACTAATGACACCTAACCTCTGGAACTTCGAAAGGGTCTTTAACACCCTTGCTGCAACAAAAGAAGTTCACCGCCATACCCCGTCTCCACTCGAGAGGAAGCACGATGGTCCTGCCCACATCCAGAGGAGCCCTGTTTCCCCCTCGTAGATCGAGATGAGGGATCCTTTCCCTGCTTTCAACGGGAAAGAATTCCCGGCATTCCCGTCGCAACTCAAGCGGAGGCACTCTCAAAAGGAAAGGCGAGAGGAACTCCATGGTCGTACCACCATGCAAAGAGCCCCCAGATGTCTCAGTCCATTCCAGAAGAACCTCTTTGCCCTGCACTGGCTCATCTTTCACGCCGAGGATCGACTCACACCACGGTGGCACGTGGGACAGCCCTGTGGGAAAGCCTCGAGGGAAAACCACAGATCCTTTGATCCACGCCACGGGAAGAGTGACATTGCTGCTACAGCCTGGAAGGAAAGCGCACGTGCATGCCCCCACTCGAGACGAGGCCTGACTCCCCTGGGGAGACTCCAGAAGTACCCAAAGATCCATGTCAGCCCCTGAGAGGAATCTTCGGTTCCGGCCCTGACTCCACAAAAGGTTTTTGGCCCCGGTATCGACGGGAGAGGATTCCCGAGAGGCCCCCTAGGAACTCGCATGAGGACTGGCCTCTCCTGAGGCCACCAGGGCAGGTCCCTGAGGTCCCCGTCGTTACTCGAGAACACCTGCCACAACTCGAGAAAATCCAGGAAGTTCTCCCTTCCAGGCGAGATGAGGCCTATTTCCGATGAGGCGTCTGGAGACTAATGACACCTAACCTCTGGAACTTCGAAAGGGTCTTTCACACCCTTGCTGCAACTCAAGAAGTTCACCGCCATACCCGTCTCCACTCGAGAGGATGCACGATGGTCCCGCCCACATCAAGAGGAGCCCCGTTTCCCCCTCGTAGCTCGAGATGAGGGATCCTTTCCCTGCTTTCAACGGGAAAGAATTCCCGGCGTTCCCGTCGCTTCTCAAGAGGAGGCACTCTCAACAGGAAAGGCGAGAGGAACTCCATGGTCGTACTACCATTCCAAGAGTCCCCCAGATGTCTCAGTCCATTCCAGAGGAACCTCTTTGCCCTGCACTGGCTCATCTTTCACGCCGAGGATCCACTCTCACCACGGTGGCACGTGGGACAGCCCTGTGGGAAAGCCTCGAGGGAAAACCACAGATCCTTTGATCCACGCCACGGGAAGCGTGACATTGCTGCTACAGCCTGGAAGGAAAGCGCACGTGCATGCCCCCACTCGAGACGAGGCCTGACTCCCCTGGGGAGACTCCAGAAGTACCCAAAATCCATGTCCGCCCCTGAGAGGAATCCTCGGTTCCGGCCCTGACCCCACACAAGGTTTTTCGCCCCGGTATCGACGGGAGAGGAATCCCGAGACGCCCCCTAGCAACTCGCATGGGGATTGGCCTTTCCTGAGGCCACCAGGGCGGGTCCCTGAGGTCCCCGTCGTAACTCGAGAACACCTGCCCCAACTCGAGAAAATCCAGGAAGTTCTCCCTTGCAGGAGAGATGAGGCCTATTTCAGATGAGGCGTCTGGAGACTAATGACACCTAATCTCTGGAACGTCGAAAGGGTCTTTCACACCCTTGCTGCAACTCAAGAAGTTCACCGCCATACCCGTCTCCACTCGAGAGGAAGCACGATGGTCCCGCCCACATCCAGAGGAGCCCCGTTTCCCTCTCGTAGCTCGAGATGAGGGATCCTTTCCCTGGTTTCAACGGGAAAGAATTCCCAGCGTTTCTGTCGCATCTCAAGAGGAGGCACTCTCAACAGGAAAGGCGAGAGGAACTCCATTGTCGTATCACCATTCCAAGAGTCCCCCAGATATCTCAGTCCATTCCAGAGGAAACTCTTTGCCCTGCACTGGCTCATCTTTCAGGCCGAGGATCGACTCACACCACAGTGGCACGTGGGACAGCCCTGTGGGAAAGCCTCGAGGGAAAACCACAGATCCTTTGATTCACGCGACGGGAAGCGTGACATTGCTGCTACAGCCGGCAAGGAAAGCGCAAGTGCATGCCCCCACTCGAGACGAGCCCTGACTCCCCTGGGGAGACTCCAGAAGTACCAAATGATCCATGTCAGCCCCTGAGAGGAATCCTCGGTTCCGGGCCTGACTCCACACAAGGATTTTGGCACCGGTATCGACGGGAGAGGAATCCCGAGAGGCCCCCTAGCAACTCTCATGGGAACTGGCCTTCCCTTAGGCCAGCAGGGCGGGTCCATGAGGTCCCCGTCGTAACTCGAGAACACCTGCCGCAACTCGAGAAAATCCAGGAAGTTCTCCCTTCCAGGCGAGATGAGGCCTATTTCCGATGAGGCAGCTGGAGACTAATGACACCTAACCTCTGGAACTTCGAAAGGGTCTTTAACACCCTTGCTGCAACAAAAGACTTTCACCGCCATACCCCGTCTCCACTCGAGAGGAAGCACGATGGTCCTCCCCACATCCAGAGGAGCCCTGTTTCCCCCTCGTAGATCGAGATGAGGGATCCTTTCCCTGCTTTCAACGGGAAAGAATTCCCGGCATTCCCGTCGCAACTCAAGCGGAGGCACTCTCAAAAGGAAAGGCGAGAGGAACTCCATGGTCGTACCACCATGCAAAGAGCCCCCAGATGTCTCAGTCCATTCCAGAAGAACCTCTTTGCCCTGCACTGGCTCATCTTTCACGCCGAGGATCGACTCACACCACGGTGGCACGTGGGACAGCCCTGTGGGAAAGCCTCGAGGGAAAACCACAGATCCTTTGATCCACGCCACGGGAAGCGTGACATTGCTGCTACAGCCTGGAAGGAAAGCGCACGTGCATGCCCCCACTCGAGACGAGGCCTGACTCCCCTGGGGAGACTCCAGAAGTACCCAAAGATCCATGTCAGCCCCTGAGAGGAATCTTCGGTTCCGGCCCTGACTCCACAAAAGGTTTTTGGCCCCGGTATCGACGGGAGAGGATTCCCGAGAGGCCCCCTAGGAACTCGCATGAGGACTGGCCTCTCCTGAGGCCACCAGGGCAGGTCCCTGAGGTCCCCGTCGTTACTCGAGAACACCTGCCACAACTCGAGAAAATCCAGGAAGTTCTCCCTTCCAGGCGAGATGAGGCCTATTTCCGATGAGGCGTCTGGAGACTAATGACACCTAACCTCTGGAACTTCGAAAGGGTCTTTCACACCCTTGCTGCAACTCAAGAAGTTCACCGCCATACCCGTCTCCACTCGAGAGGAAGCACGATGGTCCCGCCCACATCAAGAGGAGCCCCGTTTCCCCCTCGTAGCTCGAGATGAGGGATCCTTTCCCTGCTTTCAACGGGAAAGAATTCCCGGCGTTCCCGTCGCTTCTCAAGAGGAGGCACTCTCAACAGGAAAGGCGAGAGGAACTCCATGGTCGTACTACCATTCCAAGAGTCCCCCAGATGTCTCAGTCCATTCCAGAGGAACCTCTTTGCCCTGCACTGGCTCATCTTTCACGCCGAGGATCCACTCTCACCACGGTGGCACGTGGGACAGCCCTGTGGGAAAGCCTCGAGGGAAAACCACAGATCCTTTGATCCACGCGACGGGAAGCGTGACATTGCTGCTACAGCCTGGAAGGAAAGCGCACGTGCATGCCCCCACTCGAGACGAGGCCTGACTCCCCTGGGGAGACTCCAGAAGTACCCAAAGATCCATGTCAGCCCCTGAGAGGAATCCTCGGTTCCGGCCCTGACTCCACACAAGGATTTTGGCCCCGGTATCGACGGGAGAGGAATCCCGAGAGGCCCCGTAGCACCTCGCATGGGGACTGGCCTCTCCTGAGGCCAGCAGGGAGGGTCCCTGAGGTCCCCGTCGTAACTCGAGAACACCTGCTGCCACTCGAGAAAATCCAGGAAGTTCTCCCTTCCAGGCGAGATGAGGCCTATTTCCGATGAGGCGTCTGGAGACTAATGACACCTAACCTCTGGAACTTCGAAAGGGTCTTTCACACCCTTGCTGCAATTCAAGAAGTTCACCGCCATACCCGTCTCCACTCGAGAGGAAGCACGATAGTCCCGCCCACATCCAGAGGAGTCCCGTTTCCCCCTCGTAACTCGAGATGAGGGATCCTTTCCCTGATTTCAACAGGAAAGTATTCCCGGCATTCCCGTCGCATCTCAAGAGGAGGCACTCTCAACAGGAAAGGCGATAGGAACTCCATGTTAGTACCACCATGCAAAGAGCCCCCAGATGTCTCAGTCCATTCCAGAGGAACCTCTTTGCCCTGCACTGGCTCATCTTTCACGCCGAGGATCGACTCACACCACGGTGGCACGTGGGACAGCCCTGTGGGAAAGCCTCGAGGGAAAGCCTCGAGGGAAAATCACAGATCATTTGATCTACGCGACGGGAAGCGTTACGTTGCTGCTACAGCCTGGAAGGAAAGCGCACGTGCATGTCCCCACTCGAGACGAGGCCTGACTCCCCTGGGGAGACTCCAGAAGTACCCAAAGATCCATGTCAGCCCATGAGAGGAATCCTCGGTTCCGGCCCTGACTGCACACAAGGTTTTTGGCCCCGGGATCGACGGGATCGGAATACCGAGAGGCCCCCTAGCAACTCACATGGGGACTGGCCTTTCCTGAGGCCACCAGGGCGGGTCCCTGAATTCCCCGTCGTAACTCGAGAACACCTGCCGCAACTCGAGAAAATCCAGGAAGTTCTCCCTTCCAGGCGAGATGAGGCCTATTTCCGATGAGGCGTCTGGAGACTAATGACACCTAACCTCTGGAACTTCGAAAGGGTCTTTCACACCCTTGCTGCAACTCAAGAAGTTCGCCGTCATACCCGTCTTCACTCGAGAGGAAGCACGATGGTCCCGCCCACATCCAGAGGAGCCCCGTTTCCCCCTCGTAGCTCGAGATGAGGGATCCTTTCCCTGCTTTCAACGGGAAAGAATTCCCTGCGTTCCCGTCGAATCTCAAGAGGAGGCACTCTCAACAGGAAAGACGAGAGGAACTCCATGGTCGTACCACCATTCCAAGAGTCCCCCAGATGTCTCAGTCCATTCCAGAGAAACCTCTTTGACCTGCACTGGCTCATCTTTCACGCCAAGGATCGAATCACACCACGGTGGCACGTGGGACAGCCCTGTGGGAAAGCTTCGAGGGAAAACCACAGATCCTTTGATCCACGTGACGGGAAGCGTGACATTGCTGCTACAGCCTGGAAGGAAAGCGCACGTGCATGCCCCCACTCGAGACGAGGCCTGACTCCCCTGGGGAGACTCCAGAAGTACCCAAAGATCCATGTCAGCCACTGAGAGAAATCCTCGGTTCCGGCCCTGACCCCACACAAGGTTTTTCGCCCCGGTATCGACGGGAGAGGAATCCCGAGACGCCCCCTAGCAACTCGCATGGGGATTGGCCTTTCCTGAGGCCACCAGGGCGGGTCCCTGAGGTCCCCGTCGTAACTCGAGAACACCTGCCCCAACTCGAGAAAATCCAGGAAGTTCTCCCTTGCAGGAGAGATGAGGCCTATTTCAGATGAGGCGTCTGGAGACTAATGACACCTAATCTCTGGAACGTCGAAAGGGTCTTTCACACCCTTGCTGCAACTCAAGAAGTTCACCGCCATACCCGTCTCCACTCGAGAGGAAGCACGATGGTCCCGCCCACATCCAGAGGAGCCCCGTTTCCCTCTCGTAGCTCGAGATGAGGGATCCTTTCCCTGATTTCAACAGGAAAGTATTCCCGGCATTCCCGTCGCATCTCAAGAGGAGGCACTCTCAACAGGAAAGGCGATAGGAACTCCATGGTAGTACCACCATGCAAAGAGCCCCCAGATGTCTCAGTCCATTCCAGAGGAACCTCTTTGCCCTGCACTGGCTCATCTTTCACGCCGAGGATCGACTCACACCACGGTGGCACGTGGGACAGCCCTGTGGGAAAGCCTCGAGGGAAAGCCTCGAGGGAAAATCACAGATCATTTGATCTACGCGACGGGAAGCGTTACGTTGCTGCTACAGCCTGGAAGGAAAGCGCACGTGCATGTCCCCACTCGAGACGAGGCCTGACTCCCCTGGCGAGACTCCAGAAGTACCCAAAGATCCATGTCAGCCCATGAGAGGAATCCTCGGTTCCGGCCCTGACTGCACACAAGGTTTTTGGCCCCGGGATCGACGGGATCGGAATACCGAGAGGCCCCCTAGCAACTCACATGGGGACTGGCCTTTCCTGAGGCCACCAGGGCGGGTCCCTGAATTCCCCGTCGTAACTCGAGAACACCTGCCGCAACTCGAGAAAATCCAGGAAGTTCTCCCTTCCAGGCGAGATGAGGCCTATTTCCGATGAGGCGTCTGGAGACTAATGACACCTAACCTCTGGAACTTCGAAAGGGTCTTTCACACCCTTGCTGCAACTCAAGAAGTTCACCGTCATACCCGTCTTCACTCGAGAGGAAGCACGATGGTCCCGCCCACATCCAGAGGAGCCCCGTTTCCCCCTCGTAGCTCGAGATGAGGGATCCTTTCCCTGCTTTCAACGGGAAAGAATTCCCTGCGTTCCCGTCGAATCTCAAGAGGAGGCACTCTCAACAGGAAAGACGAGAGGAACTCCATGGTCGTACCACCATTCCAAGAGTCCCCCAGATGTCTCAGTCCATTCCAGAGAAACCTCTTTGACCTGCACTGGCTCATCTTTCACGCCAAGGATCGAATCACACCACGGTGGCACGTGGGACAGCCCTGTGGGAAAGCTTCGAGGGAAAACCACAGATCCTTTGATCCACGTGACGGGAAGCGTGACATTGCTGCTACAGCCTGGAAGGAAAGCGCACGTGCATGCCCCCACTCGAGACGAGGCCTGACTCCCCTGGGGAGACTCCAGAAGTACCCAAAGATCCATGTCAGCCACTGAGAGAAATCCTCGGTTCCGGCCCTGACCCCACACAAGGTTTTTCGCCCCGGTATCGACGGGAGAGGAATCCCGAGACGCCCCCTAGCAACTCGCATGGGGATTGGCCTTTCCTGAGGCCACCAGGGCGGGTCCCTGAGGTCCCCGTCGTAACTCGAGAACACCTGCCCCAACTCGAGAAAATCCAGGAAGTTCTCCCTTGCAGGAGAGATGAGGCCTATTTCAGATGAGGCGTCTGGAGACTAATGACACCTAATCTCTGGAACGTCGAAAGGGTCTTTCACACCCTTGCTGCAACTCAAGAAGTTCACCGCCATACCCGTCTCCACTCGAGAGGAAGCACGATGGTCCCGCCCACATCCAGAGGAGCCCCGTTTCCCTCTCGTAGCTCGAGATGAGGGATCCTTTCCCTGGTTTCAACGGGAAAGAATTCCCAGCGTTTCTGTCGCATCTCAAGAGGAGGCACTCTCAACAGGAAAGGCGAGAGGAACTCCATGGTCGTATCACCATTCCAAGAGTCCCCCAGATATCTCAGTCCATTCCAGAGGAAACTCTTTGCCCTGAACTGGCTCATCTTTCAGGCCGAGGATCGACTCACACCACAGTGGCACGTGGGACAGCCCTGTGGGAAAGCCTCGAGGGAAAACCACAGATCCTTTGATTCACGCGACGGGAAGCGTGACATTGCTGCTACAGCCGGCAAGGAAAGCGCAAGTGCATGCCCCCACTCGAGACGAGCCCTGACTCCCCTGGGGAGACTCCAGAAGTACCAAATGATCCATGTCAGCCCCTGAGAGGAATCCTCGGTTCCGGGCCTGACTCCACACAAGGATTTTGGCACCGGTATCGACGGGAGAGGAATCCCGAGAGGCCCCCTAGCAACTCTCATGGGAACTGACCTTCCCTTAGGCCAGCAGGGCGGGTCCATGAGGTCCCCGTCGTAACTCGAGAACACCTGCCGCAACTCGAGAAAATCCAGGAAGTTCTCCCTTCCAGGCGAGATGAGGCCTATTTCCGATGAGGCAGCTGGAGACTAATGACACCTAACCTCTGGAACTTCGAAAGGGTCTTTAACACCCTTGCTGCAACAAAAGACTTTCACCGCCATACCCCGTCTCCACTCGAGAGGAAGCACGATGGTCCTGCCCACATCCAGAGGAGCCCTGTTTCCCCCTCGTAGATCGAGATGAGGGATCCTTTCCCTGCTTTCAACGGGAAAGAATTCTCGGCATTCCCGTCGCAACTCAAGCGGAGGCACTCTCAAAAGGAAAGGCGAGAGGAACTCCATGGTCGTACCACCATGCAAAGAGCCCCCAGATGTCTCAGTCCATTCCAGAAGAACCTCTTTGCCCTGCACTGGCTCATCTTTCACGCCGAGGATCGACTCACACCACGGTGGCACGTGGGACAGCCCTGTGGGAAAGCCTCGAGGGAAAACCACAGATCCTTTGATCCACGCCACGGGAAGCGTGACATTGCTGCTACAGCCTGGAAGGAAAGCGCACGTGCATGCCCCCACTCGAGACGAGGCCTGACTCCCCTGGGGAGACTCCAGAAGTACCCAAAGATCCATGTCAGCCCCTGAGAGGAATCTTCGGTTCTGGCCCTGACTCCACAAAAGGTTTTTGGCCCCGGTATCGACGGGAGAGGATTCCCGAGAGGCCCCATAGGAAATCGCATGAGGACTGGCCTCTCCTGAGGCCACCAGGGCAGGTCCCTGAGGTCCCCGTCGTTACTCGAGAACACCTGCCACAACTCGAGAAAATCCAGGAAGTTCTCCCTTCCAGGCGAGATGAGGCCTATTTCCGATGAGGCGTCTGGAGACTAATGACACCTAACCTCTGGAACTTCGAAAGGGTCTTTCACACCCTTGCTGCAACTCAAGAAGTTCACCGCCATACCCGTCTCCACTCGAGAGGAAGCACGATGGTCCCGCCCACATCAAGAGGAGCCCCGTTTCCCCCTCGTAGCTCGAAATGAGGGATCCTTTCCCTGCTTTCAACGGGAAAGAATTCCCGGCGTTCCCGTCGCTTCTCAAGAGGAGGCACTCTCAACAGGAAAGGCGAGAGGAACTCCATGGTCGTACTACCATTCCAAGAGTCCCCCAGATGTCTCAGTCCATTCCAGAGGAACCTCTTTGCCCTGCACTGGCTCATCTTTCACGCCGAGGATCCACTCTCACCACGGTGGCACGTGGGACAGCCCTGTGGGAAAGCCTCGAGGGAAAACCACAGATCCTTTGATCCACGCGACGGGAAGCGTGACATTGCTGCTACAGCCTGGAAGGAAAGCGCACGTGCATGCCCCCACTCGAGACGAGGCCTGACTCCCCTGGGGAGACTCCACAAGTACCCAAAGATCCATGTCAGCCCCTGAGAGGAATCCTCGGTTCCGGCCCTGACTCCACACAAGGATTTTGGCCCCGGTATCGACGGGAGAGGAATCCCGAGAGGCCCCGTAGCACCTCGCATGGGGACTGGCCTCTCCTGAGGCCAGCAGGGAGGGTCCCTGAGGTCCCCGTCGTAACTCGAGAACACCTGCTGCCACTCGAGAAAATCCAGGAAGTTCTCCCTTCCAGGCGAGATGAGGCCTATTTCCGATGAGGCGTCTGGAGACTAATGACACCTAACCTCTGGAACTTCGAAAGGGTCTTTCACACCCTTGCTGCAATTCAAGAAGTTCACCGCCATACCCGTCTCCACTCGAGAGGAAGCACGATAGTCCCGCCCACATCCAGAGGAGTCCCGTTTCCCCCTCGTAACTCGAGATGAGGGATCCTTTCCCTGATTTCAACAGGAAAGTATTCCCGGCATTCCCGTCGCATCTCAAGAGGAGGCACTCTCAACAGGAAAGGCGATAGGAACTCCATGTTAGTACCACCATGCAAAGAGCCCCCAGATGTCTCAGTCCATTCCAGAGGAACCTCTTTGCCCTGCACTGGCTCATCTTTCACGCCGAGGATCGACTCACACCACGGTGGCACGTGGGACAGCCCTGTGGGAAAGCCTCGAGGGAAAGCCTCGAGGGAAAATCACAGATCATTTGATCTACGCGACGGGAAGCGTTACGTTGCTGCTACAGCCTGGAAGGAAAGCGCACGTGCATGTCCCCACTCGAGACGAGGCCTGACTCCCCTGGGGAGACTCCAGAAGTACCCAAAGATCCATGTCAGCCCATGAGAGGAATCCTCGGTTCCGGCCCTGACTGCACACAAGGTTTTTGGCCCCGGGATCGACGGGATCGGAATACCGAGAGGCCCCCTAGCAACTCACATGGGGACTGGCCTTTCCTGAGGCCACCAAGGCGGGTCCCTGAATTCCCCGTCGTAACTCGAGAACACCTGCCGCAACTCGAGAAAATCCAGGAAGTTCTCCCTTCCAGGCGAGATGAGGCCTATTTCCGATGAGGCGTCTGGAGACTAATGACACCTAACCTCTGGAACTTCGAAAGGGTCTTTCACACCCTTGCTGCAACTCAAGAAGTTCACCGTCATACCCGTCTTCACTCGAGAGGAAGCACGATGGTCCCGCCCACATCCAGAGGAGCCCCGTTTCCCCCTCGTAGCTCGAGATGAGGGATCCTTTCCCTGCTTTCAACGGGAAAGAATTCCCTGCGTTCCCGTCGAATCTCAAGAGGAGGCACTCTCAACAGGAAAGGCGAGAGGAACTCCATGGTCGTACCACCATTCCAAGAGTCCCCCAGATGTCTCAGTCCATTCCAGAGAAACCTCTTTGACCTGCACTGGCTCATCTTTCACGCCAAGGATCGAATCACACCACGGTGGCACGTGGGACAGCCCTGTGGGAAAGCTTCGAGGGAAAACCACAGATCCTTTGATCCACGTGACGGGAAGCGTGACATTGCTGCTACAGCCTGGAAGGAAAGCGCACGTGCATGCCCCCACTCGAGACGAGGCCTGACTCCCCTGGGGAGACTCCAGAAGTACCCAAAGATCCATGTCAGCCACTGAGAGAAATCCTCGGTTCCGGCCCTGACCCCACACAAGGTTTTTCGCCCCGGTATCGACGGGAGAGGAATCCCGAGACGCCCCCTAGCAACTCGCATGGGGATTGGCCTTTCCTGAGGCCACCAGGGCGGGTCCCTGAGGTCCCCGTCGTAACTCGAGAACACCTGCCCCAACTCGAGAAAATCCAGGAAGTTCTCCCTTGCAGGAGAGATGAGGCCTATTTCAGATGAGGCGTCTGGAGACTAATGACACCTAATCTCTGGAACGTCGAAAGGGTCTTTCACACCCTTGCTGCAACTCAAGAAGTTCACCGCCATACCCGTCTCCACTCGAGAGGAAGCACGATGGTCCCGCCCACAACCAGAGGAGCCCCGTTTCCCTCTCGTAGCTCGAGATGAGGGATCCTTTCCCTGGTTTCAACGGGAAAGAATTCCCAGCGTTTCTGTCGCATCTCAAGAGGAGGCACTCTCAACAGGAAAGGCGAGAGGAACTCCATGGTCGTATCACCATTCCAAGAGTCCCCCAGATATCTCAGTCCATTCCAGAGGAAACTCTTTGCCCTGCACTGGCTCATCTTTCAGGCCGAGGATCGACTCACACCACAGTGGCACGTGGGACAGCCCTGTGGGAAAGCCTCGAGGGAAAACCACAGATCCTTTGATTCACGCGACGGGAAGCGTGACATTGCTGCTACAGCCGGCAAGGAAAGCACAAGTGCATGCCCCCACTCGAGACGAGCCCTGACTCCCCTGGGGAGACTCCAGAAGTACCAAATGATCCATGTCAGCCCCTGAGAGGAATCCTCGGTTCCGGGCCTGACTCCACACTAGGATTTTGGCACCGGTATCGACGGGAGAGGAATCCCGAGAGGCCCCCTAGCAACTCTCATGGGAACTGGCCTTCCCTTAGGCCAGCAGGGCGGGTCCATGAGGTCCCCGTCGTAACTCGAGAACACCTGCCGCAACTCGAGAAAATCCAGGAAGTTCTCCCTTCCAGGCGAGATGAGGCCTATTTCCGATGAGGCAGCTGGAGACTAATGACACCTAACCTCTGGAACTTCGAAAGGGTCTTTAACACCCTTGCTGCAACAAAAGAAGTTCACCGCCATACCCCGTCTCCACTCGAGAGGAAGCACGATGGTCCTGCCCACATCCAGAGGAGCCCTGTTTCCCCCTCGTAGATCGAGATGAGGGATCCTTTCCCTGCTTTCAACGGGAAAGAATTCCCGGCATTCCCGTCGCAACTCAAGCGGAGGCACTCTCAAAAGGAAAGGCGAGAGGAACTCCATGGTCGTACCACCATGCAAAGAGCCCCCAGATGTCTCAGTCCATTCCAGAAGAACCTCTTTGAACTGCACTGGCTCATCTTTCACGCCGAGGATCGACTCACACCACGGTGGCACGTGGGACAGCCCTGTGGGAAAGCCTCGAGGGAAAACCACAGATCCTTTGATCCACGCCACGGGAAGCGTGACATTGCTGCTACAGCCTGGAAGGAAAGCGCACGTGCATGCCCCCACTCGAGACGAGGCCTGACTCCCCTGGGGAGACTCCAGAAGTACCCAAAGATCCATGTCAGCCCCTGAGAGGAATCTTCGGTTCCGGCCCTGACTCCACAAAAGGTTTTTGGCCCCGGTATCGACGGGAGAGGATTCCCGAGAGGCCCCCTAGGAACTCGCATGAGGACTGGCCTCTCCTGAGGCCACCAAGGCAGGTCCCTGAGGTCCCCGTCGTTACTCGAGAACACCTGCCACAACTCGAGAAAATCCAGGAAGTTCTCCCTTCCAGGCGAGATGAGGCCTATTTCCGATGAGGCGTCTGGAGACTAATGACACCTAACCTCTGGAACTTCGAAAGGGTCTTTCACACCCTTGCTGCAACTCAAGAAGTTCACCGCCATACCCGTCTCCACTCGAGAGGAAGCACGATGGTCCCGCCCACATCAAGAGGAGCCCCGTTTCCCCCTCGTAGCTCGAGATGAGGGATCCTTTCCCTGCTTTCAACGGGAAAGAATTCCCGGCGTTCCCGTCGCTTCTCAAGAGGAGGCACTCTCAACAGGAAAGGCGAGAGGAACTCCATGGTCGTACTACCATTCCAAGAGTCCCCCAGATGTCTCAGTCCATTCCAGAGGAACCTCTTTGCCCTGCACTGGCTCATCTTTCACGCCGAGGATCCACTCTCACCACGGTGGCACGTGGGACAGCCCTGTGGGAAAGCCTCGAGGGAAAACCACAGATCCTTTGATCCACGAGACGGGAAGCGTGACATTGCTGCTACAGCCTGGAAGGAAAGCGCACGTGCATGCCCCCACTCGAGACGAGGCCTGACTCCCCTGGGGAGACTCCACAAGTACCCAAAGATCCATGTCAGCCCCTGAGAGGAATCCTCGGTTCCGGCCCTGACTCCACACAAGGATTTTGGCCCCGGTATCGACGGGAGAGGAATCCCGAGAGGCCCCGTAGCACCTCGCATGGGGACTGGCCTCTCCTGAGGCCACCAGGGCGGGACCCTGAGGTCCCCGTTGTAACTCGAGAACACCTGCCGCAACTCGAGAAAATCCAGGAAGTTCTCCCTTCAAGGCGAGATGAGGCCTATTTCCGATAAGGCGTCTGGAGACTAATGACACCTAACCTCTGGAACTTCGAAAGGGTCTTACACACCCTTGCTGCAACTCAAGAAGTTCACCGCCATACCCGTCTCCAATCGAGAGGAAGCACGATGGTCCCGCCCACATCCAGAGGAGCGCCGTTTCCCCCTCGGAGCTCGAGATGAGGGATCCTTTCCCTGCTTTCAACGGGAAAGAATTCCCGGCGATCCCGTCGCATCTCAAGAGGAGGCACTCTCAACAGGAAAGGCGAGAGGAACTCCATGGTCGTACCACCATTCCAAGAGTCCCCCAGATGTCTCAGTCCATTCCAGAGGAACCTCTTTGCCCTGCACTGGCTCATCTTTCACGCCGAGGATCGACTCACACCACGGTGGCACGTGGGACAGCGCTGTGGGAAATGCCTCGAGGGAAAGCCTCGATGGAAAACCACAGATCCTTTGATCCACGCCACGGGAAGCGTGACATTGCTGCTACAGCCTGGAAGGAAAGTGCACGTGCATGCCCCCACTCGAGACGAGGCCTGACTCCCCTGGGGAGACTCCAGAAGTACCCAAAATCCATGTCCGCCCCTGAGAGGAATCCTCGGTTCCGGCCCTTACTCCACAGAAGGTTTTTGGCCCCGGTATCGACGGGAGAGGAATCCCGAGAGGCCCCCTAGCAACTCGAATGGGGACTGGCCTCTCCTGAGGCCACCAGGGCGGGTCCCTGAGGTCCCCGTCGTAACTCGACAACACCTGCCGCAACTCGCGAAAATCCAGGAAGTTCTCCCTTCCAGGCGAGATGAGGCCTATTTCCGATGAGGCGTCTGGAGACTAATGACACCTAAACTCTGGAACTTCGAAAGGGTCTTTCACACCCTTGCTGCAACTCAAGAAGTTCACCGCCATACGCGTCTCCACTCGAGAGGAAGCACGATGGTCCCGCCCACATCCAGAGGAGCCCCGTTTCCCCCTCGTAGCTCGAGATGCGGGATCCTTTCCCTGCTTTCAACGGGAAAGAATTCCCGGCGTTCCCGTCGCATCTCAAGAGGAGGCACTCTCAACAGGAAAGGCGAGAGGAACTCCATGGTCGTACCACCATTCCAAGAGTCCCCCAGATGTCTCAGTCCATTCCAGAGGAACCTCTTTGCCCTGCACTGGCTCATCTTTCACGCCGAGGATGGACTCACACCACGGTGGCACGTGGGACAGCCCTGTGGGAAAGCCTCGAGGGAAAGCCTCCAGGGAAAACCACAGATCCTTTTATCCACGCCACGGGAAGCGTGACATTGCTGCTACAGCCTGGAAGGAAAGCGCACGTGCATGCCCCCACTCGAGACGAGGCCTGACTCCCCTGGGGAGACTCCACAAGTACCCAAAGATCCATGTCAGCCCCTGAGAGGAATCCTCGGTTCCGGCCCTGACTCCACACAAGGTTTTTGGCCCCAGTATCAACGGGAGAGGAATCCCGAGAGGCCCCCTAGCAACTCGCATGGGGACTGGCCTCTCCTGAGGCCACCAGGGCGGGTCCCTGAGGTCCCCGGCGTAACTCGAGAACACCTGCCGCAACTCGAGAAAATCCTGGAAGTTCTCCCTTCCAGGCGAGATGAGGCCTATTTCCGATGAGGCGTCTGGAGACTAATGACACCTAACCTCTGGAACTTCGAAAGGGTCTTTCACACCCTTGCTGCAACTCAAGAAGTTCACCGCCATACCCGTCTCCACTCGAGAGGAAGCACGATGGTCCCGCCCACATCCAGAGGAGCCCCGTTTCCCCCTCGGAGCTCGAGATGAGGGATCCTTTCCCTGCTTTCAACGGGAAAGAATTCCCGGCGATCCCGTCGCATCTCAAGAGGAGGCACTCTCAACAGGAAAGGCGAGAGGAACTCCATGGTCGTACCACCATTCCAAGAGTCCCCCAGATGTCTCAGTCCATTCCAGAGGAACCTCTTTGCCCTGCATTGGCTCATCTTTTACGCCGAGGATCGACTCACACCACGGTGGCACGTGGGACAGCCCTGTGGGAAAGCCTCGAGGGAAAGCCTCGAGGGATAACCACAGATTCTTTGATCCACGCGACGGGAAGCGTGACATTGCTGCTACAGCCTGGAAGGAAAGCGCACGTGCATGCCCCCACTCGAGACGAGGCCTGACTCCCCTGGGGAGACTCCACAACTACCCAAAATCCATGTCAGCCCCTGAGAGGAATCTTCGGTTCCGGCCCTGACTCCACACAAGGTTTTTGGCCCCGGTATCGACGGGAGAGGAATCCCGAGAGGCCCCCTAGCAACTCGCATGGGGACTGTCCTCTCCTGAGGCGACCAGGGCGGGTCCCTGAGGTCCCCGTCGTAACTCGAGAACACCTGCCGCAACTCGAGAAAATCCAGGAAGTTCTCCCTTCCAGGCGAGATGAGGCCTATTTCCGATGAGGCGTCTAGAGTCTAATGACACCTAACCTCTGGAACTTCGAAAGGGTCTTTCACACCCTTGCTGCAACTCAAGAAGTTCAGCGCAATACCCGTCTCCACTCGAGAGGAAGCACGATGGTCCCGCCCACATCCAGAGGAGCCCCGTTTCCCCCTCGTAGCTCGAATTGAGGGATCCTTTCCCTGCTTTCAACGGGAAAGAATTCCCGGCGTTCCTGTCGCATCTCAAGAGGAGGCACTCTCAACAGGAAAGGCGAGGGGAACTCCATGGTCGTACCACCATTCCAAGAGTCCCCCAGATGTCTCAGTCCATTCCATAGGAACCTCTTTGCCCTGCACTGGCTCATCTTTCACGCCGAGGATGGACTCACACCACGGTGGCACGTGGGACAGCCCTGTGGGAAAGCCTCGAGGGAAAGCCTCCAGGGAAAACCACAGATCCTTTGATCCACGTGACGGGAAGCGTGACATTGCTGCTACAGCCTGGAAGGAAAGCACACGTGCATGCCCCCACTCGAGACGAGGCCTGACTCCCCTGGGGAGACTCCAGAAGTACCCAAAGATCCATGTCAGCCCCTGAGAGGAATCCTCGGTTCCGGCCCTGACTCCACACAAGGTTTTTGGCCCCGGTATCGACGGGAGAGGAATCCCTAGAGGCCCCCTAGCAACTCGCATGGGGACTGGCCTCTCCTGATGCCACCAGGGCGGGTCCCTGAGGTCCCCGTCGTAACTCGAGAACACCTGCCGCACCTCGAGAAAATCCAGGAAGTTCTCCCTTCCAGGCGAGATGAGGCCTATTTCCGATGAGGCGTCTGGAGACTAATGACACTTAACCTCTGGAACTTCGAAAGGGTCTTTCACACCCTTGCTGCAACTCAAGAAGTTCACCGCCATACCCGTCTCCACTCGAGAGGAAGCACGATGGTCCCACCCACATCCAGAGGAGCCCCGTTTCCCCCTCGAAGCTCGAGATGAGGGATCCTTTCCCTGCTTTCAACGGGAAAGAATTCCCGGCGTTCCCGTCGCATTTCAACAGGAGGCACTCTCAACAGGAAAGGCGAGGGGAACTGCATGGTCGTACCACCATTCCAAGAGTCCCCCAGATGTCTCAGTCAACCCCCGAGGAAGCTCTTTGCCCGGCACTGGCTCATCTTTCACGCCGAGGATCGACTCACACCACGGTGGCACGTGGGACAGCCCTGTGGGAAAGTCTCGAGGGAAAGCCTCGAGGGAAAACCACAGATCCTTTGATCCAGGCCACGGGAAGCGTGACATTGCTGCTACAGCCTGGAAGGAAAGCGCACGTGCATGCCCCCACTCGAGACGAGGCCTGACTCCCCTGGGGAGACTCCAGAAGTACCCAAAGATCCATGTCAGCCCCTGAGAGGAATCCTCGATTCCGGCCCTGACTCCACACAAGGTTTTTGGCCTGGGTATCGACGGGAAAGGAATCCCGAGAGGCCCCCTAGCAACTCGCATGGGGACTGGCCTCTCCTGAGGCCACCAGGGCTGGTCCCTGAGGTCCCCGTCGTAAGTCGAGAACACCTGCCGCAACTCGAGAAAATCCAGGAAGTTCTCCCTTCCAGGCGAGATGAGGCCTATTTCCGATGAGGCGTCTGGAGACTAATGACACCTAACCTCTGGAACTTCGAAAGGGTCTTTCACACCCTTGCTGCAACTCAAGAAGTTCACCGTCATACCCGTCTTCACTCGAGAGGAAGCACGATGGTCCCGCCCACATCCAGAGGAGCCCCGTTTCCCCCTCGTAGCTCGAGATGAGGGATCCTTTCCCTGCTTTCAACGGGAAAGAATTCCCTGCATTCCCGTCGAATCTCAGGGGAGGCACTCTCAACAGGAAAGACGAGAGGAACTCCATGGTCGTACCACCATTCCAAGAGTCCCCCAGATGTCTCAGTCCATTCCAGAGAAACCTCTTTGCCCTGCACTGGCTCATCTTTCACGCCAAGGATCGAATCACACCACGGTGGCACGTGGGACAGCCCTGTGGGAAAGCTTCGAGGGAAAACCACAGATCCTTTGATCCAGGCGACGGGATGGGTGACATTGCTGCTACAGCTTGGAAGGAAAGCGCAGGTGCATGCCCCCACTCGAGACCAGGCCTGATTCCCCTGGGGAGACTCCAGAAGTACCCAAAGATCCATGTCAGCCCCTGATAGGAATTCTCGGTTCCGGCCCTGACTCCACACAAGGTTTTTGGCCCCAGGATCGACGGGAGAGGAATCCCGAAAGGCCCTCTAGCACCTCGCATGGGGACTGGCCTTTCCTGAGGCCAGCAGGGCGGGTCCCTGAGGTCCCCGTCGTAACTCGAGAACACCTGCCGCAACTCGAGAAAATCCAGGAAGTTCTCCCTTCCAGGCGAGATGAGGCCTATTTCCGATGAGGCGTCTGGAGACTAATGACACCTAACCTCTGGAACTTCGAAAGGGTCTTTCACACCCTTGCTGCAACTCAAGAAGTTCACCGTCATACCCGTCTTCACTCGAGAGGAAGCACCATGGTCCCGCCCACATCCAGAGGAGTCCCGTTTCCCCCTCGTAGCTCGAGATGAGGGATCCTTTCCCTGCTTTCAACGGGAAAGAATTCCCTGAGTTCCCGTCGAATCTCAAGAGGAGGCACTCTCAACAGAAAAGGCGAGAGGAACTATATGGCCGTACCACCATTCCAAGAGTCCCCCAGATGTCTCAGTCCATTCCAGAGGAACCTCTTTGCCCTGCACTGGCTCATCTTTCACGCCGAGGATCAACTCACACCACGGTGGCACGTGGGACAGCCCTGTGGGAAAGCCTCGAGGTAAAACCACAGATCCTTTGAACCAGGCGACGGGAAGTGTGACATTGCTGCTACAGCATGGAAGGAAAGCGCACGTGCATGCCCCGACTCGAGACGAGGCCTGACTCCCCTGGGGAGACTCCAGAAGTACCCAAAGATCCATGTCAGCCCCTGAGAGGAATCCTCGGTTCCGGCCCTGACTCCGCACAAGGTTTTTGGCCCCGGTATCAACCGGAGAGGAATCCCGATAGGCCCCATGGCAACTCGCATGGGGATTGGCCTTTCCTGAGGCCACCAGGGCGGGTCCCTGAGGTCCCCGTCGTAACTCGAGAACACCTGCCACAACTCGAGAAAATCCAGGAAGTTCTCCCTTCCAGGCGAGATGAGGCCTATTTCCGATGAGGCGCCTGGAGACTAATGACACCTAAACTCTGGAACGTCGAAAGGGTCCTTACACCCTTGCTGCAACTCAAGAAGTTCACCGCCATACCCGTCTCCACTCGAGAGGAAGCACGATGGTCCCGCCCACATCCAGAGGAGCCCCGTTTCCCCCTCGTAACTCGAGATGAGGGATCCTTTCCCTGCTTTCAACGGGAAAGAATTCCCGGCGTTTCTGTCGCATTTCAAGAGGAGGCACTCTCAACAGGAAAGGCGAGAGGAACTCCATGGTCGTATCACCATTCCAAGAGTCCGCCAGATGTCTCAGTCCATTCCAGAGGAACCTCTTTGCCCTGCACTGGCTCATCTTTCACGCCGAGGATCGATTCACACCACAGTGGCACGTGGGACAGCCCTGTGGGAAAGCCTCGAGGGAAAACCTCAGATCCTTTGATTCACGCGACGGGAAGCGTGACATTGCTGCTACAGCCGGCAAGGAAAGCGCAAGTGCATGCCCCCACTCGAGACTAGCCCTGACTCCCATGGGGAGACTCCAGAAGTACCAAATGATCCATGTCAGCCCCTGAGAGGAATCCTCGGTTCTGGCCCTGACTCCACACAATGATTTTGGCACCGGTATCGACGGGAGAGGAATCCAGAGAGGCCCCCTAGCAACTCTCATGGGAACTGGCCTTCCCTTAGGCCACCAGGGCGGGTCCATGAGGTCCCCGTCGTAACTCGAGAACACCTGCCGCAACTCGAGGAAATCCAGGAAGTTCTCCCTTCCAGGCGAGATGAGGCCTATTTCCGATGAGGCGTCTGGACACTAATGACACCTAACCTCTGGAACTTCGAAAGGGTCTTTCACACCCTTGCTGCAACTCAAGACGTTCACCGCCATACCTGTCTCCACTCGAGATGAAGCACGATGCTCCCGCACACATCCAGAGGAGCCCTGTTTCCCCCTCGTAGCTCGAGATGAGGGATCCTTTCCCTGCTTTCAACGGGAAAGAATTCCCGGCGTTCCCGTCGCAACTCAAGAGGAGGCACTCTCAACAGGAAAGGCGAGAGGAAATCCATGGTCGTTCCACCATGCCAAGAGTCCCCCAGATGTCTCAGTTCATTCCAGAGGAAACTCTTTGCCCTGCACTGGCTCATCTTTCACGCCAAGGATCGACTCACACCACGGTGGCACGTGGGACAGCCCTGTGGGAAAGCCTCGAGGGAAAACCACAGATCCTTTGATCCATGCGACGGGAAGCGTGACATTGCTGCTACAGCCTGGAAGGAAAGCGCACGTGCATGCCCCCACTCGAGACGAGGCCTGACTCCCCTGGGGAGACTCCAGAAATACCCAAAGATCCATGTCAGCCCCTGAGAGGAATCCTCGGTTCCGGCCCTGACTCCACACAAGGTTTTTGGCCCCGGTATCGACGGGAGAGGAATCCCGAGAGGCCCCCTAGCAAATCGCATGGGGACTGGCCTTTCCTGAGGCCAGCAGGGCGGGTCCCTGAGGTCCCCGTCGTAACTCGAGAACACCTGCTGCTACTCGAGAAAATCCAGGAAGTTCTCCCTTCCAGGCGAGATGAGGCCTATTTCCGATGAGGCGTCTGGAGACTAATGACACCTAACCTCTGGAACTTCGAAAGGGTCTTTCACACCCTTGCTGTAATTCAAGAATTTCACCGCCATACCCGTCTCCACTCGAGAGGAAGCACGATAGTCCCGCCCACATCCAGAGGAGTCCCGTTTCCCCCTCGTAACTCGAGATGAGGGATCCTTTCCCTGATTTCAACAGGAAAGTATTCCCGGCATTCCCGTCGCATCTCAAGAGGAGGCACTCTCAACAGGAAAGGCGATAGGAACTCCATGGTAGTACCACCATGCAAAGAGCCCCCAGATGTCTCAGTCCATTCCAGAGGAACCTCTTTGCCCTGCACTGGCTCATCTTTCACGCCGAGGATCGACTCACACCACGGTGGCACGTGGGACAGCCCTGTGGGAAAGCCTCGAGGTAAAACCACAGATCCTTTGAACCAGGCGACGGGAAGTGTGACATTGCTGCTACAGCATGGAAGCAAAGCGCACGTGCATGCCCCGACTCGAGACGAGGCCTGACTCCCCTGGGGAGACTCCAGAAGTACCCAAAGATCCATGTCAGCCCCTGAGAGGAATCCTCGGTTCCGGCCCTGACTCCGCACAAGGTTTTTGGCCCCGGTATCAACCGGAGAGGAATCCCGATAGGCCCCATGGCAACTCGCATGGGGATTGGCCTTTCCTGAGGCCACCAGGGCGGGTCCCTGAGGTCCCCGTCGTAACTCGAGAACACCTGCCACAACTCGAGAAAATCCAGGAAGTTCTCCCTTCCAGGCGAGATGAGGCCTATTTCCGATGAGGCGCCTGGAGACTAATGACACCTAAACTCTGGAACGTCGAAAGGGTCCTTACACCCTTGCTGCAACTCAAGAAGTTCACCGCCATACCCGTCTCCACTCGAGAGGAAGCACGATGGTCCCGCCCACATCCAGAGGAGCCCCGTTTCCCCCTCGTAACTCGAGATGAGGGATCCTTTCCCTGCTTTCAACGGGAAAGAATTCCCGGCGTTTCTGTCGCATTTCAAGAGGAGGCACTCTCAACAGGAAAGGCGAGAGGAACTCCATGGTCGTATCACCATTCCAAGAGTCCGCCAGATGTCTCAGTCCATTCCAGAGGAACCTCTTTGCCCTGCACTGGCTCATCTTTCACGCCGAGGATCGACTCACACCACAGTGGCACGTGGGACAGCCCTGTGGGAAAGCCTCGAGGGAAAACCTCAGATCCTTTGATTCACGCGACGGGAAGCGTGACATTGCTGCTACAGCCGGCAAGGAAAGCGCAAGTGCATGCCCCCACTCGAGACGAGCCCTGACTCCCATGGGGAGACTCCAGAAGTACCAAATGATCCATGTCAGCCCCTGAGAGGAATCCTCGGTTCTGGCCCTGACTCCACACAATGATTTTGGCACCGGTATCGAAGGGAGAGGAATCCAGAGAGGCCCCCTAGCAACTCTCATGGGAACTGGCCTTCCCTTAGGCCACCAGGGCGGGTCCATGAGGTCCCCGTCGTAACTCGAGAACACCTGCCGCAACTCGAGGAAATCCAGGAAGTTCTCCCTTCCAGGCGAGATGAGGCCTATTTCCGATGAGGCGTCTGGACACTAATGACACCTAACCTCTGGAACTTCGAAAGGGTCTTTCACACCCTTGCTGCAACTCAAGACGTTCACCGCCATACCTGTCTCCACTCGAAATGAAGCACGATGCTCCCGCACACATCCAGAGGAGCCCTGTTTCCCCCTCGTAGCTCGAGATGAGGGATCCTTTCCCTGCTTTCAACGGGAAAGAATTCCCGGCGTTCCCGTCGCAACTCAAGAGGAGGCACTCTCAACAGGAAAGGCGAGAGGAAATCCATGGTCGTTCCACCATGCCAAGAGTCCCCCAGATGTCTCAGTTCATTCCAGAGGAAACTCTTTGCCCTGCACTGGCTCATCTTTCACGCCAAGGATCGACTCACACCACGGTGGCACGTGGGACAGCCCTGTGGGAAAGCCTCGAGGGAAAACCACAGATCCTTTGATCCATGCGACGGGAAGCGTGACATTGCTGCTACAGCCTGGAAGGAAAGCGCACGTGCATGCCCCCACTCGAGACGAGGCCTGACTCCCCTGGGGAGACTCCAGAAATACCCAAAGATCCATGTCAGCCCCTGAGAGGAATCCTCGGTTCCGGCCCTGACTCCACACAAGGTTTTTGGCCCCGGTATCGACGGGAGAGGAATCCCGAGAGGCCCCCTAGCAAATCGCATGGGGACTGGCCTTTCCTGAGGCCAGCAGGGCGGGTCCCTGAGGTCCCCGTCGTAACTCGAGAACACCTGCTGCCACTCGAGAAAATCCAGGAAGTTCTCCCTTCCAGGCGAGATGAGGCCTATTTCCGATGAGGCGTCTGGAGACTAATGACACCTAACCTCTGGAACTTCGAAAGGGTCTTTCACACCCTTGCTGCAATTCAAGAATTTCACCGCCATACCCGTCTCCACTCGAGAGGAAGCACGATAGTCCCGCCCACATCCAGAGGAGTCCCGTTTCCCCCTCGTAACTCGAGATGAGGGATCCTTTCCCTGATTTCAACAGGAAAGTATTCCCGGCATTCCCGTCGCATCTCAAGAGGAGGCACTCTCAACAGGAAAGGCGATAGGAACTCCATGGTAGTACCACCATGCAAAGAGCCCCCAGATGTCTCAGTCCATTCCAGAGGAACCTCTTTGCCCTGCACTGGCTCATCTTTCACGCCGAGGATCGACTCACACCACGGTGGCACGTGGGACAGCCCTGTGGGAAAGCCTCGAGGGAAAGCCTCGAGGGAAAACCACAGATCCTTTGATGCACGTGACGGGAAGCGTGACATTGCTGCTACAGCCTGGAAGGAAAGCGCACGTGCATGTCCCCACTCGAGACGAGGCCTGACTCCCCTGGGGAGACTCCAGAAGTACCCAAAGATCCATGTCAGCCCCTGAGAGGAATCCTCGGTTCCGGCCCTGACTCCGCACAAGGTTTTTGGCCCCGGTATCAACCGGAGAGGAATCCCGATAGGCCCCATGGCAACTCGCATGGGGATTGGCCTTTCCTGAGGCCACCAGGGCGGGTCCCTGAGGTCGCCGTCGTAACTCGAGAACACCTGCCACAACTCGAGAAAATCCAGGAAGTTCTCCCTTCCAGGCGAGATGAGGCCTATTTCCGATGAGGCGCCTGGAGACTAATGACACCTAAACTCTGGAACGTCGAAAGGGTCTTTACACCCTTGCTGCAACTCAAGAAGTTCACCGCCATACCCGTCTCCACTCGAGAGGAAGCACGATGGTCCCGCCCACATCCAGAGGAGCCCCGTTTCCCCCTCGTAACTCGAGATGAGGGATCCTTTCCCTGCTTTCAACGGGAAAGAATTCCCGGCGTTTCTGTCGCATCTCAAGAGGAGGCACTCTCAACAGGAAAGGCGAGAGGAACTCCATGGTCGTATCACCATTCCAAGAGTCCCCCAGATGTCTCAGTCCATTCCAGAGGAACCTCTTTGCCCTGCACTGGCTCATCTTTCACGCCGAGGATCGACTCACACCACAGTGGCACGTGGGACAGCCCTGTGGGAAAGCCTCGAGGGAAAACCTCAGATCCTTTGATTCACGCGACGGGAAGCGTGACATTGCTGCTACAGCCGGCAAGGAAAGCGCAAGTGCATGCCCCCACTCGAGACGAGCCCTGACTCCCATGGGGAGACTCCAGAAGTACCAAAAGATCCATGTCAGCCCCTGAGAGGAATCCTCGGTTCCGGCCCTGACTCCACACAAGGATTTTGGCACCGGTATCGACGGGAGAGGAATCCAGAGAGGCCCCCTAGCAACTCTCATGGGAACTGGCCTTCCCTTAGGCCACCAGGGCGGGTCCCTGAGGTCCCCGTCGTAACTCGAGAACACCTGCCGCAACTCGAGGAAATCCAGGAAGTTCTCCCTTCCAGGCGAGATGAGGCCTATTTCCGATGAGGCGTCTGGACACTAATGACACCTAACCTCTGGAACTTCGAAAGGGTCTTTCACACCCTTGCTGCAACTCAAGACGTTCACCGCCATACCTGTCTCCACTCGAGATGAAGCACGATGCTCCCGCCCACATCCAGAGGAGCCCTGTTTCCCCCTCGTAGCTCGAGATGAGGGATCCTTTCCCTGCTTTCAACGGGAAAGAATTCCCGGCGTTCCCGTCGCAACTCAAGAGGAGGCACTCTCAACAGGAAAGGCGAGAGGAAATCCATGGTCGTTCCACCATGCCAAGAGTCCCCCAGATGTCTCAGTTCATTCCAGAGGAAACTCTTTGCCCTGCACTGGCTCATCTTTCACGCCAAGGATCGACTCACACCACGGTGGCACGTGGGACAGCCCTGAGGGAAAGCCTCGAGGGAAAACCACAGATCCTTTGATCCATGCGACGGGAAGCGTGACATTGCTGCTATAGCCTGGAAGGAAAGCGCACGTGCATGCCCCCACTCGAGACGAGGCCTGACTCCCCTGGGGAGACTCCAGAAGTACCCAAAGATCCATGTCAGCCCCTGAGAGAAATCCTCGGTTCCGGTCCTGACCCCACACAAGGTTTTTCGCCCCGGTATCGACGGGAGAGGAATCCCGAGAGGCCCCCTAGAAAATCGCATGGGGACTGGCCTTTCCTGAGGCCAGCAGGGCGGGTCCCTGAGGTCCCCGTCGTAACTCGAGAACACCTGCTGCCACTCGAGAAAATCCAGGAAGTTCTCCCTTCCAGGCGAGATGAGGCCTATTTCCGATGAGGCGTCTGGAGACTAATGACACCTAACCTCTGGAACTTCGAAAGGGTCTTTCACACCCTTGCTGCAACTCAAGAAGTTCACCGTCATACCCGTCTTCACTGGAGAGGAAGCACGATGGTCCCGCCCACATCCAGAGGAGCCCCGTTTCCCCCTCGTAGCTCGAGATGAGGGATCCTTTCCCTGCTTTCAACGGGAAAGAATTCCCTGCGTTCCCGTCGAATCTCAAGAGGAGGCACTCTCAACAGGAAAGACGAGAGGAACTCCATGGTCGTACCACCATTCCAAGAGTCCCCCAGATGTCTCAGTCCATTCCAGAGAAACCTCTTTGCCCTGCACTGGCTCATCTTTCACGCCAAGGATCGAATCACACCACGGTGGCACGTGGGACAGCCCTGTGGGAAAGCTTCGAGGGAAAACCACAGATCCTTTGATCCACGTGACGGGAAGCGTGACATTGCTGCTACAGCCTGGAAGGAAAGCGCACGTGCATGCCCCCACTGGAGACGAGGCCTGACTCCCCTGGGGAGACTCCAGAAGTACCCAAAGATCCATGTCAGCCACTGAGAGAAATCCTCGGTTCCGGCCCTGAACCCACACAAGGTTTTTCGCCCCGGTATCGACGGGAGAGGAATCCCGAGACGCCCCCTAGCAACTCGCATGGGGATTGGCCTTTCCTGAGGCCACCAGGGCGGGTCCCTGAGGTCCCCGTCGTAACTCGAGAACACCTGCCCCAACTCGAGAAAATCCAGGAAGTTCTCCCTTGCAGGAGAGATGAGGCCTATTTCAGATGAGGCGTCTGGAGACTAATGACACCTAATCTCTGGAACGTCGAAAGGGTCTTTCACACCCTTGCTGCAACTCAAGAAGTTCACCGCCATACCCGTCTCCACTCGAGAGGAAGCACGATGGTCCCGCCCACATCCAGAGGAGCCCCGTTTCCCTCTCGTAGCTCGAGATGAGGGATCCTTTCCCTGGTTTTAACGGGAAAGAATTCCCAGCGTTTCTGTCGCATCTCAAGAGGAGGCACTCTCAACAGGAAAGGCGAGAGGAACTCCATGGTCGTATCACCATTCCAAGAGTCCCCCAGATATCTCAGTCCATTCCAGAGGAAACTCTTTGCCCTGCACTGGCTCATCTTTCAGGCCGAGGATCGACTCACACCACAGTGGCACGTGGGACAGCCCTGTGGGAAAGCCTCGAGGGAAAACCACAGATCCTTTGATTCACGCGACGGGAAGCGTGACATTGCTGCTACAGCCGGCAAGGAAAGCGCAAGTGCATGCCCCCACTCGAGACGAGCCCTGACTCCCCTGGGGAGACTCCAGAAGTACCAAATGATCCATGTCAGCCCCTGAGAGGAATCCTCGGTTCCGGGCCTGACTCCACACAAGGATTTTGGCACCGGTATCGACGGGAGAGGAATCCCGAGAGGCCCCCTAGCAACTCTCATGGGAACTGGCCTTCCCTTAGGCCAGCAGGGCGGGTCCATGAGGTCCCCGTCGTAACTCGAGAACACCTGCCGCAACTCGAGAAAATCCAGGAAGTTCTCCCTTCCAGGCGAGATGAGGCCTATTTCCGATGAGGCAGCTGGAGACTAATGACACCTAACCTCTGGAACTTCGAAAGGGTCTTTAACACCCTTGCTGCAACAAAAGAAGTTCACCGCCATACCCCGTCTCCACTCGAGAGGAAGCACGATGGTCCTGCCCACATCCAGAGGAGCCCTGTTTCCCCCTCGTAGATCGAGATGAGGGATCCTTTCCCTGCTTTCAACGGGAAAGAATTCCCGGCATTCCCGTCGCAACTCAAGCGGAGGCACTCTCAAAAGGAAAGGCGAGAGGAACTCCATGGTCGTACCACCATGCAAAGAGCCCCCAGATGTCTCAGTCCATTCCAGAAGAACCTCTTTGCCCTGCACTGGCTCATCTTTCACGCCAAGGATCGACTCACACCACGGTGGCACGTGGGACAGCCCTGTGGGAAAGCCTCGAGGGAAAACCACAGATCCTTTGATCCACGCCACGGGAAGCGTGACATTGCTGCTACATCCTGGAAGGAAAGCGCACGTGCATGCCCCCACTCGAGACGAGGCCTGACTCCCCTGGGGAGACTCCAGAAGTACCCAAAGATCCATGTCAGCCCCTGAGAGGAATCTTCGGTTCCGGCCCTGACTCCACAAAAGGTTTTTGGCCCCGGTATCGACGGGAGAGGTTTCCCGAGAGGCCCCCTAGGAACTCGCATGAGGACTGGCCTCTCCTGAGGCCACCAGGGCAGGTCCCTGAGGTCCCCGTCGTTACTCGAGAACACCTGCCACAACTCGAGAAAATCCAGGAAGTTCTCCCTTCCAGGCGAGATGAGGCCTATTTCCGATGAGGCGTCTGGAGACTAATGACACCTAACCTCTGGAACTTCGAAAGGGTCTTTCACACCCTTGCTGCAACTCAAGAAGTTCACCGCCATACCCGTCTCCACTCGAGAGGAAGCACGATGGTCCCGCCCACATCAAGAGGAGCCCCGTTTCCCCCTCGTAGCTCGAGATGAGGGATCCTTTCCCTGCTTTCAACGGGAAAGAATTCCCGGCGTTCCCGTCGCTTCTCAAGAGGAGGCACTCTCAACAGGAAAGGCGAGAGGAACTCCATGGTCGTACTACCATTCCAAGAGTCCCCCAGATGTCTCAGTCCATTCCAGAGGAACTTCTTTGCCCTGCACTGGCTCATCTTTCACGCCGAGGATCCACTCTCACCACGGTGGCACGTGGGACAGCCCTGTGGGAAAGCCTCGAGGGAAAACCACAGATCCTTTGATCCACGCGACGGGAAGCGTGACATTGCTGCTACAGCCTGGAAGGAAAGCGCACGTGCAATCCCCCCACTCGAGACGAGGCCTGACTCCCCTGGGGAGACTCCACAAGTACCCAAAGATCCATGTCAGCCCCTGAGAGGAATCCTCGGTTCCGGCCCTGACTCCACACAAGGATTTTGGCCCCGGTATCGACGGGAGAGGAATCCCGAGAGGCCCCGTAGCACCTCGCATGGGGACTGGCCTCTCCTGAGGCCACCAGGGCGGGTCCCTGAGGTCCCCGTTGTAACTCGAGAACACCTGCCGCAACTCGAGAAAATCCAGGAAGTTCTCCCTTCCAGGCGAGATGAGGCCTATTTCCGATGAGGCGTCTGGAGACTAATGACACCTAACCTCTGGAACTTCGAAAGGGTCTTACACACCCTTGCTGCAACTCAAGAAGTTCACCGCCATACCCGTCTCCAATCGAGAGGAAGCACGATGGTCCCGCCCACATCCAGAGGAGCGCCGTTTCCCCCTCGGAGCTCGAGATGAGGGATCCTTTCCCTGCTTTCAACGGGAAAGAATTCCCGGCGATCCCGTCGCATCTCAAGAGGAGGCACTCTCAACAGGAAAGGCGAGAGGAACTCCATGGTCGTACCACCATTCCAAGAGTCCCCCAGATGTCTCAGTCCATTCCAGAGGAACCTCTTTGCCCTGCACTGGCTCATCTTTCACGCCGAGGATCGACTCACACCACGGTGGCACGTGGGACAGCGCTGTGGGAAATGCCTCGAGGGAAAGCCTCGATGGAAAACCACAGATCCTTTGATCCACGCCACGGGAAGCGTGACATTGCTGCTACAGCCTGGAAGGAAAGCGCACGTGCATGCCCCCACTCGAGACGAGGCCTGACTCCCCTGGGGAGACTCCAGAAGTACCCAAAATCCATGTCCGCCCCTGAGAGGAATCCTCGGTTCCGGCCCTTACTCCACACAAGGTTTTTGGCCCCGGTATCGACGGGAGAGGAATCCCGAGAGGCCCCCTAGCAACTCGAATGGGGACTGGCCTCTCCTGAGGCCACCAGGGCGGGTCCCTGAGGTCCCCGTCGTAACTCGACAACACCTGCCGCAACTCGCGAAAATCCAGGAAGTTCTCCCTTCCAGGCGAGATGAGGCCTATTTCCGATGAGGCGTCTGGAGACTAATGACACCTAAACTCTGGAACTTCGAAACGGTCTTTCACACCCTTGCTGCAACTCAAGAAGTTCACCGCCATACGCGTCTCCACTCGAGAGGAAGCACGATGGTCCCGCCCACATCCAGAGGAGCCCCGTTTCCCCCTCGTAGCTCGAGATGCGGGATCCTTTCCCTGCTTTCAACGGGAAAGAATTCCCGGCGTTCCCGTCGCATCTCAAGAGGAGGCACTCTCAACAGGAAAGGCGAGAGGAACTCCATGGTCGTACCACCATTCCAAGAGTCCCCCAGATGTCTCAGTCCATTCCAGAGGAACCTCTTTGCCCTGCACTGGCTCATCTTTCACGCCGAGGATGGACTCACACCACGGTGGCACGTGGGACAGCCCTGTGGGAAAGCCTCGAGGGAAAGCCTTGAGGGAAAACCACAGATCCTTTGATCCACGCGACGGGAAGCGTGACATTGCTGCTACAGCCTGGAAGGAAAGCGCACGTGCATGCCCCCACTCGAGACGAGGCCTGACTCCCCTGGGGAGACTCCACAAGTACCCAAAGATCCATGTCAGCCCCTGAGAGGAATCCTCGGTTCCGGCCCTGACTCCACACAAGGTTTTTGGCCCCAGTATCAACGGGAGAGGAATCCCGAGAGGCCCCCTAGCAACTCGCATGGGGACTGGCCTCTCCTGAGGCCACCAGGGCGGGTCCCTGAGGTCCCCGGCGTAACTCGAGAACACCTGCCGCAACTCGAGAAAATCCTGGAAGTTCTCCCTTCCAGGCGAGATGAGGCCTATTTCCGATGAGGCGTCTGGAGACTAATGACACCTAACCTCTGGAACTTCGAAAGGGTCTTTCACACCCTTGCTGCAACTCAAGAAGTTCACCGCCATACCCGTCTCCACTCGAGAGGAAGCACGATGGTCCCGCCCACATCCAGAGGAGCCCCGTTTCCCCCTCGGAGCTCGAGATGAGGGATCCTTTCCCTGCTTTCAACGGGAAAGAATTCCCGGCGATCCCGTCGCATCTCAAGAGGAGGCACTCTCAACAGGAAAGGCGAGAGGAACTCCATGGTCGTACCACCATTCCAAGAGTCCCCCAGATGTCTCAGTCCATTCCAGAGGAACCTCTTTGCCCTGCACTGGCTCATCTTTTACGCCGAGGATCGACTCACACCACGGTGGCACGTGGGACAGCCCTGTGGGAAAGCCTCGAGGGAAAGCCTCGAGGGATAACCACAGATTCTTTGATCCACGCGACGGGAAGCGTGACATTGCTGCTACAGCCTGGAAGGAAAGCGCACGTGCATGCCCCCACTCGAGACGAGGCCTGACTCCCCTGGGGAGACTCCAGAAGTACCCAAAGATCCATGTCACCCCTGAGAGGAATCCTCGGTTCCGGCCCTGACTGCACACAAGGTTTTTGGCCCCGGTATCGACGGGAGAGGAATCCCGAGAGGGCCCCTAGCAACTCGCATGGGGACTGGCCTCTCCTGAGGCCACCAGGGCGGGTCCCTGAGGTCCCCATCGTAACTCGAGAACACCTGCCGCAACTCGAGAAAATCCAGGAAGTTCTCCCTTCCAGGCGAGATGAGGCCTATTTCCGATGAGGCGTCTGGAGACTAATGACACCTAACCTCTGGAACTTCGAAAGGGTCTTTCACACCCTTGCTGCAACTCAAGAAGTTCACCGCCATACCCGTCTCCACTCGAGAGGAAGCACGATGGTCCCGCCCACATCCAGAGGAGCCCCGTTTCCGCCTCGGAGCTCGAGATGAGGGATCCTTTCCCTGCTTTCAACGGGAAAGAATTCCCGGCGTTCCGGTCGCATCTCAAGAGGAGGCACTCTCAACAGGAAAGGAGAGAGGAACTCCATGGTCGTACCACCATTCCAAGAGACCCCCAGATGTCTCAGTCCATTCCAGAGGAACCTCTTTGCCCTGCACTGGCTCATGTTTCACGCCGAGGATCGACTCACACCACGGTGGCACGTGGGACAGCCCTGTGGGAAAGCCTCGAGGGAAAACCACAGATCCTTTGATCCACGCCACGGGAAGCGTGACATTGCTGCTACAGCCTGGAAGGAAAGCGCACGTGCATGCCCCCACTCGAGACGAGGCCTGACTCCCCTGGGGAGACTCCACAAGTACCCAAAGATCCATGTCAGCCCCTGAGAGGAATCCTCGGTTCCGGCCCTGACTGCACACAAGGTTTTTGGCCCAGGTATCGACGGGAGAGGAATCCCGAGAGGCCCCCTAGCAACTCGCATGGGGACTGGCCTCTCCTGAGGCCACCAGGGCGGATCCCTGAGGTCCCCGTCGTAACTCGAGAACGCCTGCCGCAACTCGAGAAAATCCAGGAAGTTCTCCCTTCCAGGCGAGATGAGGCCTATTTCCGATGAGGCGTCTGGAGACTAATGACACCTAACCTCTGGAACTTCGAAAGGGTCTTTCACACCCTTGCTGCAACTCAAGAAGTTCACCGCCATACCCGTCTCCACTCGAGAGGAAGCACGATGGTCCCGCCCACATCCAGAGGAGCCCCGTTTCCCCCTCGGAGCTCGAATTGAGGGATCCTTTCCCTGCTTTCAACGGGAAAGAATTCCCGGCGTTCCCGTCGCATCTCAAGAGGAGGCACTCTCAACAGGAAAGGCGAGAGGAACTCCATGGTCGTACCACCATTCCAAGGGGCCCCCAGATGTCTCAATCCATTCCAGAGGAACGTCTTTGCCCTGCACTGGCTCATCTTTCACGCCGAGGATCGACTCACACCACGGTGGCACGTGGGACAGCCCTGTGGGAAAGCCTCGAGGGAAAACCACAGTTCCTTTGATCCACGCGACGGGAAGCGTGACATTGCTGCTACAGCCTGGAAGGAAAGCGCACGTGCATGCCCCCACTCGAGACGAGGCCTGACTCCCCTGGGGAGACTCCACAAGTACCCAAAGATCCATGTCAGCCCCTGAGAGGAATCCTCGGTTCCGGCCCTGACTCCACACAAAGTTTTTGGCCCAGGTATCGAAGGGAGGGAATCCCGAGAGGACCCCTAGCAACTCGCAAGGGGACTGGCCTCTCCTGAGGCCACCAGGGCGGGTCCCTGAGGTCCCCGTCGTAACTCGAGAACACCTGCCGCAACTCGAGAAAATCCAGGAAGTTCTCCCTTCCAGGCGAGATGAGGCCTATTTCCGATGAGGCGTCTGGAGACTAATGACACCTAACCTCTGGAACTTCGAAAGGGTCTTTCACACCCTTGCTGCAACTCAAGAAGTTCACCGCCATACCCGTCTCCACTCGAGAGGAAGCACGATGGTCCCGCCCACATCAAGAGGAGCCCCGTTTCCCCCTCGTAGCTCGAGATGAGGGATCCTTTCCCTGCTTTCAACGGGAAAGAATTCCCGGCGTTCCCGTCGCTTCTCAAGAGGAGGCACTCTCAACAGGAAAGGCGAGAGGAACTCCATGGTCGTACTACCATTCCAAGAGTCCCCCAGATGTCTCAGTCCATTCCAGAGGAACTTCTTTGCCCTGCACTGGCTCATCTTTCACGCCGAGGATCCACTCTCACCACGGTGGCACGTGGGACAGCCCTGTGGGAAAGCCTCGAGGGAAAACCACAGATCCTTTGATCCACGCGACGGGAAGCGTGACATTGCTGCTACAGCCTGGAAGGAAAGCGCACGTGCAATCCCCCCACTCGAGACGAGGCCTGACTCCCCTGGGGAGACTCCACAAGTACCCAAAGATCCATGTCAGCCCCTGAGAGGAATCCTCGGTTCCGGCCCTGACTCCACACAAGGATTTTGGCCCCGGTATCGACGGGAGAGGAATCCCGAGAGGCCCCGTAGCACCTCGCATGGGGACTGGCCTCTCCTGAGGCCACCAGGGCGGGTCCCTGAGGTCCCCGTTGTAACTCGAGAACACCTGCCGCAACTCGAGAAAATCCAGGAAGTTCTCCCTTCCAGGCGAGATGAGGCCTATTTCCGATGAGGCGTCTGGAGACTAATGACACCTAACCTCTGGAACTTCGAAAGGGTCTTACACACCCTTGCTGCAACTCAAGAAGTTCACCGCCATACCCGTCTCCAATCGAGAGGAAGCACGATGGTCCCGCCCACATCCAGAGGAGCGCCGTTTCCCCCTCGGAGCTCGAGATGAGGGATCCTTTCCCTGCTTTCAACGGGAAAGAATTCCCGGCGATCCCGTCGCATCTCAAGAGGAGGCACTCTCAACAGGAAAGGCGAGAGGAACTCCATGGTCGTACCACCATTCCAAGAGTCCCCCAGATGTCTCAGTCCATTCCAGAGGAACCTCTTTGCCCTGCACTGGCTCATCTTTCACGCCGAGGATCGACTCACACCACGGTGGCACGTGGGACAGCGCTGTGGGAAATGCCTCGAGGGAAAGCCTCGATGGAAAACCACAGATCCTTTGATCCACGCCACGGGAAGCGTGACATTGCTGCTACAGCCTGGAAGGAAAGCGCACGTGCATGCCCCCACTCGAGACGAGGCCTGACTCCCCTGGGGAGACTCCAGAAGTACCCAAAATCCATGTCCGCCCCTGAGAGGAATCCTCGGTTCCGGCCCTTACTCCACACAAGGTTTTTGGCCCCGGTATCGACGGGAGAGGAATCCCGAGAGGCCCCCTAGCAACTCGAATGGGGACTGGCCTCTCCTGAGGCCACCAGGGCGGGTCCCTGAGGTCCCCGTCGTAACTCGACAACACCTGCCGCAACTCGCGAAAATCCAGGAAGTTCTCCCTTCCAGGCGAGATGAGGCCTATTTCCGATGAGGCGTCTGGAGACTAATGACACCTAAACTCTGGAACTTCGAAACGGTCTTTCACACCCTTGCTGCAACTCAAGAAGTTCACCGCCATACGCGTCTCCACTCGAGAGGAAGCACGATGGTCCCGCCCACATCCAGAGGAGCCCCGTTTCCCCCTCGTAGCTCGAGATGCGGGATCCTTTCCCTGCTTTCAACGGGAAAGAATTCCCGGCGTTCCCGTCGCATCTCAAGAGGAGGCACTCTCAACAGGAAAGGCGAGAGGAACTCCATGGTCGTACCACCATTCCAAGAGTCCCCCAGATGTCTCAGTCCATTCCAGAGGAACCTCTTTGCCCTGCACTGGCTCATCTTTCACGCCGAGGATGGACTCACACCACGGTGGCACGTGGGACAGCCCTGTGGGAAAGCCTCGAGGGAAAGCCTTGAGGGAAAACCACAGATCCTTTGATCCACGCGACGGGAAGCGTGACATTGCTGCTACAGCCTGGAAGGAAAGCGCACGTGCATGCCCCCACTCGAGACGAGGCCTGACTCCCCTGGGGAGACTCCACAAGTACCCAAAGATCCATGTCAGCCCCTGAGAGGAATCCTCGGTTCCGGCCCTGACTCCACACAAGGTTTTTGGCCCCAGTATCAACGGGAGAGGAATCCCGAGAGGCCCCCTAGCAACTCGCATGGGGACTGGCCTCTCCTGAGGCCACCAGGGCGGGTCCCTGAGGTCCCCGGCGTAACTCGAGAACACCTGCCGCAACTCGAGAAAATCCTGGAAGTTCTCCCTTCCAGGCGAGATGAGGCCTATTTCCGATGAGGCGTCTGGAGACTAATGACACCTAACCTCTGGAACTTCGAAAGGGTCTTTCACACCCTTGCTGCAACTCAAGAAGTTCACCGCCATACCCGTCTCCACTCGAGAGGAAGCACGATGGTCCCGCCCACATCCAGAGGAGCCCCGTTTCCCCCTCGGAGCTCGAGATGAGGGATCCTTTCCCTGCTTTCAACGGGAAAGAATTCCCGGCGATCCCGTCGCATCTCAAGAGGAGGCACTCTCAACAGGAAAGGCGAGAGGAACTCCATGGTCGTACCACCATTCCAAGAGTCCCCCAGATGTCTCAGTCCATTCCAGAGGAACCTCTTTGCCCTGCACTGGCTCATCTTTTACGCCGAGGATCGACTCACACCACGGTGGCACGTGGGACAGCCCTGTGGGAAAGCCTCGAGGGAAAGCCTCGAGGGATAACCACAGATTCTTTGATCCACGCGACGGGAAGCGTGACATTGCTGCTACAGCCTGGAAGGAAAGCGCACGTGCATGCCCCCACTCGAGACGAGGCCTGACTCCCCTGGGGAGACTCCAGAAGTACCCAAAGATCCATGTCACCCCTGAGAGGAATCCTCGGTTCCGGCCCTGACTGCACACAAGGTTTTTGGCCCCGGTATCGACGGGAGAGGAATCCCGAGAGGGCCCCTAGCAACTCGCATGGGGACTGGCCTCTCCTGAGGCCACCAGGGCGGGTCCCTGAGGTCCCCATCGTAACTCGAGAACACCTGCCGCAACTCGAGAAAATCCAGGAAGTTCTCCCTTCCAGGCGAGATGAGGCCTATTTCCGATGAGGCGTCTGGAGACTAATGACACCTAACCTCTGGAACTTCGAAAGGGTCTTTCACACCCTTGCTGCAACTCAAGAAGTTCACCGCCATACCCGTCTCCACTCGAGAGGAAGCACGATGGTCCCGCCCACATCCAGAGGAGCCCCGTTTCCGCCTCGGAGCTCGAGATGAGGGATCCTTTCCCTGCTTTCAACGGGAAAGAATTCCCGGCGTTCCGGTCGCATCTCAAGAGGAGGCACTCTCAACAGGAAAGGAGAGAGGAACTCCATGGTCGTACCACCATTCCAAGAGACCCCCAGATGTCTCAGTCCATTCCAGAGGAACCTCTTTGCCCTGCACTGGCTCATGTTTCACGCCGAGGATCGACTCACACCACGGTCGCACGTGGGACAGCCCTGTGGGAAAGCCTCGAGGGAAAACCACAGATCCTTTGATCCACGCCACGGGAAGCGTGACATTGCTGCTACAGCCTGGAAGGAAAGCGCACGTGCATGCCCCCACTCGAGACGAGGCCTGACTCCCCTGGGGAGACTCCACAAGTACCCAAAGATCCATGTCAGCCCCTGAGAGGAATCCTCGGTTCCGGCCCTGACTGCACACAAGGTTTTTGGCCCAGGTATCGACGGGAGAGGAATCCCGAGAGGCCCCCTAGCAACTCGCATGGGGACTGGCCTCTCCTGAGGCCACCAGGGCGGATCCCTGAGGTCCCCGTCGTAACTCGAGAACGCCTGCCGCAACTCGAGAAAATCCAGGAAGTTCTCCCTTCCAGGCGAGATGAGGCCTATTTCCGATGAGGCGTCTGGAGACTAATGACACCTAACCTCTGGAACTTCGAAAGGGTCTTTCACACCCTTGCTGCAACTCAAGAAGTTCACCGCCATACCCGTCTCCACTCGAGAGGAAGCACGATGGTCCCGCCCACATCCAGAGGAGCCCCGTTTCCCCCTCGGAGCTCGAATTGAGGGATCCTTTCCCTGCTTTCAACGGGAAAGAATTCCCGGCGTTCCCGTCGCATCTCAAGAGGAGGCACTCTCAACAGGAAAGGCGAGAGGAACTCCATGGTCGTACCACCATTCCAAGGGGCCCCCAGATGTCTCAGTCCATTCCAGAGGAACGTCTTTGCCCTGCACTGGCTCATCTTTCACGCCGAGGATCGACTCACACCACGGTGGCACGTGGGACAGCCCTGTGGGAAAGCCTCGAGGGAAAACCACAGTTCCTTTGATCCACGCGACGGGAAGCGTGACATTGCTGCTACAGCCTGGAAGGAAAGCGCACGTGCATGCCCCCACTCGAGACGAGGCCTGACTCCCCTGGGGAGACTCCACAAGTACCCAAAGATCCATGTCAGCCCCTGAGAGGAATCCTCGGTTCCGGCCCTGACTCCACACAAAGTTTTTGGCCCAGGTATCGAAGGGAGGGAATCCCGAGAGGCCCCCTAGCAACTCGCAAGGGGACTGGCCTCTCCTGAGGCCACCAGGGCGGGTCCCTGAGGTCCCCGTCGTAACTCGAGAACACCTGCCGCAACTCGAGAAAATCCAGGAAGTTCTCCCTTCCAGGCGAGATGAGGCCAATTTCCGATGAGGCGTCTGGAGACTAATGACACCTAACCTCTGGAACTTCGAAAGGTCTTTCACACCCTTGCTGCAACTCAAGAAGTTCACCGCCATTCCCGTCTCCACTCGAGAGGAAGCACGATGGTCCCGCCCACATCCAGAGGAGCCCCGTTTCCCCCTCGGAGCTCGAGATGAGGGATCCTTTCCCTGCTTTCAACGGGAAAGAATTCCCTTCGTTCCCGTCGCATCTCAAGAGGAGGCACTCTCAACAGGAAAGGCGAGAGGAACTCCATGGTCATACCACCATTCCAAGAGGCCCCCAGATGTCTCAGTCCATTCCATAGGAAACTCTTTGCCCTGCACTGGCTCATCTTTCACGCCGAGGATCGACTCACACAACGGTGGCACGTGGGACAGCGCTGTGGGAAAGCCTCGAGGGAAAGCCTCGAGGGAAAACCACAGATCCTTTGATCCACGCGACGGGAAGCGTGACATTGCTGCTACAGCCTGGAAGGAAAGCGCACGTGCATGCCCCCACTCGAGACGAGGCCTGACTCCCCTGGGGAGACTCCAGAAGTACCCAAAGATCCATGTCAGCCCCTGAGAGGAATCCTCGGTTCCGGCCCTGACTCCACACAAGGTTTTTGGCCCCGGTATCGACGGGCGAGGAATCCCTAGAGGCCCCCTAGCAACTCGCATGGGGACTGGCCTCTCCTGAGGCCACCAGGGCGGGTCCCTGAGGTCCCCGTCGTAACTCGAGAACACCTGCCGCAACTCGAGAAAATCCAGGAAGTTCTCCCTTCCAGGCGAGATGAGGCCTATTTCCGATGAGGCGTCTGGAGACTAATGACACCTAACCTCTGGAACTTCGAAAGGGTCTTTCACACCCTTGCTGCAACTCAAGAAGTTCACTGCCATACCCGTCTCCACTCGAGAGGAAGCACGATGGTCCCGCCCACATCCAGAGGAGCCCCGTTTCCCCCTCGGAGCTCGAGATGAGGGATCCTTTCCCTGCTTTCAACGGGAAAGAATTCCCTGCGTTCCCGTCGCATCTCAAGAGGAGGCACTCTCAACAGGAAAGGCGAGAGGAACTCCATGGTCGTACCACCATTCCAAGAGTCCCCCAGATGTCTCAGTCCATTCCAGAGGAACCTCTTTGCCCTGCACTGGCTCATCTTTCACGCCGAGGATCGACTCACACCACGGTGGCACGTGGGACAGCCCTGTGGGAAAGCCTCGAGGGAAAACCACAGATCCTTTGATCCACGCGACGGGAAGCGTGACATTGCTGCTACAGCCTGGAAGGAAAGCGCACGTGCATGCCCCCACTCGAGACGAGGCCTGACTCCCCTGGGGAGACTCCAGAAGTACCCAAAGATCCATGTCAGCCCCTGAGAGGAATCCTCGGTTCCGGCCCTGACGGCACACCAGGTTTTTGGCCCAGGTATCGACGGGAGAGGAATCCCGAGAGGCCCCCTAGCAACTCGCATGGGGACTGGCCTCTCCTGAGGCCACCAGGGAGGGTCCCTGAGGTCCCCGTCGTAACTCGAGAACACCTGCCGCAACTCGAGAAAATCCAGGAAGTTCTCCCTTCCAGGCGAGATGAGGCCTATTTCCGATGAGGCGTCTGGAGACTAATGACACCTAACCTCTGGAACTTCGAAAGGGTCTTTCACACCCTTGCTGCAACTCAAGAAGTTCACCGCCATACCCGTCTCCACTCGAGAGGAAGCACGATGGTCCCGCCCACATCCAGAGGAGCCCCGTTTCCCCCTCGGAGCTCGAATTGAGGGATCCTTTCCCTGCTTTCAACGGGAAAGAATTCCCGGCGTTCCCGTCGCATCTCAAGAGGAGGCACTCTCAACAGGAAAGGCGAGAGGAACTCCATGGTCGTACCACCATTCCAAGAGTCCCCCAGATGTCTCAGTCCATTCCAGAGGAACCTCTTTGCCCTGCACTGGCTCATCTTTCACGCCGAGGATCGACTCACACCACGGTGGCACGTGGGACAGCCCTGTGGGAAAGCCTCGAGGGAAAACCACAGATCCTTTGATCCACGCGACGGGAAGCGTGACATTGCTGCTACAGCCTGGAAGGAAAGCGCACGTGCATGCCCCCACTCGAGACGAGGCCTGACTCCCCTGGGGAGACTCCAGAAGTACCCAAAGATCCATGTCAGCCCCTGAGAGGAATCCTCGGTTCCGGCCCTGACGGCACACCAGGTTTTTGGCCCAGGTATCGACGGGAGAGGAATCCCGAGAGGCCCCCTAGCAACTCGCATGGGGACTGGCCTCTCCTGAGGCCACCAGGGAGGGTCCCTGAGGTCCCCGTCGTAACTCGAGAACACCTGCCGCAACTCGAGAAAATCCAGGAAGTTCTCCCTTCCAGGCGAGATGAGGCCTATTTCCGATGAGGCGTCTGGAGACTAATGACACCTAACCTCTGGAACTTCGAAAGGGTCTTTCACACCCTTGCTGCAACTCAAGAAGTTCACCGCCATACCCGTCTCCACTCGAGAGGAAGCACGATGGTCCCGCCCACATCCAGAGGAGCCCCGTTTCCCCCTCGGAGCTCGAATTGAGGGATCCTTTCCCTGCTTTCAACGGGAAAGAATTCCCGGCGTTCCCGTCGCATCTCAAGAGGAGGCACTCTCAACAGGAAAGTCGAGAGGAACTCCATGGTCGTACCACCATTCCAAGGGGCCCCCAGATGTCTCAGTCCATTCCAGAGGAACCTCTTTGCCCTGCACTGGCTCATCTTTCACGCCGAGGATCGACTCACACCACGGTGGCACGTGGGACAGCCCTGTGGGAAAGCCTCGAGGGAAAACCACAGATCCTTTGATCCACGCGACGGGAAACGTGACATTGCTGCTACAGCCTGGAAGGAAAGCGCACGTGCATGCCCCCACTCGAGACGAGGCCTGACTCCCCTGGGGAGACTCCACAAGTACCCAAAGATCCATGTCAGCCCCTGAGAGGAATCCTCGGTTCCGGCCCTGACTCCACACAAGTTTTTTGGCCCAGTTATCGACGGGAGAGGAATCCCGAGAGGCCCCCTAGCAACTCGCAAGGGGACTGGCCTCTCCTGAGGCCACCAGGGCGGGTCCCTGAGGTCCCCGTCGTAACTCGAGAACACCTGCTGCAACTCGAGAAAATCCAGGAAGTTCTCCCTTCCAGGCGAGATGAGGCCTATTTCCGATGAGGCGTCTGGAGACTAATGACACCTAACCTCTGGAACTTCGAAAGGGTCTTTCGCACCCTTGCTGCAACTCAAGAAGTTCACCGCCATTCCCGTCTCCACTCGAGAGGAAGCACGATGGTCCCGCCCACATCCAGAGGAGCCCCGTTTCCCCCTCGGAGCTCGAGATGAGGGATCCTTTCCCTGCTTTCAACGGGAAAGAATTCCCGGCGTTCCCGTCGCATCTCAAGAGGAGGCACTCTCAACAGGAAAGGCGAGAGGAACTCCATGGTCGTACCACCATTCCAAGAGTCCCCCAGATGTCTCAGTCCATTCCAGAGGAACCTCTTTGCCCTGCACTGGCTCATCTTTCACGCCGAGGATCGACTCACACCACGGTGGCACGTGGGACAGCCCTGTGGGAAAGCCTCGAGGGAAAGCCTCGAGGGAAAACCACAGATCCTTTGATCCACGCCACGTCAAGCGTGACATTGCTGCTACAGCATGGAAGGAAAGCCCACGTGCATGCCCCCACTCGAGACGAGGCCTGACTCCCCTGTGGAGACTCCAGAAGAACCCAAAGATCCATGTCAGCCCCTGAGAGGAATCCTCGGTTCCGGCCCTGACTCCACACAAGGATTTTGTCCCCGGTATCGACGGGAGAGGAATTCCGAGAGGCCCCTTAGCACCTCGCATGGGGACTGGCCTCTCCTGAGGACACCAGGGAGGGTCCCTGAGGTCCCCGCCGTAACTCGAGAACACCTGCCGCAACTCGAGAAAATCCAGGAAGTTCTCCCTTCCAGGCGAGATGAGGCCTATTTCCGATGAGGCGTCTGGAGACTAATGTCACCTAACCTCTGGAACTTCGAAAGGGTCTTTCACACCCTTGCTGCAACTCAAGAAGTTCACCGCCATACCCGTCTCCACTCGAGAGGAAGCACGATGGTCCCGCCCACATCCAGAGGAGCCCCGTTTCCCCCTCGGAGCTCGAATTGAGGGATCCTTTCCCTGCTTTCAACGGGAAAGAATTCCCGGCGTTCCCGTCGCATCTCAAGAGGAGGCACTCTCAACAGGAAAGGCGAGAGGAACTCCATGGTCGTACCACCATTCCAAGGGGCCCCCAGATGTCTCAGTCCATTCCAGAGGAACCTCTTTGCCCTGCACTGGCTCATCTTTCACGCCGAGGATCGACTCACACCACGGTGGCACGTGGGACAGCCCTGTGGGAAAGCCTCGAGGGAAAACCACAGATCCTTTGATCCACGCGACGGGAAACGTGACATTGCTGCTACAGCCTGGAAGGAAAGCGCACGTGCATGCCCCCACTCGAGACGAGGCCTGACTCCCCTGGGGAGACTCCACAAGTACCCAAAGATCCATGTCAGCCCCTGAGAGGAATCCTCGGTTCCGGCCCTGACTCCACACAAGGTTTTTGGCCCAGTTATCGACGGGAGAGGAATCCCGAGAGGCCCCCTAGCAACTCGCAAGGGGACTGGCCTCTCCTGAGGCCACCAGGGCGGGTCCCTGAGGTCCCCGTCGTAACTCGAGAACACCTGCTGCAACTCGAGAAAATCCAGGAAGTTCTCCCTTCCAGGCGAGATGAGGCCTATTTCCGATGAGGCGTCTGGAGACTAATGACACCTAACCTCTGGAACTTCGAAAGGGTCTTTCACACCCTTGCTGCAACTCAAGAAGTTCACCGCCATTCCCGTCTCCACTCGAGAGGAAGCACGATGGTCCCGCCCACATCCAGAGGAGCCCCGTTTCCCCCTCGGAGCTCGAGATGAGGGATCCTTTCCCTGCTTTCAACGGGAAAGAATTCCCGGCGTTCCCGTCGCATCTCAAGAGGAGGCACTCTCAACAGGAAAGGCGAGAGGAACTCCATGGTCGTACCACCATTCCAAGAGTCCCCCAGATGTCTCAGTCCATTCCAGAGGAACCTCTTTGCCCTGCACTGGCTCATCTTTCACGCCGAGGATCGACTCACACCACGGTGGCACGTGGGACAGCCCTGTGGGAAAGCCTCGAGGGAAAGACTCGAGGGAAAACCACAGATCCTTTGATCCACGCCACGTCAAGCGTGACATTGCTGCTACAGCATGGAAGGAAAGCCCACGTGCATGCCCCCACTCGAGACGAGGCCTGACTCCCCTGTGGAGACTCCAGAAGAACCCAAAGATCCATGTCAGCCCCTGAGAGGAATCCTCGGTTCCGGCCCTGACTCCACACAAGGATTTTGTCCCTGGTATCGACGGGAGAGGAATTCCGAGAGGCCCCCTAGCACCTCGCATGGGGACTGGCCTCTCCTGAGGACACCAGGGCGGGTCCCTGAGGTCCCCGCCGTAACTCGAGAACACCTGCCGCAACTCGAGAAAATCCAGGAAGTTCTCCCTTCCAGGCGAGATGAAGCCTATTTCCGATGAGGCGTCTGGAGACTAGTGACACCTAACCTCTGGAACTTCGAAAGGGTCTTTCACACCCTTGCTGCAACTCAAGAAATTCACCGCCATACCCGTCTCCACTCGAGATGAAGCACGATGGTCCCGCCCACATCCAGAGGAGCCCCGTTTCCCCCTCGTAGCTCGAGATGAGGGATCCTTTCCCTGCTTTCAACGGGAAAAAATTCCCGGCGTTCCCGTCGCATCTCAAGAGGAGGCACTCTCAACAGGAAAGGCGAGAGGAACTCCATGGTCGTACCACCATTCCAAGAGTCCCCCAGATGTCTCAGTCCATTCCAGAGGAACCACTTTGCCCTGCACTGGCTCATCTTTCACGCCGAGGATCGACTCACACCACGGTGGCACGTGGGACAGCCCTGTGGGAAAGCCTCGAGGGAAAACCACAGATCCTTTGATCCACGCCACGGGAAGCGTGACATTGCTGCTACAGCCTGGAAGGAAAGCGCACGTGCATGCCCCCACTCGAGACGAGGCCTGACTCCCCTGGGGAGACTCCACAAGTACCCAAAGATCCATGTCAGCCCCTGAGAGGAATCCTCGGTTCCGGCAATGACTGCACACAAGGTTTTTGGCCCAGGTATCGACGGGAGAGGAATCCCGAGAGGCCCCCTAGCAACTCGCATGGGGACTGGCCTCTCCTGAGGCCACCAGGGCGGATCCCTGAGGTCCCCGTCGTAACTCGAGAACACCTGCCGCAACTCGAGAAAATCCAGGAAGTTCTCCCTTCCAGGCGAGATGAGGCCTATTTCTGATGAGGCGTCTGGAGACTAATGACACCTAACCTCTGGAACTTCGAAAGGGTCTTTCACACCCTTGCTGCAACTCAAGAAGTTCACCGCCATACCCGTCTCCACTCGAGAGGAAGCACGATGGTCCCGCCCACATCCAGAGGAGCCCCGTTTCCCCCTCGGAGCTCGAATTGAGGGATCCTTTCCCTGCTTTCAACGGGAAAGAATTCCCGGCGTTCCCGTCGCATCTCAAGAGGAGGCACTCTCAACAGGAAAGGCGAGAGGAACTCCATGGTCGTACCACCATTCCAAGGGGCCCCCAGATGTCTCAGTCCATTCCAGAGGAACGTCTTTGCCCTGCACTGGCTCATCTTTCACGCCGAGGATCGACTCACACCACGGTGGCACGTGGGACAGCCCTGTGGGAAAGCCTCGAGGGAAAACCACAGTTCCTTTGATCCACGCGACGGGAAGCGTGACATTGCTGCTACAGCCTGGAAGGAAAGCGCACGTGCATGCCCCCACTCGAGACGAGGCCTGACTCCCCTGGAGAGACTCCACAAGTACCCAAAGATCCATGTCAGCCCCTGAGAGGAATCCTCGGTTCCGGCCCTGACTCCACACAAGGTTTTTGGCCCAGGTATCGAAGGGAGGGAATCCCGAGAGGCCCCCTAGCAACACGCAAGGGGACGGGCCTCTCCTGAGGCCACCAGGGCGGGTCCCTGAGGTCCCCGTCGTAACTCGAGAACACCTGCCGCAACTCGAGAAAATCCAGGAAGTTCTCCCTTCCAGGCGAGATGAGGCCAATTTCCGATGAGGCGTCTGGAGACTAATGACACCTAACCTCTGGAACTTCGAAAGGGTCTTTCACACCCTTGCTGCAACTCAAGAAGTTCACCGCCATTCCCGTCTCCACTCGAGAGGAAGCACGATGGTCCCGCCCACATCCAGAGGAGCCCCGTTTCCCCCTCGGAGCTCGAGATGAGGGATCCTTTCCCTGCTTTCAACGGGAAAGAATTCCCGGCGTTCCCGTCGCATCTCAAGAGGAGGCACTCTCAACAGGAAAGGCGAGAGGAACTCCATGGTCATACCACCATTCCAAGAGGCCCCCAGATGTCTCAGTCCATTCCATAGGAAACTCTTTGCCCTGCACTGGCTCATCTTTCACGCCGAGGATCGACTCACACAACGGTGGCACGTGGGACAGCGCTGTGGGAAAGCCTCGAGGGAAAGCCTCGAGGGAAAACCACAGATCCTTTGATCCACGCGACGGGAAGCGTGACATTGCTGCTACAGCCTGGAAGGAAAGCGCACGTGCATGCCCCCACTCGAGACGAGGCCTGACTCCCCTGGGGAGACTCCAGAAGTACCCAAAGATCCATGTCAGCCCCTGAGAGGAATCCTCGGTTCCGGCCCTGACTCCACACAAGGTTTTTGGCCCCGGTATCGACGGGCGAGGAATCCCTAGAGGCCCCCTAGCAACTCGCATGGGGACTGGCCTCTCCTGAGGCCACCAGGGCGGGTCCCTGAGGTCCCCGTCGTAACTCGAGAACACCTGCCGCAACTCGAGAAAATCCAGGAAGTTCTCCCTTCCAGGCGAGATGAGGCCTATTTCCGATGAGGCGTCTGGAGACTAATGACACCTAACCTCTGGAACTTCGAAAGGGTCTTTCACACCCTTGCTGCAACTCAAGAAGTTCACTGCCATACCCGTCTCCACTCGAGAGGAAGCACGATGGTCCCGCCCACATCCAGAGGAGCCCCGTTTCCCCCTCGGAGCTCGAGATGAGGGATCCTTTCCCTGCTTTCAACGGGAAAGAATTCCCTGCGTTCCCGTCGCATCTCAAGAGGAGGCACTCTCAACAGGAAAGGCGAGAGGAACTCCATGGTCGTACCACCATTCCAAGAGTCCCCCAGATGTCTCAGTCCATTCCAGAGGAACCTCTTTGCCCTGCACTGGCTCATCTTTCACGCCGAGGATCGACTCACACCACGGTGGCACGTGGGACAGCCCTGTGGGAAAGCCTCGAGGGAAAACCACAGATCCTTTGATCCACGCGACGGGAAGCGTGACATTGCTGCTACAGCCTGGAAGGAAAGCGCACGTGCATGCCCCCACTCGAGACGAGGCCTGACTCCCCTGGGGAGACTCCAGAAGTACCCAAAGATCCATGTCAGCCCCTGAGAGGAATCCTCGGTTCCGGCCCTGACGGCACACCAGGTTTTTGGCCCAGGTATCGACGGGAGAGGAATCCCGAGAGGCCCCCTAGCACCTCGCATGGGGACTGGCCTCTCCTGAGGCCACCAGGGCGGGTCCCTGAGGTCCCCGTCATAACTCGAGAACACCTGCCGCAACTCGAGAAAATCCAGGAAGTTCTCCCTTCCAGGCGAGATGAGGCCTATTTCCGATGAGGCGTCTGGAGACTAATGACACCTAACCTCTGGAACTTCGAAAGGGTCTTTCACACCCTTGCTGCAACTCAAGAAGTTCACCGCCATACCCGTCTCCACTCGAGAGGAAGCACGATGGTCCCGCCCACATCCAGAGGAGCCCCGTTTCCCCCTCGGAGCTCGAATTGAGGGATCCTTTCCCTGCTTTCAACGGGAAAGAATTCCCGGCGTTCCCGTCGCATCTCAAGAGGAGGCACTCTCAACAGGAAAGTCGAGAGGAACTCCATGGTCGTACCACCATTCCAAGGGGCCCCCAGATGTCTCAGTCCATTCCAGAGGAACCTCTTTGCCCTGCACTGGCTCATCTTTCACGCCGAGGATCGACTCACACCACGGTGGCACGTGGGACAGCCCTGTGGGAAAGCCTCGAGGGAAAACCACAGATCCTTTGATCCACGCGACGGGAAACGTGACATTGCTGCTACAGCCTGGAAGGAAAGCGCACGTGCATGCCCCCACTCGAGACGAGGCCTGACTCCCCTGGGGAGACTCCAGAAGTACCCAAAGATCCATGTCAGCCCCTGAGAGGAATCCTCGGTTCCGGCCCTGACTCCACACAAGGTTTTTGGCCCAGTTATCGACGGGAGAGGAATCCCGAGAGGCCCCCTAGCAACTCGCAAGGGGACTGGCCTCTCCTGAGGCCACCAGGGCGGGTCCCTGAGGTCCCCGTCGTAACTCGAGAACACCTGCTGCAACTCGAGAAAATCCAGGAAGTTCTCCCTTCCAGGCGAGATGAGGCCTATTTCCGATGAGGCGTCTGGAGACTAATGACACCTAACCTCTGGAACTTCGAAAGGGTCTTTCACACCCTTGCTGCAACTCAAGAAGTTCACCGCCATTCCCGTCTCCACTCGAGAGGAAGCACGATGGTCCCGCCCACATCCAGAGGAGCCCCGTTTCCCCCTCGGAGCTCGAGATGAGGGATCCTTTCCCTGCTTTCAACGGGAAAGAATTCCCGGCGTTCCCGTCGCATCTCAAGAGGAGGCACTCTCAACAGGAAAGGCGAGAGGAACTCCATGGTCGTACCACCATTCCAAGAGTCCCCCAGATGTCTCAGTCCATTCCAGAGGAACCTCTTTGCCCTGCACTGGCTCATCTTTCACGCCGAGGATCGACTCACACCACGGTGGCACGTGGGACAGCCCTGTGGGAAAGCCTCGAGGGAAAGCCTCGAGGGAAAACCACAGATCCTTTGATCCACGCCACGTCAAGCGTGACATTGCTGCTACAGCATGGAAGGAAAGCCCACGTGCATGCCCCCACTCGAGACGAGGCCTGACTCCCCTGTGGAGACTCCAGAAGAACCCAAAGATCCATGTCAGCCCCTGAGAGGAATCCTCGGTTCCGGCCCTGACTCCACACAAGGATTTTGTCCCCGGTATCGACGGGAGAGGAATTCCGAGAGGCCCCTTAGCACCTCGCATGGGGACTGGCCTCTCCTGAGGACACCAGGGAGGGTCCCTGAGGTCCCCGCCGTAACTCGAGAACACCTGCCGCAACTCGAGAAAATCCAGGAAGTTCTCCCTTCCAGGCGAGATGAGGCCTATTTCCGATGAGGCGTCTGGAGACTAATGACACCTAACCTCTGGAACTTCGAAAGGGTCTTTCACACCCTTGCTGCAACTCAAGAAGTTCACCGCCATACCCGTCTCCACTCGAGAGGAAGCACGATGGTCCCGCCCACATCCAGAGGAGCCCCGTTTCCCCCTCGGAGCTCGAATTGAGGGATCCTTTCCCTGCTTTCAACGGGAAAGAATTCCCGGCGTTCCCATCGCATCTCAAGAGGAGGCACTCTCAACAGGAAAGGCGAGAGGAACTCCATGGTCGTACCACCATTCCAAGGGGCCCCCAGATGTCTCAGTCCATTCCAGAGGAACCTCTTTGCCCTGCACTGGCTCATCTTTCATGCCGAGGATCGACTCACACCACGGTGGCACGTGGGACAGCCCTGTGGGAAAGCCTCGAGGGAAAACCACAGATCCTTTGATCCACGCGACGGGAAACGTGACATTGCTGCTACAGCCTGGAAGGAAAGCGCACGTGCATGCCCCCACTCGAGACGAGGCCTGACTCCCCTGGGGAGACTCCACAAGTACCCAAAGATCCATGTCAGCCCCTGAGAGGAATCCTCGGTTCCGGCCCTGACTCCACACAAGGTTTTTGGCCCAGTTATCGACGGGAGAGGAATCCCGAGAGGCCCCCTAGCAACTCGCAAGGGGACTGGCCTCTCCTGAGGCCACCAGGGCGGGTCCCTGAGGTCCCCGTCGTAACTCGAGAACACCTGCTGCAACTCGAGAAAATCCAGGAAGTTCTCCCTTCCAGGCGAGATGAGGCCTATTTCCGATGAGGCATCTGGAGACTAATGACACCTAACCTCTGGAACTTCGAAAGGGTCTTTCACACCCTTGCTGCAACTCAAGAAGTTCACCGCCATTCCCGTCTCCACTCGAGAGGAAGCACGATGGTCCCGCCCACATCCAGAGGAGCCCCGTTTCCCCCTCGGAGCTCGAGATGAGGGATCCTTTCCCTGCTTTCAACGGGAAAGAATTCCCGGCGTTCCCGTCGCATCTCAAGAGGAGGCACTCTCAACAGGAAAGGCGAGAGGAACTCCATGGTCGTACCACCATTCCAAGAGTCCCCCAGATGTCTCAGTCCATTCCAGAGGAACCTCTTTGCCCTGCACTGGCTCATCTTTCACGCCGAGGATCGACTCACACCACGGTGGCACGTGGGACAGCCCTGTGGGAAAGCCTCGAGGGAAAGCCTCGAGGGAAAACCACAGATCCTTTGATCCACGCCACGTCAAGCGTGACATTGCTGCTACAGCATGGAAGGAAAGCCCACGTGCATGCCCCCACTCGAGACGAGGCCTGACTCCCCTGTGGAGACTCCAGAAGAACCCAAAGATCCATGTCAGCCCCTGAGAGGAATCCTCGGTTCCGGCCCTGACTCCACACAAGGATTTTGTCCCTGGTATCGACGGGAGAGGAATTCCGAGAGGCCCCCTAGCACCTCGCATGGGGACTGGCCTCTCCTGAGGACACCAGGGCGGGTCCCTGAGGTCCCCGCCGTAACTCGAGAACACCTGCCGCAACTCGAGAAAATCCAGGAAGTTCTCCCTTCCAGGCGAGATGAAGCCTATTTCCGATGAGGCGTCTGGAGACTAGTGACACCTAACCTCTGGAACTTCGAAAGGGTCTTTCACACCCTTGCTGCAACTCAAGAAGTTCACCGCCATACCCGTCTCCACTCGAGATGAAGCACGATGGTCCCGCCCACATCCAGAGGAGCCCCGTTTCCCCCTCGTAGCTCGAGATGAGGGATCCTTTCCCTGCTTTCAACGGGAAAAAATTCCCGGCGTTCCCGTCGCATCTCAAGAGGAGGCACTCTCAACAGGAAAGGCGAGAGGAACTCCATGGTCGTACCACCATTCCAAGAGTCCCCCAGATGTCTCAGTCCATTCCAGAGGAACCACTTTGCCCTGCACTGGCTCATCTTTCACGCCGAGGATCGACGCACACCACGGTGGCACGTGGGACAGCCCTGTGGGAAAGCCTCGAGGGAAAGCCTCGAGGGAAAACCACAGATCCTTTGATCCCTGCAACGGGAGGCGGGACATTGCTGCTACAGCCTGGAAGGAAAGCGCACGTGCATGCCCCCACTCGAGACGAGGCCTGACTCCCCTGGGGAGACTCCAGAAGTACCCAAAGATCCATGTCAGCCCCTGAGAGGAATCCTCGATTCCGGCCCTGACGGCACACCAGGTTTTTGGCCCAGGTATCGACGGGAGAGGAATCCCGAGAGGCCCCCTAGCAACTCGCATGGGGACTGGCCTCCCCTGAGGACACCAAGGCGGGTCCCTGAGGTCCCCGCCGTAACTCGGAACACCTGCCGCAACTCGAGAAAATCCAGGAAGTTCTCCCTTCCAGGCGAGATGAGGCCTATTTCCGATGAGGCGTCTGGAGACTAATGACACCTAACCTCTGGAACTTCGAAAGGGTCTTTCACACCCTTGCTGCAACTCAAGAAGTTCACCGCCATACCCGTCTCCACTCGAGAGGAAGCACGATGGTCCCGCCCACATCCAGAGGAGCCCCGTTTCCCCCTCGGAGCTCGAATTGAGGGATCCTTTCCCTGCTTTCAACGGGAAAGAATTCCCGGCGTTCCCGTCGCATCTCAAGAGGAGGCACTCTCAACAGGAAAGGCGAGAGGAACTCCATGGTCGTACCACCATTCCAAGGGGCCCCCAGATGTCTCAGTCCATTCCAGAGGAACCTCTTTGCCCTGCACTGGCTCATCTTTCACGCCGAGGATCGACTCACACCACGGTGGCACGTGGGACAGCCCTGTGGGAAAGCCTCGAGGGAAAACCACAGATCCTTTGATCCACGCGACGGGAAGCGTGACATTGCTGCTACAGCCTGGAAGGAAAGCGCACGTGCATGCCCCCACTCGAGACGAGGCCTGACTCCCCTGGGGAGACTCCACAAGTACCCAAAGATCCATGTCAGCCCCTGAGAGGAATCCTCGGTTCCGGCCCTGACTCCACACAAGGTTTTTGGCCCAGTTATCGACGGGAGAGGAATCCCGAGAGGCCCCCTAGCAACTCGCATGGGGACTGGCCTCTCCTGAGGCCACCAGGGCGGGTCCCTGAGGTCCCCGTCGTAACTCGAGAACACCTGCTGCAACTCGAGAAAATCCAGGAAGTTCTCCCTTCCAGGCGAGATGAGGCCTATTTCCGATGAGGCGTCTGGAGACTAATGACACCTAACCTCTGGAACTTCGAAAGGGTCTTTCACACCCTTGCTGCAACTCAAGAAGTTCACCGCCATTCCCGTCTCCACTCGAGAGGAAGCACGATGGTCCCGCCCACATCCAGAGGAGCCCCGTTTCCCCCTCGGAGCTCGAGATGAGGGATCCTTTCCCTGCTTTCAACGGGAAAGAATTCCCGGCGTTCCCGTCGCATCTCAAGAGGAGGCACTCTCAACAGGAAAGGCGAGAGGAACTCCATGGTCGTACCACCATTCCAAGAGTCCCCCAGATGTCTCAGTCCATTCCAGAGGAACCTCTTTGCCCTGCACTGGCTCATCTTTCACGCCGAGGATCGACTCACACCACGGTGGCACGTGGGACAGCCCTGTGGGAAAGCCTCGAGGGAAAGCCTCGAGGGAAAACCACAGATCCTTTGATCCACGCCACGTCAAGCGTGACATTGCTGCTACAGCATGGAAGGAAAGCCCACGTGCATGCCCCCACTCGAGACGAGGCCTGACTCCCCTAGGGAGACTCCAGAAGTACCCAAAGATCCATGTCAGCCCCTGAGAGGAATCCTCGGTTCCGGCCCTGACTCCACACAAGGTTTTTGGCCCCGGTATCGACGGGAGAGGAATCCCGAGAGGCACCCTAGCACCTCGCATGGGGACTGGCCTCTCCTGAGGCCACCAGGGCGGGTCCCTGAGGTCCCCGTCGTAACTCGAGAACACCTGCCGCAACTCGAGAAAATCCAGGAAGTTCTCCCTTCCAGGCGAGATGAGGCCTATTTCCGATGAGGCGTCTGGAGACTAATGACACCTAACCTCTGGAACTTCGAAAGGGTCTTTCACACCCTTGCTGCAACTCAAGAAGTTCACCTCCATACCCGTCTCCACTCGAGAGGAAGCACGATGGTCCCGCCCACATCCAGAGGAGCCCCGTATCCCCCTCGGAGCTCGAGATGAGGGATCCTTTCCCTGCTTTCTACGGGAAAGAATTCCCGGCGTTCCCGTCGCATCTCAAGAGGAGGCACTCTCAACAGGAAAGGCGAGAGGAATTCCATGGTCGTACAACCATTCCAAGAGTCCCCCAGATGTTTCAGTCCATTCCAGAGGAACCTCTTTACCCTGCACTGGCTTAAATTTCACGCCGAAGATCGACTCACACCACGGTGGCACGTGGTACAGCCCTGTGGGAAAGCCTCGAGGGAAAGCCTCGAGGGAAAACCACAGATCCTTTAATCCATGCGACGGGAAGCGTGACATTGCTGCTACAGACTGGAAGGAAAGCGCACGTGCATGCCCCCACTCGAGACGAGGCCTGACTCCCCTGGGGAGACTCCACAAGTACCCAAGGCTACATGTCAGCCCCTGAGAGGAATCCTCGGTTCCGGCCCTGACTCCACACAAGGTTTTTGGCCCCGGTATCGACGGGAGAGGAATCCCGAGAGGCCCCCTAGCACCTCGCATGGGGACTGGCCTCTCCTGAGGACACCAGGGCGGTTCCCTGAGGTCCCCGTCGTAACTCGAGAACACCTGCCGCAACTTGAGAAAATCCAGGAAGTTCTCCCTTCCAGGCGAGATGAGGCCTATTTCCGATGAGGCGTCTGGAGACTAATGACACCTAACCTCTGGAACTTCGAAAGGGTCTTTCACACCCTTGCTGCAACTCAAGAAGTTCACCGCCATGCCCGTCTCCACTCGAGAGGAAGCACGATGGTCCCGCCCACATCCAGAGGAGCCCCGTATCCCCCCTGGAGCTCGAGATGAGGGATCCTTTCCCTGCTTTCAACGGGAAAGATTTCCCGGCGTTCCCGTCGCATCTCAAGAGGAGGCACTCTCAACAGGAAAGGCGAGAGGAACTCCATGGTCGTACCACCATTCCAAGAGTCCCCCAGATGTCTCAGGCCATTCAAGAGGAACCTCTTTGCCCTGCACTGGCTCATCTTTCACGCCGAGAATCGACTCACACCACGGTGGCACGTGGGACAGCCCTGTGGGAAAGCCTCTAGGGAACGCCTCGAGGGAAAACCACAGATCCTTTGATCCACGCGACGGGAAGCGTGACATTGCTGCTACAGCCTGGAAGGAAAGCGCACGTGCATGCCCCCACTCGAGACGAGGCCTGACTCCCCTGGGGAGACTCCACAAGTACCCAAAGATCCATGTCAGCCCCTGAGAGGAATCCTCGGTTCCGGCCCTGACTGCACACAAGGTTTTTGGCCCCGGTATCGACGGGAGAGGAATCCCGAGAGGCCCCCTAGCAACTCGCCTGGGGACTGGCCTCTCCTGAGGCCACCAGGGCGGGTCCCTGAGGTCCCCGTCGTAACTCGAGAACACCTGCTGCAACTCGAGAAAATCCAGGAAGTTCTCCCTTCCAGGCGAGATGAGGCCTATTTCCGATGAGGCGTCTGGAGACTAATGACATCTAACCTCTGGAACTTCGAAAGGGTCTTTCACACCCTTGCTGCAACTCAAGAAGTTCACCGCCATACCCGTCTCCACTCGAGAGGAAGCACGATGGTCCCACCCACATCCAGAGGAGCCCCGTTTCCCCCTCGTAGCTCGAGATGAGGGATCCTTTCCCTGCTTTCAACGGGAAAGAATTCCCGGCGTTCCCGTCGCATCTCAAGAGGAGGCACTCTCAACAGGAAAGGCGAGAGGAACTCCATGGTCGTACAACCATTCCAAGAGTCCCCCAGATGTTTCAGTCCATTCCAGAGGAACCTCTTTACCCTGCACTGGCTTAACTTTCACGCCGAAGATCGACTCACACCACGGTGGCACGTGGGATAGCCCTGTGGGAAAGCCTCGAGGGAAAGCCTCGAGGGAAAACCACAGATCCTTTAATCCATGCGACGGGAAGCGTGACATTGCTGCTACAGCCTGGAAGGAAAGCGCACGTGCATGCCCCCACTCGAGACGAGGCCTGACTCCCCTGGGGAGACTCCACAAGTACCCAAGGCTCCATGTCAGCCCCTGAGAGGAATCCTCGGTTCCGGCCCTGACTCCACACAAGGTTTTTGGCCCCGGTATCGACGGGAGAGGAATCCCGAGAGGCACCCTAGCAACTCGCATGGGGACTGACCTCTCCTGAGGACACCAGGGCGGGTCCCTGAGGTCCCCGTCGTATCTCGAGAACACCTGCCGCAACTTGAGAAAATCCAGGATGTTCTCCCTTCCAGGCGAGATGAGGCCTATTTCCGATGAGGCGTCTGGAGACTAATGACACCTCACCTCTGGAACTTCGAAAGGGTCTTTCACACCCTTGCTGCAACTCAAGAAGTTCACCGCCATACCCGTCTCCCCTCGAGAGGAAGCACGATGGTCCCGCCCACATCCAGAGGAGCCCCGTTTCCCCCCTGGAGCTCGAGATGAGGGATCCTTTCCCTGCTTTCAACGGGAAAGAATTCCCGGCGTTCCCGTCGCATCTCAAGAGGAGGCACTCTCAACAGGAAAGGCGAGAGGAACTCCATGGTCGTACCACCATTCCAAGAGTCCCCCAGATGTCTCAGTCCATTCCAGAGGAACCTCTTTGCCCTGCACTGGCTCATCTTTCACGCCGAGAATCGACTCACACCACGGTGGCACGTGGGACAGCCCTGTGGGAAAGCCTCTAGGGAAAGCCTCGAGGGAAAACCACAGATCCTTTGATCCACGCGACGGGAAGCGTGACATTGCTGCTACAGCCTGGAAGGAAAGCGCACGTGCATGCCCCCACTCGAGACGAGGCCTGACTCCCCTGGGGAGACTCCACAAGTACCCAAAGATCCATGTCAGCCCCTGAGAGGAATCCTCGGTTCCGGCCCTGACTGCACACAAGGTTTTTGGCCCCGGTATCGACGGGAGAGGAATCCCGAGAGGCCCCCTAGCAACTCGCCTGGGGACTGGCCTCTCCTGAGGCCACCAGGGCGGGTCCCTGAGGTCCCCGTCGTAACTCGAGAACACCTGCTGCAACTCGAGAAAATCCAGGAAGTTCTCCCTTCCAGGCGAGATGAGGCCTATTTCCGATGAGGCGTCTGGAGACTAATGACATCTAACCTCTGGAAATTCGAAAGGGTCTTTCACACCCTTGCTGCAACTCAAGAAGTTCACCGCCATACCCGTCTCCACTCGAGAGGAAGCACGATGGTCCCGCCCACAACCAGAGGAGCCCCGTTTCCCCCTCGGAGCTCGAGATGAGGGATCCTTTCCCTGCTTTCAACGGGAAAGAATTCCCGGCGTTCCCGTCGCATCTCAAGAGGAGGCACTCTCAACAGGAAAGGCGAGAGGAACTCCATGGTCGTACCACCATTCCAAGAGTCCCCCAGATGTCTCAGTCCATTCCAGAGGAATCTCTTTGCCCTGCACTGGCTCATATTTCACGCCGAGGATCGACTCACACCATGGTGGCACGTGGGATAGCCCTGTGGGAGAGCCTCAAGGAAAAGCCTCGAGGGAAAACCACAGATCCTTTGATCCACGCGACGGGAAGCGTGACATTGCTGCTACAGCCTGGAAGGAAAGTGCACGTGCATGCCCCCACTCGAGAGGAGGCCTGACTCCCCTGGGGAGACTCCACAAGTACCCAAAGATCCATGTCAGCCCCTGAGAGGAATCCTCGGTTCCGGCCCTGACTCCACACAAGGTTTTTGGCCCCGGTATCGTCGGGAGAGGAATCCCGAGAGGCCCCCTAGCAACTCGCCTGGGGACTGGCCTCTCCTGAGGCCACCAGGGCGGGTCCGTGAGGTCCCCGTCGTAACTCGAGAACACCTGCCGCAACTCGAGAAAATCCAGGAAGTTCTCCCTTCCAGGCGAGATGAGGCCTATTTCCGATGAGGCGTCTGGAGACTAATGACATCTAACCTCTGGAACTTCGAAAGGGTCTTTCACACCCTTGCTGCAACTCAAGAAGTTCACCGCCATACCCGTCTCCACTCGAGAGGAAGCACGATGGTCCCGCCCACAACCAGAGGAGCCCCGTTTCCCCCTCGGAGCTCGAGATGAGGGATCCTTTCCCTGCTTTCAACGGGAAAGAATTCCCGGCGTTCCCGTCGCATCTCAAGAGGAGGCACTCTCAACAGGAAAGGCGAGAGGAACTCCATGGTCGTACCACCATTCCAAGAGTGCCCCAGATGTCTCAGTCCATTCCAGAGGAACCTCTTTGCCCTGCACTGGCTCATCTTTCACGCCGAGGATCGACTCACACCACGGTGGCACGTGGGACAGCCCTGTGGGAAAGCCTCGAGGGAAAGCCTCGAGGGAAAACCACAGATCCTTTGATTCACGCCACGGGAAGCGTGACATTGCTGCTACAGCCTGGAGGGAAAGCGCACGTGCATGCCCCCACTCGAGACGAGGCCTGACTCCCCTGGGGAGACTCCAGAAGTACCCAAAGATCCATGTCAGCTCCTGAGAGGAATCCTCGGTTCCGGCCCTGACTCCACACAAGGTTTTTGGCCCCGGTATCGACGGGAGAGGAATCCCGAGAGGCCCCCTAGCACCTCGCATGGGGACTGGCCTCTCCTGAGGCCACCAGGGCGGGTCCCTGAGGTCCCCGTCGTAACTCGAGAACACCTGCCACAACTCGAGATAATCCAGGAAGTTCTCCCTTCCAGGCGAGATGAGGCCTATTTCCGATGAGGCGTCTGGAGACTAATGACACTTAACCTCTGGAACTTCGAAAGGGTCTTTCACACCCTTGCTGCAACTCAAGAAGTTCACCGCCATACCCGTCTCCACTCGAGAGGAAGCACGATGGTCCCGCCCACATCCAGAGGAGCCCCGTTTCCCCCTCGTAGCTCGAGATGAGGGATCCTTTCCCTGCTTTCAACGGGAAAAAATTCCCGGCGTTCCCGTCGCATCTCAAGAGGAGGCACTCTCAACAGGAAAGGCGAGAGGAACTCCATGGTCGTACCACCATTCCAAGAGTCCCCCAGATGTCTCAGTCCATTCCAGAGGAACCTCTTTGCCCTGCACTGGCTCATCTTTCACGCCGAGGATCGACTCACACCACGGTGGCACGTGGGACAGCCCTGTGGGAAAGCCTCGAGGGAAAGCCTCGAGGGAAAACCACAGATCCTTTGATCCACGCGACGGGAAGCGAGACACTGCTGCTACAGCCTGGAAGGAAAGCGCACGTGCATGCCCCCACTCGAGACGAGGCCTGACTCCCCTGGGGAGACTCCAGAAGTACCCAAAGATCCATGTCAGCCCCTGAGAGGAATCCTCGGTTCCGGCCCTGACTCCACACAAGGTTTTTGGCCCCGGTATCGACGGGAGAGGAATCCCGAGAGGCCCCCTAGCATCTCGCATGGGGACTAGCCTCTCCTGAGGCCACCAGGCCGGGTCCCTGAGGTCCCCGTCATAACTCGAGAACACCTGCCGCAACTCGAGAAATTCCAGGAAGTTCTCCCTTCCAGGCGAGATGAGGCCTATTTCCGATGAGGCGTCTGGAGACTAATGACACCTAACCTCTGGAACTTCGAAAGGGTCTTTCACACCCTTGCTGCAACTCAAGAAGTTCACCGCCATACCCGTCTCCACTCGAGAGGAAGCACGATGGTCCCGCCCACATCCAGAGGAGCCCGGTTTCCCCCTCGTAGCTCGAGATGAGGGATCCTTTCCCTGCTTTCAACGGGAAAGAATTCCTGGCGTTCCCGTCGCATCTCAAGAGGAGGCACTCTCAACAGGAAAGTCGAGAGGAACTCCATGGTCGAACCACCATGCCAAGAGTCCCCCATATGTCTCAGTCAATTCCAGAGGAACCTCTTTGCCCTGCACTGGCTCATCTTTCACGGCGAGGATCGACTCACACCACGGAGGCACGTGTGACAGCCCTGTGGGAAAGCCTCGAGGGAAAGCCTCGAGGGAAAACCACAGATCCTTTGATCCACGCGAAGGGAAGCCTGACACTGCTGCGACAGCCTGGAAGGAATGCGTACGTGCATGCCCCCACTCGAGACGAGGCCTGACTCCCCTGGGGAGACTCCAGAAGTACCCAAAGATCCATGTCATCCCCTGAGAGGAATCCTCGGTTCCGACCCTGACTCCACACAAGGTTTTTGGCCCCGGTATCAACGGGAGAGGAATCCCGAGAGCCCCCCTAGCAACTCGCATGGGGACTGGCCTTTCCTGAGGCCACCAGGGCGGGTCCCTGAGGTCCCCGTCGTAACTCGAGAACACCTGCCGCTACTCGAGAAAATCCAGGAAGTTCTCCCTTCCAGGCGAGATGAGGCCTATTTCCGATGAGGCGTCTGGAGACTAATGACACCTAACCTCTGGAACTTCGAAAGGGTCTTTCACTCCCTTGCTGCAACTCAAGAAGTTCCCCGACATACCAATCTCCACTCGAGAGGAAACACGATGGTCCAGCCCACATCCAGAGGAGCCCCGTTTCCCCCTCGTAGCTCGTGATGAGGGATCCTTTCCCTGCTTTCAACGGGAAATAATTACCGGCGTTCCCGTCGCATCTCAAGAGGAGACACTCTCAACAGGAAAGTCGAGAGGAACTCCATGGTCGTACCACCATTCGAAGAGTCCCCCAGATGTCTAGGTCTATTCCAGAGGAACCTCTTTGCCCTGCACTGGCTCATATATCACGCCGAGGATCGACTTACACCACGGTGGAACGAGGGACATCCCTGTGGGAAAGCCTCGAGGGAAAACCACAGATCCTTTGATCCACGCGACGGGAAGCGAGACATTGCTGCTACAGCCTGGAAGGAAAGCGCACGTGCATGCCCCCACTCGAGACGAGGCCTGACTCCCCTGGGGAGACTCCAGAAGTACCCAAAGATCCATGTCAGCCCCTGAGAGGAATCCTCGGGTCCGGCCCTGACTCCACACAAGGTTTTTGGCCCCGGTATCGACGGGAGAGGAATCCCGAGAGGCCCCCTAGCAACTCGCATGGGGACTGGCCTCTTCTGAGGCCACCAGGGCGGGTCCCTGAGGTCCCCGTCATAACTCGATAACACCTACCGCATCTCGAGAAAATCCAGGAAGTTCTCCCTTCCAGGCGAGATGAGGCCTATTTCCGATGAGGCGTCTGGAGACTAATGACACCTAACCTCTGGAACTTCGAAAGGGTCTTTCACACCCTTGCTGCAACTCAAGAAGTTCATCGCCATACCCGTCTCCACTCGAGAGGAAGCACGATGGTCCCGCCCACATCCACAGGAGCCCCGTTTCCCCCTCCTAGCTCGAGATGCGGGATCCTTTCCCTGCTTTCAACGGGAAAGAATTCCCGATGTTCCCGTCGCATCTCAAGAGGAGGCACTCTCAACAGGAAAGGCGAGAGGAACTCCATGATCGTACCACCATTCCAAGAGTCCCCCAGATGTTTCAGTCCATTCCAGAGGAACCTCTTTGCCCTGCACTGGCTCATCTTTCACACCGAGGATCGACTCACACCACGGTGGCTCGTGGGACAGCCCTGTGGGAAAGCCTCGAGGGAAAGCCTCGAGGGAAAACCACAGATCCTTTGATCCATGCGACGGGAAGCGTGACATTGCTGCTACAGCCTGGAAGGAAAGCTCACGTGCATGCTCCCACTCGAGACGAGGCCTGACTCCCCTGGGGAGACTCCAGAAGTAACCAAAGATCCATGTCAGCCCCTGAGAGGAATCCTCGGTTCCGGCCCTGACTCCACACAAGGTTTTTGGCCCCAGTATCGACGGGAGAGGAATCCCGTGAGGCCCCCTAGTAACTCGCATGGGGACTGGCCTCTCCTGAGTCCATCAGGGAGGGTCCCTGAGGTCCCCGTCGTAACTCGAGAACACCTGCCGCAACTCGAGAAAATCCAGGAAGTTCTCCCTTCCAGGCGAGATGAGGCCTATTTCCGATGAGGCGTCTGGAGACTAATGACACCTAACCTCTGGAACTTCGAAAGAGTCTTTCACACCCTTGCTGCAACTCAAGAAGTTCACCGCCATACCCGTCTACACTCGAGAGGAAGCACGATGGTCCCGCCCACATCCAGAGGAGCCCCGTTTCCCCCTCGTAGCTCGAGATGCGGGATTCTTTCCCTGCTTTCAACGGGAAAGAATTCCCGGCGTTCACGTCGCATCTCAAGAGGAGGCACTCTCAACAGGAAAGGCGAGAGGAACTCCATGGACGTACCACCATGCCAAGAGTCCCCCAGATGTCTCAGTCCATTCCAGAGGAACCTCTTTGCCCTGCACTGGCTCCTCTTTCACGCCGAGGATCGACTCACACCACGGTGGCACGTGGGACAGCCCTGTGGGAAAGCCTCGAGGGAAAGCCTCGAGGGAAAACCACAGATCCTTTGATCCATGCGACGGGAAGCTTGACATTGCTGCTACAGCCTGGAAGGAAAGCGCACGTGCATGCCCCCACTCGAGACGAGGCCTGACTCCCCTGGGGAAACTCCAGAAGTACCCAAAGATCCATGTCAGCCCCTGAGAGGAAACCTCGGTTCCGGCCCTGACTCCACAAAAGGTTTTTGGCCCCGGTATCGACGGGAGAGGAATCCCGAGAGGCCCCCTAGCAACTCGCATGGGGACTGGCCTCTCCTGAGGCCAACAGGGCGGGTCCTTGAGGTCCCCTTCGTAACTCGAGAACACCTGCCGCAACTCGAGAAAATCCAGGAAGTTCTCCCTTCCAGGCGAGATGAGGCCTATTTCCGATGAGGCGTCTGGAGACTAATGACACCTAACCTCTGGAATTTCAAAAGGGTCTTTCACACCCTTGCTGCAACTCAACAAGTTCACCGCCATACCCGTCTCCACTCGAGAGGAAGCACGATGGTCCCGCCCACATCCAGAGGATCCCCGTTTCCCCCTCGTAGCTCGAGATGAGGGATCCTTTCCCTGCTTTCAATGGGAAAGAATTCCCGGCGTTCCCGTCGCATCTCAAGAGGAGGCACTCTCAACAGGAAAGGCGAGAGGAACTCCATGATCGTACCACCATTCCAAGAGTCCCCCAGATGTTTCAGTCCATTCCAGAGGAAACTCTTTGCCCTGCACTGGCTCATCTTTCACGCCGAGGATCGACTCACACCACGGTGGCACATGGGACAGCCCTGTGGGAAAGCCTCGAGGGAAAGCCTCGAGGGAAAACCACAGATCCTATGATCCATGCGACGGGAAGCGTGACATTGCTGCTACAGCCTGGAAGGATAGCTCACGTGCATGCTCCCACTCGAGACGAGGCCTGACTCCCCTGGGGAGACTCCAGAAGTACCCAAAGATCAATGTCAACCCCTGAGAGGAATCCTCGGTTCCGGCCCTGACTCCACACAAGGTTTTTGGCACCGGTATCGACGGGAGAGGAATCCCGAGAGGCCCCCTAGTAACTAGCATGGGGACTGGCCTTTCCTGAGGCCACCAGGGCGGGTCCCTGAGGTCCCCGTCGTAACTCGAGAACACCTGCCGCTACTCGAGAAAATCCAGGAAGTTCTCCCTTCCAGGCGAGATGAGGCCTATTTCCGATGAGTCGTCTGGAGACTAATGATATCTAACCTCTGGAACTTCGAAAGGGTCTTTCACACACTTGCTGCAACTCAAGAAGTTCACCGACATACCAATCTTCACTCGAGAGGAAGCACGATGGTCCAGCCCACATCCAGAGGAGCCCCGTTTCCCCCTCGTAGCTCGAGATGAGGGATCCTTTCCCTGCTTTCAACGGGAAATAATTACCGGCGTTCCCGTCGCATCTCAAGAGGAGACACTCTCAACAGGAAAGTCGAGAGGAACTCCATGGTCGTACCACCATTCGAAGATTCCCCCAGATGTCTAGGTCTATTCCAGAGGAACCTCTTTGCCCTGCACTGGCTCATATATCACGCCGAGGATCGACTTACACCACGGTGGCACGAGGGACATCCCTGTGGGAAAGCCTCGAGGGAAAACCACAGATCCTTTGATCCATGCGACGGGAAGCGTGACATTGCTGCTACAGCCTGGAAGGAAAGCGCACGTGCATGCCCCCACTCGAGACGAGGCCTGACTCCCCTGGGGAGACTCCAGAAGTACCCAAAGATCCATGTCAGTCCCTGAGAGGAATCCTCGGTTCCGGCCCTGACTCAACACAAGGTTTTTGGCCCCGGTATCGACGGGAGAGGAATGCCGAGAGGCCTCCTAGCAACTCGCATGGGGACTGGCCTTTCCTGAGGCCAGCAGGGCGGGTCCCTGAGGTCCCCATCGTAACTCGAGAACACCTGCCGCAACTCGAGAAAATCCAGGAAGTTCTCCCTTCCAGGCGAGATGAGGCCTATTTCCGATGAGGCGTCTGGAGACTAATGACACCTAACCTCTGGAATTTCAAAAGGGTCTTTCACACCCTTGCTGCAACTCAACAAGTTCACCGCCATACCCGTCTCCACTCGAGAGGAAGCACGATGGTCCCGCCCACATCCAGAGGATCCCCGTTTCCCCCTTGTAGCTCGAGATGAAGGATCCTTTCCCTGCTTTCAACGGGAAAGAATTCCCGGCGTTCCTGTCGCATCTCAAGAGGAGGCACTCTCAACAGGAAAGGCGAGAGGAACTCCATGATCGTACCACCATTCCAAGAGTCCCCCAGATGTTTCAGTCCATTCCAGAGGAACCTCTTTGCCCTGCACTGGCTCATCTTTCACACCGAGGATCGACTCACACCACGGTGGCACGTGGGACAGCCCTGTGGGAAAGCTTCGAGGGAAAGCCTTGAGGGAAAACCACAGATCCTTTGATCCATGCGACGGGAAGCGTGACATTGCTGCTACAGCCTGGAAGGAAAGCTCACGTGCATGCTCCCACTCGAGACGAGGCCTGACTCCCCTGGGGAGACTCCAGAAGTACCCAAAGATCCATGTCAGCCCCTGAGAGGAATCCTCGGTTCCGGCCCTGACTCCACACAAGGATTTTGTCCCCGGTATCGACGGGAGAGGAATCCCGAGAGGCCCCCTAGTAACTCGCATGGGGACTGGCCTCTCCTGAGTCCATCAGGGAGGGTCCCTGAGGTCCCCGTCGTAACTCGAGAACACCTGCCGCAACTCGAGAAAATCCAGGAAGTTCTCCTTTCCAGGCGAGATGAGGCCTATTTCCGATGAGGCGTCTGGAGACTAATGACACCTAGCCTCTGGAACTTCGAAAGGGTCTTTCACACCCTTGCTGCAACTCAAGAAGTTCACCGCCATACCCGTCTACACTCGAGAGGAATCACGATGGTCCCGCCCACATCCAGAGGAGCCCCGTTTCCCCCTCGTAGCTCGAGATGAGGGATCCTTTCCCTGCTTTCAACGGGAAAGCATTCCCGGCCTTCCCGTCGCATCTCAAGAGAAGGCACTCTCAACAGGAAAGGCGAGAGGAACTCCATGGACGTACCACCATGCCAAGAGTTACCCACATGTCACAGTCCATTCCAGAGGAACCTCTTTGCCCTGCACTGGCTCATCTTTCACGCCGAGGATCGACTCACACCACGGTGGCACGTGGGACAGCCCTGTGGGAAAGCCTCGAGGGAAAGCCTCGAGGGAAAACCACAGATCCTTTAATTCACGCGACGGGAAGCGTGACATTGCTGCTACAGCCTGGAAGGAAAGCGCACGTGCATGACCCCACTCGAGACGAGGCCTGACTCCCCTGGGGAGACTCCAGAAGTACCCAAAGATCCATGTCAGCCCCTGAGAGGAAACCTCGGTTCCGGCCCTGACTCCACAAACGGTTTTTGGCCCCGGTATCGACGGGAGAGGAATCCCGAGAGGCCCCCTAGCAACTCCCATGGGGACTGGCCTCTCCTGGGGCCACCAGGGCGGGTCCCTGAGGTCCCCGTCGGAACTCGAGAACACCTGCCGCAACTCGAGAAAATCCAGGAAGTTCTCGCTTCCAGGCGAGATGAGGCCTATTTCCGATGAGGCGTCTGGAGACTAATGACACCTAACCTCTGGAACTTCGAAAGGGTCTTTCACACCCTTGCTGCAACTCAAGAAGTTCACCGCCATACCCGTCTCCACTCGAGAGGAAGCACGATTGTCCCGCCCACATCCAGAGGAGCCCCGTTTCCCCCTCGTAGCTCGAGATGAGGGATCCTTTCCCTGCTTTCAACGGGAACGTATTTCCGGCGTTCCCGGCGCATCTCAAGAGGAGGCACTCTCAACAGGAAAGGCGAGAGGAACTCCATGGTCGTACCACCATTCCAAGAGTCCCCCAGATGTCTCAGTCCATTCCAGAGGAACCTCTTTGCCCTGCACTGGCTCATCTTTCTCGCCGAGCATCGACTCAAACCACGGTGGCACGTGGGACAGCCCTGTGAGAAAGCCTCGAGGGAAAGCCTCGAGGGAAAACCACAGATCCTTTGATCCACGCGATGGGAAGCGTGGCATTGCTGCTACAGCCTGGAAGGAAAGCGCACGTGCATGCCCCCACTCGAGACGAGGCCTGACTCCCCTGGGGAGACTCCAGAAGTACCCAAAGATACATGTCAGCCCCTGAGAGGAATCCTCGGTTCCGGCCCTGACTCCACACAAGGATTTTGGCCCCGGTATCGACGGGAGAGGAATCCCGAGAGGACCCGTAGCACCTCGCATGGGACTGGCCTCTCCTGAGGCCACCAGGGCGGGTCCCTGAGGTCCCCGTCGTAACTCGAGAACACCTGCCGCAACTCGAGAAAATCCAGGAAGTTCTCCCTTCCAGGCTAGATGAGGCCTATTTCCGATGAGGCGTCTGGAGACTAATGACACCTAACCTCTGGAACTTCGAAAGGGTCTTTCACACCCTTGCTGCAACTCAAGAAGTTCACCGCCATACCCGTCTACACTCGAGAGGAAGCACGATGGTCCCGCCCACATCCAGAGGAGCCCCGTTTCCCCCTCGTAGCTCGAGATGAGGGATCCTTTCCCTGCTTTCAACGGGAAAGCATTCCCGGCGTTCCTGTCGCATCTCAAGAGGAGGCACTCTCAACAGGAAAGGCGAGAGGAACTCCAAGGTTGTACCACCATTCCAAGAGTCCCCCAGATGTCTCAGTCCACTCCAGAGGAACCTCTTTGCCCTGCACTGGCTCATCTATCACGCCGAGGATCGACTCACACCACGGTGGCATGTGGGACAGCCCTGTGGGAAAGCCGCGAGGGAAAGCCTCGGGGGAAAACCACAGATCCTTTGATCCACGCGACGGGAAGCATGACATTGCTGCCACAGCTTGGAAGGAAAGCGCACGTGCAATCCCCCACTAGAGACGAGGCCTGACTCCCCTGGGGAGACTCCAGAAGTACCCAAAGATCCATGTCAGCCCCTGAGAGGAATGCTCGGTTCCGGCCCTGACTCCACACAAGGTTTTTGGCCCCGGTATCGACAGGAGAGGAATCCCGAGAGGCCCCCTAGCAACTCGCATGGGGACTGGCCTCTCCTGAGGCCACCAGGGCGGGTCCCTGAGGTCCCCGTCGTAACTCGAGAACACCTGCCGCACCTCGAGAAAATCCAGGAAGTTCTCCCTTCTAGGCGAGATGAGGCCTATTTCCAATGAGGCGTCTGGAGACTAATGACACCTAACCTCTGGAACTTCGAATGGGTCTTTCACACCCTTGCTGCAACTCAAGAAGTTCACCGCCATACCCGTCTCCACTCGAGAGGAAGCACGATGGTCCCGCCCACATCCAGAGGAGCCCCGTTTCCCCCTCGTAGCTCGAGATAAGGGATCCTTTCCCTGCTTTCAACGGGAAAGAATTCCCTGCGTTCCCGTCGCATCTCAAGAGGAGGCAATCTCAACAGGAAAGGCGAGGGGAAATGCATGGTCGTACCACCATTCCAAGAGTCCCCCAGATATCTCAGTCCATTCCAGAGGAAACTCTTTGCCCTGCACTGGCTCATCTTTCAGGCCGAGGATCGACTCACACCACAGTGGCACGTGGGACAGCCCTGTGGGAAAGCCTCGAGGGAAAACCACAGATCCTTTGATTCACGCGACGGGAAGCGTGACATTGCTGCTACAGCCGGCAAGGAAAGCGCACGTGCATGCCCCCACTCGAGACGAGCCCTGACTCCCCTGGGGAGACTCCAGAAGTACCAAATGATCCATGTCAGCCCCTGAGAGGAATCCTCGGTTCCGGGCCTGACTCCACACAAGGATTTTGGCACCGGTATCGACGGGAGAGGAATTCCGAGAGGCCCCTTAGCAACTCTCATGGGAACTGGCCTTCCCTTAGGCCAGCAGGGCGGGTCCATGAGGTCCCAGTCGTAACTCGAGAACACCTGCCGCAACTCGAGAAAATCCAGGAAGTTCTCCCTTCCAGGCGAGATGAGGCCTATTTCCGATGAGGCAGCTGGAGACTAATGACACCTAACCTCTGGAACTTCGAAAGGGTCTTTAACACCCTTGCTGCATCAAAAGAAGTTCACCGCCATGCCCCGTCTCCACTCGAGAGGAAGCACGATGGTCCTGCCCACATCCAGAGGAGCCCCGTTTCCCCCTCGTAGCTCGAGATGAGGGATCCTTTCCCTGCTTTCAACGGGAAAGAATTCCCGGCATTCCCGTCGCAACTCAAGCGGAGGCACTCTCAAAAGGAAAGTCGAGAGGAACTCCATGGTCGTACCACCATGCAAAGAGCCCCCAGATGTCTCAGTCCATTCCAGAGGAACCTCTTTGCCCTGCACTGGCTCATCTTTCACGCCGAGGATCGACTCACACCACGGTGGCACGTGGGACAGCCCTGTGGGAAATCCTCAAGGGAAAACCACAGATCCTTTGATCCAGGCGACGGGAAGGGTGACATTGCTGCTAAAGCTTGGAAGGAAAGCGCACGTGCATGCCCCCACTGGAGACCAGGCCTGATTCCCCTGGGGAGACTCCAGAAGTACCCAAAGATCCATGTCAGCCCCTGATAGGAATTCTCGGTTCCGGCCCTGACTCCACACAAGGTTTTTGGCCCCGGGATCGACGGGAGAGGAATCCCGAGAGGCCCTCTAGCAACTCGCATGGGGACTGGCCTTTCCTGAGGCCAGCAGGGCGGGTCCCTGAGGTCCCCGTCGTAACTCGAGAACACCTGCCGCAACTCGAGAAAATCCAGGAAGTTCTCCCTTCCAGGCGAGATGAGGCCTATTTCCGATGAGGCGTCTGGAGACTAATGACACCTAACCTCTGGAACTTCGAAAGGGTCTTTCACACCCTTGCTGCAACTCAAGAAGTTCACCGCCATACCCGTCTCCACTCGAGAGGAAGCACGATGGTCCCGCCCAAATCCAGAGGAGCCCCGTTTCCCTCTCGTAGCTCGAGATGAGGGATCCTTTCCCTGGTTTCAACGGGAAAGAATTCCCAGCGTTTCTGTCGCAACTCAAGAGGAGGCACTCTCAACAGGAAAGGCGAGAGGAACTCCATGGTCGTATCACCATTCCAAGAGTCCCCCAGATATCTCAGTCCATTCCAGAGGAAACTCTTTGCCCTGCACTGGCTCATCTTTAAGGCCGAGGATCGACTCACACCACAGTGGCACGTGGGACAGCCCTGTGGGAAAGCCTCGAGGGAAAACCACAGATCCTTTGATTCACGCGACGGGAAGCGTGACATTGCTGCTACAGCCGGCAAGGAAAGCGCAAGTGCATGCCCCCACTCGAGACGAGCCCTGACTCCCCTGGGGAGACTCCAGAAGTACCAAATGATCCATGTCAGCCCCTGAGAGGAATCCTCGGTTCCGGGCCTGACTCCACACAAGGATTTTGGCACCGGTATCGACGGGAGAGGAATTCCGAGAGGCCCCTTAGCAACTCTCATGGGAACTGGCCTTCCCTTAGGCCAGCAGGGCGGGTCCATGAGGTCCCCGTCGTAACTCGAGAACACCTGCCGCAACTCGAGAACATCCAGGAAGTTCTCCCTTCCAGGCGAGATGAGGCCTATTTCCGATGAGGCAGCTGGAGACTAATGACACCTAACCTCTGGAACTTCGAAAGGGTCTTTAACACCCTTGCTGCATCAAAAGAAGTTCACCGCCATGCCCCGTCTCCACTCGAGAGGAAGCACGATGGTCCTGCCCACATCCAGAGGAGCCCTGTTTCCCCCTCGTAGATCGAGATGAGGGATCCTTTCCCTGCTTTCAACGGGAAAGAATTCCCGGCATTCCCGTCGCAACTCAAGCGGAGGCACTCTCAAAAGGAAAGTCGAGAGGAACTCCATGGTCGTACCACCATGCAAAGAGCCCCCAGATGTCTCAGTCCATTCCAGAGGAACCTCTTTGCCCTGCACTGGCTCATCTTTCACACCGAGGATCGACTCACACCACGGTGGCACGTGGGACAGCCCTGTGGGAAATCCTCAAGGGAAAACCACAGATCCTTTGATACAGGCGACAGGAAGGGTGACATTGCTGCTACAGCTTGGAAGGAAAGCGCACGTGCATGCCCCCACTCGAGACCAGGCCTGATTCCCCTGGGGAGACTCCAGAAGTACCCAAAGATCCATGTCAGCCCCTGATAGGAATTCTCGGTTCCGGCCCTGACTCCACACAAGGTTTTTGGCCCCGGGATCGACGGGAGAGGAATCCCGAGAGGCCCTCTAGCAACTCGCATGGGGACTGGCCTTTCCTGAGGCCAGCAGGGCGGGTCCCTGAGGTCCCCGTCGTAACTCGAGAACACCTGCCGCAACTCGAGAACATCCAGGAAGTTCTCCCTTCCAGGCGAGATGAGGCCTATTTCCGATGAGGCGTCTGGAGACTAATGACACCTAACCTCTGGAACTTCGAAAGGGTCTTTCACACCCTTGCTGCAACTCAAGAAGTTCACCGCCATACCCGTCTCCACTCGAGAAGAAGCACGATGGTCCCGCCCACATCCAGAGGAGCCCCGTTTCCCTCTCGTAGCTCGAGATGAGGGATCCTTTCCCTGGTTTCAACGGGAAAGAATTCCCAGCGTTTCTGTCGCATCTCAAGAGGAGGCACTCTCAACAGGAAAGGCGAGAGGAACTCCATGGTCGTATCACCATTCCAAGAGTTCCCCAGATATCTCAGTCCATTCCAGAGGAAACTCTTTGCCCTGCACTGGCTCATCTTTCAGGCCGAGGATCGACTCACACCACAGTGGCACGTGGGACAGCCCTGTGGGAAAGCCTCGAGGGAAAACCACAGATCCTTTGATTCACGCGACGGGAAGCGTGACATTGCTGCTACAGCCGGCAAGGAAAGCGCACGTGCATGCCCCCACTCGAGACGAGCCCTGACTCCCCTGGGGAGACTCCAGAAGTACCAAATGATCCATGTCAGCCCCTGAGAGGAATCCTCGGTTCCGGGCCTGACTCCACACAAGGATTTTGGCACCGGTATCGACGGGAGAGGAATTCCGAGAGGCCCCTTAGCAACTCTCATGGGAACTGGCCTTCCCTTAGGCCAGCAGGGCGGGTCCATGAGGTCCCAGTCGTAACTCGAGAACACCTGCCGCAACTCGAGAAAATCCAGGAAGTTCTCCCTTCCAGGCGAGATGAGGCCTATTTCCGATGAGGCAGCTGGAGACTAATGACACCTAACCTCTGGAACTTCGAAAGGGTCTTTAACACCCTTGCTGCATCAAAAGAAGTTCACCGCCATGCCCCGTCTCCACTCGAGAGGAAGCACGATGGTCCTGCCCACATCCAGAGGAGCCCCGTTTCCCCCTCGTAGCTCGAGATGAGGGATCCTTTCCCTGCTTTCAACGGGAAAGAATTCCCGGCATTCCCGTCGCAACTCAAGCGGAGGCACTCTCAAAAGGAAAGTCGAGAGGAACTCCATGGTCGTACCACCATGCAAAGAGCCCCCAGATGTCTCAGTCCATTCCAGAGGAACCTCTTTGCCCTGCACTGGCTCATCTTTCACGCCGAGGATCGACTCACACCACGGTGGCACGTGGGACAGCCCTGTGGGAAATCCTCAAGGGAAAACCACAGATCCTTTGATCCAGGCGACGGGAAGGGTGACATTGCTGCTAAAGCTTGGAAGGAAAGCGCACGTGCATGCCCCCACTGGAGACCAGGCCTGATTCCCCTGGGGAGACTCCAGAAGTACCCAAAGATCCATGTCAGCCCCTGATAGGAATTCTCGGTTCCGGCCCTGACTCCACACAAGGTTTTTGGCCCCGGGATCGACGGGAGAGGAATCCCGAGAGGCCCTCTAGCAACTCGCATGGGGACTGGCCTTTCCTGAGGCCAGCAGGGCGGGTCCCTGAGGTCCCCGTCGTAACTCGAGAACACCTGCCGCAACTCGAGAAAATCCAGGAAGTTCTCCCTTCCAGGCGAGATGAGGCCTATTTCCGATGAGGCGTCTGGAGACTAATGACACCTAACCTCTGGAACTTCGAAAGGGTCTTTCACACCCTTGCTGCAACTCAAGAAGTTCACCGCCATACCCGTCTCCACTCGAGAAGAAGCACGATGGTCCCGCCCACATCCAGAGGAGCCCCGTTTCCCCCTCGTAGCTCGAGATGAGGGATCCTTTCCCTGCTTTCAACGGGAAAGAATTCCCGGCGTTCCCGTCGCATCTCAAGAGGAGGCACTCTGAACAGGAAAGGCGAGAGGAACTCCAAGGTCGTACCACCATTCCAAGTGTCCCCCAGATGTCTCAGTCCATTCCAGAGGAACCTCTTTGCCCTGCACTGGCTCATCTTTCACGCCGAGGATCGACTCACATCACGGTGGCACGTGGGACAGCCCTGTGGGAAAGCCGCGAGGGAAAGCCTCGGGGGAAAACCACAGATCCTTTGATCCACGCGACGGGAAGCATGACATTGCTGCCACAGCCTGGAAGGAAAGCGCACGTGCATGGCCCCACTCGAGACGAGGCCTGACTCCCCTGGGGAGACTCCAGAAGTACCCAAGATGCATGTCAGCCCCTGAGAGGAATCCTCGGTTCCGGCCCTGACTCCACACAAGGATTTTGGCCCCAGTATCGACGGGAGAGGAATCCCGAGAGGCCCCCTAGCAACTCGAATGGGGACTGGCCTCTCCTGAGGCCACCAGGGCGGGTCCCTGTTGTCCCCGTCGTAACTCGAGAACACCTGCCGCACCTCGAGAAAATCCAGGAAGTTCTCCCTTCCAGGCGAGATGAGGCCTATTTCCGATGAGGCGTCTGGAGACTAATGACACCTAACCTCTGGAACTTCGAAAGGGTCTTTCACACCCTTGCTGCAACTCAAGAAGTTCACCGCCATACCCGTCTCCACTCGAGAGGAAGCACGATGGTCCCGCCCACATCCAGAGGAGCCCCGTTTCCCCCTCGTAGCTCGAGATAAGGGATCCTTTCCCTGCTTTCAACGGGAAAGAATTCCCTGCGTTCCCGTCGCATCTCAAGAGGAGGCAATCTCAACAGGAAAGGCGAGGGGAACTGCATGGTCGTACCACCATTCCAAGATTCCCCCAGATGTCTCAGTCCATTCCAGAGGAAACTCTTTTCCCTGCACTGGCTCATCTTTCACGCCGAGGATCGACTCACACCACGGTGGCACGTGGGACAGCCCTGTGGGAAATCCTCGAGGGAAAGCCTCGAGGGAATACCACAGATCCTTTGATCCAGGCCTCGGGAAGCGTGACATTGCTGCTACAGCCTGGAAGGAAAGCGCACGTGCATGCCCCCACTCGAGACGAGGACTGACTCCCCTGGGGAAACTCCAGAAGTACCCAAAGATCCATGTCAGCCCCTGAGAGGAATGCTCAGTTCCGGCTCTGACTCGACACAAGGATTTTGACCCCGGTATCGACGGGAGAGGAATCCTGAGAGGCCCCCTAGCAACTCGCATGGGGACTGGCCTCTCCTGAGGCCACCAGGGTGCGTCCCTGAGGTCCCCGTCGTAACTCGAGAACACCTGCCACAACTCGAGAAAATCCAGGAAGTTCTCCCTTCCAGGCGAGATGAGGCCTATTTCCGATGAGGCGTCTGGAGACTAATGACACCTAACCTCTGGAACTTCGAAAGGGACTTTCACACCCTTGCTGCAACTCAAGAAGTTCACCGCCATACCCGTCTCCACTCGAGAGGAAGCACGATGGTCCCGCCCACATCCAGAGGAGCCCCGTTTCCCCCTCGTAGCTCGAGATGAGGGATCCTTTCCCTGCTTTCAACGGGAAAGAATTCCCGGCGTTCCCGTCGCATCTCAAGAGGAGGCACTCTCAACAGGAAAGGCGAGGGGAACTCCATGGTCGTACCACCATTCCAAGAGTCCCCCAGATGTCTCAGTCCATTCCAGAGGAAGCTCTTTGCCCTGCACTGGCTCATCTTTCACGCCGAGGATCGACTCACACAACGGTGGCACGTGGGACAGCCCTGTGGGAAAGCCTCGAGGGAAAGCCTCGAGGGAAAACCACAGATCCTTTGATCCACGCCACGGGAAGCGTGACATTGCTGCTACAGCCTGGAAGGAAAGCGCACGTGCATGCCCCCACTCGAGACGAGGCCTGACTCCCCTGGGGAGACTCCTGAAGTACCCAAAGATTCATGTCAGCCCCTGAGAGGAATCCTCGGTTCCGGCCCTGACTCCACACAAGGTTTTTGGGCCCGGTATCGACGGGAGAGGAATCCCGAGAGGCCACCTAGCAAGTCGCATGGGGACTGGAATCTCCTGAGGCCACCAGGGCGGGTCCCTGAGGTCCCCGTCGTAACTCGAGAACACGGGCCGCAACTCGAGAAAATCCAGGAAGTTCTCCGTTCCAGGCGAGATGAGGCCTATTTCCAATGAGGCGTCTGGAAACTAATGACACCTAACCTCTGGAACTTCGAAAGGGTCTTTCACACCCTTGCTGCAACTCAAGAAGTTCACCGCCATACCCGTCTCCACTCGAGAGGAAGCACGATGGTCCCGCCCACATCCAGAGGAGCCCCGTTTCCCCCTCGTAGCTCGAGATGAGGGATCCTTTCCCTGCTTTCAATGGGAAAGAATTCCCGACATTCCTGCCGCATCTCAAGAGGGGGCACTCTTAACAGAAAAGGCGAGAGGAACTCCATGGCCGTACCACCATTCCAAGAGTCCCCCAGATGTCTCAGTCCATTCCAGAGGAACCTCTTTGCCCTGCACTGGCTCATCTTTCACGCCGAGGATCGACTCACACCACGGTGGCACGTGGGACAGCCCTGTGGGAAAGCCTCGAGGGAAAGCCTCGAGGGAAAAACACAGATCCTTTGATCCACGCGATAGGAAGTGTGACATTGCTGCTACAGCCTGGAAGGAAAGCGCACGTTTATGCCCCCACTCGAGGCGAGGCCTGACTCCCCTGGGGAGACTCCAGAAGTACCCAAAGATCCATGTCAGCCCATGAGAGGAATCCTCGGTTCCGGCCCTGTCTCCACACAAGGTTTTTGTCCCCGGGATCGACGGGAGAGGAATCCCGAGATGCCCCCTAGCAACTCGCATGGGGACTGGCTTCTCCTGAGGCCACCAGGGCGGGTCCCTGAGGTCCCCGTCCTAACTCGAGAACACCTGCCGCAACTCGAGAAAATCCAGGAAGTTCTCCCTTCCAGGCGAGATGAGGCCTATTTCAGATGAGGCGTCTGGAGACTAATGACACCTAACCTCTGGAACGTCGAAAGGGTCTTTCACACCCTTGCTGCAACTCAAGAAGTTCACCGCCATACCCGTCTCCACTCGAGAGGAAGCACGATGGTCCCGCCCACATCCAGAGGAGCCCCGTTTCCCCCTCGTAGCTCGAGATGAGGGATCCTTTCCCTGCTTTCAACGGGAAAGAATTCCCGGAGTTCCCGTCGCATCTCAAGAGGAGGCACTCTCAACAGGAAAGGCTAGAGGAACTCCAAGGTCGTACCACCATTCCAAGAGTCACCCAGATGTCTCAGTCCATTCCAGAGGAACCTCTTTGCCCTGCACTGGCTCATCTTTCCCGCCGAGGATCGACTCACACCACGGTGGCACGTGGGACAGCCCTGTGGGAAAGCCGCGAGGGAAAGCCTCGGGGGAAAACCACAGATCCTTTGATCCACGCGACGGGAAGCATGACATTGCTGCCACAGCCTGGAAGGAAAGCGCACGTGCATGCCCCCACTCGAGACGAGGCCTGACTCCCCTGGGCAGACTCCAGAAGTACCCAAAGATCCATGTCAGCCCCTGAGAGGAATCCTCGGTTCCGGCCCTGACTCCACACAAGGTTTTTGGCCCCGGTATCGACGGGAGAGGAATCCCGAGAGGCCCCCTAGCAACTCGCATGGGGACTGGCCTCTCCTGAGGCCACCAGGGCGGGTCCCTGATATCACCGTCGTAACTCGAGAACAGCTGCCGCAACTCGAGAAAATCCAGGAAGTTCTCCCTTCCAGGCGACATGAGGCCTTTTTCCGATGAGGCGTCTGGAGACTAATGACACCTAACCTCTGGAACTTCGAAAGGGTCTTTCACACCCTTGCTGCAACTCAAGAAGTTCACCGCCATACCCGTCTCCACTCGAGAGGAAGCACGATGGTCCCGCCCACATCCAGAGGAGCCCCGTATCCCCCTCGTAGCTCGAGATGAGGGATCCTTTCCCTGCTTTAAACGGGAAAGAATTCCCGGCGTTCCCGTCGCATCTCAAGAGGAGGCACTCTCAACAGGAAAGGCGAGAGGAACTCGATGGTCGTACCACCATTCCAAGAGTCCCCCAGATATCTCAGTCCATTCCAGAGGAAACTCTTTGCCCTGCACTGGCTCATCTTTCACGTCGAGGATCGACACACACCACGGTGGCACGTGGGACAGCCCTGTGGGAAAGCCTCGACGGAAAGCCTCGAGGGAAAACCACAGATCCTATGATCCACGCGACGGGAAGCATGACATTGCTGCTACAGCCTGGACGGAAAGCGCACGTGCATGCCCCCACTCGAGACGAGGCCTGACTCCCCTGGGGAGACTCCAGAAGTACCCAAAGATACATGTCAGCCCCTGAAAGGAATCCTCGGATCCGACCCTGACTCCAAACAAGGATTTTGGCCCCGCTATCGTCGGGAGAGGAATCCCGAGATGCCCGCTAGCAACTCGCATGGGGACTGGCCGTTCCTGAGGCCATCAGGGCGGGTCCCTGAGGTCCCGGTCGTAAAACGAGAACACCTGCCGCAACTCGAGAAAATCCAGGAAGTTCTCCCTTCCAGGCGAAATGAGGCCTATTTCCGATGAGGCGTCTGGAGACTAATGACACCTAACCTCTGGAACTTCGAAAGGGTCTTTCACACCCTTGCTGCAACTCAAGAAGTTCACCGCCATACCCGTCTCCACTCGAGAGGAAGCACGATGGTCCCGCCCACATCCAGAGGAGCCCCGTTTCCCCCTCGTAGCTCGAGATGAGGGATCCTTTCCCTGCTTTCAACGGGAAAGAATTCCCGGCGTTTCCGTCGCATCTCAAGAGGAGGCACTCTCAACAGGAAAGGCGAGAGGAACTCCAAGGTCGTACCACCATTCCAAGAGTCCCCCAGATGTCTCAGTCCATTCCAGAGGAACCTCTTTGCCCTGCACTGGCTCATCTTTCACGCCGAGGATCGACTCACATCACGGTGGCACGTGGGACAGCCCTGTGGGAAAGCCGCGAGGGAAAGCCTCGGTGGAAAACCACAGATCCTTTGATCCACGCGACGGGAAGCATGACATTGCTGCCACAGCCTGGAAGGAAAGCGCACGTTCATGGCCCCACTCGAGACGAGGCCTGACTCCCCTGGGGAGACTCCAGAAGTACCCAAGATGCATGTCAGCCCCTGAGAGGAATCCTCGGTTCCGGCCCTGACTCCACACAAGGATTTAGGCCACGGTATCGTCGGGAGAGGAATCCCGAGAGGCCCCCTAGCAACTCGCATGGGGACTGGCCTCTCCTGAGGCCACTAGGGCGGTTCCCTGAGGTCCCCGTCGTAACTCGAGAACACCTGCCGCACCTCGAGAAAATCCAGGAAGTTCTCCCTTCCAGGCGAGATGAGGCCTATTTCCGATGAGGCGTCTGGAGACTAATGACACCTAACCTCTGGAACTTCGAAAGGGTCTTTCACACCCTTGCTGCAACTCAAGAAGTGCACCGCCATACCCGTCTCCACTCGAGAGGAAGCACGATGGTCCAACCCACATCCAGAGGAGCCCCGTTTCCCCCTCGTAGCTCGAGATAAGGGATCCTTTCCCTGCTTTCAACGGGAAAGAATTCCCAGCGTTCCCGTCGCATCTCAAGAGGAGGCAATCTGAACAGGAAAGGCGAGGGGAACTGCATGGTCGTACCACCATTCCAAGAGTCCCCCAGATGTCTCAGTCCATTCCAGAGGAACCTCTTTGCCCTGCACTGGCTCATCTTTCACGCCGAGGATCGACTCACACCACGGTGGCACGTGGGACAGCCCTGTGGGAAAGCCTCGAGGAAAAGCCTCGAGGGAAAACCACAGATCCTTTGATCCAGGCCACGGGAAGCGTGACATTGCTGCTACAGCCTGGAAGGAAAGCGCACGTGCATGCCCCCACTCGAGACGAGGACTGACTCCCCTGGGGAGACTCCAGAAGTACCCAAAGATCCATGTCAGCCCCTGAGAGGAATGCTCAGTTCCGGCTCTGACTCGACACAAGGATTTTGGCCCCGGTATCGACGGGAGAGGAATCCTGAGAGGCCCCCTAGCAACTCGCATGGGGACTGGCCTCTCCTGAGGCCACCAGGGCGGGTTCCTGAGGTCCCCGTGGTAACTCGAGAACACCTGCCACAACTCGAGAAAATCGAGTAAGTTCTCCCTTCCAGGCGAGATGAGGCCTATTTCCGATGAGGCGTCAGGAGACTAATGACACCTAACCTCTGGAACTTCGAAAGGGACTTTCACCCCCTTGCTGCAACTCAGGAAGTTCACCGCCATACCCGTCTCCACTCGAGAGGAAGCACGATGGTCCCGCCCACATCCAGAGGAGCCCCGTTTCCCCCTCGTAGCTCGAGATGTGGGATCCTTTCCCTGCTTTCAACGGGAAAGAATTCCCGGCGTTCCCGTCGCATCTCAAGAGGAGGCACTCTCAACAGGAAAGGCGAGGGGAACTCCATGGTCGTACCACCATTCCAAGAGTCCCCCAGATGTCTCAGTCCATTCCAGAGGAAGCTCTTTGCCCTGCACTGGCTCATCTTTCACGCCGCGGATCGACTCACACCACGGTGGCACGTGGGACAGCCCTGTGGGAAAGCCTCGAGGGAAAACCACAGATCCTTTGATCCACGCCACGGGAAGCGTGACATTGCTGCTACAGCCTGGAAGGAAAGCGCACGTGCATGCCCCCACTCGAGACGAGGCCTGACTCCCCTGGGGAGACTCCAGAAGTACCCAAAGATTCATGTCAGCCCCTGAGAGGAATCCTCGGTTCCGGCCCTGACTCCACACAAGGTTTTTGGCCCCGGTATCGACGGGAGAGGAATTCCTAGAGGCCACCTAACAAGTCGCATGGGGACTGGCCTCTCCTGAGGCCACCAGGGCGGGTCCCTGAGGTCCCCGTCGTAACTCGAGAACACCTGCCGCAACTCGAGAAAATCCAGGAAGTTCTCCCTTCCAGGCGAGATGAGGCCTATTTCCAATGAGGCGTCTGGAGACTAATGACACGTAACCTCTGGAAATTCGAAAGGGTCTTTCACACCCGTGCTGCAACTCAAGAAGTTCACCGCCATACCCGTCTCCACTCGAGAGGAAGCACGATGGTCCCGCCCACATCCAGAGGAGCCCCGTTTCCCCCTCGTAGCTCGAGATGAGTGATCCTTTCCCTGCTTTCAACGGGAAAGAATTCCCGGCATTCCCGTCGCATCTCAAGAGGAGGCACTCTCAACAGGAAAGGCGAGAGGAACTCCATGGTCGTACCACCATTCCAAGAGTCCCCCAGATGTTTTAGTCCATTCCAGAGGAAACTCTTTGCCCTGCACTGGCTCATCTTTCACGCCGAGGATCGACTCACACCACGGTGGCACGTGGGACAGCCCTGTGGGAAAGTCTCGAGGGAAAGCCTCGAGGGAAAACCACAGATCCTTTGATCCAGGCCACGGGAAGCGTGACATTGCTGCTACAGCCTGGAAGGAAAGCGCACGTGCATGTCCCCACTCGAGACGAGGCCTGGCTCCCCTGGGGAGACTCCAGAAGTACCCAAAGATCCATGTCACCCCCTGAGAGGAATCCTCGGTTCCGGCCCTGACTCCACACAAGGTTTTTGGCCCCGGTATCGATGGGAGAGGAATCCCGAGAGGCCCCCTAGCAACTCGCATGGGGACTGGCCGTTCCTGAGGCCATCAGGGCGGGTCCCTGTGGTACCCGTCGTAACTCGAGAACACCTGCCGCACCTCGAGAAAATCCAGGAAGTTCTCCCTTCCAGGCGAGATGAGGCCTATTTCCGATGAGGCCTCTGGAGACTAATGACACCTAACCTCTGGAACTTCGAAAGGGTCTTTCACACCCTTGCTGCAACTCAAGAAGTTCACCGCCATACCCGTCTCCACTCGAGAGGAAGCACGATGGTCCCGCCCACATCCAGAGGAGCCCGGTTTCCCCCTCGGAGCTCGAGATGAGGGATCCTTTCCCTGCTTTCACCGGGAAAGAATTCCCGGCGTTCCCGTCGCATCTCAAGAGGAGGCACTCTCAACAGGAAAGGCGAACTCCATGGTCGTACCACCATTCCAAGAGTCCCCCAGATGTCTCAGTCCATTCCAGAGGAACCTCTTTGCCCTGCACTGGCTCATCTTTCACGCCGAGGATCGAATCACACCACGGTGGCACGTTGGACAGCCCTGTGGGAAAGCCTCGAGGGAAAGCCTCGCGGGAAAACCACAGATCCTTTGATCCACGCGGAAGGAAGCTTGATATTGCTGCTACAGCCTGGAAGGAAAGCGCACGTGCATGCCCCCACTCGAGACGAGGCCTGACTCCCCTGGGGAGACTCCAGAAGTACCCAAAGATCCATGTCAGCCCCTGAGAGGAATGCTCGGTTCCGGCTCTGATTCGACACAAGACTTTTGGCCCCGGTATCGACTGGAGAGGAATCCCGAGAGGCCCCCTAGCAACTCGCATGGGGACTGGCCTCTCCTGAGGCCACCAGGGCGGGTCCCTGAGGTCCCCGTCGTAACTCGAGAACACCTGCCGCAACTCGAGAAAATCCAGGAAGTTCTCCCTGCCAGGCGAGATGAGGCCTATTTCCGATGAGGCGTCTGGAGACTAATGACACGTAACCTCTGGAACTTCGAAAGGGTCTTTCACACCCTTGCTGCAACTCAAGAAGTTCACCGCCATACCCGTCTCCACTCGAGAGGAAGCACGATGGTCCCGCCCACATCCAGAGGAGCCCCGTTTCCCCCTCGTAGCTCGAGATGAGGGATCCTTTCCCTGCTTCCAACTGGAAAGAATTCCCGGCGTTCCCGTCTCATCTCAAGAGGAGGCACTCTCAACAGGAAAGGCGAGAGGAACTCCATGGTCGTACCACCATTCCAAGAGTCCCCCAGATGTCTCAGTCCATTCCAGAGGAACCTCTTTGCCCTGCACTGGCTCATCTTTCACTCCGAGGATCGACTCACACCACGGTGGCACGTGGTACAGCCCTGTGGGAAAGCCTCGAGGGAAAGCCTCAAGGGAAAACCACAGATCCTTTGATCCACGCGACGGGAAGCGTGACATTGCTGCTAGAGCCTGGACGGAAAGCGCACGTGCATGCCCCCACTCGAGACGAGGCCTGACTCCCCTGGAGAGACTCCAGAAGTACCCAAAGATCCATGTCAGCCCCTGAGAGGAATCCTCGGTTCCGGCCCTGACTCCACACAAGGTTTTTGGCCCCGGTATCGACGGGAGAGGAATCCCGAGAGGCCCCCTAGCAACTCGCATGGGGACTGGCCGTTCCAGAGGCCATAAGGGCGGGTCCCTGTGGTATCCGTCGTAACTCGAGAACACCTGCCGCACCTCGAGAAAATCCAGGAAGTTCTCCCTTCCAGGCGAGATGAGGCCTATTTCCGATGAGGCGTCTGGAGACTAATGACACCTAACATTTGGAACTTCGAAAGGGTCTTTCACACCCTTGCTGCAACTCAAGAAGTTCACCGCCATACCCGTCTCCACTCGAGAGGAAGCACGATGGTCCCGCCCACATCCAGAGGAGCCCCGTTTCCCCCTCGTAGCTCGAGATGAGGGATCCTTTCCCTGCTTTCAACGGGAAAGAATTCCCGGCGTTCCCGTCACATCTCAAGAGGAGGCACTCTCAGCAGGAAAGGCGAGAGGAACTCCATGGTCGTACCACCATTCCAAGAGTCCCCCAGATGTCTCAGTCCATTCCAGAGGAACCTCTTTGCCCTGCACTGCCTCATCTTTCACGCCGAGGATCGACTCACACCACGGTGGCACGTGGGACAGCCCTGTGGGAAAGTCTCGAGGGTAAGCCTCGAGGGAAAACCACAGATCCTTTGATCCAGGCCACGGGAAGCGTGACATTGCTGCTACAGCCTGGAAGGAAAGCGCACGTGCATGCCCCCACTCGAGACGAGGCCTGACTCCCCTGGGGAGACTCCAGAAGTACCCAAAGATCCATGTCACCCCCTGAGAGGAATCCTCGGTTCCGGCCCTGACACCCCACAAGGTTTTTGGCCCCGGTATCGACGGGAGAGGAATCCCGAGAGGCCCCCTAGCAACTCGCATCGGGACTGGCCGTTCCTGAGGCCATCAGGGCGGGTCCCTGTTGTACCCATCGTAACTCGAGAACACCTGCCGCACCTCGAGAAAATCCAGGAAGTTCTCCCTTCCAGGCGAGATGAGGCCTATTTCCGATGAGGCGTCTGGAGACTAATGACACCTAACCTCTGGAACTTCGAAAGGGTCTTTCACACCCTTGCTGCCACTCAAGAAGTTCACCGCCATACCCGTCTCCACTGGAGAGGAAGCACGATGGTCCCGCCCACATCCAGAGGAGCCCCGTTTCCCCCTCGTAGCTCGAGATGAGGGATCCTTTCCCTGCTTTCAACGGGAAAGAATTCCCGTCGTTCCCCTCGCATCTCAAGAGGAGGCACTCTCAACAGGAAAGGCGAGGGGAACTGCATGGTCGTACCACCATTCCAAGAGTCCCCCAGATGTCTCAGTCCACTCCAGAGGAAGCTCTTTGCCCTGCACTGGCTCATCTTTCACGCCGAGGATCGACTCACACCACGGTGGCACGTGGGACAGCCCTGTGGGAAAGCCTCGAGGGAAAGCCTCGAGGGAAAACCACAGATCCTTTGATCCACGCGACGGGAAGCGTGACATTGCTGCTACAGCCTGGAAGGAAAGCGCACGTGCATGCCCCCACTCGAGACGAGGCCTGACTCCCCTGGGGAGACTCCAGAAGTACCCAAAGATCCATGTCAGCCCCTGAGAGGAATCCTCGGTTCCGGCCCTGACTCCACACAAGGTTTTTGGCCCCGGTATCGATGGGAGAGGAATCCAGAGAGGCCCCCTAGCACCTCGCATGGGGACTGGCCTCTCCTGAGGCCACCAGGGCGGGTCCCTGAGGTCCCCGTCGTAACTCGAGAACACCTGCCGCAACTCGAGAAAATTCAGGAAGTTCTCCCTTCCAGGCGAGATGAGGCCTATTTCCGATGAGGCGTCTGGAGACTAATGACACCTAACCTCTGGAACTTCGAAAGGGTCTTTCACACCCTTGCTGCAACTCAAGAAGTTCACCGCCATACCCGTCTCCACTCGAGAGAAAGCACGATGGTCCCGCCCACATCCAGAGGAGCCCCGTTTCCCCCTCGTAGCTCTAGAAGAGCGATCCTTTCCCTGCTTTCAACGGGAAAGAATTCCCGGCGTTCCCGTCGCATCTCAAGAGGAGGCACTCTCAACAGGAAAGGCGAGAGGAACTCCATGGTCGTACCACCATTCAAAGAGTCCCCTAGATGTCTCAGTCCATTCCAGGGGAACCTCTTTGCCCTGCACTGGCTCATCTTTCATGCCGAGGATCGACTCACACACGGTGGCACGTGGGACAGCCCTGTGGGAAAGCCTCGAGGGAAAGCCTGGAGGGAAAACCACAGATACTTTGATCCAGGCCAGGGGAAGCGTGACATTGCTGCTACAGCCTGGAAGGAAAGCGCACGTGCATGCCCCCACTCGAGACGAGGCCTGACTCCCCTGGGGAGACTCCAGAAGTACCCAAAGATCCATGTCAGCCCCTGAGAGGAATCCTCGGTTCCGGCTCTGACTCCACACAAGGTTTTTGGCCCCGGTATCGACGGGAGAGGAATCCCGAGATCCCCCCTCGCACCTCGCATGGGGACTGGCCTTTCCTGAGGCCACCAGGGCGGGTCCCTGAGGTCCCCGTCGTAACTCGAGAACACCTGCCGCAACTCGAGAAAATCCAGGAAGTTCTCCCTTCCAGGCGAGATGAGGCCTATTTCCGATGAGGCGTTTGGAGACTAATGACACCTAACCTCTGGAACTTCGAAAGGGTCTTTCACACCCTTGCTGCAACTCAAGAAGTTCACCGCCATACCCGTCTCCACTCGAGAGGAAGCACGATGGTCCCGCCCACATCCAGAGGAGCCCCGTTTCCCCTTTGTAGCTCGAGATGAGGGATCCTTTCCCTGCTTACAACGGGAAAGAATTCCCGGCGTTCCCGTTGCATCTCAAGAGGAGGCACTCTCAACAGGAAAGGCGAGAGGAACTCCATGGTCGTACCACCATTGCAAGAGTCCCCCAGATGTCTCAGTCCATTCCAGAGGAACCTCTTTGCCCTGCACTCGCTCATCTTTCACGCCGAAGATCGACTCACACCACGGTGGCACGTGGGACAGCCCTGTGGGAAAGCCTCGAGGGAAAGCCTCGAGGGAAAACCACAGATCCTTTGATCCACGCGATGGGAATCGTGACATTGCTGCTACAGCCTGGACGGAAAGCGCACGTGCATGCCCCCACACGAGACGAGGCCTGACTCCCCTGGGGAGACTCCAGAAGTACCCAAAGATCCATGTCAGCTCCTGAGAGGAATCCTCGGTTCCGGCCCTGACTCCACACAAGGTTTTTGGCCCCGGTATCGACGGGAGAGGAATCCCGAGAGGCCCCCTAGCAACTCGCATGGGGACTGGCCGTTCCTGAGGCCATCAGGGCGGGTCCCTTTGGTATCCGTCGTAACTCGAGAACACCTGCCGCACCTCGAGAAAATCCAGGAAGTTCTCCCTTCCAGGCGAGATGAGGCCTATTTCCGATGAGGCGTCTGGAGACTAATGACACCGAACCTCTGGAACTTCGAAAGGGTCTTTCACACCCTTGCTGCAACTCAAGAAGTTCACCGCCATACCCGTCTCCACTCGAGAGGAAGCACGAAGGTCCCGCCCACATCCAGAGGAGCCCCGTTTCCCCCTCGGAGCTCGAGATGAGGGATCCTTTCCCTGCTTTCATCGGGAAAGAATTCCGGCGTTCCCGTCGCATCTCAAGAGGAGGCACTCTCAACAGGAAAGGCGAGAGGAACTCCATGGTCGTACCACCATTCCAAGAGTCCCCCAGATGTCTCAGTCAATTCCAGAGGAACCTCTTTGCCCTGCACTAGCTCATCTTTCACGCCGAGGATCGACTCACACCACGGTGGCACGTGGGACAGCCTAGTGGGAAAGCCTCGAGGGAAAGCCTCCAGGGAAAACCACAGATCCTTTGATCCACGCGACGGGAAGCGTGATATTGCTGCTACAGCCTGGAAGGAAAGCGCACGTGCATGCCCCCACTCGAGACGAGGCCTGACTCCCCTGGGGAGACTCCAGAAGTACCCAAAGATCCATGTCAGCCCTTGAGAGGAATCCTCGGTTCCGGCCCTGAATCCACACAAGGATTTTGGCCCGGTATCGACGGGAGAGGAATCCCGAGAGAACCCCTAGCACCTCGCATGGGGACTGGCCTCTCCTGAGGCCACCAGGGCGTGTCCCTGAGGTCCCCGTCGTAACTCGAGAACACCTGCCGCAACTCGAGAAAATCCAGGAAGTTCTCCCTTCCAGGCGAGATGAGGCCTATTTCCGATGAGGCGTCTGGAGACTAATGACACCTAACCTCTGGAACTTCGAAAGGGTCTTTCACACCCTTGCTGCAACTCAAGAAGTTCACCGCCATACCCGTCTCCACTCGAGAGGAAGCACGATGGTCCCGCCCACATCCAGAGGAGCCCCGTTTCCCCCTCGGAGCTCGAGATGAGGGATCCTTTCCCTGCTTTCAACGGGAAAGAATTCCCGGCGTTCCCATCGCATCTCAAGAGGAGGCACTCTCAACAGGAAAGGCGAGAGGAACTCCATGGTCATACCACCATTCCAAGAGTCCCCCAGATGTCTCAGTCCATTCCAGAGGAACCTCTTTGCCCTCACTGGCTCATCTTTCACGCCGAGGATCGACTCACACCACGGTGGCACGTGGGACAGCCCTGTGGGAAAGCCTCGAGGGAAAACCACAGATCCTTTGATCCACGCGACGGGAAGCGTGACATTGCTGCTACAGCCTGGAAGGAAAGCGCACGTGCATGCCCCCACTCGAGACGAGGCCTGACTCCCCTGGGGAGACTCCAGAAGTACCCATAGATCCATGTCAGCCCCTGAGAGGAATCCTCGGTTCCGGCCCTGACTGCACACAAGGTTTTTGGCCCCAGTATCGACGGGAGAGGAATCCCGAGAGGCCCCCTAGCAACTCGCATGGGGACTGGCCTCTCCTGAGGCCACCAGGGCGGGTCCCTGAGGTCCCCGTCTTAACTCGAGAACACCTGCCGCAACTCGAGAAAATCCAGGAAGTTCTCCCTTCCAGGCGAGATGAGGCCTCTTTCCGATGAGGCGTCTGGAGACTAATGACACCTAACCTCTGGAACTTCGAAAGGGTCTTTCACACCCTTGCTGCAACTCAAGAAGTTCACCGCCATACCCGTCTCCACTCGAGAGGAAGCACGATGGTCCCGCCCACATCCAGAGGAGCCCCGTTTCCCCCTCGGAGCTCGAGATGAGGGATCCTTTCCCTGCTTTCAACGGGAAAGAATTCCCGGCGTTCCCGTCGCATCTCAAGAGGAGGCACTCTCAACAGGAAAGGCGAGAGGAACTCCATGGTCGTACCACCATTCCAAGAGTCCCCCAGATGTCTCAGTCCATTCCAGAGGAACCTCTTTGCCCTGCACTGGCTCATCTTTCACGCCGAGGATCGACTCACACCACGGTGGCACGTGGGACAGCCCTGTGGGAAAGCCTCGAGGGAAAGCCTCGAGGGAAAACCACAGATCCTTTGATCCACGCGACGGGAAGCTTGACATTGCTGCTACAGCCTGGAAGGAAAGCGCACGTGCATGCCCCCACTCGAGACGAGGCCTGACTCCCCTGGGGAGACTCCAGAAGTACCCAAAGATCCATATCAGCCCTTGAGAGGAATCCTCGGTTCCGGCCCTGACTCCACACAAGGTTTTTGGCCCCGGTATCGACGGGAGAGGAATCCCGAGAGGCCCCCTAGCAACTCGCATGGGGACTGGCCTCTCCTGAGGCCACCAGGGCGTGTCCCTGAGGTCCCCGTCGTAACTCGAGAACACCTGCCACAACTCGAGAAAATCCAGGAAGTTCTCCCTTCCAGGCGAGATGAGGCCTATTTCGGATGAGGCGTCTGGAGACTAATGACACCTAACCTCTGGAACTTCGAAAAGGGTCTTTCACACACTTGCTGCAACTCAAGAAGTTCACCGCCATACCCGTCTCCACTCGAGAGGAATCACGATGGTCCCGCCCACATCCAGAGGAGCCCCGTTTCCCCCTCGTAGCTCGAGATGAGGGATCCTTTCCCTGCTTTCAACGGAAAAGAATTCCCGGCGTTCCCATCGCATCTCAAGAGGAGGCACTCTCAACAGGAAAGGCGAGAGGAACTCCATGGTCGTACCACCATTCCAAGAGTCCCCCAGATGTCTCAGTCCATTCCAGAGGAACCTCTTTGCCCTGCACTGGCTCATCTTTCACGCCGAGGATCGACTCACACCACGGTGGCACGTGGGACAGCCCTGTGGGAAAGCCTCGAGGGAAAGCCTCGAGGGAAAACCACAGATCCTTTGATCCACGCGACGGGAAGCTTGACATTGCTGCTACAGCCTGGAAGGAAAGCGCACGTGCATGGCCCCACTCGAGACGAGGCCTGACTCCCCTGGGGAGACTCCAGAAGTACCCAAAGATCCATGTCAGCCCTTGAGAGGAATCCTCGGTTCCGGCCCTGACTCCACACAAGGTTTTTGGCCCCGGTATCGACGGGAGAGGAATCCCGAGAGGCCCCCTAGCAACTCGCATGGGGACTGGCCTCTCCTGAGGCCACCAAGGCGGGTCCCTGAGGTCCCCGTCGTAACTCGAGAACACCTGCCACAACTCGAGAAAATCCAGGAAGTTCTCCCTTTCAGGCGAGATGAGGCCTATTTCCGATGAGGCGTCTGGAGACTAATGACAGCTAACCTCTGGAACTTCGAAAGGGTCTTTCACACCCTTGCTGCAACTCAAGAAGTTCACCGCCATACCGGTCTCCACTCGAGAGGAAGCACGATGGTCCCGCCCACATCCAGAGTAGCCCCGTTTCCCCCTCGGAGCTCGAGATGAGGGATCCTTTCCCTGCTTTCAACGGGAACGAATTCCCGGCGTTCCCGTCGCATCTCAAGAGGAGGCACTCTCAACAGGAAAGGCGAGAGGAACTCCATGGTCGTACCACCATTCCAAGAGTCCCCCAGATGTCTCAGTCCATTCCAGAGGAACCTCTTTGCCCTGCACTGGCTCATCTTTCACGCCGAGGATCGACTCACACCACGGTGGCACGTGGGACAGCCCTGTGGGAAAGCCTCGAGGGAAAGCCTCGAGGGAAAACCACAGATCCTTTGATCCACGCGATGGGAAGCGTGACATTGCTGCTACAGCCTGGAAGGAAAGCGCACGTGCATGCCCCCACTCGAGACGAGGCGTGACTCCCCTGGGGAGACTCCACAAGTACCCAAAGATCCATGTCAGCCCCTGAGAGGAATCCTCGGTTCCGGACCTGAGTCCACACAAGGTTTTTGGCCCCAGTATCGACGGGAGAGGAATCCCGAGAGGCCCCCTAGCAACTCGCATGGGGACTGGCCTCTCCTGAGGCCACCAGGGCGGGTCCCTGAGGTCCCCGTCGTAACTCGTGAACACCTGCCTCAACTCGAGAAAATCCAGGAAGTTCTCCCTTCCAGGCGAGATGAGGCCTATTTCCGATGAGGCGTCTGGAGACTAATGACACCTAACCTCTGGAACTTCGAAAGGGTCTTTCACACCCTTGCTGCAACTCAAGAAGTTCACCGCCATACCCGTCTCCACTCGAGAGGAAGCCCGATGGTCCCGCCCACATCCAGAGGAGACCCGTTTCCCCCTCGTAGCTCGAGATGAGGGATCCTTTCCCTGCTTTCAAAGGGAAAGAATTCCCGGCGTTCCCGTCGCATCTCAAGAGGAGGCACTCTCAACAGGAAAGGCGAGAGGAACTCCATGGTCATACCACAATTCCAAGAGTCCCCCAGATGTCTCAGTCCATTCCAGAGGAACCTCTTTGCCCTGCACTGGCTCATCTTTCACGCCGAGGATCGACTCACACCACGGTGGCACGTGGGACAGCCCTGTGGGAAAGCCTCGAGGGAAAGCCTCGAGGGAAAACCACAGATCCTTTGATCCACGCGACGGGAAGCGTGACATTGCTGCTACAGCCTGGAAGGAAAGCGCACGTGCATGACCCCACTCGAGACGAGGCCTGACTCCCCTGGGGAGACTCCAGAAGTACCCAAAGATCCATGTGAGCCCTTGAGAGGAATCCTCGGTTCTGGCCCTGACTCCACACAAGGTTTTTGGCCCCGGTATCGACGGGAGAGGAATCCCGAGAGGCCCCCTAGCACCTCGCATGGGGACTGGCCTCTCATGAGGCCACCAGGGCGTGTCCCTGAGGTCCCCGTCGTAACTCGAGAACACCTGCCGCAACTCGAGAAAATCCAGGAAGTTCTCCCTTCCAGGCGAGATGAGGCCTATTTCCGATGAGGCGTCTGGAGACTAATGACACCTAACCTCTGGAACTTCGAAAGGGTCTTTCACATCCTTGCTGCAACTCAAGAAGTTCACCGCCATACCCGTCTCCACTCGAGAGGAAGCACGATGGTCCCGCCCACATCCAGAGGAGCCCCGTTTCCCCCTCGGAGCTCGAGATGAGGGATCCTTTCCCTGCTTTCAACGGGAAAGAATTCCCGGCGTTCCCGTCGCATCTCAAGAGGAGGCACTCTCAACAGGAAAGGCGAGAGGAACTCCATGGTCGTACCACCATTCCAAGAGTCCCCCAGATGTCTCAGTCCATTCCAGAGGAACCTCTTTGCCCTGCACTGGCTCATCATTCACGCCGAGGATCGACTCACACCACGGTGGCATGTGGGACAGCCCTGTGGGAAAGCCTCGAGGGAAAGCCTCGAGGGAAAACCACAGATCCTTTGATCCACGCGACGGAAAGCGTGACATTGCTGCTACAGCCTGGAAGGAAAGCGCACGTGCATGCCCCCACTCGAGACGAGGCCTGACTCCCTGGGGAGACTCCAGAAGTACCCAAAGATCCATGTCAGCCCCTGAGAGGAATCCTCGGTTCCGGCCCTGACTGCACACAAGGTTTTTGGCCCAGGTATCGACGGGAGAGGAATCCCGAGAGGCCCCCTAGCACCTCACATGGGGACTGGCCTCTCCTGAGGCCACCAAGGCGTGTCCCTGAGGTCCCCGTCGTAACTCGAGAACACCTGCCGCAACTCGAGAAAATCCAGGAAGTTCTCCCTTCCAGGCGAGATGAGGCCTATTTCCGATGAGGCGTCTGGAGACTAATGACACCTAACCTCTGGAACTTCGAAAGAGTCTTTCACACCCTTGCTGCAACTCAAGAAGTTCACCGCCATACCCGTCTCCACTCGAGAGGAAGCACGATGGTCCCGCCCACATCCAGAGGAGCCCCGTTTCCCCCTCGTAGCTCGAGATGAGGGATCCTTTCCCTGCTTTCAACGGGAAAGAATTCCCGGCGTTCCCGTCGCATCTCAAGAGGAGGCACTCTCAACAGGAAAGGCGAGAGGAACTCCATGGTCGTTCCACCATTCCAAGAGTCCCCCAGATGTCTCAGTCCATTCCAGAGGAACCTCTTTGCCCTGCACTGGCTCATCTTTCACGCCGAGGATCGACTCACACCACGGTGGCACGTGGGACAGCCCTGTGGGAAAGCCTTGAGGGAAAGCCTCGAGGGAAAACCACAGATCCTTTGATGCAAGCGACGGGAAGCGTGACATTGCTGCTACAGCCTGGAAGGAAAGCGCACGTGCCTGTCCCCACTCGAGACGAGGCCTGACTCCCCTGGGGAGACTCCAGAAGTACCCAAAGATCCATGTCAGCCCCTGAGAGGAATCCTCGGTTCCGGCCCTGACTCCACACAAGGTTTTTGGCCCCGGTATCGACGGGAGAGGAATCCCGAGAGGCCCCCTAGCAACTCGCATGGGGACTGGCCGTTCCTGAGGCCATAAGGGCGGGTCCCTGTGGTATCCGGCGTAACTCGAGAACACCTGCCGCACCTCGAGAAAATCCAGGAAGTTCTCCCTTCCAGGCGAGATGAGGCCTATTTCCGATGAGGCGTCTGGAGACTAATGACACCTAACCTTTGGAACTTCGAAAGGGTCTTTCACACCCTTGCTGCAACTCAAGAAGTTCACCGCCATACCCGTCTCCACTCGAGAGGAAGCACGATGGTCCCGCCCACATCCAGAGGAGCCCCGTTTCCCCCTCGTAGCTCGAGATGAGGGATCCTTTCCCTGCTTTCAACGGGAAAGAATTCCCGGCGTTCCCGTCACATCTCAAGAGGAGGCACTCTCAACAGGAAAGGCGAGAGGAACTCCATGGTCGTACCACCATTCCAAGAGTCCCCCAGATGTCTCAGTCCATTCCAGAGGAACCTCTTTGCCCTGCACTGCCTCATCTTTCACGCCGAGGATCGACTCACACCACGGTGGCACGTGGGACAGCCCTGTGGGAAAGTCTCGAGGGTAAGCCTCGAGGGAAAACCACAGATCCTTTGATCCAGGCCACGGGAAGCGTGACATTGCTGCTACAGCCTGGAAGGAAAGCGCACGTGCATGCCCCCACTCGAGACGAGGCCTGACTCCCCTGGGGAGACTCCAGAAGTACCCAAAGATCCATGTCAGCCCCTGAGAGGAATCCTCGGTTCCGGCCCTGACACCCCACAAGGTTTTTGGCCCCGGTATCGACGGGAGAGGAATCCCGAGAGGCCCCCTAGCAACTCGCATCGGGACTGGCCGTTCCTGAGGCCATCAGGGCGGGTCCCTGTTGTACCCATCGTAACTCGAGAACACCTGCCGCACCTCGAGAAAATCCAGGAAGTTCTCCCTTCCAGGCGAGATGAGGCCTATTTCCGATGAGGCGTCTGGAGACTAATGACACCTAACCTCTGGAACTTCGAAAGGGTCTTTCACACCCTTGCTGCAACTCAAGAAGTTCACCGCCATACCCGTCTCCACTCGAGAGGAAGCACGATGGTCCCGCCCACATCCAGAGGAGCCCCGTTTCCCCCTCGTAGCTCGAGATGAGGGATCCTTTCCCTGCTTTCAACGGGAAAGAATTCCCGGCGTTCCCGTCGCATCTCAAGAGGAGGCACTCTCAACAGGAAAGGCGAGGGGAACTGCATGGTCGTACCACCATTCCAAGAGTCCCCCAGATGTCTCAGTCCACTCCAGAGGAAGCTCTTTGCCCTGCACTGGCTCATCTTTCACGCCGAGGATCGACTCACACCACGGTGGCACGTGGGACAGCCCTGTGGGAAAGCCTCGAGGGAAAGCCTCGAGGGAAAACCACAGATCCTTTGATCCAGGCCACGGGAAGCGTGACATTGCTGCTACAGCCTGGAAGGAAAGCGCACGTGCATGCCCCCACTCGAGACGAAGCCTGACTCCCCTGGGGAGACTCCAGAAGTACCCAAAGATCCATGTCAGCCCCTGAGAGGAATGCTCGGTTCCGGCTCTGACTCGACACAAGGATTTTGGCTCCGGTATCGACGGGAGAGGAATCCTGAGAGGCCCCCTAGCAACTCGCATGGGGACTGGCCTCTCCTGAGGCCACCAGGGCGGGTCCCTGAGGTCCCCGTCGTAACTCGAGAACACCTGCCACAACTCGAGAAAATCCAGGAAGTTCTCCCTTCCAGGCGAGATGAGGCCTATTTCCGATGAGGCGTCTGGAGACTAATGACACCTAACCTCTGGAACTTCGAAAGGGTTTTTCGCACCCTTGCTGCAACTCAAGAAGTTCACCGCCATACCCGTCTCCACTCGAGAGGAAGCACGATGGTCCCGCCCACATCCAGAGGAGCCCCGTTTCCCCCTCGTAGCTCGAGATGAGGGATCCTTTCCCTGCTTTCAACGGGAAAGAATTCCCGGCGTTCCCCTCGCATCTCAAGAGGAGGCACTCTCAACAGGAAAGGCGAACTCCATGGTCGTACCAGCATTCCAAGAGTCCCACAGATGTCTCAGTCCATTCCAGAGGAACCTCTTTGCCCTGCACTGGCTCATCTTTCACGCCGAGGATCGACTCACACCACGGTGGCACGTTGGACAGCCCTGTGGGAAAGCCTCGAGGGAAAGCCTCGAGGGAAAACCACAGATCCTTTGATCCAAGCGGAAGGATGCTTGATATTGCTGCTACAGCCTGGAAGGAAAGCGCACGTGCATGCCCACACTCGAGACGAGGCCTGACTCCCCTGGGGAGACTCCAGAAGTACCCAAAGATCCATGTCAGCCCCTGAGAGGAATCCTCGATTCCGGCCCTGACTCCACACAAGGTTTTTGGCCTGGGTATCGACGGGATAGGAATCCCGAGAGGCCCCCTAGCAACTCGCATGGGGACTGGCCAATCCTGAGGCCACCAGGGCGGGTCCCTGAGGTCCCCGTCGTAACTCGAGAACACCTGCAGCAACTCGAAAAATTCCAGGAAGTTCTCCCTTCCAGGCGAGATGAGGCCTATTTCCGATGAGGCGTCTGGAGACTAATGACACCTAAACTCTGGAAATTCGAAAGGGTCTTTCACACCCTTGCTGCAACTCAAGAAGTTCACCGCCATACCCGTCTCCACTCGAGAGGAAGCACGATGGTCCCGCCCACATCCAGAGGAGCCCCGTTTCCCCCTCGTAGCTCGAGAAGAGCGATCCTTTCCCTGCTTTCAACGGGAAAGAATTCCCGGCGTTCCCGTCGCATCTCAAGAGGAGGCACTCTCAACAGGAAAGGCGAGAGGAACTCCATGGTCGTAGCACCATTCCAAGAGTCCCCCAGATGTCTCAGTCCATTCCAGAGGAACCTCTTTGCCCTGCACTGGCTCATCTTTCATGCCGAGGATCGACTCACACACGGTGGCACGTGGGACAGCCCTGTGGGAAAGCCTCGAGGGAAAGCCTCGAGGGAAAACCACAGATACTTTGATCCAGGCCAGGGGAAGCGTGACATTGCTGCTACAGCCTGGAAGGAAAGCGCACGTGCATGCCCCCACTCGAGACGAGGCCTGACTCCCCTGGGGAGACTCCAGAAGTACCCAAAGATCCATGTCAGCCCCTGAGAGGAATCCTCGGTTCCGGCCCTGACTCCACACAAGGTTTTTGACCCCGGTATCGACGGGAGAGGAATCCCGAGAGGCCCCATAGCAACTCGCATGGGGACTGGCCGTTCCTGAGGCCATCAGGGCGGGTCCCTTTGGTATCCGTCGTAACTCGAGAACACCTGCCGCACCTCGAGAAAATCCAGGAAGTTCTCCCTTCCAGGCGAGATGAGGCCTATTTCCGATGAGGCGTCTGGAGACTAATAACACCGAACCTCTGGAACTTCGAAAGGGTCTTTCACACCCTTGCTGCAACTCAAGAAGTTCACCGCCATACCCGTCTCCACTCGAGAGGAAGCACGATGGTCCCGCCCACATCCAGAGGAGCCCCGTTTCCCCCTCGTAGCTCGAAATGAGGAATCCTTTCCCTGCTTTCAACGGGAAAGAATTCCCGGCGTTCCCGTCGCATCTCAAGAGGAGGCACTCTCAACAGGAAAGGCGAGAGGAACTCCATGGTCGTACCACCATTCCAAGAGTCTCCCAGATGTCTCAGTCCTTTCCAGAGGAACCTCTTTGCCCTGCACTGGCTCATCTTTCACGCCGAGGATCGACTCACACCACGGTGGCACGTGGGACAGCCCTGTGGGAAAGTCTCGAGGGAAAGCCTCGAGGGAAAACCACAGATCCTTTGATCCAGGCCACGGGAAGCGTGACATTGCTGCTACAGCCTGGAAGGAAAGCGCACGTGCATGCCCCCACTCGAGACGAGGCCTGACTCCCCTGGGGAGACTCCAGAAGTACCCAAAGATCCATGTCACCCCCTGAGAGGAATCCTCGGTTCCGGCCCTGACTCCACACAAGGTTTTTGGCCCCGGTATCGACGGGAGAGGAATCCCGAGAGGCCCCCTAGCAACTCGCATCGGGACTGGCCGTTCCTGAGGCCATCAGGGCGGGTCCCTGTGGTACCCGTCGTAACTCGAGAACACCTGCCGCACCTCGAGAAACTCCAGGAAGTTCTCCCTTCCAGGCGAGATGAGGCCTATTTCCGATGAGGCGTCTGGAGACTAATGACACCTAACCTCTGGAAATTCGAAAGGGTCTTTCACACCCTTGCTGCAACTCAAGAAGTTCACCGCCATACCCGTCTCCACTGGAGAGGAAGCACGATGGTCCCGCCCACATCCAGAGGAGCCCCGTTTCCCCCTCGTAGCTCGAGATGAGGGATCCTTTCCCTGCTTTCAACGGGAAAGAATTCCCGGCGTTCCCGTCGCATCTCAAGAGGAGGCACTCTCAACAGGAAAGGCGAGGGGAACTGCATGGTCGTACCACCATTCCAAGAGTCCCCCAGATGTCTCAGTCCACTCCAGAGGAAGCTCTTTGCCCTGCACTGGCTCATCTTTCACGCCGAGGATCGACTCACACCACGGTGGCACGTGGGACAGCCCTGTGGGAAAGCCTCGAGGGAAAGCCTCGAGGGAAAACCACAGATCCTTTGATCCACGCGACGGGAAGCGTGACATTGCTGCTACAGCCTGGAAGGAAAGCGCACGTGCATGCCCCCACTCGAGACGAGGCCTGACTCCCCTGGGGAGACTCCAGAAGTACCCAAAGATCCATGTCAGCCCCTGAGAGGAATCCTCGGTTCCGGCCCTGACTCCACACAAGGTTTTTGGCCCCGGTATCGATGGGAGAGGAATCCAGAGAGGCCCCCTAGCACCTCGCATGGGGACTGGCCTCTCCTGAGGCCACCAGGGCGGGACCCTGAGGTCCCCGTCGTAACTCGAGAACACCTGCCACAACTCGAGAAAATCCAGGAAGTTCTCCCTTCCAGGCGAGATGAGGCCTATTTCCGATGAGGCGTCTGGAGACTAATGACACCTAACCTCTGGAACTTCGAAAGGGTCTTTCACACCCTTGCTGCAACTCAAGAAGTTCACCGCCATACCCGTCTCCACTCGAGAGGAAGCACGAAGGTCCCGCCCACATCCAGAGGAGCCCCGTTTCCCCCTCAGAGCTCGAGATGAGGGATCCTTTCCCTGCTTTCATCGGGAAAGAATTCCGGCGTTCCCGTCGCATCTCAAGAGGAGGCACTCTCAACAGGAAAGGCGAGAGGAACTCCATGGTCGTACCACCATTCCAAGAGTCCCCCAGATGTCTCAGTCAATTCCAGAGGAACCTCTTTGCCCTGCACTAGTTCATCTTTCACGCCGAGGATCGACTCACACCACAGTGGCACGTGGGACAGCCTAGTGGGAAAGCCTCGAGGGAAAGCCTCCAGGGAAAACCACAGATCCTTTGATCCACGCGACGGGAAGCGTGATATTGCTGCTACAGCCTGGAAGGAAAGCGCACGTGCATGCCCCCACTCGAGACGAGGCCTGACTCCCCTGGGGAGACTCCAGAAGTACCCAAAGATCCATGTCAGCCCTTGAGAGGAATCCTCGGTTCCGGCCCTGAATCCACACAAGGATTTTGGCCCGGTATCGACGGGAGAGGAATCCCGAGAGAACCCCTAGCACCTCGCATGGGGACTGGCCTCCAGGGCGGGTCCCTGAGGTCCCCGTCGTAACTCGAGAACACCTGCCGCAACTCGAGAAAATCTAGGAAGTTCTCCCTTCCAGGAGAGATGAGGCCTATTTCCGATGAGGCGTCTGGAGACTAATGATACCTAACATCTGGAACTTCGAAAGGGTATTTCACACCCTTGCTGCAACTCAAGAAGTTCACCGCCATACCCGTCTCCACTCGAGAGGAAGCCCGATGGTCTCGCCCACATCCAGAGGAGCCCCGTTTCCCCCTCGGAGCTCGAGATGAGGGATCCTTTCCCTGCTTTCAACGGGAAAGAATTCCCGGCGTTCCCGTCGCATCTCAAGAGGAGGCACTCTCAACAGGAGAGGCGAGAGGAACTCCATGGTCGTACCACCACTCCAAGAGTCCCCCAGATTTCTCAGTCCATTCCAGAGGAACCTTTTTGCCCTGCACTGGCTCATCTTTCACGCCGAGGATCGACTCACACCACGGTGGCACGTGGGACAGCCCTGTGGGAAAGCCTCGAGGGAAAGCCTCGAGGGAAAACCACAGATCCTTTGATCCACGCCACGGGAAGTGTGACATTGCTGCTACCGCCTGGAAGGAAAGCGCACGTGCATGCCCCCACTCGAGACGAGGCCTGACTCCCCTGGGGAGACTCCAGAAGTACCCAAAGATCCATGTCAGCCCTTGAGAGGAATCCTCGATACCGGCCCTGACTCCACACAAGGTTTTTGGCCCCGGTATCGACGGGAGAGGAATCCCGAGAGGCCCCCTAGCACCTCGCATGGGGACTGGCCTCTCCTGAGGCCACCATGGCGTGTCCCTGAGGTCCCCGTCGTAACTCGAGAACACCTGCCGCAACTCGAGAAAATCCAGGAAGTTTTCCCTTCCAGGCGAGATGAGGCCTATTTCCGATGAGGCGTCTGGAGACTAATGACACCTAACCTCTGGAATTTCGAAAGGGTCTTTCACACCCTTGCTGCAACTCAAGAAGTTCACCGCCATACCCGTCTCCACTCGAGAGGAAGCACGATGGTCCCGCCCACATCCAGAGGAGCCACGTTTCCCCCTCGGAGCTCGAGATGACGGATCCTTTCCCTGCTTGCAACGGGAAAGAATTCCCGGCGTTCCCGTCGCATCTCAAGAGGAGGCACTCTCAACAGGAAAGGCGAGAGGAACTCCATGGTCGTACCACCATTCCAAGAGTCCCCCAGATTTCTCAGTCCATTCCAGAGGAAACTCTTTGCCCTGCACTGGCTCATCTTTCACGCCGAGGATCGACTCACACCACGGTGGCACGTGGGACAGACCTGTGGGAAAGCCTCGAGGGAAAGCCTTGAGGGAAAACCGCAGATCCTTTGATCCATGCGACGGGAAGCGTGACATTGCTGCTACAGCCTGGAAGGAAAGCGCACGTGCATGCCCCCAGTCGAGACGAGGCCTGACTCCCCTGGGGAGACTCCAGAAGTACCCAAAGATCCATGTCAGCCCCTGAGAGGAATCCTCGGTTCCGGCCCTGACTCCACACAAGGTTTTTGACCCCGGTATTGACGGGAGAGGAATCCCGAGAGGCCCCCTAGCACCTCGCATGGGGACTGGCCTCTCCTGAGGCCACCAGGGCGGGTCCCTGAGGTCCCCGTCGTAACTCGAGAACACCTGCCGCAACTCGAGAATATCCAGGAAGTACTCCCTTCCAGGCGAGATGAGGCCTATTTCCGATGAGGCGTCTGGAGACTAATGACACCTAACCTCTGGAACTTCGAAAGGGTTTTTCACACCCTTGCTGCAACTCAAGAAGTTCACCGCCATACCCGTCTCCACTCGTGAGGAAGCACGATGGTCCCGCCCACATCCAGAGGAGCCCCGTTTCCCCCTCGTAGCTCGAGATGAGGGATCCTTTCCCTGCTTTAAACGGGAAAGAATTCCCGGCGTTCCCGTCGCATCTCAAGAGGAGGCACTCTCAACAGGAAAGGCGAGAGGAACTCCATGGTCGTACCACCATTCCAAGAGTCCCCCAGATGTCTCAGTCCATTCCAGAGGAAACTCTTTGCCCTGCACTGGCTCATCTTTCACGCCGAGGATCGACTCACACCCCGGTGGCACGTGGGACAGCCCTGTGGGAAAGCCTCGAGGGAAAGCCTCGAGGGAAAACCACAGATCCTTTGATCCACGCGACGGGAAGCTTGACATTGCTGCTACAGCCTGGAAGGAAAGCGCACGTGCATGCCCCCACTCGAGAGGAGGCCTGACTCCCCTGGGGAGACTCCAGAAGTACCCAAAGATCCATGTCAGCCCTTGAGAGGAATCCTCGCTTCCGGCCCTGACTCCACACAAGGTTTTTGGCCCCGGTATCGACGGGAGAGGAATCCCGAGAGGCCCCCTAGCAACTCGCATGGGGACTGGCCTCTCCTGAGGCCACCAGGGCGTGTCCCTGAGGTCCCCGTCGTAACTCGAGAACACCTGCCACAACTCGAGAAAATCCAGGAAGTTCTCCCTTCCAGGCGAGATGAGGCCTATTTCGGATGAGGCGTCTGGAGACTAATGACACCTAACCTCTGGAACTTCGAAAAGGGTCTTTCACACCCTTGCTGCAACTCAAGAAGTTCACCGCCATACCCGTCTCCACTCGAGAGGAAGCACGATGGTCCCGCCCACGTCCAGAGGAGCCCCGTTTCCCCCTCGTAGCTCGAGATGAGGGATCCTTTCCCTGCTTTCAACGGGGACGAATTCCCGGCGTTCCCGTCGCATCTCAAGAGGAGGCACTCTCAACAGGAAAGGCGAGAGGAACTCCATGGTCGTACCACCATTCCAAGAGTCCCCCAGATGTCTCAGTCCATTCCAGAGGAACCTCTTTGCCCTGCACTGGCTCATCTTTCACGCCGAGGATCGACTCACACCACGGTGGCACGTTTGACAGCCCTGTGGGAAAGCCTCGAGGGAAAACCACAGATCCTTTGATCCACGACACGGGAAGCGTGACATTGCTGCTACAGCCTGGAAGGAAAGCGCACGTGCATGCCTCCACTCGAGACGAGGCCTGACTCCCCTGGGGAGACTCCAGAAGTACCCAAAGATCCATGTCAGCCCCTGAGAGGAATCCTCGGTTCCGGCCCTGACTCCACACAAGGTTTTTGGCCCCGGTATCGACGGGAGAGGAATCCCGAGAGGCCCCCTAGCAACTCGCATGGGGACTGGCCTCTCCTGAGGCCACCAGGGCGGGTCCCTGAGGTCCCCGTCGTAACTCGAGAACACCTGCCGCAACTCGAGAAAATCCAGGAAGTTCTCCCTTCCAGGCGAGATGAGGCCTATTTCCGATGAGGCGTCTGGAGACTAATGACACCTAACCTCTGGAACTTCGAAAGGGTCTTTCACACCCTTGCTGCAACTCAAGAAGTTCACCGCCATACCTGTCTGCACTCCACGGGAAGCACGATGGTCCCGCCCACATCCAGAGGAGCCCCGTTTCCCCCTCGGAGCTCGAGATGAGGGATCCTTTCCCTGCTTTCAACGGAAAAGAATTCCCGGCGTTCCCATCGCATCTCAAGAGGAGGCACTCTCAACAGGAAAGGCGAGAGGAACTCCATGGTCGTACCACCATTCCAAGAGTCCCCCAGATGTCTCAGTCCTTTCCAGAGGAACCTCTTTGCCCTGCACTGGCTCATCTTTCACGCCGAGGATCGACTCACACCACGGTGGCACGTGGGACAGCCCTGTGGGAAAGCCTCGAGGGAAAGCCTCGAGGGAAAACCACAGATCCTTTGATCCACGCGACGGGAAGCTTGACATTGCTGCTACAGCCTGGAAGGAAAGCGCACGTGCATGCCCCCACTCGAGACGAGGCCTGACTCCCCTGGGGAGACTCCAGAAGTACCCAAAGATCCATGTCAGCCCTTGAGAGGAATCCTCGCTTCCGGCCCTGACTCCACACAAGGTTTTTGGCCCCGGTATCGACGGGAGAGGAATCCCGAGAGGCCCCCTAGCAACTCGCATGGGGACTGGCCTCTCCTGAGGCCACCAAGGCGGGTCCCTGAGGTCCCCGTCGTAACTCGAGAACACCTGCCACAACTCGAGAAAATCCAGGAAGTTCTCCCTTTCAGGCGAGATGAGGCCTATTTACGATGAGGCGTCTGGAGACTAATGACAGCTAACCTCTGGAACTTCGAAAGGGTCTTTCACACCCTTGCTGCAACTCAAGAAGTTCACCGCCATACCCGTCTCCACTCGAGAGGAAGCACGATGGTCCCGCCCACATCCAGAGTAGCCCCGTTTCCCCCTCGGAGCTCGAGATGAGGGATCCTTTCCCTGCTTTCAACGGGAACGAATTCCCGGCGTTCCCGTCGCATCTCAAGAGGAGGCACTCTCAACAGGAAAGGCGAGAGGAACTCCATGGTCGTACCACCATTCCAAGAGTCCCCCAGATGTCTCAGTCCATTCCAGAGGAATCTCTTTGCCCTGCACTGGCTCATCTTTCACGCCGAGGATCGACTCACACCACGGTGGCACGTGGGACAGCCCTGTGGGAAAGCCTCGAGGGAAAGCCTCGAGGGAAAACCACAGATCCTTTGATCCACGCGATGGGAAGCGTGACATTGCTGCTACAGCCTGGAAGGAAAGCGCACGTGCATGCCCCCACTCGAGACGAGGCCTGACTCCCCTGGGGAGACTCCACAAGTACCCAAAGATCCATGTCAGCCCCTGAGAGGAATCCTCGGTTCCGGACCTGACTCCACACAAGGTTTTTGGCCCCAGTATCGATGGGAGAGGAAACCCGAGAGGCCCCCTAGCAACTCGCATGGGGACTGGCCTCTCCTGAGGCCACCAGGGCGGGTCCCTGAGGTCGCCGTCGTAACTCGTGAACACCTGCCGCAACTCGAGAAAATCCAGGAAGTTCTCCCTTCCAGGCGAGATGAGGCCTATTTCCGATGAGGCGTCTGGAGACTAATGACACCTAACCTCTGGAACTTCGAAAGGGTCTTTCACACCCTTGCTGCAACTCAAGAAGTTCACCGCCATACCCGTCTCCACTCGAGAGGAAGCCCGATGGTCCCGCCCACATCCAGAGGAGACCCGTTTCCCCCTCGTAGCTCGAGATGAGGGATCCTTTCCCTGCTTTCAAAGGGAAAGAATTCCCGGCGTTCCCGTCGCATCTCAAGAGGAGGCACTCTCAACAGGAAAGGCGAGAGGAACTCCATGGTCATACCACCATTCCAAGAGTCCCCCAGATGTCTCAGTCCATTCCAGAGGAACCTCTTTGCCCTGCACTGGCTCATCTTTCACGCCGAGGATCGACTGACACCACGGTGGCACGTGGGACAGCCCTGTGGGAAAGCCTCGAGGGAAAGCCTCGAGGGAAAACCACATATCCTTTGATCCACGCGACGGGAAGCGTGACATTGCTGCTACAGCCTGGAAGGAAAGCGCACGTGCATGACCCCACTCGAGACGAGGCCTGACTCCCCTGGGGAGACTCCAGAAGTACCCAAAGATCCATGTGAGCCCTTGAGAGGAATCCTCGGTTCTGGCCCTGACTCCACACAAGGTTTTTGGCCCCGGTATCGACGGGAGAGGAATCCCGAGAGGCCCCCTAGCACCTCGCATGGGGACTGGCCTCTCATGAGGCCACCAGGGCGTGTCCCTGAGGTCCCCGTCGTAACTCGAGAACACCTGCGGCAACTCGAGAAAATCCAGGAAGTTCTCCCTTCCAGGCGAGATGAGGCCTATTTCCGATGAGGCGTCTGGAGACTAATGACACCTAACCTCTGGAACTTCGAAAGGGTCTTTCACACCCTTGCTGCAACTCAAGAAGTTCACCGCCATACCCGTCTCCACTCGAGAGGAAGCACGATGGTCCCGCCCACATCCAGAGGAGCCCCGTTTCCCCCTCGGAGCTCGAGATGAGGGATCCTTTCCCTGCTTTCAACGGGAAAGAATTCCCGGCGTTCCCGTCGCATCTCAAGAGGAGGCACTCTCAACAGGAAAGGCGAGAGGAACTCCATGGTCGTACCACCATTCGAAGAGTCCCCCAGATGTCTCAGTCCATTCCAGAGGAACCTCTTTGCCCTGCACTGGCTCATCTTTCACGCCGAGGATCGACTCACACCACGGTGGCATGTGGGACAGCCCTGTGGGAAAGCCTCGAGGGAAAGCCTCGAGGGAAAACCACAGATCCTTTGATCCACGCGACGGGAAGCGTGACATTGCTGCTACAGCCTGGAAGGAAAGCGCACGTGCATGCCCCCACTCGAGACGAGGCCTGACTCCCCTGGGGAGACTCCAGAAGTACCCAAAGATCCATGTCAGCCCCTGAGAGGAATCCTCGGTTCCGGCCCTGACTGCACACAAGGTTTTTGGCCCAGGTATCAACGGGAGAGGAATCCCGAGAGGCCCCCTAGCACCTCGCATGGGGACTGGCCTCTCCTGAGGACACCAGGGCGTGTCCCTGAGGTCCCCGTCGTAACTCGAGTACACCTGCCGCAACTCGAGAAAATCCAGGAAGTTCTCCCTTCCAGGCGAGATGAGGCCTATTTCGGATGAGGCGTCTGGAGACTAATGACACCTAACCTCTGGAACTTCGAAAAGGGTCTTTCACACCCTTGCTGCAACTCAAGAAGTTCACCGCCATACCCGTCTCCACTCGAGAGGAAGCACGATGGTCCCGCCCACATCCAGAGGAGCCCCGTTTCCCCCTCGTAGCTCGAGATGAGGGATCCTTTCCCTGCTTTCAACGGAAAAGAATTCCCGGCGTTCCCATCGCATCTCAAGAGGAGGCACTCTCAACAGGAAAGGCGAGAGGAACTCCATGGTCGTACCACCATTCCAAGAGTCCCCCAGATGTCTCAGTCCATTCCAGAGGAAACTCTTTGCCCTGCACTGGCTCATCTTTCACGCCGAGGATCGACTCACACCACGGTGGCACGTGGGACAGCCCTGTGGGAAAGCCTCGAGGGAAAGCCTCGAGGGAAAACCACAGATCCTTTGATCCACGCGACGGGAAGCTTGACATTGCTGCTACAGCCTGGAAGGAAAGCGCACGTGCATGCCCCCACTCGAGACGAGGCCTGACTCCCCTGGGGAGACTCCAGAAGTACCCAAAGATCCATGTCAGCCCTTGAGAGGAATCCTCGGTTCCGGCCCTGACTCCACACAAGGTTTTTGGCCCCGGTATCGACGGGAGAGGAATCCCGAGAGGCCCCCTAGCAACTCGCATGGGGACTGGCCTCTCCTGAAGCCACCAGGGCGGGTCCCTGAGGTCCCCGTCGTAACTCGAGAACACCTGCCGCAACTCGAGAAAATCCAGGAAGTTCTCCCTTCCAGGCGAGATGAGGCCTATTTCCGATGAGGCGTCTGGAGACTAATGACACCTAACCTCTGGAACTTCGAAAGAGTTTTTCACACCCTTGCTGCAACTCAAGAAGTTCACCGCCATACCCGTCTCCACTCGAGAGGAAGCACGATGGTCCCGCCCACGTCCAGAGGAGCCCCGTTTCCCCCTCGTAGCTCGAGATGAGGGATCCTTTCCCTGCTTTCAACGGGGACGAATTCCCGGCGTTCCCGTCGCATCTCAAGAGGAGGCACTCTCAACAGGAAAGGCGAGAGGAACTCCATGGTCGTACCACCATTCCAAGAGTCCCCCAGATGTCTCAGTCCATTCCAGAGGAACCTCTTTGCCCTGCACTGGCTCATCTTTCACGCCGAGGATCGACTCACACCACGGTGGCACGTTTGACAGCCCTGTGGGAAAGCCTCGAGGGAAAACCACAGATCCTTTGATCCACGACACGGGAAGCGTGACATTGCTGCTACAGCCTGGAAGGAAAGCGCACGTGCATGCCCCCACTCGAGACGAGGCCTGACTCCCCTGGGGAGACTCCAGAAGTACCCAAAGATCCATGTCAGCCCCTGAGAGGAATCCTCGGTTCCGGCCCTGACTCCACACAAGGTTTTTGGCCCCGGTATCGACGGGAGAGGAATCCCGAGAGGCCCCCTAGCAACTCGCATGGGGACTGGCCTCTCCTGAGGCCACCAGGGCGGGTCCCTGAGGTCCCCGTCGTAACTCGAGAACACCTGCCGCAACTCGAGAAAATCCAGGAAGTTCTCCCTTCCAGGCGAGATGAGGCCTATTTCCGATGAGGCGTCTGGAGACTAATGACACCTAACCTCTGGAACTTCGAAAGGGTCTTTCACACCCTTGCTGCAACTCAAGAAGTTCACCGCCATACCTGTCTGCACTCCACGGGAAGCACGATGGTCCCGCCCACATCCAGAGGAGCCCCGTTTCCCTCTTGGAGCTCGAGATGAGGGATCCTTTCCCTGCTTTCAACGGGAAAGAATTCCCGGCGTTCCCGTCGCATCTCAAGAGCAGGCACTCTCAACAGGAAAGGTGAGAGGAACTCCATGGTCGTCCCACCATTCCAAGAGTCCCCCAGATGTCTCAGTCCATTCCAGAGGAACCTCTTTGCCCTGCACTGGCTCATCTTTCACGCCGAGGATCGACTCACACCACGGTGGCACGTGGGACAGCCCTGTGGGAAAGCCTCGAGGGAAAGCCTCGAGGGAAAAACACAGATCCTTTGATCCAAGCGACGGGAGGCGTGACATTGCTGCTAAGGCCTGGAAGGAAAGCACACGTGCATGCCCCCGATCGAGACGAGGCCTGACTCCCCTGGGGAGACTCCACAAGTACCCAGAGATCCATGTCAGCCCTTGAGAGGAATCCTCGGTTCCGGCCCTGACTCCACACAAGGTTTTTGGCCCCGGTATCGACGGGAGAGGAATCCCAAGAGGCCCCCTAGCAACTCGCATGGGGACTGGCCTCTCCTGAGGCCACCAGGGCGGGTCCCTGAGGTCCCCGTCGTAACTCGAGAACACCTGCCTCAACTCGAGAAAATCCAGGAAGTTCTCCCTTCCAGGCGAGATGAGGTCTATTTCCGATGAGGCGTCTGGAGACTAATGACACCTAACCTCTGGAACTTCGAAAGGGTCTTTCACACCCTTGCTGCAACTCAAGAAGTTCACCGCCATACCCGTCTCCACTCGAGAGGAAGCACGATGGTCCCGCCCACATCCAGAGGAGCCCCGTTTCCCCCTCGGAGCTCGAGATGAGGGATCCTTCCCCTGCTTTCAACGGGAAAGAATTCCCGGCGATCCCGTCGCATCTCAAGAGGAGGCACTCTCAACAGGAAAGGCGAGAGGAACTCCATGGTCGTACCACCATTCCAAGAGTCCCCCAGATGTCTCAGTCCATTCCAGAGGAACCTCTTTGCCCTGCACTGGCTCATCTTTCACGCCGAGGATCGACTCACACCACGGTGGCACGTGGGACAGCCCTGTGGGAAAGCCTCGAGGGAAAGCCTCGAGGGAAAACCACAGATCCTTTGATGCAAGCGACGGGAAGCGTGACATTGCTGCTACAGCCTGGAAGGAAATCGCACGTGCATGCCCCCACTCGAGACGAGGCCTGACTCCCCTGGGGAGACTCCAGAAGTACCCAAAGATCCATGTCAGCCCTTGAGAGGAATCCTCGGTTCCGGCCCTGACTCCACACAAGGTTTTTGGCCCCGGTATCGACGGGAGAGGAATCCCGAGAGGCCCCCTAGCAACTCGCATGGGGACTGGCCTCTCCTGAGGCCACATGGGCGGGTCCATGAGGTCCCCGTCGTAACTCGAGAACACCTGCTGCAACTCGAGAAAATCCAGGAAGTTCTCCCTTCCAGGCGAGATGAGGCCTATTTCCGATGAGGCGTCTGGAGACTAATGACACCTAACCTCTGGAACTTCGAAAGGGTCTTTCACACCCTTGCTGCAACTCAAGAAGTTCACCGCCATACCCGTCTCCACTCGAGAGGAAGCACGATGGTCCCGCCCACATCCAGAGGAGCCCCGTTTCCCCCTCGGAGCTCGAGATGAGGGATCCTTTCCCTGCTTTCAACGGGAAAGAATTCCCGGCGTTCCCGTCGCATCTCAAGAGGAGGCACTCTCAACAGGAAAGGCGAGAGGAACTCCATGGTCTTACCACCATTCCAAGAGTCCCGCAGATGTCTCAGTCCATTCCAGAGGAACCTCTTTGCCCTGCACTGGCTCATCTTTCACGCCGAGGATCGACTCACACCACGGTGGCACGTGGGACAGCCCTGTGGGAAAGCCTCGAGGGAAAGCCTCGAGGGAAAACCACAGATCCTTTGATCCTTGCGACGGGAAGCGTGACATTGCTGCTACAGCCTGGAAGGAAAGCGCACGTGCCTGCCCCCACTCGAGACGAGGCCTGACTCCCCTGGGGAGACTCCAGAAGTACCCAAAGATCCATGTCAGCCCCTGAGAGGAATCCTCGGTTCCGGCCCTGACTCCACACAAGGTTTTTGGCCCCGGTATCGATGGGAGAGGAATCCCGAGAGGCCCCCTAGCAACTCGCATGGGGACTGGCCTCTCCTGAGGCCACCAGGGCGGGTCCCTGAGGTCCCCGTCGTAACTCGAGAACACCTGCCGCAACTCGAGAAAATCCAGGAAGTTCTCCCTTCCAGGCGAGATGAGGCCTATTTCCGATGAGGCGTCTGGAGACTAATGACACCTAACCTCTGGAACTTCGAAAGAGTTTTTCACACCCTTGCTGCAACTCAAGAAGTTCACCGCCATACCCGTCTCCACTCGAGAGGAAGCACGATGGTCCCGCCCACGTCCAGAGGAGCCCCGTTTCCCCCTCGTAGCTCGAGATGAGGGATCCTTTCCCTGCTTTCAACGGGAACGAATTCCCGGCGTTCCCGTCGCATCTCAAGAGGAGGCACTCTCAACAGGAAAGGCGAGAGGAACTCCATGGTCGTACCACCATTCCAAGAGTCCCCCAGATGTCTCAGTCCATTCCAGAGGAACCTCTTTGCCCTGCACTGGCTCATCTTTCACGCCGAGGATCGACTCACACCACGGTGGCACGTTTGACAGCCCTGTGGGAAAGCCTCGAGGGAAAACCACAGATCCTTTGATCCACGACACGGATAGCGTGACATTGCTGCTACAGCCTGGAAGGAAAGCGCACGTGCATGCCCCCACTCGAGACGAGGCCTGACTCCCCTGGGGAGACTCCAGAAGTACCCAAAGATCCATGTCAGCCCCTGAGAGGAATCCTCGGTTCCGGCCCTGACTCCACACAAGGTTTTTGGCCCCGGTATCGACGGGAGAGGAATCCCGAGAGGCCCCCTAGCAACTCGCATGGGGACTGGCCTCTCCTGAGGCCACCAGGGCGGGTCCCTGAGGTCCCCGTCGTAACTCGAGAACACCTGCCGCAACTCGAGAAAATCCAGGAAGTTCTCCCTTCCAGGCGAGATGAGGCCTATTTCCGATGAGGCGTCTGGAGACTAATGACACCTAACCTCTGGAACTTCGAAAGGGTCTTTCACACCCTTGCTGCAACTCAAGAAGTTCACCGCCATACCTGTCTGCACTCCAGGGGAAGCACGATGGTCCCGCCCACATCCAGAGGAGCCCCGTTTCCCTCTCGGAGCTCGAGATGAGGGATCCTTTCCCTGCTTTCAACGGGAAAGAATTCCCGGCGTTCCCGTCGCATCTCAAGAGCAGGCACTCTCAACAGGAAAGGCGAGAGGAACTCCATGGTCGTCCCACCATTCCAAGAGTCCCCCAGATGTCTCAGTCCATTCCAGAGGAAACTCTTTGCCCTGCACTGGCTCATCTTTCACGCCGAGGATCGACTCACACCACGGTGGCACGTGGGACAGCCCTGTGGGAAAGCCTCGAGGGAAAACCACAGATCCTTTGATCCACGACACGGGAAGCGTGACATTGCTGCTACAGCCTGGAAGGAAAGCGCACGTGCATGCCCCCACTCGAGACGAGGCCTGACTCCCCTGGGGAGACTCCAGAAGTACCCAAAGATCCATGTCAGCCCCTGAGAGGAATCCTCGGTTCCGGCCCTGACTCCACACAAGGTTTTTGGCCCCGGTATCGACGGGAGAGGAATCCCGAGAGGCCCCCTAGCAACTCGCATGGGGACTGGCCTCTCCTGAGGCCACCAGGGCGGGTCCCTGAGGTCCCCGTCGTAACTCGAGAACACCTGCCGCAACTCGAGAAAATCCAGGAAGTTCTCCCTTCCAGGCGAGATGAGGCCTATTTCCGATGAGGCGTCTGGAGACTAATGACACCTAACCTCTGGAACTTCGAAAGGGTCTTTCACACCCTTGCTGCAACTCAAGAAGTTCACCGCCATACCTGTCTGCACTCCACGGGAAGCACGATGGTCCCGCCCACATCCAGAGGAGCCCCGTTTCCCTCTTGGAGCTCGAGATGAGGGATCCTTTCCCTGCTTTCAACGGGAAAGAATTCCCGGCGTTCCCGTCGCATCTCAAGAGCAGGCACTCTCAACAGGAAAGGTGAGAGGAACTCCATGGTCGTCCCACCATTCCAAGAGTACCCCAGATGTCTCAGTCCATTCCAGAGGAACCTCTTTGCCCTGCACTGGCTCATCTTTCACGCCGAGGATCGACTCACACCACGGTGGCACGTGGGACAGCCCTGTGGGAAAGCCTCGAGGGAAAGCCTCGAGGGAAAAACACAGATCCTTTGATCCAAGCGACGGGAGGCGTGACATTGCTGCTAAGGCCTGGAAGGAAAGCACACGTGCATGCCCCCGATCGAGACGAGGCCTGACTCCCCTGGGGAGACTCCACAAGTACCCAGAGATCCATGTCAGCCCTTGAGAGGAATCCTCGGTTCCGGCCCTGACTCCACACAAGGTTTTTGGCCCCGGTATCGACGGGAGAGGAATCCCAAGAGGCCCCCTAGCAACTCGCATGGGGACTGGCCTCTCCTGAGGCCACCAGGGCGGGTCCCTGAGGTCCCCGTCGTAACTCGAGAACACCTGCCTCAACTCGAGAAAATCCAGGAAGTTCTCCCTTCCAGGCGAGATGAGGTCTATTTCCGATGAGGCGTCTGGAGACTAATGACACCTAACCTCTGGAACTTCGAAAGGGTCTTTCACACCCTTGCTGCAACTCAAGAAGTTCACCGCCATACCCGTCTCCACTCGAGAGGAAGCACGATGGTCCCGCCCACATCCAGAGGAGCCCCGTTTCCCCCTCGGAGCTCGAGATGAGGGATCCTTCCCCTGCTTTCAACGGGAAAGAATTCCCGGCGATCCCGTCGCATCTCAAGAGGAGGCACTCTCAACAGGAAAGGCGAGAGGAACTCCATGGTCGTACCACCATTCCAAGAGTCCCCCAGATGTCTCAGTCCATTCCAGAGGAACCTCTTTGCCCTGCACTGGCTCATCTTTCACGCCGAGGATCGACTCACACCACGGTGGCACGTGGGACAGCCCTGTGGGAAAGCCTCGAGGGAAAGCCTCGAGGGAAAACCACAGATCCTTTGATGCAAGCGACGGGAAGCGTGACATTGCTGCTACAGCCTGGAAGGAAATCGCACGTGCATGCCCCCACTCGAGACGAGGCCTGACTCCCCTGGGGAGACTCCAGAAGTACCCAAAGATCCATGTCAGCCCTTGAGAGGAATCCTCGGTTCCGGCCCTGACTCCACACAAGGTTTTTGGCCCCGGTATCGACGGGAGAGGAATCCCGAGAGGCCCCCTAGCAACTCGCATGGGGACTGGCCTCTCCTGAGGCCACATGGGCGGGTCCATGAGGTCCCCGTCGTAACTCGAGAACACCTGCTGCAACTCGAGAAAATCCAGGAAGTTCTCCCTTCCAGGCGAGATGAGGCCTATTTCCGATGAGGCGTCTGGAGACTAATGACACCTAACCTCTGGAACTTCGAAAGGGTCTTTCACACCCTTGCTGCAACTCAAGAAGTTCACCGCCATACCCGTCTCCACTCGAGAGGAAGCACGATGGTCCCGCCCACATCCAGAGGAGCCCCGTTTCCCCCTCGGAGCTCGAGATGAGGGATCCTTTCCCTGCTTTCAACGGGAAAGAATTCCCGGCGTTCCCGTCGCATCTCAAGAGGAGGCACTCTCAACAGGAAAGGCGAGAGGAACTCCATGGTCTTACCACCATTCCAAGAGTCCCGCAGATGTCTCAGTCCATTCCAGAGGAACCTCTTTGCCCTGCACTGTCTCATCTTTCACGCCGAGGATCGACTCACACCACGGTGGCACGTGGGACAGCCCTGTGGGAAAGCCTCGAGGGAAAGCCTCGAGGGAAAACCACAGATCCTTTGATCCTTGCGACGGGAAGCGTGACATTGCTGCTACAGCCTGGAAGGAAAGCGCACGTGCCTGCCCCCACTCGAGACGAGGCCTGACTCCCCTGGGGAGACTCCAGAAGTACCCAAAGATCCATGTCAGCCCCTGAGAGGAATCCTCGGTTCCGGCCCTGACTCCACACAAGGTTTTTGGCCCCGGTATCGATGGGAGAGGAATCCCGAGAGGCCCCCTAGCAACTCGCATGGGGACTGGCCTCTCCTGAGGCCACCAGGGCGGGTCCCTGAGGTCCCCGTCGTAACTCGAGAACACCTGCCGCAACTCGAGAAAATCCAGGAAGTTCTCCCTTCCAGGCGAGATGAGGCCTATTTCCGATGAGGCGTCTGGAGACTAATGACACCTAACCTCTGGAACTTCGAAAGAGTTTTTCACACCCTTGCTGCAACTCAAGAAGTTCACCGCCATACCCGTCTCCACTCGAGAGGAAGCACGATGGTCCCGCCCACGTCCAGAGGAGCCCCGTTTCCCCCTCGTAGCTCGAGATGAGGGATCCTTTCCCTGCTTTCAACGGGAACGAATTCCCGGCGTTCCCGTCGCATCTCAAGAGGAGGCACTCTCAACAGGAAAGGCGAGAGGAACTCCATGGTCGTACCACCATTCCAAGAGTCCCCCAGATGTCTCAGTCCATTCCAGAGGAACCTCTTTGCCCTGCACTGGCTCATCTTTCACGCCGAGGATCGACTCACACCACGGTGGCACGTTTGACAGCCCTGTGGGAAAGCCTCGAGGGAAAACCACAGATCCTTTGATCCACGACACGGATAGCGTGACATTGCTGCTACAGCCTGGAAGGAAAGCGCACGTGCATGCCCCCACTCGAGACGAGGCCTGACTCCCCTGGGGAGACTCCAGAAGTACCCAAAGATCCATGTCAGCCCCTGAGAGGAATCCTCGGTTCCGGCCCTGACTCCACACAAGGTTTTTGGCCCCGGTATCGACGGGAGAGGAATCCCGAGAGGCCCCCTAGCAACTCGCATGGGGACTGGCCTCTCCTGAGGCCACCAGGGCGGGTCCCTGAGGTCCCCGTCGTAACTCGAGAACACCTGCCGCAACTCGAGAAAATCCAGGAAGTTCTCCCTTCCAGGCGAGATGAGGCCTATTTCCGATGAGGCGTCTGGAGACTAATGACACCTAACCTCTGGAACTTCGAAAGGGTCTTTCACACCCTTGCTGCAACTCAAGAAGTTCACCGCCATACCTGTCTGCACTCCAGGGGAAGCACGATGGTCCCGCCCACATCCAGAGGAGCCCCGTTTCCCTCTCGGAGCTCGAGATGAGGGATCCTTTCCCTGCTTTCAACGGGAAAGAATTCCCGGCGTTCCCGTCGCATCTCAAGAGCAGGCACTCTCAACAGGAAAGGCGAGAGGAACTCCATGGTCGTCCCACCATTCCAAGAGTCCCCCAGATGTCTCAGTCCATTCCAGAGGAAACTCTTTGCCCTGCACTGGCTCATCTTTCACGCCGAGGATCGACTCACACCACGGTGGCACGTGGGACAGCCCTGTGGGAAAGCCTCGAGGGAAAGCCTCGAGGGAAAAACACAGATCCTTTGATCCAAGCGACGGGAGGCGTGACATTGCTGCTAAGGCCTGGAAGGAAAGCACACGTGCATGCCCCCACTCGAGACGAGGCCTGACTCCCCTGGGGAGACTCCACAAGTACCCAGAGATCCATGTCAGCCCTTGAGAGGAATCCTCGGTTCCGGCCCTGAATCCACAGAAGGTTTTTGGCCCCGGTATCGACGGGAGAGGAATCCCGAGAGGCCCCCTAGCAACTCGCATGGGGACTGGCCTCTCCTGAGGCCACATGGGCGGGTCCATGAGGTCCCCGTCGTAACTCGAGAACACCTGCCGCAACTCGAGATAATCCAGGAAGTTCTCCCTTCCAGGCGAGATGAGGCCTATTTCCGATGAGGCGTCTGGAGACTAATGACACCTAACCTCTGGAACTTCGAAAGGGTCTTTCACACCCTTGCTGCAACTCAAGAAGTTCACCGCCATACCCGTCTCCACTCGAGAGGAAGCACGATGGTCCCGCCCACATCCAGAGGAGCCCCGTTTCCCCCTCGGAGCTCGAGATGAGGGATCCTTTCTCTGCTTTCAACGGGAAAGAATTCCCGGCGTTCCCGTCGCAACTCAAGAGGAGGCACTCTCAACAGGAAAGGCGAGAGGAACTCCATGGTCTTACCACCATTCCAAGAGTCCCGCAGATGTCTCAGTCCATTCCAGAGGAACCTCTTTGCCCTGCACTGGCTCATCTTTCACGCCGAGGATCGACTCACACCACGGCGGCACGTGGGACAGCCCTGTGGGAAAGCCTCGAGGGAAAGCCTCGAGGGAAAACCACAGATCCTTTGATCCTTGCGACGGGAAGCGTGACATTGCTGCTACAGCCTGGAAGGAAAGCGCACGTGCATGCCCCCACTCGAGACGAGGCCTGACTCCCGTGGGGAGACTCCACAAGTACCCAAAGATCCATGACAGCCCTTGAGAGGAATCCTCGGTTCCGGCCCTGACTCCACACAAGGTTTTTGGCCCCGGTATCGACGGGAGAGGAATCCCGAGAGGCCCCCTAGCAACTCGCATGGGGACTGGCCTCTCCTGAGGCCACCAGGGCGGGTTCCTGAGGTCCCCGTCGTAACTCGAGAACACCTGCCGCAACTCGAGAAAATCCAGGAAGTTCGCCCTTCCAGGCGAGATGATGCCTATTTCCGATGAGGCGTCTGGAGACTAATGACACCTAACCTCTGGAACTTCGAAAGGGTCTTTCACACCCTTGCTGCAACTCAAGAAGTTCACCGCCATACCCGTCTCCACTCGAGAGAAAGCACGATGGTCCCGCCCACATCCAGAGGAGCCCCGTTTCCCCCTCGGAGCTCGAGATGACGGATCCTTTCCCTGCTTTCAACGGGAAAGAATTCCCGGCGTTCCCGTCGCATCTCAAGAGGAGGCACTCTCAACAGGAAAGGCGAGAGGAACTCCATGGTCGTACCACCATTCCAAGAGTCCCCCAGATGTCTCAGTCCATTCCAGAGGAACCTCTTTGCCCTGCACTGGCTCATCTTTCACGCCGAGGATCGACTGACACCACGGTGGCACGTGGGACAGCCCTGTGGGAAAGCCTCGAGGGAAAGCCTCGAGGGAAAACCACAGATCCTTTGATCAAAGCGACGGGAAGCGTGACATTGCTGCTACAGCCTGGAAGGAAAGCGCACGTGCATGTCCCCACTCGAGACGAGGCCTGACTCCCCTGGGGAGACCCCACAAGTACCCAAAGATCCATGTCAGCCCTTGAGAGGAATCCTCGGTTCCGGCCCTGACTCCACACAAGGTTTTTGGCCCCAGTATCGACGGGAGAGGAATCCCGAGAGGCCCCCTAGCAACTCGCATAGGGACTGGCCTCTCCTAAGGCCACCAGGGCGGGTCCCTGAGGTCCCCGTCGTAACTCGAGAACACCTGCCGCAACTCGAGAAAATCCAGGAAGTTCTCCCTTCCAGGCGAGATGATGCCTATTTCCGATGCGGCGTCTGGAGACTAATGACACCTAACCTCTGGAACTTCGAAAGGGTCTTTCACACCCTTGCTGCAACTCAAGAAGTTCACCGCCATACCCGTCTCCACTCGAGAGGAAGCACGATGGTCCCGCCCACATCCAGAGGAGCCCCGTTTCCCCCTCGGAGCTCGAGTTGAGGGATCCTTTCCCTGCTTTCAACGGGAAAGAATTCCCGGAGTTCCCGTCGCATCTCAAGAGGAGGCACTCTCAACAGGAAAGGCGAGAGGAACTCCATGGTCGTACCACCATTCCAAGAGTCCCCCAGATGTCTCAGTCCATTCCAGAGGAACCTCTTTGAACTGCACTGGCTCATCTTTCACGCCGAGGATCGACTCACACCACGGTGGCACGTGGGACAGCCCTGTGGGAAAGCCTCGAGGGAAAGCCTCGAGGGAAAAACACAGATCCTTTGATCCAAGCGACGGGAAGCGTGACATTGCTGCTAAGGCCTGGAAGGAAAGCGCACGTGCATGCCCCCACTCGAGACGAGGCCTGACTCCCCTGGGGAGACTCCACAAGTACCCAAAGATCCATGTCAGCCCATGAGAGGAATCCTCGGTTCCGGCCCTGACTCCACACAAGGATTTTGGCCCCGGTATTGACGGGAGAGGAATCCCGAGAGGCCCCCTAGCAACTCGCATGGGGACTGGCCTCTCCTGAGGCCACCAGGGCGGGTCCCTGAGGTCGCCGTCGTAACTCGAGAACACCTGCCGCAACTCGAGAAAATCCAGGAAGTTCTCCCTTCCAGGCGAGATGAGGCCTATTTCCGATGAGGCGTCTGGAGACTAATGACACCTAACCTCTGGAACTTCGAAAGGGTCTTTCACACCCTTGCTGCAACTCAAGAAGTTCACCGCCATACCTGTCTCCACTCGAGAGGAAGCACGATGGTCCCGCCCACATCCAGAGGAGCCCCGTTTCCCCCTCGGAGCTCGAGATGAGGGATCCTTTCCCTGCTTTCAACGGGAAAGAATTCCCGGCGTTCCCGTCGCATCTCAAGAGGAGGCACTCTCAACAGGAAAGGCGAGAGGAACTCCATGGTCTTACCACCATTCCAACAGTCCCGCAGATGTCTCAGTCCATTCCAGAGGAACCTCTTTGCCCTGCACTGGCTCATCTTTCACGCCGAGGATCGACTCACACCACGGTGGCACGTGGGACAGCCCTGTGGGAAAGCCTCGAGGGAAAGCCTCCAGGGAAAACCTCAGATTCTTTGATCCACGCCACGGGAAGCGTGACATTGCTGCTACAGACTGGAAGGAAAGCGCACGTGCATGCCCCCACTCGAGACGAGGCCTGACTCCCCTGGGGAGACTCCAGAAATACCCAAAGATACTCGTCAGCCCCTGAGAGGAATCCTCGGTTCCGGCCCTGACTCCACACAAGGTTTTTGGCCCCGGTATCGACGGGAGAGGAATCCCGAGAGGCCCCCTAGCAACTCCCATGGGGACTGGCCTCTCCTGCGGCCACCAGGGCGGGTCCCTGAGGTCCCCGTCGTAACTCGAGAACACCTGCCGCAACTCGAGAAAATCCAGGAAGTTCTCCCTTCCAGGCGAGATGAGGCCTATTTCCGATGAGGCGTCTGGAGACTAATGACACCTAACCTCTGGAACTTCGAAAGGGTCTTTCACACCGTTGCTGCAACTCAAGAAGTTCACCGCCATACCCGTCTCCACTCGAGCGGAAACACGATGGTCCCGCCCACATCCAGAGGAGCCCCGTTTCCCCCTCGGAGCTCGAGATGAGGGATCCTTTCCCTGCTTTCAACGGGAAAGAATTCCCGGCGTTCCCGTCGCATCTCAAGAGGAGGCACTCTCAACAGGAAAGGCGAGAGGAACTCCATGGTCGTACCACCATTCCAAGAGTCCCCCAGATGACTCAGTCCATTCCAGAGGAACCTCTTTGCCCTGCACTGGCTCATCTTTCACGCCGAGGATCGACTCACACCACGGTGGCACGTGGGACAGCCCTGTGGGAAAGCCTCGAGGGAAAGCCTCGAGGGAAAAACACAGATCCTTTGATCCAAGCGACGGGAAGCGTGACATTGCTGCTAAGGCCTGGAAGGAAAGCGCACGTGCATGCCCCCACTCGAGACGAGGCCTGACTCCCCTGGGGAGACTCCACAAGTACCCAAAGATCCATGTCAGCCCATGAGAGGAATCCTCGGTTCCGGCCCTGACTCCACACAAGGATTTTGGCCCCGGTATTGACGGGAGAGGAATCCCGAGAGGCCCCCTAGCAACTCGCATGGGGACTGGCCTCTCCTGAGGCCACCAGGGCGGGTCCCTGAGGTCGCCGTCGTAACTCGAGAACACCTGCCGCAACTCGAGAAAATCCAGGAAGTTCTCCCTTCCAGGCGAGATGAGGCCTATTTCCGATGAGGCGTCTGGAGACTAATGACACCTAACCTCTGGAACTTCGAAAGGGTCTTTCACACCCTTGCTGCAACTCAAGAAGTTCACCGCCATACCTGTCTCCACTCGAGAGGAAGCACGATGGTCCCGCCCACATCCAGAGGAGCCCCGTTTCCCCCTCGGAGCTCGAGATGAGGGATCCTTTCCCTGCTTTCAACGGGAAAGAATTCCCGGCGTTCCCGTCGCATCTCAAGAGGAGGCACTCTCAACAGGAAAGGCGAGAGGAACTCCATGGTCTTACCACCATTCCAACAGTCCCGCAGATGTCTCAGTCCATTCCAGAGGAACCTCTTTGCCCTGCACTGGCTCATCTTTCACGCCGAGGATCGACTCACACCACGGTGGCACGTGGGACAGCCCTGTGGGAAAGCCTCGAGGGAAAGCCTCCAGGGAAAACCTCAGATTCTTTGATCCACGCCACGGGAAGCGTGACATTGCTGCTACAGACTGGAAGGAAAGCGCACGTGCATGCCCCCACTCGAGACGAGGCCTGACTCCCCTGGGGAGACTCCAGAAGTACCCAAAGATCCATGTCAGCCCCTGAGAGGAATCCTCGGTTCCGGCCCTGACTCCACACAAGGTTTTTGGCCCCGGTATCGACGGGAGAGGAATCCCGAGAGGCCCCGTAGCACCTCGCATGGGGACTGGCCTCTCCTGAGGCCACCAGGGCGGGTCCCTGAGGTCCCCGTCGTAACTCGAGAACACCTGCCGCAACTCGAGAAAATCCAGGAAGTTCTCCCTTCCAGGCGAGATGAGGCCTATTTCCGATGAGGCGTCTGGAGACTAATGACACCTAACCTCTGGAACTTCGAAAGGGTCTTTCACACCCTTGCTGCAACTCAAGAAGTTCACCGCCATACCCGTCTCCACTCGAGAGGAAGCACGATGGTCCCGCCCACATCCAGAGGAGCCCCGTTTCCCCCTCGGAGCTCGAGATGAGGGATCCTTTCCCTGCTTTCAACGGGAAAGAATTCCCGGCGTTCCCGTCGCATCTCAAGAGGAGGCACTCTCAACAGGAAAGGCGAGAGGAACTCCATGGTCGTACCACCATTCCAAGAGTCCCCCAGATGTCTCAGTCCATTCCAGAGGAACCTCTTTGCCCTGCACTGGCTCATCTTTCACGCCGAGGATCGACTCACACGACGGTGGCACGTGGGACAGCCCTGTTGGAAAGCCTCGAGGGAAAGCCTCGAGAGAAAACCACAGATCCTTTGATCCACGCCACGGGAAGCGTGACATTGCTGCTACAGACTGGAAGGAAAGCGCACGTGCATGCCCCCACTCGAGACGAGGCCTGACTCCCCTGGGGAGACTCCAGAAGTACCCAAAGATCCATGTCAGCCCATGAGAGGAATCCTCGGTTCCGGCCCTGACTCCACACAAGGTTTTTGGCCCCGGTATCGACGGGAGAGGAATCCCGAGAGGCCCCCTAGCAACTCGCATGGGGACTGGCCTCTCCTGAGGCCACCAGGGCGGGTCCCTGAGGTCCCCGTCGTAACTCGAGAACACCTGCCGCAACTCGAGAAAATCCAGGAAGTTCTCCCTTCCAGGCGAGATGAGGCCTATTTCCGATGAGGCGTCTGGAGACTAATGACACCTAACCTCTGGAACTTCGAAAGGGTCTTTCACACCCTTGCTGCAACTCAAGAAGTTCACCGCCATACCCGTCTCCACTCGAGAGGAAGCACGATGGTCCCGCCCACATCCAGAGGAGCCCTGTTTCCCCCTCGGAGCTCGAGATGAGGGATCGTTTCCCTGCTTTCAACGGGAACGAATTCCCTGCGTTCCCGGCGCATCTCAAGAGGAGGCACTCTCAACAGGAAAGGCGAGAGGAACTCCATGGTCGTACCACCATTCCAAGAGTCCCCCAGATGTCTCAGTCCATTCCAGAGGAACCTCTTTGCCCTGCACTGGCTCATCTTTCTCGCCGAGGATCGACTCACACCACGGTGGCACGTGGGACAGCCCTGTGGGAAAGCCTCGAGGGAAAGCCTCGAGAGAAAACCACAGATCCTTTGATCCACGCCAGGGGAAGCGTGACATTGCTGCTACAGCCTGGAAGGAAAGCGCACGTGCATGCCCCCACTCGAGACGAGGCCTGACTCCCCTGGGGAGACTCCAGAAGTACCCAAAGATCCATGTCAGCCCCTGAGAGGAATCCTCGGTTCCGGCCCTGACTCCACACAAGGTTTTTGGCCCCGGTATCGACGGGAGAGGAATCCCGAGAGGCCCCGTAGCACCTCGCATGGGGACTGGCCTCTCCTGAGGCCACCAGGGCGGGTCCCTGAGGTCCCCGTCGTAACTCGAGAACACCTGCCGCAACTCGAGAAAATCCAGGAAGTTCTCCCTTCCAGGCGAGATGAGGCCTATTTCCGATGAGGCGTCTGGAGACTAATGACACCTAACCTCTGGAACTTCGAAAGGGTCTTTCACACCCTTGCTGCAACTCAAGAAGTTCACCGCCATACCCGTCTCCACTCGAGAGGAAGCACGATGGTCCCGCCCACATCCAGAGGAGCCCCGTTTCCCCCTCGGAGCTCGAGATGAGGGATCCTTTCCCTGCTTTCAACGGGAAAGAATTCCCTGCGTTCCCGGCGCATCTCAAGAGGAGGCACTCTCAACAGGAAAGGCGAGAGGAAATGCATGGTCGACCACCATTCCAAGAGTCCCCCAGATGTCTCAGTCCATTCCAGAGGAACCTCTTTGCCCTGCACTGGCTCATCTTTCTCGCCGAGGATCGACTCACACCACGGTGGCACGAGGGACAGCCCTGTGGGAAAGCCTCGAGGAAAAGCCTCAAGGGAAAACCACAGATCCTTTGATCCACGCGACGGGAAGCGTGGCATTGCTGCTAAAGCCTGGAAGGAAAGCGCACGTGCATGCCCCCACTCGAGACGAGGCCTGACTCCCCTGGGGAGACTCCAGAAGTACCCAAAGATCCATGTCAGCCCCTGAGAGGAATCCTCGGTTCCGGCCCTGACTCCACACAAGGATTTTGGCCCCGGTATCGACGGGAGAGGAATCCCGAGAGGCCCCGTAGCACCTCGCATGGGGACTGGCCTCTCCTGAGGCCACCAGGGCGGGTCCCTGAGGTCCCCGTCGTAACTCGAGAACACCTGCCGCAACTCGAGAAAATCCAGGAAGTTCTCCCTTCCAGGCGAGATGAGGCCTATTTCCGATGAGGCGTCTGGAGACTAATGACACCTAACCTCTGGAACTTCGAAAGGGTCTTTCACACCCTTGCTGCAACTCAAGAAGTTCACCGCCATACCCGTCTCCACTCGAGAGGAAGCACGATGGTCCCGCCCACATCCAGAGGAGCCCCGTTTCCCCCTCGGAGCTCGAGATGAGGGATCCTTTCCCTGCTTTCAACGGGAAAGAATTCCCGGCGTTCCCGTCGCATCTCAAGAGGAGGCACTCTCAACAGGAAAGGCGAGAGGAACTCCATGGTCGTACCACCATTCCAAGAGTCCCCCAGATGTCTCAGTCCATTCCAGAGGAACCTCTTTGCCCTGCACTGGCTCATCTTTCACGCCGAGGATCGACTCACAACACGGTGGCACGTGGGACAGCCCTGTGGGAAAGCCTCGAGGGAAAGCCTCGAGGGAAAACCACAGATCCTTTGATCCACGCCACGGGAAGCGTGACATTGCTGCTACAGCCTGGAAGGAAAGCGCACGTGCATGCCCCCACTCGAGACGAGGCCTGACTCCCCTGGGGAGACTCCAGAAGTACCCAAAGATCCATGTCAGCCCTAGAGAGGAATCATCGGTTCCGGCCCTGACTCCACACAAGGTTTTTGGCCCCGGTATCGACGGGAGAGGAATCCCGAGAGGCCCCCTAGCAACTCGCATGGGGACTGGCCTCTCCTGAGGCCACCAGGGCGGGTCCCTGAGGTCCCCGTCGTAACTCGAGAACACCTGCCGCAACTCGAGAAAATCCAGGAAGTTCTCCCTTCCAGGCGAGATGAGGCCTATTTACGATGAGGCGTCTGGAGACTAATGACACCTAACCTCTGGAGCTTCGAAAGGGTCTTTCACACCCTTGCTGCAACTCAAGAAGTTCACCGCCATACCCGTCTCCACTCGAGAGGAAGCACGATGGTCCCGCCCACATCCAGAGGAGCCCCGTTTCCCCCTCGGAGCTCGAGATGAGGGATCCTTTCCCTGCTTTCAACGGGAAAGAATTCCCGGCGTTCCCGGCGCATCTCAAGAGGAGGCACTCTCAACAGGAAAGGCGAGAGGAACTCCATGGTCGTACCACCATTCCAAGAGTTCCCCAGATGTCTCAGTCCATTCCAGAGGAACCTGTTTGCCCTGCACTGGCTCATCTTTCTCGCCGAGGATCGACTCACACCACGGTGGCACGTGGGACAGCCCTGTGGGGAAGCCTCCAGGGAAAGCCTTGAGGGAAAACCACAGATCCTTTGATCCACGCGTCGGGAAGCGTGGTATTGCTGCTAAAGCCTGGAAGGAAAGCGCACGTGCATGCCCCCACTCGAGACGAGGCCTGAATCCCCTGGGGAGACTCCAGAAGTACCCAAAGATCCATGTCAGCCCCTGAGAGGTATCCTCGGTTTTGGCCCTGACTCCACACAAGGATTTTGGCCCCGGTATCGACGGGAGAGGAATCCCGAGAGGCCCCGTAGCACCTCGCAGGGCGACTGGCCTCTCCTGAGGCCACCAGGGCGGGTCCCTGAGGTCCCCGTCGTAACTCGAGAACACCTGCTGCAACTCGAGAAAATCCAGGAAGTTCTCCCTTCCAGGCGAGATGAGGCCTATTTCCGATGAGGCGTCTGGAGACTAATGACACCTAACCTCTGGAACTTTGAAAGGGTCTTTCACACCCTTGCTGCAACTCAAGAAGTTCACCGCCATACCCGTCTCCACTCGAGAGGAAGCACGATGGTCCCGCCCACATCCAGAGGAGCCCCGTTTCCCCCTCGTAGCTCGAGATGAGTGATCCTTTCTCTGCTTTCAACGGGAAAGAATTCCCGGCGTTCCCGTCGCATCTCAAGAGGAGGCACTCTAAACAGGAAAGGCGAGAGGAACTCCATGGTCGTACCACCATTCCAAGAGTCCCCCAGATGTCTCAGTCCATTCCAGAGGAACCTCTTTGCCCTGCATTGGCCCATCTTTCACGCCGAGGATCGACTCACACCACGGTGGCACGTGGGACAGCCCTGTGGGAAAGCCTCGAGGGAAAGACTCGAGGGAAAACCACAGATCCTTTGATCCACGCGACGGGAAGCATGGCATTGCTGCTATAGCCTGGAAGGAAAGCGCACGTGCATGCCCCCACTCGAGACGAGGCCTGACTCCCCTGGGGAGACTCCAGAAGTACCCAAAGATCCATGTCAGCCCCTGAGAGGAATCCTCGGTTCCGGCCCTGAATCCACACAAGGTTTTTGGCCCCGGTATCGACGGGAGAGGAATCCCGAGAGGCCCCCTAGCAACTCGCATGTGGACTGGCCTCTCCTGAGGCCACCAGGGCGGGTCCCTGAGGTCCCCGTCGTAACTCGAGAACACCTGCCTCAACTCGAGAAAATCCAGGAAGTTCTCCCTTCCAGGCGAGATGAGGCCTATTTCCGATGAGGCGTCTGGAGACTAATGACACCTAACCTCTGGAACTTCGAAAGGGTCTTTCACACCCTTGCTGCAACTCAAGAAGTTCACCGCCATACCCGTCTCCACTCGAGAGGAAGCACGATGGTCCCGCCCACATCTAGAGGAGCCCGTATCCCCCTCGTAGCTCGAGATGAGGGATCCTTTCCCTGCTTTCAACGGGAAAGAATTCCCGGCGTTCCCGTCGCATCTCAAGAGGAGGCACTCTCAACAGGAGAGGCGAGAGGAACTCCATGGTCGTACCACCATTCCAAGAGTCCCCCAGATGTCTCAGTCCATTCCAGAGGAACCTCTTTGCCCTGCACTGGCTCATCTTTCACGCCGAGGATCGACTCACACCACGGTGGCACGTGGGACAGCCCTGTGGGAAAGCCTCGAGGGAAAGCCTCGAGGGAAAACCACAGATCCTTTGATCCACGCGACGGGAAGCGTGGCATTGCTGCTACAGCCTGGAAGGAAAGCGCACGTGCATGCCCCCAATCGAGACGAGGCCTGACTCCCCTGTGGAGACTCCAGAAGTACCCAAAGATCCATGTCAGCCCCTGAGAGGAATCCTCGGTTCCGGCCCTGACTCCACACAAGGTTTTTGGCCCCGGTATCGACGGGAGAGGAATCCCGAGAGGCCCCCTAGCAACTCGCATGGGGACTGGCCTCTCCTGAGGCCACCAGGGCGGGTCCCTGAGGTCCCCGTCGTAACTCGAGAACACCTGCCTCAACTCGAGAAAATCCAGGAAGTTCTCCCTTCCAGGCGAGATGAGGCCTATTTCCGATGAGGCGTCTGGAGACTAATGACACCTAACCTCTGGAACTTCGAAAGGGTCTTTCACACCCTTGCTGCAACTCAAGAAGTTCACCGCCATACCCGTCTCCACTCGAGAGGAAGCACGATGGTCCCGCCCACATCCAGAGGAGCCCCGTTTCCCCCTCGTAGCTCGAGATGAGGGATCCTTTCCCTGCTTTCAACGGGAAAGAATTCCCGGCGTTCCCGTCGCATCTCAAGAGGAGGCACTCTCAACAGGAAAGTCGAGAGGAACTCCATGGTCGTACCACCATTCCAAGAGTCCCCCAGATGTCTCAGTCCATTCCAGAGGAACCTCTTTGCCCTGCACTGGCTCATCTTTCACGCCGAGGATCGACTCACACCACGGTGGCACGTGGGACAGCCCTGTTGGAAAGCCTCGAGGGAAAGCCTCGAGAGAAAACCACAGATCCTTTGATCCACGCCACGGGAAGCGTGACATTGCTGCTACAGCCTGGAAGGAAAGTGCACGTGCATGCCCCCACTCGAGACGAGGCCTGACTCCCCTGGGGAGACTCCAGAAGTACCCAAAGATCCATGTCAGCCCCTGAGAGGAATCCTCGGTTCCGGCCCTGACTCCACACAAGGTTTTTGGCCCCTGTATCGACGGGAGAGGAATCCCGAGAGGCCCCCTAGCAACTCGCATGGGGACTGGCCTCTCCTGAGGCCACCAGGGCGGGTCCCTGAGGTCCCCGTCGTAACTCGAGAACACCTGCCGCAACTCGAGAAAATCCAGGAAGTTCTCCCTTTCAGGCGAGATGAGGCCTATTTCCGATGAGGCGTCTGGAGACTAATGACACCTAAACTCTGGAACTTCGAAAGGGTCTTTCACACCCTTGCTGCAACTCAAGAAGTTCACCGCCATACCCGTCTCCACTCGAGAGGAAGCACGATGGTCCCGCCCACATCCAGAGGAGCCCTGTTTCCCCCTCGGAGCTCGAGATGAGGGATCGTTTCCCTGCTTTCAACGGGAACGAATTCCCTTCGTTCCCGGCGCATCTCAAGAGGAGGCACTCTCAACAGGAAAGGCGAGAGGAACTCCATGGTCCTACCACCATTCCAAGAGTCCCCCAGATGTCTCAGTCCATTCCAGAGGAACCTCTTTGCCCTGCACTGGCTCATCTTTCTCGCCGAGGATCGACTCACACCACGGTGGCACGTGGGACAGCCCTGTGGGAAAGCCTCGAGGGAAAGCCTCGAGGGAAAACCACAGATCCTTTGATCCACGCCAGGGGAAGCGTTACATTGCTGCTACAGCCTGGAAGGAAAGCGCACGTGCATGCCCCCACTCGAGACGAGGCCTGACTCCCCTGGGGAGACTCCAGAAGTACCCAAAGATCCATGTCAGCCCCTGAGAGGAATCCTCGGTTCCGGCCCTGAATCCACACAAGGTTTTTGGCCCCGGTATCGACGGGAGAGGAATCCCGAGAGGCCCCCTAGCAACTCGCATGTGGACTGGCCTCTCCTGAGGCCACCAGGGCGGGTCCCTGAGGTCCCCGTCGTAACTCGAGAACACCTGCCTCAACTCGAGAAAATCCAGGAAGTTCTCCCTTCCAGGCGAGATGAGGCCTATTTCCGATGAGGCGTCTGGAGACTAATGACACCTAACCTCTGGAACTTCGAAAGGGTCTTTCACACCCTTGCTGCAACTCAAGAAGTTCACCGCCATACCCGTCTCCACTCGAGAGGAAGCACGATGGTCCCGCCCACATCTAGAGGAGCCCGTATCCCCCTCGTAGCTCGAGATGAGGGATCCTTTCCCTGCTTTCAACGGGAAAGAATTCCCGGCGTTCCCGTCGCATCTCAAGAGGAGGCACTCTCAACAGGAGAGGCGAGAGGAACTCCATGGTCGTACCACCATTCCAAGAGTCCCCCAGATGTCTCAGTCCATTCCAGAGGAACCTCTTTGCCCTGCACTGGCTCATCTTTCACGCCGAGGATCGACTCACACCACGGTGGCACGTGGGACAGCCCTGTGGGAAAGCCTCGAGGGAAAGCCTCGAGGGAAAACCACAGATCCTTTGATCCACGCGACGGGAAGCGTGGCATTGCTGCTACAGCCTGGAAGGAAAGCGCACGTGCATGCCCCCAATCGAGACGAGGCCTGACTCCCCTGTGGAGACTCCAGAAGTACCCAAAGATCCATGTCAGCCCCTGAGAGGAATCCTCGGTTCCGGCCCTGACTCCACACAAGGTTTTTGGCCCCGGTATGGACGGGAGAGGAATCCCGAGAGGCCCCCTAGCAACTCGCATGGGGACTGGCCTCTCCTGAGGCCACCAGGGCGGGTCCCTGAGGTCCCCGTCGTAACTCGAGAACACCTGCCTCAACTCGAGAAAATCCAGGAAGTTCTCCCTTCCAGGCGAGATGAGGCCTATTTCCGATGAGGCGTCTGGAGACTAATGACACCTAACCTCTGGAACTTCGAAAGGGTCTTTCACACCCTTGCTGCAACTCAAGAAGTTCACCGCCATACCCGTCTCCACTCGAGAGGAAGCACGATGGTCCCGCCCACATCCAGAGGAGCCCCGTTTCCCCCTCGTAGCTCGAGATGAGGGATCCTTTCCCTGCTTTCAACGGGAAAGAATTCCCGGCGTTCCCGTCGCATCTCAAGAGGAGGCACTCTCAACAGGAAAGTCGAGAGGAACTCCATGGTCGTACCACCATTCCAAGAGTCCCCCAGATGTCTCAGTCCATTCCAGAGGAACCTCTTTGCCCTGCACTGGCTCATCTTTCACGCCGAGGATCGACTCACACCACGGTGGCACGTGGGACAGCCCTGTTGGAAAGCCTCGAGGGAAAGCCTCGAGAGAAAACCACAGATCCTTTGATCCACGCCACGGGAAGCGTGACATTGCTGCTACAGCCTGGAAGGAAAGTGCACGTGCATGCCCCCACTCGAGACGAGGCCTGACTCCCCTGGGGAGACTCCAGAAGTACCCAAAGATCCATGTCAGCCCCTGAGAGGAATCCTCGGTTCCGGCCCTGACTCCACACAAGGTTTTTGGCCCCTGTATCGACGGGAGAGGAATCCCGAGAGGCCCCCTAGCAACTCGCATGGGGACTGGCCTCTCCTGAGGCCACCAGGGCGGGTCCCTGAGGTCCCCGTCGTAACTCGAGAACACCTGCCGCAACTCGAGAAAATCCAGGAAGTTCTCCCTTTCAGGCGAGATGAGGCCTATTTCCGATGAGGCGTCTGGAGACTAATGACACCTAAACTCTGGAACTTCGAAAGGGTCTTTCACACCCTTGCTGCAACTCAAGAAGTTCACCGCCATACCCGTCTCCACTCGAGAGGAAGCACGATGGTCCCGCCCACATCCAGAGGAGCCCTGTTTCCCCCTCGGAGCTCGAGATGAGGGATCGTTTCCCTGCTTTCAACGGGAACGAATTCCCTTCGTTCCCGGCGCATCTCAAGAGGAGGCACTCTCAACAGGAAAGGCGAGAGGAACTCCATGGTCCTACCACCATTCCAAGAGTCCCCCAGATGTCTCAGTCCATTCCAGAGGAACCTCTTTGCCCTGCACTGGCTCATCTTTCTCGCCGAGGATCGACTCACACCACGGTGGCACGTGGGACAGCCCTGTGGGAAAGCCTCGAGGGAAAGCCTCGAGGGAAAACCACAGATCCTTTGATCCACGCCAGGGGAAGCGTTACATTGCTGCTACAGCCTGGAAGGAAAGCGCACGTGCATGCCCCCACTCGAGACGAGGCCTGACTCCCCTGGGGAGACTCCAGAAGTACCCAAAGATCCATGTCAGCCCCTGAGAGGAATCCTCGGTTCCGGCCCTGACTCCACACAAGGTTTTTGGCCCCGGTATCGACGGGAGAGGAATCCCGAGAGGCCCCCTAGCAACTCGCATGGGGACTGGCCTCTCCTGAGGCCACCAGGGCGGGTCCCTGAGGTCCCCGTCGTAACTCGAGAACACCTGCCGCAACTCGAGAAAATCCAGGAAGTTCTCCCTTCCAGGCGAGATGAGGCCTATTTCCGATGAGGCGTCTGGAGACTAATGACACCTAACCTCTGGAACTTCGAAAGGGTCTTTCACACCCTTGCTGCAACTCAAGAAGTTCACCGCCATACCCGTCTCCACTCGAGAGGAAGCACGATGGTCCCGCCCACATCTAGAGGAGCCCGTATCCCCCTCGTAGCTCGAGATGAGGGATCCTTTCCCTGCTTTCAACGGGAAAGAATTCCCGGCGTTCCCGTCGCATCTCAAGAGGAGGCACTCTCAACAGGAGAGGCGAGAGGAACTCCATGGTCGTACCACCATTCCAAGAGTCCCCCAGATTTCTCAGTCCATTCCAGAGGAACCTCTTTGCCCTGCACTGGCTCATCTTTCACGCCGAGGATCGACTCACACCACGGTGGCACGTGGGACAGCCCTGTGGGAAAGCCTCGAGGGAAAGCCTCGAGGGAAAACCACAGATCCTTTGATCCACGCGACGGGAAGCGTGGCATTGCTGCTACAGCCTGGAAGGAAAGCGCACGTGCATGCCCCCACTCGAGACGAGGCCTGACTCCCCTGGGGAGACTCCAGAAGTACCCAAAGATCCATGTCAGCCCCTGAGAGGAATCCTCGGTTCCGGCCCTGACTCCACACAAGGTTTTTGGCCCCGGTATCGACGGGAGAGGAATCCCGAGAGGCCCCCTAGCAACTCGCATGGGGACTGGCCTCTCCTGAGGCCACCAGGGCGGGTCCCTGAGGTCCCCGTCGTAACTCGAGAACACCTGCCTCAACTCGAGAAAATCCAGGAAGTTCTCCCTTCCAGGCGAGATGAGGCCTATTTCCGATGAGGCGTCTGGAGACTAATGACACCTAACCTCTGGAACTTCGAAAGGGTCTTTCACACCCTTGCTGCAACTCAAGAAGTTCACCGCCATACCCGTCTCCACTCGAGAGGAAGCACGATGGTCCCGCCCACATCCAGAGGAGCCCCGTTTCCCCCTCGGAGCTCGAGATGAGGGATCCTTTCCCTGCTTTCAACGGGAAAGAATTCCCGGCGTTCCCGTCGCATCTCAAGAGGAGGCACTCTCAACAGGAAAGGCGAGAGGAACTCCATGGTCGTACCACCATTCCAAGAGTCCCCCAGATGTCTCAGTCCATTCCAGAGGAAACTCTTTGCCCTGCACTGGCTCATCTTTCACGCCGAGGATCGACTCACACCACGGTGGCACGTGGGACAGCCCTGTTGGAAAGCCTCGAGGGAAAGCCTCGAGAGAAAACCACAGATCCTTTGATCCACGCCACGGGAAGCGTGACATTGCTGCTACAGCCTGGAAGGAAAGTGCACGTGCATGCCCCCACTCGAGACGAGGCCTGACTCCCCTGGGGAGACTCCAGAAGTACCCAAAGATCCATGTCAGCCCCTGAGAGGAATCCTCGGTTCCGGCCCTGACTCCACACAAGGTTTTTGGCCCCGGTATCGACGGGAGAGGAATCCCGAGAGGCCCCCTAGCAACTCGCATGGGGACTGGCCTCTCCTGAGGCCACCAGGGCGGGTCCCTGAGGTCCCCGTCGTAACTCGAGAACACCTGCCGCAACTCGAGAAAATCCAGGAAGTTCTCCCTTCCAGGCGAGATGAGGCCTATTTACGATGAGGCGTCTGGAGACTAATGACACCTAACCTCTGGAACTTCGAAAGGGTCTTTCACACCCTTGCTGCAACTCAAGAAGTTCACCGCCATACCCGTCTCCACTCGAGAGGAAGCACGATGGTCCCGCCCACATCCAGAGGAGCCCTGTTTCCACCTCGGAGCTCGAGATGAGGGATCGTTTCCCTGCTTTCAACGGGAACGAATACCCTGCGTTCCCGGCGCATCTCAAGAGGAGGCACTCTCAACAGGAAAGGCGAGAGGAACTCCATGGACCTACCACCATTCCAAGAGTCCCCCAGATGTCTCAGTCCATTCCAGAGGAACCTCTTTGCCCTGCACTGGCTCATCTTTCTCGCCGAGGATCGACTCACACCACGGTGGCACGTGGGACAGCCCTGTGGGAAAGCCTCGAGGGAAAGCCTCGAGGGAAAACCACAGATCCTTTGATCCACGCCAGGGGAAGCGTGACATTGCTGCTACAGCCTGGAAGGAAAGCGCACGTGCATGCCCCCACTCGAGACGAGGCCTGACTCCCCTGGGGAGACTCCAGAAGTACCCAAAGATCCATGTCAGCCACTGAGAGGAATCCTCGGTTCCGGCCCTGACTCCACACAAGGTTTTTGGCCCCGGTATCGACGGGAGAGGAATCCCGAGAGGCCCCCTAGCAACTCGCATGTGGACTGGCCTCTCCTGAGGCCACCAGGGCGGGTCCCTGAGGTCCCCGTCGTAACTCGAGAACACCTGCCGCAACTCGAGAAAATCCAGGAAGTTCTCCCTTCCAGGCGAGATGAGGCCTATTTCCGATGAGGCGTCTGGAGACTAATGACACCTAACCTCTGGAACTTAGAAAGGGTATTTTACACCCTTGCTGCAACTCAAGAAGTTCACCGCCATACCCGTCTCCACTCGAGAGGAAGCACGATGGTCCCGCCCACATCCAGAGGAGCCCCGTTTCCCCCTCGGAGCTCGAGATGAGGGATCCTTTCCCTGCTTTCAACGGGAAAGAATTCCCGGCGTTCCCGTCGCATCTCAAGAGGAGGCACTCTCAACAGGAAAGGCGAGAGGAACTCCATGGTCGTACCACCATTCCAAGAGTCCCCCAGATGTCTCAGTCCATTCCAGAGGAACCTCTTTGCCCTGCACTGGCTCATCTTTCACGCCGAGGATCGACTCACACCACGGTGGCACGTGGGACAGCCCTGTGGGAAAGCCTCGAGGGAAAGCCTCGAGGGAAAACCACAGATCCTTTGATCCACGCGACGGGAAGCGTGGCATTGCTGCTACAGCCTGGAAGGAAAGCGCACGTGCATGCCCCCACTCGAGACGAGGCCTGACTCCCCTGGGGAGACTCCAGAAGTACCCAAAGATCCATGTCAGCCCTTGAGAGAAATCCTCGGTTCCGGCCCTGACTCCACACAAGGATTTTGGCCCCGGTATCGACGGGAGAGGAATCCCGAGAGGCCCCGTAGCACCTCGCTTGCAACTGGCCTCTCCTGAGTCCATCAGGACGGGTCCCTGAGGTCCCCGTGGTAACTCGAGAACACCTGCCGCAACTCGAGAAAATCCAGGAAGTTTTCCCTTCCAGGCGAGATGAGGCTTATTTCCGATGAGGTGTCTGGAGACTAATGACACCTAACCTCTGGAACTTCGAAAGGGTCTTTCACACCCTTGCTGCAACTCAAGAAGTTCACCGCCATACCCGTCTCCACTCGAGAGGAAGCACGATGGTCCCGCCCACATCCAGAGGAGCCCCGTTTCCCCCTCTGAGCTCGAGATGAGGGATCCTTTCCCTGCTTTCAACGGGAAAGAATTCCCGGCGTTCCCGTCGCATCTCAAGAGGAGGCACTCTCAACAGGAAAGGCGAGAGAAACTCCATGGTCGTACCACCATTCCAAGAGTCCCCCAGATGTCTCAGTCCATTCCAGAGGAACCTCTTTGCCCTGCACTGGCCCATCTTTCACGCCGAGGATCGACTCACACCACGGTGGCACGTGGGACAGCCCTGTTGGAAAGCCTCGAGGGAAAGCCTCGAGAGAAAACCACAGATCCTTTGATCCACGCCACGGGAAGCGTGACATTGCTGCTACAGACTGGAAGGAAAGCGCACGTGCATGCCCCCACTCGAGACGAGGCCTGACTCCCCTGGGGAGACTCCAGAAGTACCCAAAGATCCATGTCAGCCCCTGAGAGGAATCCTCGGTTCCGGCCCTGACTCCACACAAGGTTTTTGGCCCCGGTATCGACGGGAGAGGAATCCCGAGAGGCCCCCTAGCAACTCGCATGGGGACTGGCCTCTCCTGAGGCCACCAGGGCGGGTCCCTGAGGTCCCCGTCGTAACTCGAGAACACCTGCCGCAACTCGAGAAAATCCAGGAAGTTCTCCCTTCCAGGCGAGATGAGGCCTATTTCCGATGAGGCGTCTGCAGACTAATGACACCTAACCTCTGGAACTTCGAAAGGGTCTTTCACACCCTTGCTGCAACTCAAGAAGTTCACCGCCATACCCGTCTCCACTCGAGAGGAAGCACGATGGTCCCGCCCACATTCAGAGGAGCCCCGTTTCCCCTCGGAGCTCGAGATGTGGGATCGTTTCCCTGCTTTCAACGGGAACGAATTCCCTGCGTTCCCGGCGCATCTCAAGAGGAGGCACTCTCAACAGGAAAGGCGAGAGGAACTCCATGGTCCTACCACCATTCCAAGAGTCCCGCAGATGTCTCAGTCCATTCCAGAGAAACCTCTTTGCCCTGCACTGGCTCATCTTTCTCGCCGAGGATCGACTCACACCACGGTGGCACGTGGGACAGCCCTGTGGGAAAGCCTCCAGGGAAAGCCTTGAGGGAAAACCACAGATCCTTTGATCCACGCGTCGGGAAGCGTGGCATTGCTGCTAAAGCCTGGAAGGAAAGCGCACGTGCATGCCCCCACTCGAGACGAGGCCTGACTCCCCTGGGGAGACTCCAGAAGTACCCAAAGATCCATGTCAGCCCCTGAGAGGAATCCTCGGTTCCGGCCCTGACTCCACACAAGGTTTTTGGCCCCGGTATCGATGGGAGAGGAATCCCGAGAGGCCCCCTAGCAACTCGCTTGGGGACTGGCCTCTCCTGAGGCCACCAGGGCGGGTCCCTGAGGTCCCCGTCGTAACTCGAGAACTCCTGCCGCAACTCGAGAAAATCCAGGAAGTTCTCCCTTCCAGGCGAGATGAGGCCTATTTCCGATGAGGCGTCTGGAGACTAATGACACCTAACCTCTGGAACTTTGAAAGGGTCTTTCACACCCTTGCTGCAACTCAAGAAGTTCACCGCCATACCCGTCTCCACTCGAGAGGAAGCACGATGGTCCCGCCCACATCCAGAGGAGCCCCGTTTCCCCCTCGTAGCTCGAGATGTGTGATCCTTTCCCTGCTTTCAACGGGAAAGAATTCCCGGCGTTCCCGGCGCATCTCAAGAGGAGGCACTCTCAACAGGAAAGGCGAGAGGAACTCCATGGTCGTACCACCATTCCAAGAGTCCCCCAGATGTCTCAGTCCATTCCAGAGGAACCTCTTTGCCCTGCATTGGCCCATCTTTCACGCCGAGGATCGACTCACACCACGGTGGCACGTGGGACAGCCCTGTGGGAAAGCCTCGAGGGAAAGACTCGAGGGAAAACCACAGATCCTTTGATCCAAGCGACGGGAAGCATGGCATTGCTGCTACAGCCTGGAAGGAAAGCGCACGTGCATGCCCCCACTCGAGACGAGGCCTGACTCCCCTGGGGAGACTCCAGAAGTACCCAAAGATCCATGTCAGCCCCTGAGAGGAATCCTCGGTTCCGGCCCTGAATCCACACAAGGTTTTTGGCCCCGGTATCGACGGGAGAGGAATCCCGAGAGGCCCCCTAGCAACTCGCATGTGGAATGGCCTCTCCTGAGGCCACCAGGGCGGGTCCCTGAGGTCCCCGTCGTAACTCGAGAACACCTGCCGCAACTCGAGAAAATCCAGGAAGTTCTCCCTTCCAGGCGAGATGAGGCCTATTTCCGATGAGGCGTCTGGAGACTAATGACACCTAACCTCTGGAACTTAGAAAGGGTATTTCACACCCTTGCTGCAACTCAAGAAGTTCACCGCCATACCCGTCTCCACTCGAGAGGAAGCACGATGGTCCCGCCCACATCCAGAGGAGCCCCGTTTCCCCCTCGGAGCTCGAGATGAGGGATCCTTTCCCTGCTTTCAACGGGAAAGAATTCCCGGCGTTCCCGTCGCATCTCAAGAGGAGGCACTCTCAACTGGAAAGGCGAGAGGAACTCCATGGTCGTACCACCATTCCAAGAGTCCCCCAGATGTCTCAGTCCATTCCAGAGGAACCTCTTTGCCCTGCATTGGCCCATCTTTCACGCCGAGGATCGACTCACACCACGGTGGCACGTGGGACAGCCCTGTGGGAAAGCCTCGAGGGAAAGACTCGAGGGAAAACCACAGATCCTTTGATCCACGCGACGGGAAGCATGGCATTGCTGCTACAGCCTGGAAGGAAAGCGCACGTGCATGCCCCCACTCGAGACGAGGCCTGACTCCCCTGGGGAGACTCCAGAAGTACCCAAAGATCCATGTCAGCCCCTGAGAGGAATCCTCGGTTCCGGCCCTGACTCCACACAAGGTTTTTGGCCCCGGTATCGATGGGAGAGGAATCCCGAGAGGCCCCCTAGCAACTCGCATGTGGACTGGCCTCTCCTGAGGCCACCAGGGCGGGTCCCTGAGGTCCCCGTCGTAACTCGAGAACACCTGCCTCAACTCGAGAAAATCCAGGAAGTTCTCCCTTCAAGGCGAGATGAGGCCTATTTCCGATGAGGCGTCTGGAGACTAATGACACCTAACCTCTGGAACTTAGAAAGGGTCTTTCACACCCTTGCTGCAACTCAAGAAGTTCACCGCCATACCCGTCTCCACTCGAGAGGAAGCACGATGGTCCCGCCCACATCCAGAGGATCCCCGTTTCCCCCTCGGAGCTCGAGATGAGGGATCCTTTCCCTGCTTTCAACGGGAAAGAATTCCCGACGTTCCCGTCGCATCTCAAGAGGAGGCACTCTCAACAGGAAAGGCGAGAGGAACTCCATGGTCGTACCACCATTCCAAGAGTCCCCCAGATGTCTCAGTCCATTCCAGAGGAACCTCTTTGCCCTGCACTGGCTCATCTTTCACGCCGAGGATCGACTCACACCACGGTGGCACGTGGGACAGCCCTGTGGGAAAGCCTCGAGGGAAAGCCTCGAGGGAAAACCACAGATCCTTTGATCCACGCGACGGGAAGCGTGGCATTGCTGCTACAGCCTGGAAGGAAAGCGCACGTGCATGCCCCCACTCGAGACGAGGCCTGACTCCCCTGGGGAGACTCCAGAAGTACCCAAAGATCCATGTCAGCCCTTGAGAGAAATCCTCGGTTCCGGCCCTGACTCCACACAAGGATTTTGGCCCCGGTATCGATGGGACAGGAATCCCGAGAGGCCCCATAGCACCTCGCTTGGGAACTGGCCTCTCCTGAGGCCATCAGGACGGGTCCCTGAGGTCCCCGTGGTAACTCGAGAACACCTGCCGCAACTCGAGAAAATCCAGGAAGTTCTCCCTTCCAGGCGAGATGAGGCCTATTTCCGATGAGGCGTCTGGAGACTAATGACACCTAACCTCTGGAACTTCGAAAGGGTCTTTCACACCCTTGCTGCAACTCAAGAAGTTCACCGCCATACCCGTCTCCACTTGAGAGGAAGCACGATGGTCCCGCCGACATCCAGAGGAGCCCCGTTTCCACCTCGTAGCTCGAGATGAGAGATCCTTTCCCTGCTTTCAACGGGAACGAATACCCTGCGTTCCCGGCGCATCTCAAGAGGAGGCACTCTCAACAGGAAAGGCGAGAGGAAATCCATGGTCGTACCACCATTCCAAGAGTCCCCCAGATGTCTCAGTCCATTCCAGAGGAACCTCTTTGCCCTGCACTGGCTCATCTTTCTCGCCGAGGATCGACTCACACCACGGTGGCACGTGGGAAAGCCCTGTGGGAAAGCCTCGAGGTAAAGCCTCGAGGGAAAACCACAGATCCTTTGATCCACGCCACGGGAAGCGTGGCATTGCTGCTAAAGCCTGGAAGGAAAGCGCACGTGCATGCCCCCACTCGAGACGAGGCCTGACTCCCCTGGGGAGACTCCAGAAGTACCCAAAGATCCATGTCAGCCCCTGAGAGGAATCCTCGGTTCTGGCCCTGACTCCACACAAGGTTTTTGGCCCCGGTATCGACGGGAGAGGAATCCCGCGATGCCCCCTAGCAACTCGCATGGGGACTGGCCTCTCCTGAGGCCACCAGGGCGGGTCCCTGAGGTCCCCGTCGTAACTCGAGAACACCTGCCGCAACTCGAGAAAATCCAGGAAGTTCTCCCTTCCAGGCGAGATGAGGTCTATTTCCGATGAGGCATCTGGAGACTAATGACACCTAACCTCTTGAACTTCGAAAGGCTCTTTCACACCCTTGCTGCAACTCAAGAAGTTCACCGCCATACCCGTCTCCACTCGAGAGGAAGCACGATGGTCCCGCCCACATCCAGAGGAGCCCAGTTTCCCCCTCGTAGCTCGAGATGAGGGATCCTTTCCCTGCTTTCAACGGGAAAGAATTCCCGGCGCTCCCGTCGCATCTCAAGAGGAGGCACTCTCAACAGGAAAGGCGAGAGGAACTCCATGGTCGTACCACCATTCCCGGAGTCCCCCAGATGTCTCAGTCCATTCCCGAGGAACCTCTTTGCCCTGCACTGGCTCATATTTCACGCCGAGGATCGACTCACACCACGGTGGCATGTGGGACAGCCCTGTGGGAAAGCCTCGAGGGAAAGCCTCGAGGGAAAACCACAGATCCTTTGATCCACGCCACGGGAAGCGTGACATTGCTGTTACAGCCTGGAAGGAAACCGCACGTGCATGCCCCCACTCGAGACGAGGCCTGACTCCCCTGGGGAGACTCCAGAAGTACCCAAAGATCCATGTCAGCCCCTGAGAGGATTCCTCGGTTCCGGCCCTGATTCCACACAAGGTTTTTGGCCCCGGTATCGACGGGAGAGGAATCCCGAGAGGCCCCCTAGCAACTCGCATGGGGACTGGCCTTTCCTGAGGCCAGCAGGGCGGTTTTCTGAGGTCCCCGGCGTAACTCGAGAACACCTGCCGCAACTCGAGAAAACCCAGGAAGTTCTCCCTTCCAGGCGAGATGAGGCCTATTTCCGATGAGGCGTCTGGAGACTAATGACACCTAATCTCTGGAACTTCGAAAGGGTCTTTCACACCCTTGCTGCAACTCAAGAAGTTCACTGCCATATCCGTCTCCACTCGAGAGGAAGCACGATGGTCCCGCCCACATCCAGAGGAGCCCTGTTTCCCTCTCATAGCTCGAGATGAGGAACCCTTTCTCTGCTTTCAATGGGAAAGAATTCCTAACGTTCCTGTCGCATCTCAAGAGGAGGCACTCTCAACACGAAAGGCGAGAGGAACTTCATGGTCGTACCACCATTCCAAGAGTCCCCCAGATATCTCAGTCCATTCCAGAGCAACCTCTTTGCCCTGCACGGGCTAATCTTTCACGCCGAGGATCGACTCACACCACGGTGGCACGTGGGACAGCCCTGTGGGAAAGATTCGAGGGAAGCCTCGAGGGAAAACCACAGATCCTTTGATCCACACGATGGGAAACGTGACGTTGCTGCTACAGCCGGGAAGGAAAGCGCACGTGCATACCCCCACTTGAGACGAGGCCTGGCTCTCCTGGGGAGACTCCAGAAGTACCCAAAGATCCATGTCAGCCCCTGAGAGGAATCCTCGGTTCCGGCCCTGACTCCACACAAGGTTTTTGGCCCCGGTATCGACGGAGAGGAATCCCGAGAGGCCCCCTAGCAACTCGCATGGGAACTGGCCTCACCTGAGGCCACCAGGGCGGGTCCCTGAGGTCCCCGTCGTAACTCGAAAACACCTGCCGCAACTCGAGAAAATCCAGGAAGTTCTCCCTTCCAGGCGAGATGAGGCCTATTTCCGATGAGGCGTCTGGAGACTAATGACACCTAACCTCTGGAACTTCGAAAAGATCTTTCACACCCTTGCTGCAACTCAAGAAGTTCACCGCCATACCCGTCTCCACTCGAGAGGAAGCACGATGGTCCCGCCCACATCCAGAGGAGCCTCGTTTCCCCCTCGTAGCTCGAGATGAGGGATCCTTTCCTGCCGGGAGCCAGTGTGAGGAATCCCGCCCGTGACAAGGTCATGAGGAAGGAAGCTGACATACGCAAGGCGTGCTCAGACTTCAGGGACCCCTCTGGAAATTCCTAAGCATGTACCCCAACAAAAATCTGCCGGCTTTTGTGCTCTGCTTTTCTGCTTTTCTGGTATTCTCTGGGAAAAAGTAAATTCAGGGTTTTAGTCTTCTGCATTTGAAAGGGATGTTTCAGTTAAACCCCTCTGATAGCTCTCTAGCCTGCCTAACAGGTTCCCCAGACCTCTTACAGCTTGTGAATTGCTTACAGCCCCCCAACCGCGGGAGGCACAAAGCTTAAAAGCATCTTAAAGATACAGAGCCTTTTCTAAAGAGTTAAAAATTATATTGGTAGAGGGTTTTCACTGTTGACTCAAGGATTGCTGCCAGACCTCCTTATTCTTTATCTTTTAGGCACCTGGAAGGATGTTAATGTAAGCAGGATGTAGAAAAAGATACATAGTAGTTTTGATGTTAGCAACACTAGACTTTTGAGTTAATTGCTTCTCTTTTGCTGTAAATCACTGCACTCCCTCTACTTGTTATAAGTTGCTGTATCCTTGCTGTCTAAGAATGTAACTTTCTTTAGTGCTTTCCGAGAGTGGCACCAGACCTTGGGAAGATCAACACAAATAAGTCTTGTGGTTGACAAACCCTTATCAGAAAAAAGGCTGTAAAATGTTAATTGGCCCTTTTGGTTGGAAGATGATGTAAATTACCTAAGACTTGTGTATACAATTAGGTATGCAGAGAGAAAAGCCTGGTTTTGATAAGAGTCTGGACTGCTAACGCTGCATAACTTTGTGTTACCCATTGATCTCCATGTTTTATCAAAAGTATAAAAGGCCTTCTGAACAATAAAGGACGGGACCAGATTCTCGGACCAGATTCTCAGACCAGTTTCTCGGACTAGTCTCGGCCTGGTTTCTCGGAAATCTGGCTCCCCCCGTGTCTCTCTCTCTCTCTCTTTTTCTCTGCCTTTTCTTCCCTCTGCTCTTTACTTTAATTTCAGGCTGAATTTCCATCTGGGGCGCGGAGGCTCGCCAGGTCTACTTATTTGCCCTGGTTATTAAGATCCGCGAGAAAGGGAGCTTAAGGCGAGGCACCCTTAGATATTCAAGCGGGCACCGGTGGCCCAACGTAGATGGTGCAAATTCCTTGTCTGGAATTTTATTGGTCTTCCGCGTAAACCAAGCTATTCAGCCCTCTTTCTCCACTTAATCTTCCTACTGCACTATAGTTTCTTAATCTAATCTTATATTAATAAATAAACAAGTCTTTCCACGCCAACGCCGTCCACCCTTCGAATTCCCTGGATCCACCGGGGCTGGACCCCGGCACTTTCCCTGCTTTCACCGGGAAAGAATTCCCGGCGATCCCGTCGCATCTCAAGAGGAGGCACTCTCAACAGGAAAGGCGTGAGGAACTCCATGGTCGTACCACCATTCCTAGAGCCCCCAGATGTCTCAGTCCATTCCACAGGAACCTCTTTTCCCTGCACTGGGTCATCTTTCACGCCGAGTATCGACTCACACCACGGTGGCACGTGGGACAGCCCTGTGGGAAAGCCTCGAGTGATAGCCTCGAGGGAAAACCACAGATCCTTTGATCCACGCGACGGGAAGCGTGACATTTCTGCTACAGCCTGGAAGGAAAGCGCACGTGCATGCCCCCACTCGAGACGAGGCCTGACTCCCCTGGGGAGACTCCAGAAGTACCCCAAGATCCATGTCAGCACCGGAGAGGAATCCTCAGGTTCCGGCACTGACTCCACACAAGGTTTCTGGCCCCGTTATCTACGGGAGAAGAATCCCGAGAGGCCCCCTAGCAACTCGCATGGGGACTGGCCTTTCCTGAGGCCACCAGGGCGGGTCCCTGAGGTCCCCGTAGTAACTCGAGAACACCAGCCGCAACTTGAGAATATCCAGGAAGTTCGCCCTTCCAGGCGAGATGAGGCCTATTTCCGATGAGGCGCCTGGAGACTAATGACACCTTACCTCTGGAACTTCGAAACGGTCTTTCAAACCCTGGCTGCAACTCAAGAAGTTCACCGCCATACCCGTCTCGACTAGAGTGGAAGCACGATGGTCCGGACACATCCAGAGGAGCCCCGTTTCCCCCTCGTAGCTCGAGATGAGGGATCCTTTCCCTGCTTTCAACGGGAAAGAATTCCCGGTGTTCCCGTCGCATCTCAAAAGGAGGAACTCTCAACAGGAAAGGCGTGAGGAACTACATGGTCGTACCACCATTCCTAGAGTCCCCCAGATGTCTCAGTCCATTCCAGAGGAACCTCTTTTCCCTGCACTGGCTTATCTTTCACGCCGAGGATTTACTCACACCAGGGTGGCATATGGGACAGCCCTGTGGGAAAGCCTCGAGGGAAAGCCTCGAGGGAAAACCACAGATCCTTTGATCCACGAGACGGGACGCTTAACATTGTTGCTACAGCCTGGAAGGAAAGCGCACGTGCATGCCCGCACTGGATACGAGGCCTGACTCCCCTGGGAAAACTTCAGAAGTACCCCAAGATCCATGTCAGCACCGGAGAGGAATCCTCAGGTTCTGGCACTGACTCCACACAAGGTTTTTGGCCCCGGTATCTACGGGAGAGGAATCCCGAGAGGCCCCCTAGCCACTCGCATGGGGACTGGCCTTTCCTGAGGCCACCAGGGCGGGTCCCTGAGGTCCCCGTAGTAACTCGAGAACACCAGCAGCAACTTGAGAAAATCCAGGAAGTTCTCCCTTCCAGGCGAGATGAGGCCTATTTCCGATGAGGCGCCTGGAGACTAATGACACCTAACCTCTGATACTTCGAAAGGGTCTTTCACACCCTTGCTGCAACTCAAGAAGTTCACCGCCATACCCGTCTCCACTCGAGAGGAAGCACGATGGTCCCGCCCACATCCAGAGGAGCTCCGTTTCCCCCTCGTAGATCGAGATGAGGGATCCTTTCCCTTCTTTCAACGGGAAAGAATTCCCGGGGTTCCCGTCGCATCTCAAGAGGAGGCACTGTCAACAGGAAAGTCGAGAGGAACTCCATGGTCGTACCACCATTCGAAGAGTCCCCCAGATGTCTCAGTCCATTCCAGAGGAACCTCTTTTCCATGCACTGGCTCATCTTTCACTCTGAGGATCGACTCACACCACGGTGGCACGTGGGAGAGCCCTGTGGGAAAGCCGGAGGGAAAGCCTCGAGGGAAAACCACCGATCCTTTGATCCTCGCGACGGGAAGCGTGACATTGCTGCTACAGCCTGGTCGGAACGCGCACGTGCATGCACCCACTCGAGACGAGGGTGACTCCCCTGGGGAGACTCCAGAATTAGCACAAGATCCATGTCAGCACCGGAGAGGAATCCTCAGGTTCCGGCCCTGACTCCACACATGGTTTTTGGCCCCGGTATCGACGGGAGAGGAATCCCGAGAGGCCCCCTAGCAACTCGCATGGGGACTGGCCTTTCCTGAGGCCACCAGGGCGGGTCCCTGAGGTCCCCGTCGTAACTCGAGAACACCTGCCGCAACTCGAGAAAATCCAGGAAGTTCTCCCTTCCAGGCGAGATGAGGCCTATTTCCGATGAGGCGCCTGGAGACTAATGACACCTAACCTCTGGAACTTCGAAAGGGTCTTTCACACCCTGGCTGCAACTCAAGAAGTTCACCGCCATACCCGTCTCCACTCGAGAGGAAGCACGATGCTCCCGCCCACAGCCAGAGGAGCCCCGTTTCCCCCTCGTAGCTCAAGATGAGGGATTCTTTCCCTGCTTTCAATGGGAAAGAATTCCCGGCGTCCCGTCGCATCTCAAGAGGAGGCACTCTCAACAGGAAAGGCGAGAGCAACTCCATGTTCGTACCACCATTCCAAGAATCCCCCAGATGTCTCATGCCATCCCAGAGGAACCTCTTTTCCCTTCACTGGCTCATCTTTCACGCCGAGGATCGACTCACACCACGGTGGCACGTGGGACAGCCCTGTGGGAAAGCCTCGAGTGATAGCCTCGAGGGAAAACCACAGATCCTTTGATCCACGCGACGGGAAGCGTGACATTTCTGCTACAGCCTGGAAGGAAAGCGCACGTGCATGCCCCCACTCGAGACGAGGCTTGACTCCCCTGCGGAGATTCCAGAAGTACCCCAAGATCCATGTCAGCACCGGAGAGGAATCCTCAGGTTCCGGCACTGACTCCACACAAGGTTTCTGGCCCCGTTATCTACGGGAGAGGAATCCCGAGAGGCCCCCTAGCAACTCGCCTGGGGACTGGCCTTTCCTGAGGCCACCTGGGCGGGTCCCTGAGGTCCCCGTAGTAACTCGAGAACACCAGCCGCAACTTGTGTATATCCAGGAAGTTCTCCCTTCCAGGCGAGATGAGGCCTATTTCCGATGAGGCGCCTGGAGACTAATGACACCTAACCTCTGGAACTTCGAAAGGGTCTTTCACACCCTGGCTGCAACTCAAGAAGTTCACCGCCATACCCGTCTCGACTAGAGTGGAAGCACGATGGTCCGGCCACATCCAGAGGAGCCCCGTTTCCCCCTCGTAGCTCGAGATGAGGGATCCTTTCCCTGCTTTCAACGGGAAAGAATTCCCGGCGTTCCCGTCGCATCTCAAAAGGAGGAACTCTCAACAGGAAAGGCGTGAGGAACTCCATGGTCGTACCACCATTCGAAGAGTCCCCCAGATGTCTCAGTCCATTCCAGAGGAACCTCTTTTCCCTGCACTGGCTCATCTTTCACGCCGAGGATTTACTCACACCACGGTGGCACGTGGGACAGCCCTGTGGGAAAGCCGGAGGGAAAGCCTCGAGGGAAAACCACCGATCCTTTGATCCTCGCGACGGGAAGCGTGACATTGCTGCTACAGCCTGGACGGAACGCGCACGTGCATGCACCCACTCGAGACGAGGGTGACTCCCCGGGGGAGACTCCAGAATTAGCACAAGATCCATGTCAGCACCGGAGAGGAATCCTCAGGTCCCGGCCCTGACTCCACACATGGGTTTTGGCCCCGGTATCCACGGGAGAGGAATCCCGAGAGGCCCCCTAGCAACTCGCATGGGGACTGGCCTTTCCTGAGGCCACCAGGGCGGGTCCCTGAGGTCCCCGTCGTAACTCGAGAACACCTGCAGCAACTTGAAAAAATCCAGGAAGTTCTCCCTTCCAGGCGAGATGAGGCCTATTTCCGATGAGGCACCTGCAGACTAATGACACCTAACCTCTGGAACTTCGAAAGGGTCTTTCACACCCTGGCTGCAACTCAAGAAGTTCACCGCCATACCCGTCTCGACTAGAGTGGAAGCACGATGGTCCCGCCCACATCCAGAGTAGCCCCGTTTCCCCCTCGTAGCTCGTGATGAGGGATCCTTTCCCTGCTTTCAACGGGAAAGAATTCCCGGCGTTCCCGTCGCATCTCAAAAGGAGGAACTCTCAACAGGAAAGGCGTGAGGAACTCCATGGTCGTACCACCATTCCTAGAGTCCCCCACATGTCTCAGTCCATTCCAGAGGAACCTCTTTTCCCTGCACTGGCTTATCTTTCACGCCGAGGATTTACTCACACCATGGTGGCATATGGGACAGCCCTGTGGGAAAGCCTCGAGGGAAAGCCTCGAGGGAAAACCACAGATCCTTTGATCCACGCGACGGGAAACTTGACATTGTTGCTACAGCCTGGAAGGAAAGCGCACGTTCCTGCTCGCACTGGATACGAGGCCTGACTCCCCTGGGAAAACTCCAGAAGTACCCCAAGATCCATGTCAGCACTGGAGAGGAAATCTCAGGTTCAGGCCCTTACTCCACCCAAGGTTTTTGGCCCCGGTATCGACGGGAGAGGAATCCCGAGAGGCCCCGTAGCAACGCGCATGGGGACTGGCCTTTCCTGAGGCCACCAGGGCGGGTCCCTGAGGTCCCCGTCGTAACTCGAGAACACCTGCCGCAACTCGAGAAAATCCAGGAAGTTCTCCCTTCCAGGCGAGTTGAGCCCTATTTCCGATTAGGCGCCTGGAGACTAATGACACCTAACCTCTGGTACTTCGAAAGGGTCTTTCACACCCTTGCTGCAATTCAAGAAGTTTACCGCCATACCCTTCTCCACTCGAGAGGAAGCACGATGGTCCCGCCCACATCCAGAGGAGCCCCGTTTCCCCCTCGTAGATCGAGATGAGGGACACTTTCCCTTCTTTCAACGGGAAAGAATTCCCGGGGTTCCCGTCGCATCTCAAGAGGAGGCACTCTCAACAGGAAAGGCGAGAGGAACTCCATGGTCTTACCACCATTCCAAGAGTCCCCCAGATGTCTCAGTCCATTCCAGAGGAACCTCTTTGCCCTGCACTGGCTCAACTTTCACTCCGAGGATCGACTCACACCACGGTGGCACGTGGGACAGCCCTGTGGGAAAGACTCGAGGGAAAACCACAGATCCTTTGTTCCACGCGACGGGAAGCGTGACATTGCTGCTACAGCCTGGAAGGAAAGCGCACGTGCATGCCCCCACTCGAGACGAGGCCTGACTCCCCTGGGGAGACTCCAGAAATACCCCCAAGATCCATGTCAGCACTGGCGAGGAATCCTCAGGTTCCGGCCCTGACTCCACACATGGTTTTTGGCCCCGGTATCGACGGGAGAGGAATAAGGAGAGGCCCCCTAGCAACTCGCATGAGGACTGGCCTTTCCTGAGACAACCAGGGTGGGTCGCTGAGATCCCTGTCGTAACTCGAGATCACCTGCCGCAACTCGAGAAAATCCAGGAAGTTCTCCCTTCCAGGCGAAATGAGTACTATTTCCGATGAGGCGTAATGAGGCTAATGACACCTAACCTCTGGAACTTTGAAAGGGTCTTTCACACCCTTACTGCAACTCAAGAAGTTCACCGCCATACCCGTCTCCACTCGAGAGGAGGCACGATGATCCCGCCCACTTCCGGAGTAGCCCGGTTCATGCCTCGTGGCTCGAGATGCGGGATACTTTCCCTGCTTCAACGGGAAAGAATTCCCGGCATTCCCGGAGCATCTCAGGAGGATGCACTCAAATAGGAAAGGCGACAGGCACTCCAAGGTCGTGCCACCATTCCTAGAGTCCACCAGATGTCTCAGTCTATTCCAGAGGAACCTGTTTTCGGTGCACTGCCTCGACTTTCACGCCTTGGATCAACTCACCTAAAGGTGGCACGGTGGAACGCCCCGTGGGAAAGCCTCGTGGGAAAGCCACGAGGGAAGCTACCAATTCCATTATCCACTAGACGGGAAGAGTGACACTGGTGGTACAGCATGGGTGGAATGCGGACGTGCGTGAACTCACTCGAGACAATGACTAACACCCCTGGGGAGACTCCAGAAGTACCCCCAATATCCAAGTCAGCACTGGAGAGGAATCCTCAGGTTCCGGCCTGGACTCCACATAAGGTGATAGGTCCCAGCATTGACAGGAGCAGAATCCCAAGTGGCCCCCGAGCAACTCCCATGGGGATTGGGCTTTCCTGATTCCACCTGAGCAGGTCGCTGGTGTTCCACTGGCTTTTCCTGTTGAGAACCCCTCCTCTTGAGATGCGACGTGAACGCCGGGAATTCTTTCCCAACGAAGCAGGACAAGAATTCCTCTTCTCGAGCTATGAGGCAGATACGGGGCTCCGCTGGATGTGGGCGGGACCCTCGTGCTTGCTCTCCAGTGGAGATGGGTATGTCGCGGAACTTCTTGAGTTGCAGGAAGAGTGTGAAGGACCCTTTCGAAGTTCCAGAAGTTATATGTGATTAGCCTCGAGACGCCTCAGCGGAAATGGGCCTCATCTCGCCTGGAGGGGAGAACCTCCTGGATTTTCTCGAGTTGCGGCTGCTGTTCTCGAGTTATGATGGGGACCTCACGGACCCATTCTGTTGGCCTCAGATAAAGCCAGTCCACATGCGAGTCGCAAGAGGGCATCTCAGGATACCTCTCCCGTCGATTCCGGTTCCTAAGAACTTGTGTGGAATCGGGGACAGAACCTGAGGTTTTCTCTCCTGTGTTGACTTGGATTTTGGGGTACTTCTGGAGTCTCCACAGTGGAGCCAGGCCACGTCTCGAGTGGGGGCATGTACCTGCGCTTTCCTCCCGAACTTTAGGAGCAGTGTCACACTTCCCGTATGATGGATCAAGGGGTCTGTGGCTTTCCCACGAGGTTTTCTCACAGGGCTGTCCCACGGGCCACCGTGGTGTGAGTCGACCCTGGCGTGAAAGACAAGCTAATGCAGGGAAAAGAAGTTCCTCTAGAATGGACTGAGACATCTTGGGGATTCTAGGAGTCGTGGAACGACCCTGGAGTTCCTCTCACCTTTCCTGTTGAGAGTGCCTCCTCTTGAGATGCGATGGGAACGCCGGGAAATCTTTCTGGATGAAGCAGGGAAAGGATCCCTCATATCGAGCTACAATGTGGAAACGGGTCTCATGTGGATGTGGGTGGTAACCTCGTGCTTCATCTCAAATGGATAGGGGTATGTCGGGGAACATCTTGAGTTGCAGCAAGGGTGCGAAGGACCCTTTGCAAGTTCCAGACTTTAGGTTTGATTAGCCACGAGAGGCTTCAGTGGAAATGGGCCTCATCTGGCCTGGAGGGGAGAACCTCCTGGTTTTTCTCGAGTTGAGCCCGGTGTTCTTGAGTTACGACGGGGACCTCAGGGACCCGCTCTGGTGGCCTCAGGAAAAGCCAGTCCCCATGCGAGTTGCTATGGGGCATTGCAGGATAACTCTGCCTTCGATGTGGGGGGCCTAAGACATTGTGTGAAGTCTGGGCCGGAACCTGAGGATTCCTCTCCAGTGCTGACATGGACCTTGGGATACTTCTGGAGTCTCCCCTGGGGAGTGAGTCCTCGATTCGAGTGGGGACAAGCACGTGTGCTTTCCTCCCGTGCTGTAAAAGTAGTGTCACACTTCCCGTCACGTGAATCAAGGGATTTGCTGTTTTCCATCGAGGCTTTTCCACGAGGCTTTCCCACAGGGCTGTCCCACGTGCCACCATGATGTGAGTCGATCCTCGGCGTGAAAAGACAAGCCAGTGCATGGAAAACAGGTTCATCTGAAATAGACTGAGATATCTGGGGGATTCTTGGAATGGTGTCACGACCCTGAAGTTCCTCAAGCCTTCCCTGTTGAGAGCATCTCCTCTTGAGATACGACGGGAATGCCAGGAATTCTTTCCTGAAGAAAAAGGAAAAGGATCCCTCATCTCGGGCTTTGAGGCGGAAACAGGACTCCTTTGGATGTGAGCGGGACCCTCGTGCTTCCTCTCGATTGGACGCGGGTATGGCGGTGAACTTCTTGAGTTGCAGCTAAGGTGTGAAGGACCCTTTCGAAGTTCCAGAGGTTAGGTTTGATTAGCCTTGAGACGCCTCAGCGGAAATGGGCCTCATCTCCCCTGGAGGGGAGACCTCCTGGATTTTTTCGAGTTGCAGCAGGTGTTCCCGAGTTACGACGGGGTCCTCAGGGATCCGCTCTGGTAGCCTCAGAAAAGGCCAGGCCCTATGTGAGTTGCAATTGGACAACTCGGGATAACTTTGCCGTCGATGCCGGGGCCTAAGACATTGTGTGGAGTCAGGGCCGGAACCTAAGGAATCCTCTCAGGTGCTGACATAGATCTTGGGGTGCCTCTGGAGCCTCCCCAGGGGAGTCAGGCCTCGTCTCGAGTGGGGGCACGCACGTGTGCTTTCCTTACAGGTGTAGTAGCAATGTCACGCTTCCCGTCGTTTGGAACAAAGGATCTGGGATTGTACCTCGAGGCTTTCCCTCCAGGCTTTCCCACAGGGCTGTCCCACGTGCCACCGTGGTGTGAGTCGATCCTCGGCGTGAAAGATGAGCCAGTGCAGGGCAAAGAGGTTCCTCTGGAATGGACTGAGACATCTGGGGGACTGCTGGAATGATGGTACGACCATGGAGTTCCTCTCGCCTTTCCTGTTGAGAGTGCCTCCTCTTGAGATGCGACGGGAACGACGGGAATTCTTTCCCGTTGAAAGCAGGGAAAGGATCCCTCATCTCGAGCTACGAGGGGGAAACGGGGCTCCTCTGGATGTGGGCGGGACCATCGTGCTTCCTCTCGAGTGGAGACAGGTATGGTGGTGAACTTCTTGAGTTGCAGCAAGGGTGTGAAAGACCCTTTCGAAGTTCCAGAGTTTAAATGTCATTAGACTCCAGACGCCTCATCGGAAATAGGCCTCATCTCGCCTGGAAGGGAGAACTTCCTGGATTTTCTCGAGTTGCGGCAGGTGTTCTCGAGTTACGACGGGGACCTCAGGGACCCGCCCTGGTGGCCTCAGGAAAGGCCAGTCCCCATGCGAGTTGCTAGGGGGCCTCTCGGGATTCCTCTCCCGTCGATACCGGGTCCAAAATACTTGTGTGGAGTCAGGGCCGAAATCTGAGGATTCCTCTTCGGTGCTGACATGGCCCTTGAGGAACTTCTGGAGTCTCCCCAGGGGAGTCATGCCTCGTCTCGAGTGGGGGCATGCACGTGGGCTTTCCTTCCCGGCTGTAGCAGCAATGTCACGCTTCCCCGCGCGAGGAAAAAAGGATCTGTGGTTTTCCCTCGAGGCTTTCCCACAGGGCTGTCCCACGTGCCACCGTGGTGTGAGTCGATCCTCGGCGTGAAAATGAGCCAGTGCAGGGAAAAGAGGTTCCTCTGGAATGGACTGAGACATCTGGGGGACTCTTGGAATGATGGTACGACCACGGAGTTCCGCTCGACTATCCTGTTGAGAGCGCCCCCTATTGAGATGCGACGGGAACGCCGGGAATTCTTTCCCATTGAAAACAGGGAAAGGATCCCTCATCTCGAGCTACGAGGGGGAAACGGTGCTTCTCTGGATGTGGTCGGGACCATCGTGCTTCCTCTCAAGTGGAGACAGGTATGGCGGTGAACTTCTTGAGTTGCAGCAAGGGTGTGAACGACCGTTTCGAACTTCCAGAGGTTAGGTGTCATTAGTCTCCCGGCGCGTCAACGGAAATAGGCCTCATCACGCATGGAAGGGAGAATTTCCTGGATTTTCTCGAGTTGTGGCAGGTGTTCTCGAGTTACGACGGGGACCTCAGAGACCCGCCCTGGTGGCCTCAGGAAAGGCCAGTCCCCATGCGAGTTCCTAGGGGGCCTCTCGGGATTCCTCTCCCGTCGATACCAGGGCCAAAAACCTTGTGTGGAGTCAGGGTCGGAACCTGAGGATTCCTCTCCGGTGCTGACATGGATCTTGGGGTACTTCTGGAGTCTCCCCAGGGGAGTCAGGCCTCGTCTCGAGTGGGGGCATGCCCGCACGCTCTCCTTCCAGGCTGTAGCAACAATGTCACGCTTCCCGTCGTGTGGATCAAAGGATCTGTGGTTTTCCCTCGACGCTTTCACACAGGGCTGTCCCACGTGCCACCGTGGTGTGAGTCGATCCTCGGCGAGAAAGATGAGCCAGTGCAGGGACAAGAGCCTCCTCTGGAATGGACTGAAACATCTGAGGGACTCTTGGAATGGTGGTACGACCATGGAGTTCCTCTCGCCTTTCCTGTTGAGAGTGCCTCCTCTTGAGATGCGACGGGAACGCCGGGAATTCTTTCCAGTGGAAAGCAGGGAAAGGATCCCTGATCTCGAGCTACAAGGGGGAAACGGGGCTCCTCTGGATGTGGACGGGACCACCGTGGTTCCTCTGGAGAGGAGACGCGTATGGCGGTAAACTTCTTGAGTTGCAGCAAGGGTGTGAAAGACGCTTTCGAAGTTCCAGAGGTTAGGTGTCATTAGTCTCCAGGCGCCTCTTCGGAAATAGGTCTCATTTCGCCTGGAAGGGAGAACTTCTTGGATTTTCTCGAGTTGCGGCAGGTGTTCTCGAGGTACGATGGGGACCTCAGGGACCCGCTCTGGTGGCCTCAGGAAATGCCAGTCCACATTCTATTTGATAGGGGGCCTCTCGGGATTCCTCTCCCCTCGATACCGGGGCCAAAAACCTTGTGTGGAGTCAGGGCAGGAACCTGAGGATACCTTTCCGGTCCAGACATGGATCTTGGGCTACTTTTGGAGTCTCCCCAGGGGAGTCAGGCCTCGTCTCAAGTGGGGGCATGTACGCGCGTTTTCCTTCCAGGCTGTATCAACAATGTCACGCTTCCCGTCGCGTGGATCAAAGGATCTGTGGTTTTCCCTCGAGGCTTTCCCTCGAGGCTTTCCCACAGGGCTGTCCCACGAGCCACCGTCTTGTGAGTCGATCGTTGGCGTGAAAGATGAGCCAGTGCAGGGAAAAGAGGTTTCTCTGGAATGGACTGAGATATATGAGGGACTCTTGGAATGGTGGTAAGACCATGGAGTTCCTCTCGACTTTCCTGTTGAGAGTGCCTCTTGTTGAGATGCAAAGGGAACGCCGGGAATTCTTTCTCATTGAAAGCAGGGAAAGGATCCCTCATCTCGAGCATCGACGGGGAAACGGGGCTCCTCTGGTTGTGGGCGGGAGCATAGGGCTTCCTCTCGAGTGGAGACGGGTATGGCGGTGAACTTCTTGAGTTGCAGCAAGGGTGTGAAAGACTCTTTCGAAGTTCCAGAGGTTAGGTGTCATTAGTCTTCAGGCGCCTCATCGGAAATAGGCCTCATCTCGCCTAGAAGGGAGAACTTCCTGGATTTTCTCGAGTTGCGGCAGGTGTTTTCGAGTTACGACGGGGACCTCAGGGACCCGCCCTGGTGGCCTCAGGAAAGACCAGTCCCCATGCAAGTTGCAAGGGGGCCTCTCGGGATTCCTCTCCCGTCGATTACCGGGACACAAACCTTGGGTTGAGTTAGGGCCGGAAACTGAGGATACCTCTCCGGTGCTGACATGGATCTTGGAGTAATTCTGCAGTTTCCCCAGGGGAGTCAGGCCTCGTCTCGAGTGGGGGCATGCACGTGCGCTTTCCTTCCAGGCTGTAGCACTAATGTCACGCTTCCTGGGGTGTGAATCAAAGGATCTGTGTTTTTTCCTCGATGCTTTCCCTCGAGGCTTTCCCACAGGGCTGTCCCATGTGCCACCGTGGTGTGAGTCGATCCTCGCCGTGAAAGATGAGCCAGTGCAGGGAAAATAGTTTCCTCTGGAATGGTCGGAGACATCTGGGTGACTCTTGGAATGGTGGTACGACCATGGAGATCCTCTAGCCTTTCCTGTTGAGAGTGCCTCCTCTTGAGATGCGACAGGAACACCGGGAATTCTTTCCCGTTGAAAGCAGGGAAAGGATCAGTCATATGGAGCTCCGAGGGGGAAACGGGGCTCTTCTGGATGTGGGCGGGACCATTGTGTTTCCTCTCGAATGGAGACGGGTATCTCGGTGAACTTCTTGAGTTGCAGCTAGGGTGTGAAAGACCCTTTCGAAGTTCCTGAGGTTAGGTGTCATTAGTCTCCAGGCGCCTCCTCGGAAATAGACCTCATCTCGCCTGGATTGGAGATCATCCTGGATTTTCTTGAGTTGCGGCAGGTGTTCTCGAGTTACGACGGGGACCTCAGGGACTCGCCCAGGTGGCCTAGGAAAGGCCAGTCCCCATGCGAGTTGCAAGGGGTCCTCTCGGGATTTCGCTCCCGTCGATACTGGGGCCAAAAACCTTGTGTGGAGTCAGGGCCGGAACCTGAGGATTCCTCTCCGGTGGTGACATGGATCTTGGGGTACTTCTGGAGTCTCCCCTGGGCAGTCAAGACTCGACCCTTTGAAGAGGCAGGCATGTGCGCTTTCCTTCCAGTCTGTAGCAGCAATGTCACGCTTCCCATCGCGTATAACATAGGATCTTTGGTTTTCCCTCGAGGCTTTCCCTCGAGGCTTTCCCACATGGCTGTCACACGTGCCACCATGGTTTGAGTCGATCCTCGGGGTGAAAGATGTGCCAGTACAGGGATAAAAGGTTCCTCTGGAATGGACAGAGACGTCTGGGGGACTCTTGGAATGGTGGTACGACCATGGAGTTCCTCTCGCCTTTCCTATTGAGTGTGCCTCCTCTTGAGATGCGACGGGAACGCCGGGAATTCTTTCCCGTTGAAAGCAGGGAAAGGATCCCTCATCTCGAGCTACGAGGGGGAAACGGGGCTCCTCTGGATATGGGTGGGATCATCGTGCTTCCTCTCGAGTGGAGACGGGCAGTCCGTTGAACTTCTTGAGTTGCAGCAAGGGTGTGAAAGACCCTTTCAACTTTCCAGAGGTGAGGTGTCATTAGACTCCAGGATCCTCATCAGAAATAGACCTCATCTCGCCTGGAAGTGAGAACTTCCTGGATTTTCTCGAGTTGTGGCAGGTGATCTGGAGATCCGACGGGGACGTCAGGGACCCGCCCTGGTGGCCTCAGTAAAGGCCAGTCCCCATTCGAGTTGCTATGGGGCCTATAGGGATTCCTCTCCCGCCGATACCGGGGCCAAAAACCTTGTGTGGAGTCAGAGCAGAAAACTGAGTGTTCCTCTCCGGTTCTGACAAGGCACTTCTGCTAAAGCCTGGAAGGAAAGCGCGCGTGCATGCCCCCGCACGAGACGAGGCCTGACTCCCCTGGGGAGACTCCAGAATTGCCCCAAGATCCATGTCAGCACCGGAAAGGAATTCTCAGGTTCCGGACCTGACTCCACACAAGGTTTTTGGCCCCGGTATCGACGGGAGAGGAATCCCGAGAGGCCCCCTAGGAATTCCCATGGGGACTGGCCTTTCTTGAGGCCACCAGGGCGGGTCCCTGAGGTCCCCGTCTTAACTCGAGAACACCTGCCGCAACTCGAGAAAATCCAGGAAGTTCTCCCTTCCAGGCGAGATGAGGCCTATTTCCGATGAGGCGCCTGGAGACTAATGACACCTAACCTCTGGAACTTCGAAAGGGTCTTTCACACCCTGGCTGCAACTCAGAAGTTCACCGCCACACCCGGCTCCATGCAAGAGGAAGCAAGATGGTCCCGCCTACATCCAGAGTAGCCCCGTTTCCCCCTCGTAGCTCGAGATGAGGGATCCTTTCCCTGCTTTCAACGGGAAAGAATTCCCGGCGTTCCCGTCGCATCACAAGAGGAGGCACTATCAACAGGAAAGGCGAGAGGAACTGCATGGTCGTAACACCATTCAAAGAGTCCTCCAAAATTCTCTGTCCATTCCAGAGGAACCTCTTTTCCCTGCACTGGCTCATCTTTCACACCGAGGATCGACTGACACCACGGTGGCACGTGGGACATCCCTGTTGTAAAGCCTCGAGGGAAAGCCTCGAGGGAAAACCACAAATCCTTTGATCAAAGCGACGGGAAGTGTGACATTGCTGCTACATTCTGGAAGGAAAGCACACGTGCATGCCCCCACTCGAGACGAGTCCTGTCTCCACTGGGGAAGCTCCAGAAGTACCACAAGATCCATGTCAGCACCGTCGAGGAAACCTCAGGTTCCGGCCCTGAATCCACACAAGGATTTTGGCCCCGGTATCGACGGGAGTGGAATCCCGGGAGGCCCCTCGCAACTGGAAGGGGGACTGGCCTTTTCTGAGGCCACCAGGGCGGGTCCCTGAGTTCCCCGTCGAAACTCGAGAACACCTGCCGAAACTCGAGAAAATCCAGGAAGTTCTCCCTTCCAGGCGAGATGAGGCCTATTTCAGATGAGGCGCCTGGAGACTAATGACACCTAACCTCTGGATCTTCGAAAGGGTCTTTCACACCCTTGTTGCAACTCAAGAAGTTCACCGCCATACCCGTCTCCACTCGAGAGGAAGCACGAATGTCCCGCCCACATCCAGAGGAGCCCCGTTTCCCCCTCGTAGCTCGAGATGTGGGATCCTTTCCCTGCTTTCAACGGGAAAGAATTCTCGGCGTTCCCGTCGCATCTCAAGCGGAGGTGCTCTCAACAGGAAAGGCGAGAGGAACTCCATGGTCGCACCACCATTCGTAGAGTCCCCCAAATGTCTCAGTCTATTCCAGAGGAACCTCTTTTCCCTGCACTGGCTCATCTTTCACGCCGAGGATCGACCCACACCACGGTGCCACGTGGGACAGCCCTGTGGGAAAGCCTTGAGGGAAAGCCTCGAGGGAAAACAAGAGATCCTTTGATTCACGCGACGTTAAGTGTGACATTGCTGCTGCAGCCTGGAAGAAAAGCGCACGTGCATGCCCCCACTCGAGACGAGGCCTGACTCCCCTGGCGAGGCTCCAGAAGTACCCCAAGATCCATGTCAGCACGGGAGAGGAAACCTCAGGTTCCGGCCCTGACTCCACACAAAGTTTTTGGCCCCGGTATCGAAGGGAGAGGAATCCCGGGAGGCCCCTCGCAATTAGCAGGGGGACAGGCCTTTTCTGAGGCCACCAGGGCGGGTCCGTGAGGTCCCCGTCGAAACTCGAGATCACCTGCCGCAACTCGAGAAAATCCAGGAAGTTCTCCCTTCCAGACGAGATGAGGCCTATTTCCACTGAGATGTCTCGAGGATTATCACTCCTAAACTCTGAAACTTCGAAAGGGTCCTTCACACCCTTGCTGCAACTGAAGAAGTTTCCCGGCATACCCGCCTCTAATCGAGAGGAAGCACGAGGGTCCCACACACATCCAGAGGAGCCCTGTTTTCCCCGGGTAGCACGAGATGAGGAATCCTTTCCCTGCTTTCAACGGGAAAGAATTCTCGGTGTTCCAGTCTCATCTCAAGAGGAGGCACTCTCAATAGGAAAGGATAGAGGGATGCCAGGGTCGTGCCACCATTCCAAGACTACCCCAGATATCTCAGTCCAATTCAGAGGAACCTCTTTCCCTGCTCTGGCTCGACTTTCACGCCAAGGATCGACTCATACCACGGTGGCACGTGGAACAGCCCTGTGGGAAAGCCTCGTGGGAAAGCCTCGAGCAAAGCCACAGATCACTTGATCCACATGACGGGAAGCGTGACACTGCTGCTACAGCTAGGGAGGAAAGCGCACGTGCATGTCGCCACTCGAGATGAGGGCTGACTCCTCTGGGGATACTCCAGAAGTACCCCAAGATACATGTCAGCACCGGAGAGGAATCCTCAGGTTCCGGGCCAGACTCCACACAAGTTCTTTGGCCCTGGCATCGACGGGAGAGTAATCCCGAGAGGCCCCCTAGCTACTTCCATGGGGACTGGCCTTTCCTGAGGCCACCAGGGCGGGTCCCTGAGGTCCCCGTCGTAACTCGAGAACACGTGCCGCAGCTCGAGAAAATCCAGGAAGTTCTCCCTTCCAGGTGAGATGAGGCCTATTTCCGCTGAGGCGCCTGGAGACTAATGACACCTAATCTCTGGAACTTCGAAAAGGTCTTTCACACCCTTGCTGCAACTCAAGAAGTTCACCGCCATACCCGTCTCCACTCGAGAGGAAGCACGATGCTCCTGCCCAAAATCAGAGGAGCCCCGTTTCCCCCTCGTAGCTCGAGATGAGGGATCCTTTCCTGCCGGGAGCCAGTGTGAGGAATCCCGCCCGTGACAAGGTCATGAGGAAGGAAGCTGACATACGCAAGGCGTGCTCAGACTTCAGGGACCCCTCTGGAAATTCCTAAGCATGTACCCCAACAAAAATCTGCCGGCTTTTGTGCTCTGCTTTTCTGCTTTTCTGGTATTCTCTGGGAAAAAGTAAATTCAGGGTTTTAGTCTTCTGCATTTGAAAGGGATGTTTCAGTTAAACCCCTCTGATAGCTCTCTAGCCTGCCTAACAGGTTCCCCAGACCTCTTACAGCTTGTGAATTGCTTACAGCCCCCCAACCGCGGGAGGCACAAAGCTTAAAAGCATCTTAAAGATACAGAGCCTTTTCTAAAGAGTTAAAAATTATATTGGTAGAGGGTTTTCACTGTTGACTCAAGGATTGCTGCCAGACCTCCTTATTCTTTATCTTTTAGGCACCTGGAAGGATGTTAATGTAAGCAGGATGTAGAAAAAGATACATAGTAGTTTTGATGTTAGCAACACTAGACTTTTGAGTTAATTGCTTCTCTTTTGCTGTAAATCACTGCACTCCCTCTACTTGTTATAAGTTGCTGTATCCTTGCTGTCTAAGAATGTAACTTTCTTTAGTGCTTTCCGAGAGTGGCACCAGACCTTGGGAAGATCAACACAAATAAGTCTTGTGGTTGACAAACCCTTATCAGAAAAAAGGCTGTAAAATGTTAATTGGCCCTTTTGGTTGGAAGATGATGTAAATTACCTAAGACTTGTGTATACAATTAGGTATGCAGAGAGAAAAGCCTGGTTTTGATAAGAGTCTGGACTGCTAACGCTGCATAACTTTGTGTTACCCATTGATCTCCATGTTTTATCAAAAGTATAAAAGGCCTTCTGAACAATAAAGGACGGGACCAGATTCTCGGACCAGATTCTCAGACCAGTTTCTCGGACTAGTCTCGGCCTGGTTTCTCGGAAATCTGGCTCCCCCCGTGTCTCTCTCTCTCTCTCTTTTTCTCTGCCTTTTCTTCCCTCTGCTCTTTACTTTAATTTCAGGCTGAATTTCCATCTGGGGCGCGGAGGCTCGCCAGGTCTACTTATTTGCCCTGGTTATTAAGATCCGCGAGAAAGGGAGCTTAAGGCGAGGCACCCTTAGATATTCAAGCGGGCACCGGTGGCCCAACGTAGATGGTGCAAATTCCTTGTCTGGAATTTTATTGGTCTTCCGCGTAAACCAAGCTATTCAGCCCTCTTTCTCCACTTAATCTTCCTACTGCACTATAGTTTCTTAATCTAATCTTATATTAATAAATAAACAAGTCTTTCCACGCCAACGCCGTCCACCCTTCGAATTCCCTGGATCCACCGGGGCTGGACCCCGGCACTTTCCCTGCTTTCACCGGGAAAGAATTCCCGGCGATCCCGTCGCATCTCAAGAGGAGGCACTCTCAACAGGAAAGGCGTGAGGAACTCCATGGTCGTACCACCATTCCTAGAGCCCCCAGATGTCTCAGTCCATTCCACAGGAACCTCTTTTCCCTGCACTGGGTCATCTTTCACGCCGAGTATCGACTCACACCACGGTGGCACGTGGGACAGCCCTGTGGGAAAGCCTCGAGTGATAGCCTCGAGGGAAAACCACAGATCCTTTGATCCACGCGACGGGAAGCGTGACATTTCTGCTACAGCCTGGAAGGAAAGCGCACGTGCATGCCCCCACTCGAGACGAGGCCTGACTCCCCTGGGGAGACTCCAGAAGTACCCCAAGATCCATGTCAGCACCGGAGAGGAATCCTCAGGTTCCGGCACTGACTCCACACAAGGTTTCTGGCCCCGTTATCTACGGGAGAAGAATCCCGAGAGGCCCCCTAGCAACTCGCATGGGGACTGGCCTTTCCTGAGGCCACCAGGGCGGGTCCCTGAGGTCCCCGTAGTAACTCGAGAACACCAGCCGCAACTTGAGAATATCCAGGAAGTTCGCCCTTCCAGGCGAGATGAGGCCTATTTCCGATGAGGCGCCTGGAGACTAATGACACCTAACCTCTGGAACTTCGAAACGGTCTTTCAAACCCTGGCTGCAACTCAAGAAGTTCACCGCCATACCCGTCTCGACTAGAGTGGAAGCACGATGGTCCGGCCACATCCAGAGGAGCCCCGTTTCCCCCTCGTAGCTCGAGATGAGGGATCCTTTCCCTGCTTTCAACGGGAAAGAATTCCCGGTGTTCCCGTCGCATCTCAAAAGGAGGAACTCTCAACAGGAAAGGCGTGAGGAACTACATGGTCGTACCACCATTCCTAGAGTCCCCCAGATGTCTCAGTCCATTCCAGAGGAACCTCTTTTCCCTGCACTGGCTTATCTTTCACGCCGAGGATTTACTCACACCAGGGTGGCATATGGGACAGCCCTGTGGGAAAGCCTCGAGGGAAAGCCTCGAGGGAAAACCACAGATCCTTTGATCCACGAGACGGGACGCTTAACATTGTTGCTACAGCCTGGAAGGAAAGCGCACGTGCATGCCCGCACTGGATACGAGGCCTGACTCCCCTGGGAAAACTTCAGAAGTACCCCAAGATCCATGTCAGCACCGGAGAGGAATCCTCAGGTTCTGGCACTGACTCCACACAAGGTTTTTGGCCCCGGTATCTACGGGAGAGGAATCCCGAGAGGCCCCCTAGCCACTCGCATGGGGACTGGCCTTTCCTGAGGCCACCAGGGCGGGTCCCTGAGGTCCCCGTAGTAACTCGAGAACACCAGCAGCAACTTGAGAAAATCCAGGAAGTTCTCCCTTCCAGGCGAGATGAGGCCTATTTCCGATGAGGCGCCTGGAGACTAATGACACCTAACCTCTGATACTTCGAAAGGGTCTTTCACACCCTTGCTGCAACTCAAGAAGTTCACCGCCATACCCGTCTCCACTCGAGAGGAAGCACGATGGTCCCGCCCACATCCAGAGGAGCTCCGTTTCCCCCTCGTAGATCGAGATGAGGGATCCTTTCCCTTCTTTCAACGGGAAAGAATTCCCGGGGTTCCCGTCGCATCTCAAGAGGAGGCACTGTCAACAGGAAAGTCGAGAGGAACTCCATGGTCGTACCACCATTCGAAGAGTCCCCCAGATGTCTCAGTCCATTCCAGAGGAACCTCTTTTCCATGCACTGGCTCATCTTTCACTCTGAGGATCGCCTCACACCACGGTGGCACGTGGGAGAGCCCTGTGGGAAAGCCGGAGGGAAAGCCTCGAGGGAAAACCACCGATCCTTTGATCCTCGCGACGGGAAGCGTGACATTGCTGCTACAGCCTGGTCGGAACGCGCACGTGCATGCACCCACTCGAGACGAGGGTGACTCCCCTGGGGAGACTCCAGAATTAGCACAAGATCCATGTCAGCACCGGAGAGGAATCCTCAGGTTCCGGCCCTGACTCCACACATGGTTTTTGGCCCCGGTATCGACGGGAGAGGAATCCCGAGAGGCCCCCTAGCAACTCGCATGGGGACTGGCCTTTCCTGAGGCCACCAGGGCGGGTCCCTGAGGTCCCCGTCGTAACTCGAGAACACCTGCCGCAACTCGAGAAAATCCAGGAAGTTCTCCCTTCCAGGCGAGATGAGGCCTATTTCCGATGAGGCGCCTGGAGACTAATGACACCTAACCTCTGGAACTTCGAAAGGGTCTTTCACACCCTGGCTGCAACTCAAGAAGTTCACCGCCATACCCGTCTCCACTCGAGAGGAAGCACGATGCTCCCGCCCACAGCCAGAGGAGCCCCGTTTCCCCCTCGTAGCTCAAGATGAGGGATTCTTTCCCTGCTTTCAATGGGAAAGAATTCCCGGCGTCCCGTCGCATCTCAAGAGGAGGCACTCTCAACAGGAAAGGCGAGAGCAACTCCATGTTCGTACCACCATTCCAAGAATCCCCCAGATGTCTCATGCCATCCCAGAGGAACCTCTTTTCCCTTCACTGGCTCATCTTTCACGCCGAGGATCGACTCACACCACGGTGGCACGTGGGACAGCCCTGTGGGAAAGCCTCGAGTGATAGCCTCGAGGGAAAACCACAGATCCTTTGATCCACGCGACGGGAAGCGTGACATTTCTGCTACAGCCTGGAAGGAAAGCGCACGTGCATGCCCCCACTCGAGACGAGGCTTGACTCCCCTGCGGAGATTCCAGAAGTACCCCAAGATCCATGTCAGCACCGGAGAGGAATCCTCAGGTTCCGGCACTGACTCCACACAAGGTTTCTGGCCCCGTTATCTACGGGAGAGGAATCCCGAGAGGCCCCCTAGCAACTCGCCTGGGGACTGGCCTTTCCTGAGGCCACCTGGGCGGGTCCCTGAGGTCCCCGTAGTAACTCGAGAACACCAGCCGCAACTTGTGTATATCCAGGAAGTTCTCCCTTCCAGGCGAGATGAGGCCTATTTCCGATGAGGCGCCTGGAGACTAATGACACCTAACCTCTGGAACTTCGAAAGGGTCTTTCACACCCTGGCTGCAACTCAAGAAGTTCACCGCCATACCCGTCTCGACTAGAGTGGAAGCACGATGGTCCGGCCACATCCAGAGGAGCCCCGTTTCCCCCTCGTAGCTCGAGATGAGGGATCCTTTCCCTGCTTTCAACGGGAAAGAATTCCCGGCGTTCCCGTCGCATCTCAAAAGGAGGAACTCTCAACAGGAAAGGCGTGAGGAACTCCATGGTCGTACCACCATTCGAAGAGTCCCCCAGATGTCTCAGTCCATTCCAGAGGAACCTCTTTTCCCTGCACTGGCTCATCTTTCACGCCGAGGATTTACTCACACCACGGTGGCACGTGGGACAGCCCTGTGGGAAAGCCGGAGGGAAAGCCTCGAGGGAAAACCACCGATCCTTTGATCCTCGCGACGGGAAGCGTGACATTGCTGCTACAGCCTGGACGGAACGCGCACGTGCATGCACCCACTCGAGACGAGGGTGACTCCCCGGGGGAGACTCCAGAATTAGCACAAGATCCATGTCAGCACCGGAGAGGAATCCTCAGGTCCCGGCCCTGACTCCACACATGGGTTTTGGCCCCGGTATCCACGGGAGAGGAATCCCGAGAGGCCCCCTAGCAACTCGCATGGGGACTGGCCTTTCCTGAGGCCACCAGGGCGGGTCCCTGAGGTCCCCGTCGTAACTCGAGAACACCTGCAGCAACTTGAAAAAATCCAGGAAGTTCTCCCTTCCAGGCGAGATGAGGCCTATTTCCGATGAGGCACCTGCAGACTAATGACACCTAACCTCTGGAACTTCGAAAGGGTCTTTCACACCCTGGCTGCAACTCAAGAAGTTCACCGCCATACCCGTCTCGACTAGAGTGGAAGCACGATGGTCCCGCCCACATCCAGAGTAGCCCCGTTTCCCCCTCGTAGCTCGTGATGAGGGATCCTTTCCCTGCTTTCAACGGGAAAGAATTCCCGGCGTTCCCGTCGCATCTCAAAAGGAGGAACTCTCAACAGGAAAGGCGTGAGGAACTCCATGGTCGTACCACCATTCCTAGAGTCCCCCACATGTCTCAGTCCATTCCAGAGGAACCTCTTTTCCCTGCACTGGCTTATCTTTCACGCCGAGGATTTACTCACACCATGGTGGCATATGGGACAGCCCTGTGGGAAAGCCTCGAGGGAAAGCCTCGAGGGAAAACCACAGATCCTTTGATCCACGCGACGGGAAACTTGACATTGTTGCTACAGCCTGGAAGGAAAGCGCACGTTCCTGCTCGCACTGGATACGAGGCCTGACTCCCCTGGGAAAACTCCAGAAGTACCCCAAGATCCATGTCAGCACTGGAGAGGAAATCTCAGGTTCAGGCCCTTACTCCACCCAAGGTTTTTGGCCCCGGTATCGACGGGAGAGGAATCCCGAGAGGCCCCGTAGCAACGCGCATGGGGACTGGCCTTTCCTGAGGCCACCAGGGCGGGTCCCTGAGGTCCCCGTCGTAACTCGAGAACACCTGCCGCAACTCGAGAAAATCCAGGAAGTTCTCCCTTCCAGGCGAGTTGAGCCCTATTTCCGATTAGGCGCCTGGAGACTAATGACACCTAACCTCTGGTACTTCGAAAGGGTCTTTCACACCCTTGCTGCAATTCAAGAAGTTTACCGCCATACCCTTCTCCACTCGAGAGGAAGCACGATGGTCCCGCCCACATCCAGAGGAGCCCCGTTTCCCCCTCGTAGATCGAGATGAGGGACACTTTCCCTTCTTTCAACGGGAAAGAATTCCCGGGGTTCCCGTCGCATCTCAAGAGGAGGCACTCTCAACAGGAAAGGCGAGAGGAACTCCATGGTCTTACCACCATTCCAAGAGTCCCCCAGATGTCTCAGTCCATTCCAGAGGAACCTCTTTGCCCTGCACTGGCTCAACTTTCACTCCGAGGATCGACTCACACCACGGTGGCACGTGGGACAGCCCTGTGGGAAAGACTCGAGGGAAAACCACAGATCCTTTGTTCCACGCGACGGGAAGCGTGACATTGCTGCTACAGCCTGGAAGGAAAGCGCACGTGCATGCCCCCACTCGAGACGAGGCCTGACTCCCCTGGGGAGACTCCAGAAATACCCCCAAGATCCATGTCAGCACTGGCGAGGAATCCTCAGGTTCCGGCCCTGACTCCACACATGGTTTTTGGCCCCGGTATCGACGGGAGAGGAATAAGGAGAGGCCCCCTAGCAACTCGCATGAGGACTGGCCTTTCCTGAGACAACCAGGGTGGGTCGCTGAGATCCCTGTCGTAACTCGAGATCACCTGCCGCAACTCGAGAAAATCCAGGAAGTTCTCCCTTCCAGGCGAAATGAGTACTATTTCCGATGAGGCGTAATGAGGCTAATGACACCTAACCTCTGGAACTTTGAAAGGGTCTTTCACACCCTTACTGCAACTCAAGAAGTTCACCGCCATACCCGTCTCCACTCGAGAGGAGGCACGATGATCCCGCCCACTTCCGGAGTAGCCCGGTTCATGCCTCGTGGCTCGAGATGCGGGATACTTTCCCTGCTTCAACGGGAAAGAATTCCCGGCATTCCCGGAGCATCTCAGGAGGATGCACTCAAATAGGAAAGGCGACAGGCACTCCAAGGTCGTGCCACCATTCCTAGAGTCCACCAGATGTCTCAGTCTATTCCAGAGGAACCTGTTTTCGGTGCACTGCCTCGACTTTCACGCCTTGGATCAACTCACCTAAAGGTGGCACGGTGGAACGCCCCGTGGGAAAGCCTCGTGGGAAAGCCACGAGGGAAGCTACCAATTCCATTATCCACTAGACGGGAAGAGTGACACTGGTGGTACAGCATGGGTGGAATGCGGACGTGCGTGAACTCACTCGAGACAATGACTAACACCCCTGGGGAGACTCCAGAAGTACCCCCAATATCCAAGTCAGCACTGGAGAGGAATCCTCAGGTTCCGGCCTGGACTCCACATAAGGTGATAGGTCCCAGCATTGACAGGAGCAGAATCCCAAGTGGCCCCCGAGCAACTCCCATGGGGATTGGGCTTTCCTGATTCCACCTGAGCAGGTCGCTGGTGTTCCACTGGCTTTTCCTGTTGAGAACCCCTCCTCTTGAGATGCGACGTGAACGCCGGGAATTCTTTCCCAACGAAGCAGGACAAGAATTCCTCTTCTCGAGCTATGAGGCAGATACGGGGCTCCGCTGGATGTGGGCGGGACCCTCGTGCTTGCTCTCCAGTGGAGATGGGTATGTCGCGGAACTTCTTGAGTTGCAGGAAGAGTGTGAAGGACCCTTTCGAAGTTCCAGAAGTTATATGTGATTAGCCTCGAGACGCCTCAGCGGAAATGGGCCTCATCTCGCCTGGAGGGGAGAACCTCCTGGATTTTCTCGAGTTGCGGCTGCTGTTCTCGAGTTATGATGGGGACCTCACGGACCCATTCTGTTGGCCTCAGATAAAGCCAGTCCACATGCGAGTCGCAAGAGGGCATCTCAGGATACCTCTCCCGTCGATTCCGGTTCCTAAGAACTTGTGTGGAATCGGGGACAGAACCTGAGGTTTTCTCTCCTGTGTTGACTTGGATTTTGGGGTACTTCTGGAGTCTCCACAGTGGAGCCAGGCCACGTCTCGAGTGGGGGCATGTACCTGCGCTTTCCTCCCGAACTTTAGGAGCAGTGTCACACTTCCCGTATGATGGATCAAGGGGTCTGTGGCTTTCCCACGAGGTTTTCTCACAGGGCTGTCCCACGGGCCACCGTGGTGTGAGTCGACCCTGGCGTGAAAGACAAGCTAATGCAGGGAAAAGAAGTTCCTCTAGAATGGACTGAGACATCTTGGGGATTCTAGGAGTCGTGGAACGACCCTGGAGTTCCTCTCACCTTTCCTGTTGAGAGTGCCTCCTCTTGAGATGCGATGGGAACGCCGGGAAATCTTTCTGGATGAAGCAGGGAAAGGATCCCTCATATCGAGCTACAATGTGGAAACGGGTCTCATGTGGATGTGGGTGGTAACCTCGTGCTTCATCTCAAATGGATAGGGGTATGTCGGGGAACATCTTGAGTTGCAGCAAGGGTGCGAAGGACCCTTTGCAAGTTCCAGACTTTAGGTTTGATTAGCCACGAGAGGCTTCAGTGGAAATGGGCCTCATCTGGCCTGGAGGGGAGAACCTCCTGGTTTTTCTCGAGTTGAGCCCGGTGTTCTTGAGTTACGACGGGGACCTCAGGGACCCGCTCTGGTGGCCTCAGGAAAAGCCAGTCCCCATGCGAGTTGCTATGGGGCATTGCAGGATAACTCTGCCTTCGATGTGGGGGGCCTAAGACATTGTGTGAAGTCTGGGCCGGAACCTGAGGATTCCTCTCCAGTGCTGACATGGACCTTGGGATACTTCTGGAGTCTCCCCTGGGGAGTGAGTCCTCGATTCGAGTGGGGACAAGCACGTGTGCTTTCCTCCCGTGCTGTAAAAGTAGTGTCACACTTCCCGTCACGTGAATCAAGGGATTTGCTGTTTTCCATCGAGGCTTTTCCACGAGGCTTTCCCACAGGGCTGTCCCACGTGCCACCATGATGTGAGTCGATCCTCGGCGTGAAAAGACAAGCCAGTGCATGGAAAACAGGTTCATCTGAAATAGACTGAGATATCTGGGGGATTCTTGGAATGGTGTCACGACCCTGAAGTTCCTCAAGCCTTCCCTGTTGAGAGCATCTCCTCTTGAGATACGACGGGAATGCCAGGAATTCTTTCCTGAAGAAAAAGGAAAAGGATCCCTCATCTCGGGCTTTGAGGCGGAAACAGGACTCCTTTGGATGTGAGCGGGACCCTCGTGCTTCCTCTCGATTGGACGCGGGTATGGCGGTGAACTTCTTGAGTTGCAGCTAAGGTGTGAAGGACCCTTTCGAAGTTCCAGAGGTTAGGTTTGATTAGCCTTGAGACGCCTCAGCGGAAATGGGCCTCATCTCCCCTGGAGGGGAGACCTCCTGGATTTTTTCGAGTTGCAGCAGGTGTTCCCGAGTTACGACGGGGTCCTCAGGGATCCGCTCTGGTAGCCTCAGAAAAGGCCAGGCCCTATGTGAGTTGCAATTGGACAACTCGGGATAACTTTGCCGTCGATGCCGGGGCCTAAGACATTGTGTGGAGTCAGGGCCGGAACCTAAGGAATCCTCTCAGGTGCTGACATAGATCTTGGGGTGCCTCTGGAGCCTCCCCAGGGGAGTCAGGCCTCGTCTCGAGTGGGGGCACGCACGTGTGCTTTCCTTACAGGTGTAGTAGCAATGTCACGCTTCCCGTCGTTTGGAACAAAGGATCTGGGATTGTACCTCGAGGCTTTCCCTCCAGGCTTTCCCACAGGGCTGTCCCACGTGCCACCGTGGTGTGAGTCGATCCTCGGCGTGAAAGATGAGCCAGTGCAGGGCAAAGAGGTTCCTCTGGAATGGACTGAGACATCTGGGGGACTGCTGGAATGATGGTACGACCATGGAGTTCCTCTCGCCTTTCCTGTTGAGAGTGCCTCCTCTTGAGATGCGACGGGAACGACGGGAATTCTTTCCCGTTGAAAGCAGGGAAAGGATCCCTCATCTCGAGCTACGAGGGGGAAACGGGGCTCCTCTGGATGTGGGCGGGACCATCGTGCTTCCTCTCGAGTGGAGACAGGTATGGTGGTGAACTTCTTGAGTTGCAGCAAGGGTGTGAAAGACCCTTTCGAAGTTCCAGAGTTTAAATGTCATTAGACTCCAGACGCCTCATCGGAAATAGGCCTCATCTCGCCTGGAAGGGAGAACTTCCTGGATTTTCTCGAGTTGCGGCAGGTGTTCTCGAGTTACGACGGGGACCTCAGGGACCCGCCCTGGTGGCCTCAGGAAAGGCCAGTCCCCATGCGAGTTGCTAGGGGGCCTCTCGGGATTCCTCTCCCGTCGATACCGGGTCCAAAATACTTGTGTGGAGTCAGGGCCGAAATCTGAGGATTCCTCTTCGGTGCTGACATGGCCCTTGAGGAACTTCTGGAGTCTCCCCAGGGGAGTCATGCCTCGTCTCGAGTGGGGGCATGCACGTGGGCTTTCCTTCCCGGCTGTAGCAGCAATGTCACGCTTCCCGGCGCGAGGAAAAAAGGATCTGTGGTTTTCCCTCGAGGCTTTCCCACAGGGCTGTCCCACGTGCCACCGTGGTGTGAGTCGATCCTCGGCGTGAAAATGAGCCAGTGCAGGGAAAAGAGGTTCCTCTGGAATGGACTGAGACATCTGGGGGACTCTTGGAATGATGGTACGACCACGGAGTTCCGCTCGACTATCCTGTTGAGAGCGCCCCCTATTGAGATGCGACGGGAACGCCGGGAATTCTTTCCCATTGAAAACAGGGAAAGGATCCCTCATCTCGAGCTACGAGGGGGAAACGGTGCTTCTCTGGATGTGGTCGGGACCATCGTGCTTCCTCTCAAGTGGAGACAGGTATGGCGGTGAACTTCTTGAGTTGCAGCAAGGGTGTGAACGACCGTTTCGAACTTCCAGAGGTTAGGTGTCATTAGTCTCCCGGCGCGTCAACGGAAATAGGCCTCATCACGCATGGAAGGGAGAATTTCCTGGATTTTCTCGAGTTGTGGCAGGTGTTCTCGAGTTACGACGGGGACCTCAGAGACCCGCCCTGGTGGCCTCAGGAAAGGCCAGTCCCCATGCGAGTTCCTAGGGGGCCTCTCGGGATTCCTCTCCCGTCGATACCAGGGCCAAAAACCTTGTGTGGAGTCAGGGTCGGAACCTGAGGATTCCTCTCCGGTGCTGACATGGATCTTGGGGTACTTCTGGAGTCTCCCCAGGGGAGTCAGGCCTCGTCTCGAGTGGGGGCATGCCCGCACGCTCTCCTTCCAGGCTGTAGCAACAATGTCACGCTTCCCGTCGTGTGGATCAAAGGATCTGTGGTTTTCCCTCGACGCTTTCACACAGGGCTGTCCCACGTGCCACCGTGGTGTGAGTCGATCCTCGGCGAGAAAGATGAGCCAGTGCAGGGACAAGAGCCTCCTCTGGAATGGACTGAAACATCTGAGGGACTCTTGGAATGGTGGTACGACCATGGAGTTCCTCTCGCCTTTCCTGTTGAGAGTGCCTCCTCTTGAGATGCGACGGGAACGCCGGGAATTCTTTCCAGTGGAAAGCAGGGAAAGGATCCCTGATCTCGAGCTACAAGGGGGAAACGGGGCTCCTCTGGATGTGGACGGGACCACCGTGGTTCCTCTGGAGAGGAGACGCGTATGGCGGTAAACTTCTTGAGTTGCAGCAAGGGTGTGAAAGACGCTTTCGAAGTTCCAGAGGTTAGGTGTCATTAGTCTCCAGGCGCCTCTTCGGAAATAGGTCTCATTTCGCCTGGAAGGGAGAACTTCTTGGATTTTCTCGAGTTGCGGCAGGTGTTCTCGAGGTACGATGGGGACCTCAGGGACCCGCTCTGGTGGCCTCAGGAAATGCCAGTCCACATTCTATTTGATAGGGGGCCTCTCGGGATTCCTCTCCCCTCGATACCGGGGCCAAAAACCTTGTGTGGAGTCAGGGCAGGAACCTGAGGATACCTTTCCGGTCCAGACATGGATCTTGGGCTACTTTTGGAGTCTCCCCAGGGGAGTCAGGCCTCGTCTCAAGTGGGGGCATGTACGCGCGTTTTCCTTCCAGGCTGTATCAACAATGTCACGCTTCCCGTCGCGTGGATCAAAGGATCTGTGGTTTTCCCTCGAGGCTTTCCCTCGAGGCTTTCCCACAGGGCTGTCCCACGAGCCACCGTCTTGTGAGTCGATCGTTGGCGTGAAAGATGAGCCAGTGCAGGGAAAAGAGGTTTCTCTGGAATGGACTGAGATATATGAGGGACTCTTGGAATGGTGGTAAGACCATGGAGTTCCTCTCGACTTTCCTGTTGAGAGTGCCTCTTGTTGAGATGCAAAGGGAACGCCGGGAATTCTTTCTCATTGAAAGCAGGGAAAGGATCCCTCATCTCGAGCATCGACGGGGAAACGGGGCTCCTCTGGTTGTGGGCGGGAGCATAGGGCTTCCTCTCGAGTGGAGACGGGTATGGCGGTGAACTTCTTGAGTTGCAGCAAGGGTGTGAAAGACTCTTTCGAAGTTCCAGAGGTTAGGTGTCATTAGTCTTCAGGCGCCTCATCGGAAATAGGCCTCATCTCGCCTAGAAGGGAGAACTTCCTGGATTTTCTCGAGTTGCGGCAGGTGTTTTCGAGTTACGACGGGGACCTCAGGGACCCGCCCTGGTGGCCTCAGGAAAGACCAGTCCCCATGCAAGTTGCAAGGGGGCCTCTCGGGATTCCTCTCCCGTCGATTACCGGGACACAAACCTTGGGTTGAGTTAGGGCCGGAAACTGAGGATACCTCTCCGGTGCTGACATGGATCTTGGAGTAATTCTGCAGTTTCCCCAGGGGAGTCAGGCCTCGTCTCGAGTGGGGGCATGCACGTGCGCTTTCCTTCCAGGCTGTAGCACTAATGTCACGCTTCCTGGGGTGTGAATCAAAGGATCTGTGTTTTTTCCTCGATGCTTTCCCTCGAGGCTTTCCCACAGGGCTGTCCCATGTGCCACCGTGGTGTGAGTCGATCCTCGCCGTGAAAGATGAGCCAGTGCAGGGAAAATAGTTTCCTCTGGAATGGTCGGAGACATCTGGGTGACTCTTGGAATGGTGGTACGACCATGGAGATCCTCTAGCCTTTCCTGTTGAGAGTGCCTCCTCTTGAGATGCGACAGGAACACCGGGAATTCTTTCCCGTTGAAAGCAGGGAAAGGATCAGTCATATGGAGCTCCGAGGGGGAAACGGGGCTCTTCTGGATGTGGGCGGGACCATTGTGTTTCCTCTCGAATGGAGACGGGTATCTCGGTGAACTTCTTGAGTTGCAGCTAGGGTGTGAAAGACCCTTTCGAAGTTCCTGAGGTTAGGTGTCATTAGTCTCCAGGCGCCTCCTCGGAAATAGACCTCATCTCGCCTGGATTGGAGATCATCCTGGATTTTCTTGAGTTGCGGCAGGTGTTCTCGAGTTACGACGGGGACCTCAGGGACTCGCCCAGGTGGCCTAGGAAAGGCCAGTCCCCATGCGAGTTGCAAGGGGTCCTCTCGGGATTTCGCTCCCGTCGATACTGGGGCCAAAAACCTTGTGTGGAGTCAGGGCCGGAACCTGAGGATTCCTCTCCGGTGGTGACATGGATCTTGGGGTACTTCTGGAGTCTCCCCTGGGCAGTCAAGACTCGACCCTTTGAAGAGGCAGGCATGTGCGCTTTCCTTCCAGTCTGTAGCAGCAATGTCACGCTTCCCATCGCGTATAACATAGGATCTTTGGTTTTCCCTCGAGGCTTTCCCTCGAGGCTTTCCCACATGGCTGTCACACGTGCCACCATGGTTTGAGTCGATCCTCGGGGTGAAAGATGTGCCAGTACAGGGATAAAAGGTTCCTCTGGAATGGACAGAGACGTCTGGGGGACTCTTGGAATGGTGGTACGACCATGGAGTTCCTCTCGCCTTTCCTATTGAGTGTGCCTCCTCTTGAGATGCGACGGGAACGCCGGGAATTCTTTCCCGTTGAAAGCAGGGAAAGGATCCCTCATCTCGAGCTACGAGGGGGAAACGGGGCTCCTCTGGATATGGGTGGGATCATCGTGCTTCCTCTCGAGTGGAGACGGGCAGTCCGTTGAACTTCTTGAGTTGCAGCAAGGGTGTGAAAGACCCTTTCAACTTTCCAGAGGTGAGGTGTCATTAGACTCCAGGATCCTCATCAGAAATAGACCTCATCTCGCCTGGAAGTGAGAACTTCCTGGATTTTCTCGAGTTGTGGCAGGTGATCTGGAGATCCGACGGGGACGTCAGGGACCCGCCCTGGTGGCCTCAGTAAAGGCCAGTCCCCATTCGAGTTGCTATGGGGCCTATAGGGATTCCTCTCCCGCCGATACCGGGGCCAAAAACCTTGTGTGGAGTCAGAGCAGAAAACTGAGTGTTCCTCTCCGGTTCTGACAAGGCAATTCTGCTAAAGCCTGGAAGGAAAGCGCGCGTGCATGCCCCCGCACGAGACGAGGCCTGACTCCCCTGGGGAGACTCCAGAATTGCCCCAAGATCCATGTCAGCACCGGAAAGGAATCCTCAGGTTCCGGACCTGACTCCACACAAGGTTTTTGGCCCCGGTATCGACGGGAGAGGAATCCCGAGAGGCCCCCTAGGAATTCCCATGGGGACTGGCCTTTCTTGAGGCCACCAGGGCGGGTCCCTGAGGTCCCCGTCTTAACTCGAGAACACCTGCCGCAACTCGAGAAAATCCAGGAAGTTCTCCCTTCCAGGCGAGATGAGGCCTATTTCCGATGAGGCGCCTGGAGACTAATTACACCTAACCTCTGGAACTTCGAAAGGGTCTTTCACACCCTGGCTGCAACTCAGAAGTTCACCGCCACACCCGGCTCCATGCAAGAGGAAGCAAGATGGTCCCGCCTACATCCAGAGTAGCCCCGTTTCCCCCTCGTAGCTCGAATGAGGGATCGTTTCCCTGCTCTCAACGGGAAAGAATTCCCGGCATTGCGATCGCAACTTAAGAGAAGGCGCTCTCAACAGGAAAGGAGAGAGGAACTCCATGATCGTACAACCATTCCAAGAGTGGCCCAGATGTCTCAGTCCATTCCAGAAGAACCTCTTTTCCCTGCACTGGCTCATTTTTCACTCCGAGTATCGACTCACACCACGGTGGCACGTCGGACAGCCCTGTGGGAAAGCCTCGAGGGAAAACCACAGATCCTTTGATCCCCACGACGGGAAGCGTGACACTGCTGTTACAGCCTGGAAGGAAAGCACACGTGCATGCCCCCACTCGAGCCGAGGCCTGACTCCCCTGCGGAGACTCCAGAAGTACCCCAAAATTCATGTCAGCCCCGGAGAGGAAACCTCACGTTCAGGCCCTGACTCCACACATGGTTTTTGGCCCCGGTATCGACGGGAGAGGAATCCCCAGAGGCCCCCTAGCAACACGCATGGGGACTGGCCTTTCCTAACGCCACCAGGGAGGGTCCCTGAGGTCCCCGTCATAACTCGAGAACACCTGCCGCAATTCGAGAAAATCCAGGAAGTTCTCCCTTCCAGGCGAGATGAGTCCTATTTCAGATGAGGCGCCTGGAGACTAATGACACCTAACCTCTGGAACTTCAAAAGGTTTTTCACCCCTTGCTGCAACTCAAGAAGTTCACCGGCATATCGTCTCCACTCGCGAGGAAGCACGATGGTCACGCCCACATCCAGAGGACCCCCGTTTCCCCCTCGTAGCTCGAGATGAGGGATCCTTTCCCTGCTTTCAACGGGAAAGAATTCCCGGCGTTCCCGTCGCATCACAAGAGGAGGCACTATCAACAGGAAAGGCGAGAGGAACTGCATGGTCGTAACACCATTCAAAGAGTCCTCCAAAATTCTCTGTCCATTCCAGAGGAACCTCTTTTCCCTGCACTGGCTCATCTTTCACACCGAGGATCGACTCACACCACGGTGGCACGTGGGACATCCCTGTTGTAAAGCCTCGAGGGAAAGCCTCGAGGGAAAACCACAAATCCTTTGATCAAAGCGACGGGAAGTGTGACATTGCTGCTACATTCTGGAAGGAAAGCACACGTGCATGCCCCCACTCGAGACGAGTCCTGACTCCACTGGGGAAGCTCCAGAAGTACCACAAGATCCATGTCAGCACCGTCGAGGAAACCTCAGGTTCCGGCCCTGAATCCACACAAGGATTTTGGCCCCGGTATCGACGGGAGTGGAATCCCGGGAGGCCCCTCGCAACTGGAAGGGGGACTGGCCTTTTCTGAGGCCACCAGGGCGGGTCCCTGAGTTCCCCGTCGAAACTCGAGAACACCTGCCGAAACTCGAGAAAATCCAGGAAGTTCTCCCTTCCAGGCGAGATGAGGCCTATTTCAGATGAGGCGCCTGGAGACTAATGACACCTAACCTCTGGATCTTCGAAAGGGTCTTTCACACCCTTGTTGCAACTCAAGAAGTTCACCGCCATACCCGTCTCCACTCGAGAGGAAGCACGAATGTCCCGCCCACATCCAGAGGAGCCCCGTTTCCCCCTCGTAGCTCGAGATGTGGGATCCTTTCCCTGCTTTCAACGGGAAAGAATTCTCGGCGTTCCCGTCGCATCTCAAGCGGAGGTGCTCTCAACAGGAAAGGCGAGAGGAACTCCATGGTCGCACCACCATTCGTAGAGTCCCCCAAATGTCTCAGTCTATTCCAGAGGAACCTCTTTTCCCTGCACTGGCTCATCTTTCACGCCGAGGATCGACCCACACCACGGTGCCACGTGGGACAGCCCTGTGGGAAAGCCTTGAGGGAAAGCCTCGAGGGAAAACAAGAGATCCTTTGATTCACGCGACGTTAAGTGTGACATTGCTGCTGCAGCCTGGAAGAAAAGCGCACGTGCATGCCCCCACTCGAGACGAGGCCTGACTCCCCTGGCGAGGCTCCAGAAGTACCCCAAGATCCATGTCAGCACGGGAGAGGAAACCTCAGGTTCCGGCCCTGACTCCACACAAAGTTTTTGGCCCCGGTATCGAAGGGAGAGGAATCCCGGGAGGCCCCTCGCAATTAGCAGGGGGACAGGCCTTTTCTGAGGCCACCAGGGCGGGTCCGTGAGGTCCCCGTCGAAACTCGAGATCACCTGCCGCAACTCGAGAAAATCCAGGAAGTTCTCCCTTCCAGACGAGATGAGGCCTATTTCCACTGAGATGTCTCGAGGATTATCACTCCTAAACTCTGAAACTTCGAAAGGGTCCTTCACACCCTTGCTGCAACTGAAGAAGTTTCCCGGCATACCCGCCTCTAATCGAGAGGAAGCACGAGGGTCCCACACACATCCAGAGGAGCCCTGTTTTCCCCGGGTAGCACGAGATGAGGAATCCTTTCCCTGCTTTCAACGGGAAAGAATTCTCGGTGTTCCAGTCTCATCTCAAGAGGAGGCACTCTCAATAGGAAAGGATAGAGGGATGCCAGGGTCGTGCCACCATTCCAAGACTACCCCAGATATCTCAGTCCAATTCAGAGGAACCTCTTTCCCTGCTCTGGCTCGACTTTCACGCCAAGGATCGACTCATACCACGGTGGCACGTGGAACAGCCCTGTGGGAAAGCCTCGTGGGAAAGCCTCGAGCAAAGCCACAGATCACTTGATCCACATGACGGGAAGCGTGACACTGCTGCTACAGCTAGGGAGGAAAGCGCACGTGCATGTCGCCACTCGAGATGAGGGCTGACTCCTCTGGGGATACTCCAGAAGTACCCCAAGATACATGTCAGCACCGGAGAGGAATCCTCAGGTTCCGGGCCAGACTCCACACAAGTTCTTTGGCCCTGGCATCGACGGGAGAGTAATCCCGAGAGGCCCCCTTTCAACTCCCATTGTGAATGGCCATTCCTGAGGCCACCTGGGCTGGTCCCTGAGGTCCCCGTCGTAACTCGAGAACACCTGCCGCAACTCGAGAAAATCCAGGAAGTTCTTCCTTCCAGGATAGATAATGCCCATTTCCGCTGAGGCGTCTCAAGGTTAAGCACAGCCAACCTCTAGAACTTCGAAAGGGTCCTTCACACCCTTGCTGCAACCCAAGAAGTTCCCCGCCATACCCACCTCCACTCGAGAGGAAGCACGAGGGTACCGCACACATCCAGAGGAGCCCCGTTTTCCCCTCGTAGCTCGAGATGAGGGATCCTTTCCCTGCTTTAAACGGGAAAGTATTCTCGGCATTCCCGTCTCATCTCAAGAGGAGGCACTCTCAATAGGAAAGGACAGAGGCATTCCAGGGTCGTGACGCCATTCCAAGACTCCCCCAGATGACTCAGTCCAATCCAGAGGAACCTCTTTTCCCTGCACTGGCTCGTCTTTCACGCCGAGGATCGACTCACAAAACGGTGGCACGTGGGACAGCTGAGGGGGAAAGACTCGTGGGAAACCTTCGAGGGAAAGTCAGAGATCCCTTGATCCACACGACGGGAAGCGAGACACTGCTGCTAGAGCTCGGGAGGAAAGCGCACGTGCATACACCCATTCGAGATGAGGCCTGACTCCCCTGGGGATACTCCAGAAGTACCCCAAGATCCATGTCAGCACCGGAAATTAATTCTTAGGTTCTGGCCGAGACTCCACACAAGGTGTTAGTTCCCAGCATTGATGGGAGAGGAATCCCGAGAGGCCCCCTTGTAACTCGCATGTGGAATGGCCTTTCCTGAGGCTACCATAGCGGGCCCCTGAGGTCCCCGTCGTAACTCGAGAACACCTGCCACAACTCCAGAAAATCCAGGAAGTTCCTCCTTCCAGGCGAGATAAGGCCCATTTCCGCTGAGGCGTCCCGAGGCTAAGCTCACCAAACCTCTGGAAATTCGAAACTTTCTTTCACAACCTTGCTGCAACTCTAGAAGTTCCCCGCCATACCCGTCTCCACTCGAGAGGAAGCACGATGGTCGCGGCTACACCAGAGGAGACCCGTTTCCCCCTCATAGCTCGCGATGAGGGATCCTTTCCCTGCTTTCAACGGGAAAGTATTTCCGACGTTCCTGTCGCATCTCAAGAGGAGGCACTCTCAATAGGAACGTCGAGAGGCACTCCCGGGTCGTTCCACAATTCCAAGACTCCTCCAGATGTCTCAGTCCATTCCAGAGGAAACTGTTTTGCCTGCACTGGCCCGTCTTTCACGCCGAGGATCGACTCACACCACGGTGGCACGTGGGACACCTGAGGGGGAAAGACTGATGGGAACGCCTCGAGGGAAAGACACAAATCCTTTGATCCAGGCGACGGTAAGTGTGGCATTGCTCCTACAGCTCGGGAGTAAAGCACACGTGTATGCCCCCACTCGAGACGAGGACTCACTCACCTGGGGAGACTCCAGAAGTAACCCAAGATCCATGTAAGCAGCAGAGAGTAATCCTCAGGTTCCGGCCCTGACTCCACACAAGGTCTTAGGCCCTGGCATCGATGGGAGAGGAATTCCGAGTTGTCCCCAAGCAACTCGCATGGGGACTGGCCTTTCCTGAGGCCACCAGAGCGCATCCCTGAGGACCCCGTCGTAACTCGGAAACACCTGCTGCAACTCGAAAAAATCCAGGAGGTCTCCCCTCCAGGGGAGATGAGGCCCATTTCCGCTGAAGCGTCTCAAGGCTAATCAAACCTAACGTCTGGAACTTCGAAAGGGTCCTTCACACCTTTGCTGCAGCTCAAGAAGTTCACCGCGATACCCGCCTCCAATCGAGAGGAAGCACGAGGGTCCCGCCCACATCCAAAGGAGTCCCGTTTCCGCCTCAAAGCTCGAGATGAGGGATCCTTTACCTGTTTCTTCAGGAAAGAATTCCTTGCATTCCCGTCGTATCTCAAGAGGAGATGCTCTCAACAGGGAAGGCTTGAGGAACTTCAGGGTCGTGACACCATTCCAAGAAGCCCCCAGATATCTCAGTCTATTTCAGATGAACCTGTTTTCCATGCAATGGCTTGTCTTTCACACCGAGGATCGACTCACATCATGGTGGCACGTGGGACAGCCCTGTGGGAAAGCCTCGTGGAAAAGCCTCGATGGAAAACAGCAAATCCCTTTATTCACTTGACGGGAAGTGTGACACTACTTCTACAGCACGGGAGGAAAGCACACGTTCTTGTCCCCACTCGAATCGAGGACTCACTCCCCAGGGGAGACTCCAGAAGTACCCCAAGGTCCATGTCAGCACTGGAGAGGAATCCTCAGGTTCCTGCCCAGACTTTACACAATGTCTTAGGCCCCCCGCTTCGAAGGCAGAGTTATCCTGCAATGCCCCATAGCAACTCGCATGGGGACTGGCTTTTCCTGAGGCCACCAGAGCGGGTCCCTGAGGTCCCCATCGTAACTCGAGAACACCCGGCTCAACTCGAGAAAAACCTGGAGATTCTCCCCTCCAGGCCAGATGAGGCCCATTTCCACTGAAGCCTCTCGTGGCTAATCACACCTAAAGTCTGGAATTTGCAAAGGGTCCTTCACACCCTTGCTGCAACTCAAGATGTTCCCCGCAATACCCCTATCCACTCGAGATGAAGCACGAGGGTCCCGCCCACATCCAGATGAGACCCGTTTCCACATTGTAGCTCGATATGTGGGATCCTTTCCCTGCTTCGTCCAGAAAGAATTCCCGGCGTTCCCGTCGCATCTCAAGAGGAGGCGCTCTCAACAGGAAAGGTGAGAGGAACTCCAGGGTCGTGCCACGACTCCTAGAGTCCCCAAGATGTCTCAGTCCATTCCAGAGGAACTTCTTTTCCCTGCATTAGCTTGTCTTTCACGCCAGGGTCGACTCACACCACGGTGGCCCGTTGGACAGCCCTGTGAGAAAACCTCTTGGGAAAGCCACAGACCCCTTGATCCACCATACGGGAAGCGTGACACTGCTCCCACAGTTCGGGAGGAAACTGCAGGTACATGCCCCCACTCGAGACGTGGCCTGGCTCCAATGTGGAGACTCCAGAAGTACCCCAAAATCCAAGTCAACACAGGAGAGAAACCCTCAGGTTCTGGCCCCGATTCCACACAAGTTCTAAGGAACCAGAATTGACGGGAGAGGTATCCTGAGATGCCCACTTGCGACTCGCATGTGCACTGGCTTTATCTGAGGCCAACAGAATGTGTCCGTGAGGTCCCCATCATAACTCGAGAACACCAGCCGCAACTCGAGAAAATTCAGGAGGTTCTCCCCTCCAGGCGAGATGATGCCCATTTCCGCTGAGGCATCTCGAGGCTAATCACACCTAACCTCTGGAACTTCGAAAGGGTCCTTCACACTCTTCCTGCAACTCAAGAAGTTCCGCGACATACCCGTCTCCACTGGAGAGCAAGCACGAGGGTCCCGCCCACATCCAGAGGAGCCCCGTATCTGCCTCATAGCTCGAGAAGGGGAATCCTTTTCCTGCTTCGTTGGGAAAGAATTCCTGGTGATCCCGTCGCATCACAAGAGGAGGCGTTCTCAACAGGAAAAGCCAGTGTAACACCAGCGACCTGCTCAGGTGGCCTCAGGAAAGCCCAATCCCCATGCGAGTTGCTCAGGGGTCACTTTGGATTCTGCTCCTGTCAATGCCGGGACCTATCACCTTATGTGGAGTCCAGGCCAGAACCTGAGGATTCCTCTCTAGTGCTGAATTTGATATTGGGGTACTTCTGGAGTCTCCCCAGGGGTGTTAGTCATTGTCTCGAGTAGGTTGACGCACGTCCACATTCCTCCGATGGTGTACCACCAGTGTCACACTTCCCATAGAGTGGATCATGGAATCGGTAGCTTCCCTCGTGGCTTTCCCACGAAGCTTTCCCACGGGGCGTTCCACCGTGCCACCTTTTTGTGACTTGATCCACGTCGTGAAAGTCGAGGCAGTGCACGGAAAACAGGTTCCTCTGGAATAGACTGAGACATCTGGTGGACTCTTGGAATGGTGGCACGACCCTGGAGTGCCTGTCGCATTTCCTATTTGAGCTCATCCACCTGAGATGCGATTGGAATGCCGGGAATTCTTTACAGTTGATGGAGGGAAAGTATCCCTCATTTCGAGCTACGAGGCTTGATCCGGGCTACTCTGGATGTGGGCGGGATCATCGTGCCTCCTCTCGAGTGGAGACGGGTATGGCGGTGAACTTCTTGAGTTGCAGCAAGGGTGTGAAAGACCCTTTCGAAGTTCCAGAGGTTAGGTGTCATTAGTCTCCTTGCGCCTCATCGGAAATAGGCCTCATCTCGCCTGGAAGGGAGAACTTCCTGGATTTTCCCGAGTTGCGTCAGGTGTTCTCGAGTTACTAAGGGGACCTCAGGGACCCGCCCTGGTGGCCTCAGGAAAGGCCAGTCCCCAGGCGAGTTGCAAGGGGGCCTCGCGGGATTTCTTTCCCGTCGATACTAGGGCCAAAAACCTTGTGTGGAGTCAGGACCGGAATCTGAGGATTCCTCTCCGCTGTTGACATGGATCTTGGGGTACTTCTGGAGTCTCCCCTGGGGAGTCAGGCTTCGTCTCAAGTGGGGGCATGCACGTGCGCTTTCCTTCCAGGCTGTAGCAGCAATGTCACGCTTCCCGTCGCGTGGATCAAAGGAGCTGTGGTTTTCCCTCGAGGTTATCCTACAGGGCTGTCCCACGTGTCACCGTGGTGTGAGTCGATCCTCCGCGTAAAAGATGAGACAGTGCAGGGAAAAGAGGTTCCTCTGGAATGGACTGAGACATCACGGGGACCCTTGGAATGATGGTACGACCATGGAGTTCCTCTCGCCTTTCCTGCTGAGAGCGCCTCCTCGTGAGATGCGACGGGAACGCCGGGAATTCTTTCCCGTTGAAAGCAGGGAAAGGATCCCTCATTTTGAGCTACGACGGGGAAACGGGGCTCCTCTGGATGTGGGCGGGACCATCGTGCTTTCTCTCGAGTGGAGACGGGTATGGTGGTGAACTTCCTGAGTTGCAGCAAGGGTGTGAAAGACCCTTTCGAAGTTCCAGAGGTTAGGTGTCATTAGTCTCCAGTCGCCTCATGGGAAATAGGCCTCATCTCGCCTGGAAGGGAGAACTTCCTGGTTTTTCTCAAGTTGCGGCAGGTGTTCTCGAGTTACGACGGGGACCTCAGGGACCCGCCCTGGTGGCCTCAGGAATGGCCACTCCCCATGCGAATTGCTAGGGGGCCTCTCGGGATTCCTTTCCCATCGATACCGGGGCCATAAACCTTGTGTGGTGTCAGGGCCGGAATCTGAGGATTCCTCTTCGGTGCTGACATGGATCTTGGGGTACTTCTGGAGTCTCCCCTGGGGAGTCAGGCTTCGTCTCAAGTGGGGGCATGCAAGTGCGCGTTCCTTCCAGGCTGTAGCAGCAATGTCACGCTTCCCGTCGCGAGGATCATAGGATCTGTGGTTTTTCCTCCAGGCTATCCTACAGGGCTGTCCCACGTACCACCGTGGTGTGAGTCGATCCTCGGCGTGAAAGATGAGCCAGTGCAGGGAAAAGAGGTTCCTCTGGAATGGACTGAGACATCTGGGGGTCTATTGGTATGGTGGTACGACCAGGGAGTTCCTCACGCCTTTCCTATTGAGAGTTCCTCCTCTTGAGATGCGACGGAAACGCCGGGAATTCTTTCCCGTTGAAAGCAGGGAAAGATTCCCTCATCTCGAGCTACGAGGGGGAAACGGGGCTCCTCTGGATGTGGGCGGGACCATCTTGCTTCCTCTCGAGTGGAGACGATATGGCAGTGAACTTCTTGAGTTGCAGCAAGGGTGTGAAAGACCCTTTCGAAGTTCCAGAGGTTAGGTGACATTAGTCTCCAGGGGCCTCATCGGAAATAGGCCTCATCTGGCCTGGAAGGGAGAACTTCCTGGATTTTCTCGAGTTTCGGCAGGTGTTCTCGATTTACGACGGGGACCTCAGGGACCCGCCCTGGTGGCCTCAGGAAAGGCCAGTCCCCATGCGAGTTGCAAGGGAGCCTCTCCGGATTCCTCTCCCGTCGATACCCGGGCCAAAAACCATGGGTGGAGTCAGGGCCGGAACCTGAGGATTCCTCTCCTGTGCTGACATGGATCTTGTGGTTCTTCTGGAGTCTCCCCAGGAGAGTCAGGCCTCGTCTCGAGTGGGGGCAGGCTCGTGCGCTTTCCTTCCAGTCTGTAGCAGCAATGTCACGCTTCCCGTCGCGTGGATCAAAGGATCTGTGGTTTTCCCTCGAGGCTTTCCCTCGATGCTTTCCCACAGGGCTGTCCCACGTGCCACCATCGTGTGATTCGATCCTCGGCGTGAAAGATGAGCCAGTGCAGGGAAAATAGTTTTCTCTGGAATGGACTGAGAGATCTAGGGGACTATTTGTATGGTGGTAGGACCAGGGAGTTCCTCACGGCTTTCCTGTTGAGAGTGCCTCCTCTTGAGATGCGACGGGAACGCCGGGAATTCTTTCCCGTTGAAAGCAAGGAAAGGTTCCCTCATCTTGAGATACGAGGGGGAACCAGGCTCCTCTGGATGTGGGCGGGACCATCGTGCTTCCTCTCGAGTGGAGACAGGTATGCCGGTGAACTTCTTGAGTTGCAGCAAGGGTGTGAAAGACCCTTTCGAAGTTCCAGAGGTTAGGTGTCATTAGTCTCCAGACGCCTCATCGGAAATAGGCCTCATCTCGCCTGGAAGGGAGAACTTCCTGGATTTTCTCGAGTTGCCGCAGGTGTTCTCGAGTTACGACGGGGACCTCAGGGACCCGCCGTGCTGGCCTCAGGAAAGGCCGGTCCCCATGCGAGTTGATAGGGGGCCTCTCGGGATTCCTCTCCCGTCGATACCGGGGACAAAAACCTTGGGTGGAGTCAGGCCCGGAACCTGAGGATTCCTCTCCGGTGATGACATGGATCTTGGGGTAATTCTGGAGTTTCCCCAGGGGAGTCAGGCCCCGTCTCGAGTGGGGGCAGGCACGTGCGCTTTCCTTCCAGGCTGTAGCAGCAATGTCACGCTTCCCGTCGCGTGGATCAAAGGATCTGTGGTTTTCCCTCGAGGCTTTCCCTCGAGGCTTTCCAACAGGGCTGTCCCACGTGCAACCGTGGTCTGAGTCGATCCTCGGCGTGAAAGATGAGCCGGTGCAGGTAAAAGAGATTCGTCTGTAATGGACTGAGACATCTGGGTGACTCTTTGAATGGTGGTACGACCATGTAGTTCCTCTCGCCTTTCCTGTTGAGAGCGCCTCCTATTGAGATGCTATGGGGAAGCCGGGAATCTTTCCCGTTGAAAGCAGGGAAAGGATCCCTCATCTCGAGTGATTGGGGGAAACGGGGCTCCTCTGGATGTGGGCGGGCTCATCGTGCTTCCTGTCGAGTGGAGACGGGTATGGCGGTGAACTTCTTGAGTTGTAGCAAGTGTTTGAAAGACCCTTTCGAAGTTCCAGAGGTGAGGTGTCATTAGACTCCAGCAGCCTCATCGGAAATAGGCCTCCTCTTGCCTGGAAGGAAGAACTTCCTGGATTTTCTCGAGTTGCGGCAGGTGTTTTCGAGTTACGACGGAGACCTCAGGGACCCGCCCTGGTGGCCTCAGGAAAGGCCAGTCCCGATGCGAATTGATAGGGGGCCTCTCGGCATTCCAGTCCCGTCGATACCGGGCCAAAAACTTTGTGTGGAGTTATGGCCGGAACCTGAGGATTCCTCTCCGGTGCTGACATGGCTCTTGGGGGGTACTTCTGGAGTCTCCCCAGGGGAGTCAGGCCTCGTCTCGAGTGGGGGCATGCACGTGCGCTTTCCTTCCAGGCTGTAGCCGCAATGCCACGCTTCCCGTCGTGTGGAACAAAGGATCTGTGGTTTTCCCTCGAGGCTTTCCCTCGAGGCTTTCCCACAAGGCTGTCCCACGTGCCACCGTGGTGTTAGTCGATCCTCGGCGTGAAAGATGAGCCAGTGCAGGGCAAAGAGGTTCCTCTGGAATGGAATGCGACATCTGGGGCACTCTTGGAATGGTGATACTACCATGGAGTTCCTCTCGATTTTCCTGTTGAGAGCGTCTCTTCCTGAGATGCGACGGGAATGCCGGGAATTCTTTCCCGTTGAAAGCAGGGAAAGGATCCTTCATTTCTTGCTACGAAGGGAAATCGGGTTTCCTCTGGATGTGGGCGGGACCATTGTGTTTCCTCTCGAATGGAGACGGGTATGGCGGTGAACTTCTTGAGTTGCAGCTAAGGTGTGAAAGACCTTTTCGACTTTCCAGAGTTTAGGTGGCATTAGTCTCCAGGCACCTCATCAGAAATAGGCCTCATCTCGCCTGGAAGGGAGATCATCCTGGATTTTCTCGAGTTGCGGCAGGTGTTCTCGTGTTACGACGGGGACCTCTGGGACCCGCCCTGGTGGCCTCAGGAAAGGCCAGTCCCCATGTGAGTTGCTAGAGTGCCCTCGGGATTCCTCTTCCGTCGATACTGGGCCAGAAGCCTTTTCTGGAATCAGGGCCGGAAACTGAGGGTTCCTCTGCTGTGCTGACATGGATCTTGGGGGTACTTCTGGAGTCTCCCCAGGGGAGTCAGGCCTCGTCTCGAGTGTGGGCATGCACGTGCGCTTTCCTTCCAGGCTGTAGCAGCAATGTCACACTTTCCGTCCCGTGGATCAAAGGATCTGTGGTTTTCCCTCGTGGCTTTCCCTCGAGGCTTGCCCACAGGGCCGTCCCACGTGCCACCGTCGTCTGAGTCGATCCTCGGCGTGAAAGATGAGCCAGTGCAGGCAAAAGAGGTTCCTCTGGAATGGACTGAGACATCTGGGGCACTCTTGGAATGGTGGTACGACCATGGAGTTCCTCTCGCCTTTCCTGTTGAGAGTGCCTCCTCTTGAAATGCGACGGCAACAGCGGGAATTCTTTCCCATTGAAAGCAGGGAAAGGATCCCTCATCTCGAGCTACGAGGGGGAAACGGGGCTCCTCTGGATGTGGGCGGGACCATCATGCTTCCTCTCGAATGGAGACGGCTATGACGGTGAACTTCTAGAGTGCAGCAAGGTTGTGAAAGACCTTTTGGAAGTTACAGAGGTTAGGTGTCATTAGTCTCCTGGAGCCTCATCGGAAATAGGCCTCATCTCGCCTGGAAGGGAGAACTTCCTGGATTTTCTCGAGTTGCCGCAGGTGTTCTCGAGTTACGATGGGGACACAGGGACCCGCCCTGGTGGCCTCAGGAAAGACCAGTCCCCATGCGAGTTGCTAGTTGGCCTCTCGGGATTCCTCTCCCGTCGATACCCGGGCCAAAAACCTTGGGTGGAGTCAGGGCCGGAACCTGAGGATTCCTCTCCAGTGCTGACATGGATCTTGGGCTACTTTTGGAGTCTCCCCAGGGGAGTCAGGCCTCATCTCGAGTGGGGACAGGCACGTGTGCTTTCCTTCCAGGCTATAGCAGCAATGTCACACTTCCCGTCGCGTGGATCAAAGGATCTGTGGTTTTCCCTCGAGGCTTTCCCTCGAGGCTTTCCCACAGGGCTGTCTCACGTGCCACCGTGGAGTGAGTCGATCCTCGGCGTGAAAGATGAGCTAGTGCAGGGAAAAGAGGTTCCTCCGGAATGCACTAAGACATCTGGGGGATTCTAGGAATGGTGGTACGACCATGGAGTTCCTCTCGCCTTTCCTGTTGAGAGTGCCTCCTCTTGAGATGCGACGGCAACACCGGGAATTCTTTCCCTTTGAAAGTAGGGAAAGGATCCCTAATCTCGAGCTACGAGGGGGAAACGGGTCTTCTCTGGTTGTGGGCGGGAGCATCGTGCTTCCTCTCGAGTGGAGATGGATATGGCGGTGAACTTCTTGAGTTGCAGCAAGGGTGTGAAAGACCCTTTCGAAGTTCCAAAGGTTAGGTGTCATTAGTCTCCAGGCGCCTCATCGGAAATAGGCCTCATCTCCCCTGGAAGAGAGAACTTCCTGGATTTTCTCGAGTTGAGGCAGGTGTTCTCGAGTTAAGACGGGGACCTCAGGGACCCGTCCTGGTGGCCTCAGAAAGGCCAGTCCCCATGTGAGTTGCTAGGGGGCCTCTCGGGATTCTTCTCCAGTCGATACCCGGGCCAGAAACCTTGGGTGGACTCAGGGCCGGAACCTGAGGTTTCCTCTCCGGTGCTGACATGGATCTTGGGGTACTTCTGGAGTCTCCCCAGGGGAGTCAGGCCTCGTCTCTAGTGGGGGCCGGCACGTGCGCTTTCCTTCCAGGCTGTATCAGCACTGTCACGCTTCCCGTCGCGTGGATTAAAGGATCTGTGGTTTTCCCTCCAGGCTTTCCCTCGAGGCTTTCCCACAGGGCTGACCCACGTGCCACCGTTGTGTCAGTCCATCCTTAGAGTGAAAGACGTGCCAGTGCAGGGAAAAGAGCTTCCTCTGGAATGGACTGAGACATCTGGGGAACTCTTGGAATGGTGGCACGACCCTGGAGTGCCTCTCGCTTTTCCTATTTAGACTCCCTCCCCTTGAGATGAAACGGGAACACCGGCAATTCTTTCCCGTTGAAAGTAGGGAAAGGGTCCCTCATCTCGAGCTACGAGGCGGGAACTGGACTCCTCTGGATGTGGGCGGGACCCTCGTGCTTCCTCTCGAGTGGAGGCCCGTATGGCAGGGAATTACTTGAGTTGCAGCAAGTGTGTGAAGGACCCTTTCGAAGTTCCAGAGGTTAGGTGTGATTAGCCTCGAGACGCCTCAACGGAAATAGGCCTCATCTCGCCTGGAAGGGAGAACTTCCTGGATTTTCTCGACTTGCGGCCGGTGTTCTTGAGTTACGACGGGGACCACAGGGACCCGCTCTGGTGGCCTCAGGAAAGGCCAGTCCCCATGAGAGCTGTTAGGGTCCATCTCGGGAATCCTCTCCCATAGAGTCCGGGTCCTAAGACCTTGTGTGGAGTCACGGCCGGAAGCTGAGGATTTCTCTCCGGTGCTGACATCGATATTGGGGTACTTCTGGAGTCTCCCCAGGGGAGTCAGGCAACGTCTCTATTGGGGGCATGCACGTGCGATTTCCTCCCGAGCTGTAGCAGAGTGTCATGCTTCACGTCACGTGGATCAAGGGATCTCTGACTTTCCCTCGAGGCTTTCCCACGAGGCTTTCCCACAGGGCCGTCCCACGTGCCACCGTGGTGTCAGTCGATCCTCGGCGTGAAAGACGAGCCAGTGCAGGGAAAACAGGTTCCTCTGCCATACACTCATGCATCTGGGGGACTCTTGGAATGGTGGCACGACCCTGGAGTTCCTCTCGCCTTTCTTGTTGAGTGCGCCTCCTCTTGAGATGCGACGGGAATGCCGGGAATTCTTTCCCGAGGAAGCAGTGAAAGGATCCCTGATCTCGAGCTACGAGGCGGAAACGGGGCTCCTCTGGATGTGGTGGCACCCTGGTGTTTCCTCTTGAGTGGAGACGGGTATGGATGGGAACTTCTTGAGTTGCAGCAAGGGTGAGAAGGACCCTTTCGAAGTTCCAGAGGTTAAGTGTGATTAGACTCGAGAGGCCTCATTGGAAATAGGCCTCATCTCGCCTGGAAGGGAGAACTTCATGGATTTACTCGAGTGTCGGCAAGTGTTCTCGAGTTGCGATGGGGACCCCAGGGACCCGCTCTGGTGGCCTCAGGAAAGGGCAGTCCCCATGAGAGTTGCTAGGGGGCCTCCCGGGATTCCTCTTCCGTCGATGCCGGGGCCTAAGACCTTGTGTGAAGTCAAGGCCGGAACCTGCGGATTCCTCTCCGGTGCTGACAGGGATCTTGGGGTACTTCTGGAGTGTCTCCAGAGGAGTAAGTCCTCGTCTCGAGTGGGGCATGCCCATGTGCTTTCCTCCCGAGCTGTAGCAGCAGTGTCATGCTTCCCGTCGGGTGGATCAAGGGATCTGTGGCTTTCCCTCGAGGCTTTCCCACGAGGCTTTCCCACACGGCTTTCCAAACTTCCACCTTGGTGTGAGTCAATCTTCGGGGTGAAAGACGAGCGAGTGCAGTTAAAACAGGTTCCTCTGCAGTAGACTCATACATCTGGGGTACTCTAGGAATGGTGGCACAACCCAGGAGTTCCTCTCACCTTTACTGTGAGCGTGCCTCCTCTTGATATTTGAAGGGAATGCCGCAAATTCTTTCCCGTCAAAGCAGGGAAAGGATGCCTCATCTCGAGCTACGAGACGGAAATGGGGCTCCTTTATATGTGGGCGGGAATATCGTGCTTCCTTTCGAGTGGTGACGGGTATGGCGGGGATCTTCTTGAGTTACAGCAAGGGTGTGAAGGACCCTTTCAAAGTTCCAGAGGTTAGATGTGATTACCCTCAAGACGCCTCAGGGGAAATGGGCCTCATCTGGCCGGGAGTGGAGAACTTCCTGGATTATCTCGAGTTGTGGCAGGTGTTCTCGAGTTACGACGGTGACCTCAGTTACCCGCTCTGGTGGCCTCAGGAAAGGCCAGTCCCCATGCGAGTTGCTAGAGGCCCTCTCAGGATTCCTCTTCCGTCGATCCCGCGGCCTTAGACCTTGTGTGGAGTCGGGACCAGAACCTGAGGTTCCCTCTTCGGTGTTGACATGGATCTTTGGGTACTTCTGGAGTCTCCCCAGTGGAGTCAGCCCTCGTCTCAAGTGGGGGCATGCCCGTGTGCTTTCCTCCCTTGCTGTAGCAGCAGTGTCACGCTTCCCTTCACGTGGATCAAGGGATCTCTGCCTTTCCCTCGTTGCATTCCTACAAGGCTTTCCCACAGGGCTGTCCCACGTGCCACCGTGGTGTGAGTCGATCCGCGGCGTGAAAGACGAGCCAATGCAGGGAAAACAGGTTCCTCTGGAATGGACTGAGATATCTGAGGTCTCTAGGAATGGTGGCACGACCCTGGAGATCCTCTCGCCTTTCCTGTTGAGACTGCCTCCGCCTGAGATGCGCCGGGAACGCCGGGAATTCTTTCCAGACGATGCAGGGAACGGATCCCTCATCTCGAGCAACGAGGCGGAAACGGGGCTCCTCTGGATGTGGGCTGGACCCTCGTGTTTCCTCTCGACTGGAGACAGTTATGTCGGGGAACTTCTTGAGTTGCAGGAAGAGTGTGAATGACGCTTTAGAAGTTCCACAGGTTAGGTGTGATTACCCTCGAGACGCCTCAGCGAAAATGGTCCTCATCTAGCTAGGAGGGGAGAACTTCCTGGATTTTCTCGTGTTGCGGCACGAGTTCTCGAGTTACGATGGGGACCTCAGGGACCCGCCCTGTTGGCCTCAGGAAAGGCCAGTCCTCATGCGAGTTGCAAAGGGGCCTCTCTGGATTCCTCTCCCGTCGATGCCGGGGCCTTAGAACTTGTGTGGAGTCGGGGCCGGAACCTGAGGATTCCTCTTCCTTGCTGACATCGATCTTGGGATACTTCTGGAATCTTCCCAGGGGTGTCAGTCCTCGTCTCCAGTGGGGGCATGCACGTACGCTATCCTCCTGAGCTGTAGCAGCAGTGTTACGCTTCCCGTCGAGTGGATCAAGGGATCTGTGGCTTTCCCTAGAGGCTTTCTCACGAGGCTTTCCTACAGGGCTGTCCCACGTGCCACCGTGGTGTGAGTCGATCCTCGGCGTGAAAGATGAGCCACTGCAGGGTAAACAGGTTCCTGTGGAATGGACTGAGACATATGGGGGACTCTTGGAATGGTGGCACAACCCTGGAGTGCCTCTCGCCATTTCTGTTGAGAGTACCTCCTCTTGAGATGCGACGGGAACGCCGGGAATTCTTTCCCGATGAAGCAGGGAACGGATCCCTAATCTCAAGCTACAAGGCAAATACGGGGCTCCTCTGGATGTGGGAATAACCCTCGTGCTTCCTCTCGAGTGGAGACGGGTATGTCGGGGAATTTCTTGATTTGCAGGAATGGTGTGAAGGATCCTTTCGAAGTTCCATAAGTTATGTGTGATTAGTCTCGAGACGCCTCAATGGAAATGGGCCTCATCTCACCTGGAGGGGAGAACCTCCTGGATTTCCTCGAGTTGCGGCAGGTTTTCTTGAGTTAAGAGGGGGACCTCAGGGACCCGCTCTGGTGGCCTCAGGAAAAGCCTGCCCCATTCGAGTTGCTAGGGTTCCTCTCGGGATTCCTCTCCCGTCGATGCCGGGGCCTAAGACCTTGTGTGTAGTCGGGACCTAAAATTGAGGATTCATCTCCAGTGCTGACATGGACCTTGGGGTACTTCTGGAGTCTCCCAAATGGAGTAAGTCCTTGTCTTGAGTGGGGGCATGCACATGCGCTTTCCTCCCGCGCTGTATCAGCAGTGTCACCCTTCCCCTCACGTGGATGAAGGGATTGGTGGCTTTCCCTCGCGGCTTTAACAAGAGGCTTTCCCACAGGGCTTTCCCACGTCCCACCGTGGTGTGAGTCGATCCTTGGCGTGAAAGATGAGACTGTGCAGGGCAAAGAGGTTCCTCTGGAATGGACTGAGACATCTGGGGGACTCTTGGAATGGTGGCACGACCGTGAAGTTCCTCTCGCCTCTCCTGTTGAGAGAGCCTACTCTTGAGATGTGACGGGAACGCCGGGAATTCTTTCCCGACAAAGCAGGAAAAGGATCCCTCATCTCGAGCTACGAGGGGGAAACGGGGCTCCTCTGATTGTGGGCGGGACCCTCATCCATCCTCTCGGGTGGAGACGGATATGTCGGGGAACTTCTTGAGTTGCAGCAAGGGTATGAAGGACCCTTTCTAAGATCCAGAGGTTATGTATGATTAGCCTCGAGACGCCTCAGCAGAAATGGGCCTCATCTCGCCTGGAGTGGAGAACCTCCTGGATTTTCTCGTGTTGCCGCAGGTGTTCTCGAGTCACGACGAGGATATCTGGGACCCGCTCTGGTGGCCTCAGGAATGGCCCGTCCCCATGCGAGTTGCTAGGGGGTCTCTCGTGTTCCTCTCCCATCGATGTCGGGGCCTAAGACCTTGTGTGGAGTCGTGGCCGGGACCTGAGGACTCCGCTCCAGTGCTGACATGGATCTTGGGTTTCTTCTGGAGTCTCCCCAGGAGAGTCAGGCCTCGTCTGCAGTGGGGCCATGCACGTGCACTTTCCTCCCGATATGTAGCAACAGTGTCATGCTTCCCGTCACGTGGACCAAGGGATCTGTGGCTTTCCCTCGAGGCTATCCAATGAAGCTTTCACATAGCGCTCTTCCACGTGCCACCGTGGTGTCAGTTAATCCTCGCCCTGAAAGTGGAGCCAGTGCAGGGAAAAAAAGTTTCCTCTGGAATAGACTGAGATACGTGGGGGACTCTTGGAAAGATGGCACAACCCTGGAGTTCCTCTCGCCTTTCCTGTTGAGAGTGCCTCCTCTTGAGATGCGACGGCAACACCGGGAATTCTTTCCCGACGATGCAGGGGAAGGACCCCTCACCTGGAGCTACGAGGAGGAAACGGGACTCCTCCGGATGTGGGCGGGACTCTCGTGCTTCCTCTCGAGTGGAGATGGGTATGTGGGGGAACTTCTTGAGTTTCAGCAAGGGTGTGAATGACCCTTTCGAAGTTCTATAGGTTAGGTGTTATTAGACTCGAGATGCCTCAGCGGAAATGGGCCTCATCTCGCCTAGAGGGGAAAACTTCCTGGATTTTCTCGAGTTGTGGCAGGTGTTCTAGAGTTAAGACGGGGACCACAGATACCCTCACTGGTGGCCTCAGGAAAGGCCAGTCCCCATGCGAGTTACTTGGGGGCCTCTCGGGATTCCTCTCCCATCGATGCCGGGGCCTAACACCTTGTGTGGAGTCGCGGCCGGAACCTGAGGACTCCTCTCCGGGGCTCACATGGATCTTGGGGTGCCTGTGGAGTCTCCCCAGGGGACTCAGTCCTCGTATCGAGTGGGGGCATGCACGTGCGCTTTCCTCCCGAGCTGTAGCAGCAGTGTCACGCTACCGGTCGCATGAATTAAGGGATCTGTGGCTTTCCCTCGAGGCTTTCCCACGAGAATTTCCCACACGACTTTCCAACCTGCCACCGTGGTTTGAGTTGATCCTCGCTGTGAAAGACGAGCCAGTGCAGGGAAAAGACTTTCTTCTGGAATGGACAGAGACATCTGGGGGACTCTTGATATGGTGGCACGACCCTGGAGTTCCTCTCGCCTTTCCTGTTGAGAGCGCCTCCTCTTGAGATGCGACAGGAACGCCAGGAATCTTTCCCAACGAAGCAGGGAAAGGATCCCTCATCTCGAGCTACGAGGCGGAAACGGTGCTCCTCTGGATGTGGGCGGGACTCTTGTGCTTCTCTCGATTGCAGACAGGTATGTCGGGGAACATCTTGAATTTTAGCAAAGGTGTGAAGAACCCTTTCGAATTTCCAGACGTTATGTGTGATTAGCCTCAAGACGCCTCAGCGGAAATGTGCCTCACCTCGCCTCGAGGAGAGAACCTCCTGGATTTTCTCGAGTTGCGGCAGGTGATCTCGAGTTACGACGGGGACCACAGGGACCCGCTCTGGTGGCTTCAGGAAAGGCCAGACCGCATGCGAGTTGCTAGGGGACCTCACGGGATTCCTCTCCCGTCGATGCCGGTACGTAAGACCTTGAGTTGAGTCGGGGTCAGAAACTGAGGATTCCTCTCCAGTGCTGACATGCATTTTGTGGTACTTCTGGAGTCTCCCCAGTTGAGTCATTCCTCGTCTCGTGAGGGGGTATGCACGTGCGCTTCTCTCCCGAAATGTAGCAGCAGTGTCATGCTTCCCGTCACGTTGATCAAGGGATCTGTGGCTTTCCCTCCAGGCTTTCCCACGAGGCTTTCCCACTGGGCTGTCCCATGTGTCACCTTGGTGTGAGTCGATCCTCGGCTTGAAATTCGAGGCAGTGCAGGGAAAACAGGTTCCTCTGGAATGGACTGAGATATTTGGGGGACTCTTGGAATGGTGGCACGACCCTGGAGTTCCTGTCGCCTTTCCTGTTGAGAGTGCCTCCTCTTGAGATTCGACGGGAACGCCGGGAATTCTTTCCCGACGAAGATGGGAAAATATCCCTCATCTCGAGCTACGAGGCGGCAATGGGGCTCCTTTGGATGTGGGAGGGACCCTCGCACTTCCTCTCGAGTGGAGACTGGTATGTCGGGGATTTTCTTGAGTCGCAGGAATGGTGTGAAGGACCCTTTCGAAGTTCCATAAGTTATGTGTGATTAGTCTCGAGACGCCTCAACGGAAATGGGCCTCATCTCGCGTGGAGGGGAGAACCTCCTGGATTTCCTCTCGTTTCGGCAGGTGTTCTCGAGTTTAGACGGGGACCTCAGGGACCCGCTCTGGTGGCCTCAGGATAAGCCAGCCCCATGAGAGTTGCTAGGGGTCCTCTCGGGATTCCTCTCCCATCGATGCCGGGGCCTAAGACCTTCTGTGTAGTCGGGGACTGAACCTGAGGATTTATCTCCAGTGCCGACATGGATCTTGGGGTACTTCTGGAGTCTCCCAAGGGAAGTAAGTCCTTGTCTTGAGTGGGGGCATGCACATGCGCTTTCCTCCCGCGCTGTAGCAGCAGTGTCACTCTTCCCGTCACGTGGATCAAGGGATCCGTGGCTTTCTTTCGAGGCATTCCTGCAAGGCTATCCCAAAGGGCTGTCCCACGTGCCACCGTGGTGTGAGTCGATCCTCGGCGTGAAAGACGAGCCAGTGCAGGAAAAAGAGGTTCCTCTGTAATGCACTGAGACATCTGGGGGACTCTTGGAATGGTGGGACGACCCTGGAATTCCTCTCGCCTTTCCTGTTGAGAGCGCCTCCTCTTGAGATGCGACGGGAACGCCGGGAATTCTTTCCCGACCAAGCAGGGTAAGGATCCCTCATCTCGAGCTACAACGGGGAAACTTTGAAATCTGGATGTGGGCCGGATCCTCGTGCTTCCTCTCGAGTGGATACGGGTATGTCGGGGAACTTCTTGAGTTGCAGCAAGGGTGTGAAGAACCCTTTCGAAGTTCCAAAGTTTAGGTGTGATTAGCCTCGAGACGCCTCAGAGGACATGGGCCTCATCTCGCCTGCAGGGGAGAACTTCCTGGTTTTTATCGAATTGCAGCAGATGTTCTCGAGTTATGACGGGGACTTCAGAGACAGGCTCTCGTGCCATCAGAAAATGCCGATTCCCATGCAAGTTTCTAGGGGGCCCTCGGGATTCCTCTCCCATCGATGACGGGGCCTAACACCTTGTGTCGAGTCGCGGCTGGAACATGAGGACTTCTCTCCGGGGCTGACATGGATCTTCGGGTACTTCTGGAGTCTCCCCAGGGGAATCAGTCCTCGTCTTGAGTGGGGGCATGCACCTGCACTTTCCTCCCGAGCTGTAGCAGCAGTGTCATGCTTCCTGTCACGTGGATCTAAGGTTCTGTGGCTTTCCCTCTAGACTCTACCACAGGGCTGTCCCACGGGCCACCGTGGTGTGAGTCGATCCTCGGCGTGAAAGACGAGCCAGTGCAGGAAAAACAGGTTCCTCTAGAATGGACTGAGACATCTGGGGGACTCGTGGAATGGTGGGACGACCCTGGAGTTCCTCTCGCCTTTCCTGTTGAGAGTGCCTCCTCTTGAGATGCGACGGGAACGCTGGGAATTCTTTCCCGACGAAGCAGGGAAAGGATCCTTCATCTCGAACTACGAGGCAGAAACTTTGACCTCTGGATGGGGGCGGGACCCTTATGCTTCCTCTCGAGTGGAGATGGGTATGTCGGGGAACTTCTTGGGTTGCAGCAAGGCTGTGAAGGACCCTTTCAGAGATTCAGAGGTTATGTGTGATTAGCCTCGAGACGCCTCAGGGGAAATGGGCTTCATCTCGCTAGTAGGGGAGAATCTCCTGGATTTCTTCGAGTTGCGGCAGGTGTTCTCGAGTTACAACGGGGATCTCAGGGACCCGCTCTGGTGGCCTCAGGAAAGGCCAGTCCCCATGCGAGTTGCTAGGTTACCTCTCGGGATTTCCGTCCCGTCGAAGCCGTTGCCTACCACCTTGTGTGGAGTCTGGGCCGAAACCTGAGGATTCCTCTCCAGTGCTGATATGGATCTTGGGGTACTTCTGGAGTCTCCCCAGGGGAATCAGTCCTCGTCTTGATTGCAGGAATGCACGTGTGCTTTCCTCCCGAGCTGTAGCAGCAGTGTCACGCTTCCGTTCGCGTGGATCAAGGGATCTGTGGCTTTCCCTCGAGGCTTTCCAACGAGGATTTCCCACACGGCTTTCCAACCTGCCACCGTGGTTTGAGTCAATCCTCGGTGTGAAAGACGAGCCAGTGCAGGGAAAAGACGTTCCTCTGGAATGGACTGAGACATCTGGGGGACTCTTGGAATGGTGGCACGACCCTGGAGTTCCTCTCGCCTTTCCTGTTGAGAGCGCCTCCTCTTTAGATGCGACGGGAATGCTGGGAATTCTTTCCCGACGAAGCAGGGAAAGGATCCCTCATCTTGAGCTACGAGGGGGAAACGGGGCTCCTCTGGTTGTGGGCGGGACCATCGTGCTTCCTCTCGAGTGGAGACGGGTATGGCGGTGAACTTCTTGAGTTGCAGCAAGGGTGTGAAAGAGCCTTTCGAAGTTCAAGAGGTTATGTGTCATTAGTTTCCAGGCACCTCATCGGAAATAGGCCTCATCTCGCCTGAAAGGGAGAACTTCCTGGATTTTCTCTAGTTGCAGCAGGTGTTCTCGAGTTACGACGTTGATTTCAGGGACCCGCCCTGGTGGCCTCAGGAAAGGCCAGTCCCCATGCGAGTTGCTAGGGGGCCTCTCGGAATTCCTCTCCCATCGATTCCGGGGCCAAAAACCTTGTGTGGAGTCAGGGCCGGAACCGAGGATTCCTCTCCGGTGCTGACATGGATCTTGGGGTACTTCTGGAGTCTCCCCAGGGGAGTCAGGCCTCGTCTCGAGTGGGGGCATGCACGTGCGCTTTCCTTCCAGGCTGTAGCAACAATGTCATGCTTGCCGTCGCGTGGATCAAAGGATCTGTGTTTTCCTGCCAAGCTTTCCCTCGAGGGGTTCCCACACGGCTGTCCCACGTGCCACCGTGGTGTGAGTCGATCCTCGGCGTGAAAGATGAGCCAGTGCAGGGCAAAGAGGTTCCTCTGGAATGGACTGAGACATCTGGGGGACTCTTGGAATGGTGGTACGACCATGGAGTTCCTCTCGCCTTTCCTGTTGAGAGTGCCTGCTCTTGAGATGCGACGGGAACGCCGGGAATTCTTTCCTTTTGAAAGCCGGGAAAGGATCCCTCATCTGGAACTACGAGGGGGAAACGGAGCTCCTCTGGATGTGGGCGGGACGATCTTGCTTCCTCTCGGGTAGAGACGGGTATGGCGGTGAACTTCTTGAGTTGCCGCAAGGGAGTGAAAGACCTTTTCGAAGTTCCAGAGGTTAGGTGTCATTAGTCTCCAGGCGCCTCATCGGAAATAGGCCTCATCTCGCCTGGAAGGGAGAACTTCCTGGATTTTCTCGAGTTGCGGTAGGTGTTCTCGAGTTTGGACGGGGATCTCAGGGACCCGCCCTGGTGGCCTCAGGAAAGCCAGCCCCCTTGCGAGTTGCTAGGGGGCCTCTCGGGGTTCCTCTCCTGTCAATACCGGAGCCAAAAACCTTGTGTGGAGTCAGGGCCGGAACCTGAGGATTCATCTCCGGTGCTGACATGTATCTTGGGGTCCTGCTGTAGTCTCCTCAGGGAAGTCAGGCCTCGTCTCGAGTGGGTGCATGCACGTGTGCTTTCCTTCCAGGCTGTAGCAGCAATGTCACGCTTCCCGTCGCGTGGATCAAAGGATCTGTGGTTTTCCCTCGAGGAGTTCCCTCGAGGCTTTCCCACAGGGCTGTCCCACGTGCCACCGTGGTGTGAGTCGATCCTCGGCGTGAAAGATGAGCCAGTGCAGGGCAAAGAGGTTCCTCTGGAATGGACTGAGACATCTGGGGGACTCTTGGAATGGTGGTCCGACCATGGAGTTCCTCTCGCCTTTCCTGTTGAGAGTGCCTCCTCTTGAGATGCGACGGCAATGCCGGGAATTCTTTCCCGTTGAAAGCAGGGAAAGGATCCCTCATCTCGAGCTACGAGGCGGAAACTTGGCTCCTCTGGATGTGGGCGGGACCCTCTTGCTTCCTCTCGAGTGGAGGCGGGTATGGCGGGGAACTTCTTAAGTTTCAGCAAGGGTGTGAAAGAGCCTTTCGAAGTTCCAGAGGTTAAGTGTGATTATCCTCGCGACGCCTCAGCAGAAATAGGCCTCATCTCTCCTGGAGGGGAGAACTTGCTGGATTTTCTCGAGTTTCGGCAGGTGTTCTGGAGTTACGACGGGGACATCAGGGACCCACTCTGTTGGCCTCAGGAAAGGCCAGTCCCCATGCGGGTTGCTAGGGGCCCTCTCGGGATTCCTGTCCCATCGATGCCGGGGCCTAAAACCTTGTGTGGAGTTAGGGCTGGATCCTGTGGATTCCTCTCCGGTGCTGACATGGATCTTTGGGTACTTCTGGAGTCTCCCCAGGAGAGTCAGACCTCGTCTCGAGTGGGGGCATGCACGTGGGCTTTCCTCCCGAGCTGTCACAGCAGTGTCACGCTTCCCTTCACGTGGATCAAGGGATCTCTGGTTTCCCTCAATGCTTTCCCACGAGGCTTTCCCACAGGGCTGTCCCACGTGCCACCGTGCTGTCAGTCGATCCTCGGCCTGAAAGACGAGCCAGTGCAGGGAGAACAGGTTCCTCTGGAATGGACTGAGACCTCTGGGGAACTCTTGGAATGGTGACACGACCCTGGAGTTCCTCTCCCCTTTCCTGTTGAGGGCGCCTCCTCTTGAGATGCGACGGGAACGCCGGGAATTTTTTCCCGACGAAGCAGGGAAAGGACCCCTCACCTCGAGCTACGAGGCGGAAACGGGACTCCTCTTGATGTGGGCGGGACCCTCGTGCTTCGTCTCGAGTGGAGACGGGTATGTCGGGGTGCGGGGGACTGCCCGTGAAGGGATAAGTCTTGGGAGCTGCTCGGCAGGTATGCAGAACCTTAGGGATTGTTCCTAAGGTCCCATGTCCCGCCACCCTTGAAGAGTTTTTACAGCCCTTAGGGTCAGGGTGTCCTGCAACATGTCATAGAAGATAGATTACTTATTATACTCTGTACACAATGGTAAGTGTCTAGGGGTCTAGTGATTGTATCCTGAAGTTAAAAAATAATCCTGTACATGTCTTAAGTCACGTACATTATCCTATAAATACTATAGCCTAATAAAGAAAGGCATCAGCCATTTGTGGTCTGATATTCTCAACCCCATCTTTTGTCTCTCTCTTATTTTTCTTAGCGGGGACGCTCCGTTCTCTCCCTGTGCAGGTGCAACTCTTGCTTGTGCTGGCCGCGGCTGGTGGCGCCCAACGTGGGGCAGTTCGACAGTTTTCCTCGCCACTACTTTTATTAAGCTGAATAGAGTGAGTATATAAGTATACAAGTGATTTAAATTAAGGAGGAGTAGTAAGGTATATAGTTGAGAGTATAAATATGGGACAGACGCATAGTCGTCAATTGTTTGCACATATGTTATCTGTAATGTTAAAACACCGGGGAATTACTATTTCCAAACCTAAATTAATCAATTTTCTTTCATTTATTGAGGAAGTTTGCCCTTGGTTCCCCAGAGAAGGCACAGTAAGTTTAGAGACGTGGAAAATGGTAGGGGAACAAATTCGGACTCATTATACTTTACATGGCCCTGAAAAGGTTCCTGTAGAAACTTTATCCTTTTGGACACTAATTCGTGACTGCCTGGACTTTGATAATGATGAATTAAAACGTTTAGGAAATTTATTAAAACAGGAAGAAAATCCTCTTCATGTTCCTGATTCGGAGCCCAAGTATGCTGTTCCTGAGGGAATTAAAGGTGACCCTCCGTTTTGTAACTTATACTGATGATTCACTTTCATCCACAGATGAGGCGGAATTAGACAAAGAGGCTGCTAAATACCATCAAGAAGATTGGGGTTTTTTAACACAAGAAAAGGGGGCGTCAACATCTAAAGATGATTTGGTTGAATGTTTAAAAAAAATTGAGTTGTTACTGGGAAGCTTAATTCCTGCTTTACAGAACTCAGGGGTTGGGCTTCCTAGTAACAACTCAAAATCTCCTTCTGCTCCACCTCTTCCCCCTGCCTATGCTCCTTCCGTTGTTGCTGGTCTCGATCCCCCTCCGGGGCCTCCTCCTCCGCCATCTGAAAATGTGTCTCCGCTACAAAAGGCATTAAGACAAGCACAACTACTTGGTGAGGTTGTCTCCGATTTTTCTCTTGCTTTTCCTGTCTTTGAACATAACAACCAACGTTTCTATGAAGCACTGCCTTTCAAGCAATTGAAAGAGTTAAAGATTGCTTGCTCATTCACCACGCCATTCACTGTTGCTATGATAAAAAATTTGGGTACTCAAAATCTACCCCCAAATGATTAAAAACAATTAGCTAGAGCTTGTCTTTTGGGGGGAGACCCGCCTATGATTCAATCATTAGGATGGGATAAAGAAATAGTACCTGTCTATGTCAACGACACAAGTCTTTTAGGAGGAAAATCAGACACCCATATTTCCCCTCAGCAAGCCAATATCTCCTTTTATGGTCTTACTATGCAATATCCTATGTGCTTTTCTTATCAATTACAACATCCTCACTGGATACAGGTGTCAGCTGATATATCCTATCCTCGAGTGACTATTTCTGGCATTGATGAAAAAACCGGAAAAAGATCGCACCGTGACGGAACTGGACCTCTCGACATTCCGTTTTGTGGCAAACATCTAAGCATCCGCATAGGAATAGACACTCCTTGGACTTTATGTCGAGCCCGGGTTGCGTCGGTGTACAATATCAACAATGCCAATACCACCTTTTTATGGGATTGGGCACCTGGGGGAAAACCTGATTTTCCTGAATATCGAGGACAGCATCCACCCATTCTCTCTGTAAACACTGCTCACATATATCAAACAGAACTGTGGAAACTTTTGACTGCTTTTGGTCATGGCAATAGTCTATATTTACAACCCAGTATCAGTGGGAGTAAATATGGTAATGTAGGAGTTACGGGGTTTTTATATCCCCGAGCTTGTGTCCCTTACCCATTTATGTTGATACAAGGCCATGTGGAAATAACATTGCCATTGAATATTTATCATTTAAATTGTTCTAATTGCATACTTACTAATTGCATAAGAGGTGTTGCAAAAGGAGAACAAGTTATAATAGTAAAACAACCTGCTTTTGTAATGTTACCAGTTGAAATAACTGAAGCTTGGTATGACGAGACTGCTTTAGAATTGCTACAACGCATTAACACGGCTCTTAACCGCACTAAAAGAAGTGTGAGCCTGATTGTTCTGGGTATAGTATCTTTAATCACCCTTATAGCAACTGCTGTCACCGCTTCTGTATCTCTGGCACAATCCATTCAAGCTGCTCATACTGTAGATTCCTTGTCATATAACGTTACTAAAGTAATGGGAACACAGGAAGATATAGATAGAAAAATAGAAGATAGATTATCAGCTTTATATGATGTGGTTAGAGTTCTAGGAGAACAAGTTCAGAGCATTAGCTTTCGCATGAAAATTCAATGTCATGCTAATTATAAATGGATTTGTGTTACAAAAAAGGCTTATAATGCATCTGACTTTCTGTGGGATAAGGTGAAGAAACATCTACAAGGAATTTGGTTTAATACTAATGTTTCTCTAGACCTATTGCAATTACATAATGAAATTCTTAATATTGAAAATTCTCCTAAAGCTACTCTAAACATAGCTGATACTGTTGACAATTTTTTACAAAATTTATTTTCTAACTTCCCTAGCTTGCATTCACTGTGGCGAAGCATAATTGCTGTGGGCGCGGTTTTGATTGTTGTGCTTATCGTGATTTGTTTGGCTCCTTGTTTTATTCCTAGTATTGTTAAAGAATTCTTACACATGAAAATTCTGATACATAAAAACATGTTGCAACACCGACACCTTATGGAGCTTTTAAAAAATAAAGAGAGGGGAGGTGCGGGGGACTGCCCGTGAAGGGTTAAGTCTTGGGAGCTGCTCGGCAGGTATGCAGAGCCTTAGGCATTGTTCCTAAGCTCCCTGTCCCGTCAACCTTGAAGAGTTTTTACAGCCCTTAGGGTCAGGGTGTCCTGCAACATGTCATAGAAGATAGATTACTTATTATACTCTGTACACAATGGTAAGGGTCTAGGGGTCTAGTGATTGTATCCTGAAGTTAAAAAATAATCCTGCACATGTCTTAAGTCACGTACATTATCCTATAAATACTATAGCCTAATAAAGAAAGGCATCAGCCATTTGTGGTCTGATATTCTCAATCCCATCTTTTGTCTCTCTCTTATTTTTCTTAGCGGGGACGCTCCGTCCTCTCCCTGTGCAGGTGCAACTCTTGCTTCTGCTGGCCGCGGCAGCGGGGAACTTCTTGACTTGCAGTAAGGGTGTGATGGAGTCTTTCGAAGTTCCAGAGGTTAGGTGTGATTAGCCTCGAGAAGCCTCAGCAGAAATAGGCCTCGTCTCGCCTCGAGGGGAGAACTTCCTGGATTTTCTCAAGTTGTGGCAGGTGTTCTCGAGTTATGACGGGTACCTCATGGACCCGCTCTGGTGGCCTCAGAAAAGCCCAGTCCACATGGGAGTTGCAAGGGGCCCACTTGGGATTCCTCTCCCATCGATGCCAGGGCCTGAAACCTTGTGTGGAGTCGGGGCCGTAACCTGAGGATTCCTCTCCGGTGCTGACTTGGTTCTTGGGGTACTTCTGGACTCTCCCCAGGTGAGCTAGGGCTCGTTTCGAGTGGCGGCATGCACGTGCACTTTCCTCCCGAGCTGTAGCAGCAGTGTCAAGCTTCCCGTCACGTGGATCAAGGGATCTGTGGTTTCCCTCGAGGCTTTCCCACGAGGCTTAACCACAGGGCTCTCCCACGTGCCGCCGTGCTGTCAGTCGATTCTCGGAGTGAAAGACGAGCAAGTGCAGGGAAAACAGGTTCCTATGGAATGGACTGAGACAACTGAGGGACTCTTGGAATAGTGGCACGAACCTGGAATTCCTCTCGCCTTTCCTGTTGAGAGCGACTCCTCTTGAGATGCGACGGGATCGCCGGGAATTCTTTCCCGTTGAAAGCAGGGAAAGGATCCCTCATCTCGAGCTACGAGGCGGAAACGGGGCTCCTCTGGATGTTGGGGGGAGCATCGTGCTTCCTCTCGAGTGGAGGCGGGTATGGCGGGGAACTTCTTGAGTTGCAGCAAGGGTGAGAAGGAGTCTTTCGAAATTCCAGAGGTTACCTGTGATTAGCCTCGAGACGCCACTGTAGAAATAGGCCTCATCTCGCCTGGAGGGGAGAATTTCCTGGATTTTCTCGAGTTGCGGCAGGTGTTCTAGAGTTACGACGAGGACCTCAGGGACCCGCTCTGGTGGCCTCAGGAAAGGCCGGTCCCCATTCAAGTTGTTAGGGGCCCTCTCGGGAGTCCTCTCTAATCGATGCCGGGCCTAAAACCTTGTGTGGAGATAGGGCTGGAAACTGAGGATTCCTGTCCGGTGCTGACATGGATCTTGGGGTACTTCTGGAGTCTCCCCAGGTGTGTCAGGCTTCGTTTCAAGTAGGGGCACGCACGTGCGCTTTCCTACCGAGCTGTAGCAGAAGTGTCATGCTTCAAGACACGTGGATCAAGGGATATGCGGTTTCCCTCGGAGCTTTCCCACGAGGCTGTCCCACAGGGCTGTCCCACGTGCCACCGTGGTGTGAGTCGATCCTCGGCGTGAAAGATGAGCAAGTGCAGGGCAAAGAGGTTCCTCTGGAATGGACTGAGACATCTGGGGGACTCTTGGAATGGTGGTACGACCATGGAGTTCCTCTCGCCTTTCCTGTTGAGAGTGCCTCCTCTTGAGATGCGACGGGAACGCCGGGAATTCTTTCCCGTTGAAAGCAGGGAAAGGATCCCTCATCTCGAGCTACGAGGGGGAAACGGGGCTCCTCTGAATGTGGGGGGGACCATCGTGCTTCCTCTCGTGTGGAGACGGGTATGGCGGTGAACTTCTTGCGTTGCAGCAAGGGTGTGAAAGACCCTTTCGAAGTTCCAGAGTTTAGGTGTCATTAGTCTCCAGACGCCTCATCGGAAATAGGCCTCATCTCGCCTGGAAGGGAGAACTTCCTGGATTTTCTCGAGTTGCGGCAGGTGTTCTCGAGTTACGACGGGGACCTCAGGGACCCGCCATGGTGGCCTCAGGAAAGGCCAGTCCCCATGCGAGTTGCTAGGGGGCCTCTCGGGGTGCCTCTCCCGTCGATACCGGGGCCAAAATCCTTCTGTGGAGTCAGGGCCGGAACCGAGGATTCCTCTCAGGGGCTGACATGGATCTTTGGGTACTTCTGGAGTCTCTCCAGGGGAGTCAGCCATTGTCTCGAGTGGTGGCATGCACGTGCGCTTTCCTTCCAGGCTGTAGCAGCAATGTCACGATTCCCATTGCGTGGATCAAAGGATCTGTGGTTTTCCCTCGAGGCTTTCCCACAGGGCTGTCCCACGTGCCACTGAGGTGTGAGTCGATCCTCGGCGTGAAAGATGAGCCAGTGCAGGGCAAAGAGGTTCCTCTGGAGTGGACTGAGACATCTGGGGGACTCTTGGAATGGTGGTACGACCATGGAGTTCCTCTCGCCTTTCCTGTTGAGAGTGCCTCCTCTTGAGATGCGACGGGAACGCCGGGAATTCTTTCCCGTTGAAAGCAGGGAAAGGATCCCTCATCTCGAGCTACGAGGGGGAAACGGGGCTCCTCTGGATGTGGGCGGGACGATCGTGCTTCCTCTCGAGTGCAGACGGGTATGGCGGAGATCTTCTTGAGTTGCAGCAAGGGTGTGAAAGACCCTTTTGAAGTTCCAGAGGTTAAGGGTCATTAGTCTCCAGACGCCTCATAGGAAATAGGCCTCATCTCGCCTGGAAGGGAGAACTTCCTGGACTTTCTCGAGTTGTGGCAGGTGTTCGCGAGTTACGAGGGGACCTCAGGGACCCGTCCTGGTTGCCTCAGTAAAGGCCAGTCCCCATGCGAGTTGCTATGGGGCCTACCGGGATTTCTCTCCCGTCAATTCTGGGCCCAAAAACCTTCTGTGGAGTCAGGGCCGGAACCTGAGGTTTCCTCTCCGGTGCTGACATGGATCTTGGGGGAACTTCTGGAGTCTCCCCAGGGGGGTCAGGCCTCGTCTCGAGTGGGGGCATGCACGTGCGCTTTCCTTCCAGGCTGTAGCAGCAATGTCAGGCTTCCTGTCGCGTGGATGAAAGGATCTCTGGTTTTCCCTCCACGCTTTCCCTCTAGGCTTTCGCACAGGGCTGTCCGACGTGCCACCGTGGTGTGATTCGAACCTCGGCGTGATAGATGAGCCAGTGCAGGGCAAACCGGTTCCTCTGGAATGGACTGAGACATCTTGGGGACTCTTGGAATGGTGGTACAACCATGGAGTTTTTCTCGCCTTTCCTGTTGAGAGTGCCTCCTCTTGACATGCGACGGGAACGCCGGGAAATCTTTCCCGTTGAAAGTAGGCAAAGGATCCCTCATCTCGAGCTGCGAGGAGGAAACGGGGCTCCTCTGGATGTGGGAGGGACCATCGTGCTTTCTCTCGAGTTGAGACGTGTATGGCGTTGAACTTCTTGAGTTGCAGCAAGGGTGTGAAAGACCCTTTTGAAGTTTCAGAGGTTAGGTGTCATTAGTCTCCAGGCGCCTCATCGGAAATAGGCCTCATCTCGCCTGGAAGGGAGAACTTTCTGGATTTTCTCTAGTTGCGGCAGGTGTACTCAAGTTATGACGGGGACCTCAGAGACCCGCTTGGGTGGCCTCAGGAAAGGCCAGTCCCCTTGCGAGTTGCTAAGGGGCCTCTCGGGATTCCTCTCCCATCAATACCGGGGCCAAAAACCTTGTGTGGAGTCAGTGCCGGCACCTGAGGATTCGTCTCCGGTGCTGACATGTATCTTGGGGTACTTCTGGAGATTCCCCAGGGGAGTCAGGCCTCGTATCGAGTGCGGGCATGCACGTGTGCTTTCCTTCCAGGCTGTAGCAGCAATGTCACGCTTCCCGTCGCGTGGATCAAAGAATCTGTGGTTTTCCCTCGAGGCTTTCCCTCGAGGCTTTCACACAGGGCTGTCCCACGTGCCACCGTGGTGTGAGTCGATCCTCGGCGTGAAAGATGAGGAAGTGCAGGGCAAAGAGGTTCCTCTGGAATGGACTGAGACATCTGGGGGACTCTTGGAATGGTGGTACGACCATGGAGTTCCTCTCGCCTTTCCTGTTGAGAGTGCCTCCTCTTGAGACGCGACGGGAATGCCAGGAAATCTTTCCCATTGAAAGCAGGGAAAGGATCCCTCATCTCGAGCTACGAGGGGGAAACGGGGCTCCTCTGGATGTGGGCGGGACCATCGTGCTTCCTCTCGAGTGGAGACGGGTATGGCGGTGAACTTCTTGAGTTGCAGCAAGGGTGTGAAAGACCCTTTCGAAGTTCCAGAGGTTAGGTGTCATTAGTCTCCAGACGCCTCATCGGAAATAGGCCTCATCTCGCCTGGAAGGGAGAACTTCCTGGATTTTCTCGAGTTGCGGCAGGTGTTTTCGAGTTACGACGGGGACCTCAGGGACCCGCCATGGTGGCCTCAGGAGAGGCCAGTCCCCATTCGAGTTGCTAGGGGGCCTCTCAGGATTCCTCTCCCGTCGATACCGGGGCCAAAAACTTTATGTGGAGTCAGGGCCGGAACCGAGGATTCCTCTCAGGGGCTGACATGGATCTTTGGGTATTTCTGGAGTCTCCCCAGCGGAGTCAGGCATCGTCTCGAGTGGGGGCATGCACGTGCGCTTTCCTTCCAGGCTGTAGCAGCAATGTCACGCTTCCCGACGCGTGGATCAAAGGATCTGTGGTTTTCCCCCGAGGCTTTCCCTCGAGGCTTTCCCACAGGGCTGTCCCACGTGCCACCGTGGTGTGAGTCGATCCTCGGCGTGAAAGATGAGCCAGTGCAGGGCAAAGAGGTTCCTCTGGAATGGACTGAGACATCTGGGGGACTCTTGGAATGGTGGTACGACCATGGAGTTCCTCTCGCCTTTCCTGTTGAGAGTGCCTCCTCTTGAGATGCGACGGGAACGCCGGGAATTCTGTCCCATTGAAAGCAGGGAAAGGATCCCTCATCTCGAGCTACGAGGGGGAAAAGGGGCTCCTCTGGATGTGGGCGGGACCATCGTGCTTCCTCTCGAGTGGAGACGGGTATGGCGGTGAACTTCTTGAGTTGCAGCAAGGGTGTGAAAGACCCTTTCGAAGTTCCAGAGGTTAGGTGTCATTAGTCTCCAGACGCCTCTTCGGAAATAGGCCTCATCTCGCCTGGAAGGGAGGACTTCCTGGATTTTCTCGAGTTGCGGCAGGTGTTCTCGAGTTACGACGGTGACATCAGGGATCCGCCCTGGTGGCCTCAAGAGAGGCCAGTCCCCATGCGAGTTGCTAGGGGGCCTCTTGGGATTCCTCTCCCGTCGATACCGGGGCCATAAACCTTGTGTGGAGTCAGGGCCGGAACCGAGGATTCCTCTCAGGGGCTGACATGGATCTTTGGGTACTTCTGGAGTCTCCCCAGGGGAGTCAGGCCTCGTCTCGAGTGGGGGCATGCACGTGCGCTTTCCTTCCAGGCTGTGGCAGCAATGCCATGCTTCCCGTCGCGTGGATCAAAGGATCTTTGGTTTTCACCGGAGGCTTTCCCTCGGGGCTTTCCTACAGGGCTGTGCCACGTGCCACCGTGGTGTGAGTCGATCCTCGGCGTGAAAGATGAGCCAGTGCAGGGCAAAGAAGTTCCTCTGGAATGGACTGAGACATCTGGCGGACTCTTGGAATGGTGGTACGACCATGGAGTTCCTCTCGCCTTTCCTGTTGAGAGTGCCTCCTCTTGAGATGCGACGGGAACACCGGAAATTCTTTCCCGTTGAAAGCAGGGAAAGGATCCCTCATCTCGAGCTACGAGGGGGAAACGGGGCTCCTCTGGATGTGGGCGGGACCATCGTGCTTCCTCTTGAGTGGAGACGGGTTTGGCAGAGAACTTCTTGAGTTGCAGCAAGGGTGTGAAAGACCCTTTCGAAGTTCCAGAGTTTAGGTGTCATTAGTCTCCAAACGCCTCATTGGAAATAGGATTCTTCTCGCCTGGAAGGGAGAACTTCCTGGATTTTCTCGAGTTGCGACAGGTGTTCTCGAGTTACGACGGGGACCTCAGGACCCACCCTGGTGGCCTCAGGAGAGGCCAGTCCCCATGCGAGTTGCTAGGGGACCTCTCGGGATTCCTCTCCCCTCGATACCAGGGCCAAAAACCTTGTGTGGAGTCAGGGCTGGAACCGAGGATTCCTCTCAGGGGCTGACAAGGAACTTTGGGTACTTCTGGAGTCTCCCCAGGGGAGTCAGGCCTCGTCTCGAGTGGGGGCATGCACGTGTGCTTTCCTTCCAGGCTGTAGCAGCAATGTCACGCTTCCCGTGGCGATTATCAAAGGATCTGTGGTTTTCCCTCGAGGCTTTCGCTCGAGGCTTTCCCACAGGGCTGTCCCACGTGCCACCATGGTGTGAATCGATCCTCGGCGTGAAAGATGAGCCAGTGCAGGGCAAAGAGGTTCCTCTGGAATGGACTGAGACATCTGGGGGACTCATGGAATGGTGGTACGACCACGGAGTTCCTCTCGCCTTTCCTGTTGAGAGTGCCTCCTCTTGAGATGCGATGGGAACGCCGGTAATTCTTTCCCATTGAAAGCAGGGAAAGGATCCCTCATCTCGAGCTACGAGGGGGAAACGGGGCTCCTCTGGATGTGGGCGGGACCATCGTGCTTCCTCTCGAGTGGAGACGGGTATGGCGGTGAACTTCTTGAGTTGCAGCAAGGGTGTGAAAGACCCTTTCGAAGTTCCAGAGGTTAGGTGTCATTAGTCTCCAGACGCCTCATCGGAAATAGGCCTCATCTCGCCTGGAAGGGAGAACTTCCTGGATTTTCTCGAGTTGCGGCAGGTGTTCTCGAGTTACGACGGTGACATCAGGGACCCGCCCTGGTTGCCTCAGGAGAGGCCAGTCCCCATGCGAGTTGCTAGGGGGCCTCTCGGGATTCCTCTCCCCTCGATACCAGGGCCAAAAACCTTATGTGGAGTCAGGGCTGGAACCGAGGATTCCTCTCAGGGGCTGACATGGAACTTTGGGTACTTCTGGAGTCTCCCCTGGGGAGTCAGGCCTCGTCTCGAGTGGGGGCATGCACGTGCGCTTTCCTTCCAGGCTGTAGCAGCAATGTCACGCTTCCCGTCGCGTGGATCAAAGGACCTGTGGTTTTCCCTCGAGGCTTTCACTCGAGGCTTTCCCACAGGGCTGTCCCACGTGCCACCGTGGTGTGAATCGATCCTCGGCGTGAAAGATGAGCCAGTGCAGGGCAAAGAGGTTCCTCTGGAATGGACTGAGACATCTGGGGCACTCATGGAATGGTGGTACGACCACGGAGTTCCACTCGCCTTTACTGTTGAGAGTGCCTCCTCTTGAGATGCGACGGGAACGCCGGGAATTCTTGCCCGTTGAAAGCAGGGAAAGGATCCCTCATCTCGAGCTACGAGGGGGAAACGGGGCTCCTCTGGATGTGGGCGGGACCATCGTGCTTCCTCTCGAGTGGAGACGGGTATGGCGGTGAACTTCTTGAGTTGCAGCAAGGGTGTGAAAGACCCTTTCGAAGTTCCAGAGTTTAGGTGTCATTAGCCCCCAGATGCCTCTTCGGAAATAGGCCTCATGTCGCCTGGATGGGAGAACTTCCTGGATTTTCTCGAGTTGTGGCAGGTGTTCTCGAGTTACGACGGGGACCTCATGGACCCGCCCTGCTGGCCTCAGGAGGGGCCAGTCCCCATGCAAATTGCTAGGGGTCCTCTCGGGATTCCTCTCCCGTCGATTCCGGGGCCAAAAACCTTGTGTGGAGTCAGGGCCGGAACCGAGGATTCCTCTCAGGGGCTGACATGGATCTTTGGGTACTTCTGGAGTCTCCCCAGGGGAGTCAGGCCTCGTCTCGAGTGGGGGCATGCGCGTGCGCTTTCCTTCCAGGCTGTAGCAGCAATGTCACACTTCCCGTCGTGTGGATCAAAGAATCTGTGGTTTTCCCTCGAGGCTTTCCCTCGAGGCTTTCCCACAGGGCTGTCCCACGTGCCACCGTGGTGTGAGTCGATCCTCGGCGTGAAAGATGAGCCAGTGCAGGGCAAAGAGGTTCCTCTGGAATGGACTGAGACATCTGGGGGACTCTTGGAATGGTGGTACGACCATGGAGTTCCTCTCGCCTTTTCTGTTGAGAGTGCCTCCTCTTGAGATGCGACAGGAACGCCGGGAATTCTTTCCCGTTGAAAGCAGGGAAAGGATCCCTAATCTCGAGCTACGAGGTGGAAACGGGTCTCCTCTGGATGTGGGCGGGACCATCGTGCTTCCTCTCGAGTGGAGACGGGTTTGGCAGAGAACTTCTTGAGTTGCAGCAAGGGAGTGAAATACCCTTTCGAAGTTCCAGAGGTTAGATGTCATTAGTCTCCAGACGCCGCATCGGAAATAGGCCTCATCTCGCCTGGAAGGGAGAACTTCCTGGATTTTCTCGAGTTGCGGCAGGTGTTCTCGAGTTACGACGGGGACCTCAGGGACCCGCCCTGGTGGCCTCAGGAGAGGCCAGTCCCCATGCGAGTTCCTAGGGGGCCTCGTGGGATTCCTCTCCCGACGATACCGGGGCCAAAAACCTTGTGTGGAGTCAGGCCCGGAACCGAGGATTCCTCTCAGGGGCGGACATGGATCTTTGGGTACTTCTGGAGTCTCCCCAGGGGAGTCAGGCCTCGTCTCGAGTGGGGGCATGCACGTGCGCTTTCCTTCTAGGCTGTGGCAGCAATGTCATGCTTCCCGTCGCGTGGATCAAAGGATATGTGGTTTTCCCCCGAGGCTTTCCCTCGAGGCTTTCCCACAGGGCTGTCCCACGTGCCACCGTGGTGTCAGTCGATCCTCGGCGTGAAAGATGAGCCAGTGCAGGGCAAAGAGGTTCCTCTGGAATGGACTGAGACATCTGCGGGACTCTTGGAATGGTGGTACGACCACGGAGTTCCTCTCGCCTTTCCTGTTGAGAGTGCCTCCTCTTGAGATGCGACGGGAACGCCGGGAATTCTTTCCCGTTGAAAGCAGGGAAAGGATCCCTCATCTCGAGCTACGAGGGGGAAACGGGGCTCCTCTGGATGTGGGCGGGACCATCGTGCTTCCTCTCGAGTGGAGACGGGTATGGCGGTGAACTTCTTGAGTTGCAGCAAGGGTGTGAAAGACCCTTTCGAAGTTCCAGAGGTTAGGTGTCATTAGTCTCCAGACGCCTCATCGGAAATAGGCCTCATCTCGCCTGGAAGGGAGAACTTCCTGGATTTTCTCGAGTTGCGGCAGGTGTTTTCCAGTTACGACGGGGACCTCAGGGACCCGCCCTGGTGGCCTCAGGAGAGGCCAGTCCCCATTCGAGTTCCTAGGGGGCCTCTCGGGATTCCTCTCCCGTCGATACCGGGGCCAAAAACCTTATGTGGATTCAGGGCCGGAACCTAGGATTCCTCTCAGGGGCTAACATGGATCTTTGGGTATTTCTGGAGTCTCCCCAGCGGAGTCAGGCATCGTCTCGAGTGGGGGCATGCACGTGCGCTTTCCTTCCAGGCTGTAGCAGCAATGTCACCCTTCCCCTCGCGTGGATCAAAGGATCTGTGGTTTTCCCCCGAGGCTTTCCCTCGAGGCTTTCCCAAAGGGCTGTCCCACGTGCCACCGTGGTGTGAGTCGATCCTCGGCGTGAAAGATGAGCCAGTGCAGGGCAAAGAGATTCCTCTGGAATGGACTGAGACATCTGGGGGACTCTTGGAATGGTGGTACGACCATGGAGTTCCTCTCGCCTTTCCTGTTGAGAGTGCCTCCTCTTGAGATGCGACGGGAACGCCGGGAATTCTTTTCCGTTGAAAGCAGGGAAAGGATCCCTCATCTCGAGCTACGAGGGGGAAAAGGGGCTCCTCTGGATGTGGGCGGGACCATCGTGCTTCCTCTCGAGTGGAGACGGGTATGGCGGTGAACTTCTTGAGTTGCAGCAAGGGTGTGAAAGACCCTTTCGAAGTTCCAGAGGTTAGGTGTCATTAGTCTCCAGACGCCTCATCGGAAATAGGCCTCATCTCGCCTGGAAGGGAGGACTTCCTGGATTTTCTCGAGTTGCGACAGGTGTTCTCGAGTTACGACGGGGACCTCATGGACCCGCCCTGCTGGCCTCAGGAGGGGCCAGTCCCCATGCAAATTGCTAGGGGTCCTCTCGGGATTCCTCTCCCGTCGATACCGGGGCCAAAAACCTTGTGTGGAGTCAGGGCCGGAACCGAGGATTCCTCTCAGGGGCTGACATGGATCTTTGGGTACTTCTGGAGTCTCCCCAGGGGAGTCAGGCCTCGTCTCGAGTGGGGGCATGCGCGTGCGCTTTCCTTCCAGGCTGTAGCAGCAATGTCACGCTTCCCGTCGCGTGGATCAAAGGATCTGTGGTTTTCCCTCGAGGCTTTCCCTCGAGGCTTTCCACAGGGCTGTCCCACGTGCCACCGTGGTGTGAGTCGATCCTCGGCGTGAAAGATGAGCCAGTGCAGGGCAAAGAGGTTCCTCTGGAATGGACTGAGACATCTGGGGGACTCTTGGAATGGTGGTACGACCATGGAGTTCCTCTCGCCTTTTCTGTTGAGAGTGCCTCCTCTTGAGATGCGACAGGAACGCCGGGAATTCTTTCCCGTTGAAAGCAGGGAAAGGATCCCTCATCTCGAGCTACGAGGTGGAAACGGGTCTCCTCTGGATGTGGGCGGGACCATCGTGCTTCCTCTCGAGTGGAGACGGGTTTGGCAGAGAACTTCTTGAGTTGCAGCAAGGGAGTGAAATACCCTTTCGAAGTTCCAGAGGTTAGGTGTCATTAGTCTCCAGACGCCGCATCGGAAATAGGCCTCATCTCGCCTGGAAGGGAGAACTTCCTGGATTTTCTCGAGTTGCGGCAGGTGTTCTCGAGTTACGACGGGGACCTCAGGGACCCGCCCTGGTGGCCTCAGGAGAGGCCAGTCCCCATGCGAGTTCCTAGGGGGCCTCGCGGGATTCCTCTCCCGACGATACCGGGGCCAAAAACCTTGTGTGGAGTCAGGCCCGGAACCGAGGATTCCTCTCAGGGGCGGACATGGATCTTTGGGTACTTCTGGAGTCTCCCCAGGGGAGTCAGTCCTCGTCTCGAGTGGGGGCATGCACGTGCGCTTTCCTTCTAGGCTGTGGCAGCAATGTCATGCTTCCCGTCGCGTGGATCAAAGGATATGTGGTTTTCCCCCGAGGCTTTCCCTCGAGGCTTTCCCACAGGGCTGTCCCACGTGCCACCGTGGTGTCAGTCGATCCTCGGCGTGAAAGATGAGCCAGTGCAGGGCAAAGAGGTTCCTCTGGAATGGACTGAGACATCTGCGGGACTCTTGGAATGGTGGTACGACCACGGAGTTCCTCTCGCCTTTCCTGTTGAGAGTGCCTCCTCTTGAGATGCGACGGGAACGCCGGGAATTCTTTCCCGTTGAAAGCAGGGAAAGGATCCCTCATCTCGAGCTATGAGGGGGAAACGGGGCTCCTCTGGATGTGGGCGGGACCATCGTGCTTCCTCCCGAGTGGAGACGGGTATGGCGGTGAACTTCTTGAGTTGCAGCAAGGGTGTGAAAGACCCTTTCGAAGTTCCAGAGGTTAGGTGTCATTAGTCTCCAGACGCCTCATCGGAAATAGGCCTCATCTCGCCTGGAAGGGAGAACTTCCTGGATTTTCTCGAGGTGCGGCAGGTGTTTTCCAGTTACGACGGGGACCTCAGGGACCCGCCCTGGTGGCCTCAGGAGAGGCCAGTCCCCATTCGAGTTCCTAGGGGGCCTCTCGGGATTCCTCTCCCGTCGATACCGGGGCCAAAAACCTTATGTGGATTCAGGGCCGGAACCGAGGATTCCTCTCAGGGGCTAACATGGATCTTTTGGTATTTCTGGAGTCTCCCCAGCGGAGTCAGGCATCGTCTCGAGTGGGGGCATGCACGTGCGCTTTCCTTCCAGGCTGTAGCAGCAATGTCACCCTTCCCCTCGCGTGGATCAAAGGATCTGTGGTTTTCCCCCGAGGCTTTCCCTCGAGGCTTTCCCAAAGGGCTGTCCCACGTGCCACCGTGGTGTGAGTCGATCCTCGGCGTGAAAGATGAGCCAGTGCAGGGCAAAGAGATTCCTCTGGAATGGACTGAGACATCTGGGGGACTCTTGGAATGGTGGTACGACCATGGAGTTCCTCTCGCCTTTCCTGTTGAGAGTGCCTCCTCTTGAGATGCGACGGGAACGCCGGGAATTCTTTTCCGTTGAAAGCAGGGAAAGGATCCCTCATCTCGAGCTACGAGGGGGAAAAGGGGCTCCTCTGGATGTGGGCGGGACCATCGTGCTTCCTCTCGAGTGGAGACGGGTATGGCGGTGAACTTCTTGAGTTGCAGCAAGGGTGTGAAAGACCCTTTCGAAGTTCCAGAGGTTAGGTGTCATTAGTCTCCAGACGCCTCATCGGAAATAGGCCTCATCTCGCCTGGAAGGGAGGACTTCCTGGATTTTCTCGAGTTGCGACAGGTGTTCTCGAGTTACGACGGGGACCTCAGGACCCACCCTGGTGGCCTCAGGAGAGGCCAGTCCCCATGCGAGTTGCTAGGGGACCTCTCGGGATTCCTCTCCCCTCGATACCAGGGCCAAAAACCTTGTGTGGAGTCAGGGCTGGAACCGAGGATTCCTCTCAGGGGCTGACAAGGAACTTTGGGTACTTCTGGAGTCTCCCCAGGGGAGTCAGGCCTCGTCTCGAGTGGGGGAATGCACGTGCGCTTTCCTTCCAGGCTGTAGCAGCAATGTCACGCTTCCCGAGGCGATTATCAAAGGATCTGTGGTTTTCCCTCGAGGCTTTCGCTCGAGGCTTTCCCAGAGGGCTGTCCCACGTGCCACCATGGTGTGAATCGATCCTCGGCGTGAAAGATGAGCCAGTGCAGGGCAAAGAGGTTCCTCTGGAATGGACTGAGACATCTGGGGGACTCATGGAATGGTGGTACGACCACGGAGTTCCTCTCGCCTTTCCTGTTGAGAGTGCCGCCTCTTGAAATGCGACGGGAACGCCGGGAATTCTTTCCCGTTGAAAGCAGGGAAAGGATCCCTCATCTCGAGCTACGAGGGGGAAACGGGGCTCCTCTGGATGTGGGCGGGACCATCGTGCTTCCTCTCGAGTGGAGACGGGTATGGCGGTGAACTTCTTGAGTTGCAGCAAGGGTGTGAAAGATCCTTTCAAAGTTCCAGAGGTTAGGTGTCATTAGTCTCCAGACGCCTCATCGGAAATAGGCCTCATCTCGCCTGGAAGGGAGAACTTCCTGGATTTTCTCGAGTTGCGGCAGGTGTTCTCGAGTTACGACGGGGACCTCAGGGACCCGCCCTGGTGGCCTCAGGAGAGGCCAGTCCCCATGCGAGTTGCTAGGGGGCCTCTCGGGATTCCTCTCCCGTCGATACCGGGGCCAAAAACCATGTGTGGAGTCAGGGCCGGAACCGAGGATTCCTCTCAGGGGCTGACATGGATCTTTGGGTACTTCTGGACTCTCCCCAGGGGAGTCAGGCCTCGTCTCGAGTGGGGGCATGCACGTGCGCTTTCCTTCCAGCCTGTAGCAGCAATGTCACGCTTCCCTTCGCGTGGATCAAAGGATCTGTTGTTTTCCCTTGAGGCATTCCCTCGAGGCTTTCCCACAGGGCTGTCCCACGTGCCACCGTGGTGTGAGTCGATCCTCGGCGTGAAAGATGAGCCAGTGCAGGGCAAAGAGGTTCCTCTGGAATGGACTGAGACATCTGGGGGACTCTTGGAATGGTGGTACCACCATGGAGTTCCTCTCGCCTTTCCTGTTGAGAGTGCCTCCTCTTGAGATGCGACGGGAACGCCGGGAATTCTGTCCCATTGAAAGCAGGGAAAGGATCCCTCATCTCGAGCTACGAGGGGGAAACGGGGCTCCTCTGGATGTGGGCGGGACCATCGTGCTTCCTCTAGAGTGGAGACGGGTATGGCGGTGAACTTCTTGAGTTGCAGCAAGGGTGTGAAAGACCCTTTCGAATTTCCAGAGGTTAGGTGTCATTAGTCTCCAGACGCCTCATCGGAAATAGGCCTCATCTCGCCTGGAAGGGAGGACTTCCTGGATTTTCTCGAGTTGCGGCAGGTGTTCTCGAGTTACGACGGTGACATCAGGGATCCGCCCTGGTGGCCTCAGAAGAGGCCAGTCCCCATGCGAGTTGCTAGGGGGCCTCTCGGGATTCCTCTCCCGTCGATACCTGGGCCATAAACCTTGTGTGGAGTCAGGGCCGGAACCGAGGATTCCTCTCAGGGTCTGACATGGATCTTTGGGTACTTCTGGAGTCTCCCCAGGGGAGTCAGGCCTCGTCTCGAGTGGGGGCATGCACATGCGCTTTCCTTCCAGGCTGTGACAGCAATGTCATGCTTCCCGTCGCGTGGATCAAAGGATCTGTGGTTTTCCCCCGAGTCTTTCCCTCGCGGCTTTCCCACAGGGCGGTCCCACGTGCCACCGTGGTGTGAGTCGATCCTCGGCGTGAAAGATTAGCCAGTGCAGGGCAAAGAGGTTCCTCTGGAATGGACTGAGACATCTGGGGGACTCTTGGAATGGTGCTACGACCATGGAGTTCCTCTCGCCTTTCCTGTTGAGAGTGCCTCCTCTTGAGATGCGACGGGAACACCGGAAATTCTTTCCCGTTGAAAGCAGGGAAAGGATCCCTCATCTCGAGCTACGAGGGGGAAACGGGGCTCCTCTGGATGTGGGCGGGACCATTGTGCTTCCTCTCGAGTGGAGACGGGTTTGGCAGAGAACTTCTTGAATTGCAGCAAGGGTGTGAAAGACCCTTTCGAAGTTCCAGAGTTTAGGTGTCATTAGTCTCCAAACGCGTCATCGCAAATAGGATTCTTCTCGCGTGGAAGGGAGAACTTCCTGGATTTTCTCGAGTTGCGACAGGTGTTCTCAAGTTACGACGGGGACCTCAGGGACCCACCCTAGTGGCCTCATGAGAGGCCAGTCCCCATGCGAGTTGCTAGGGGGCTTCTCGGGATTCCTCTCCCGTTGATACCGGGGCCAAAAACCTTGTGTGGAGTCAGGGCTGGAACCGAGGATTCCTCTCAGGGGTGACATGGATCTTTGGGTACTTCTGGATTCTCCCCAGGGGAGTCAGGCCTCGTCTCGAGTGGGGGCATGCATGTGCGCTTTCCTTCCAGGCTGTAGCAGCAATGTCACGCTTCCCGTGGCGTGGATCAAAGGATCTGTGGTTTTCCCTCGAGGCTTTCCCTCGAGGCTTTCCCACAGGGCTGTCCCACGTGCCACCGTGGTGTGAGTCGATCCTCGGCGTGAAAGATGAGCCAGTGCAGGGCAAAGAGGTTCCTCTGGAATGGACTGAGACATCTGGGGGACTCTGGGAATGGTGGTTCGACCATGGAGTTCCTCTCGCCTTTCCTGTTGAGAGTGCCTCCACTTGAGTTGCGACGGGAACGCCGGGAATACTTGCCCGTTGAAAGCAGGGAAAGGATCCCTCATCTCGAGCTACGAGGGGGAAACGCGGCTCCTCTGGATGTGGGCGGGACCATCGTGCTTCCTCTAGAGTGGAGACGGGTATGGCGGAGAACTTCTTGAGTTGCAGCAAGGGTGTGAAAGACCCTTTCGAAGTTCCAGAGGTTAGGTGTCATTAGTCTCCAGACTCCTCATCGGAAATAGGCCTCATCTCGCCTGGAAGGGAGAACTTCCTGGATTTTCTCGAGTTGAGGCAGGTGTTCTCGAGTTACGACGGTGACATCAGGGACCCGCCCTGGTGGCCTCATGAGAGGCCAGTCCCCATGCGAGTTGCTAGGGGGCTTCTCGGGATTCCTCTCCCGTTGATACCGGGGCCAAAAACCTTGTGTGGAGTCAGGGCTGGAACCGAGGATTCCTCTCAGGGGTGACATGGATCTTTGGGTACTTCTGGATTCTCCCCAGGGGAGTCAGGCCTCGTCTCGAGTGGGGGCATGCATGTGCGCTTTCCTTCCAGGCTGTAGCAGCAATGTCACGCTTCCCGTGGCGTGGATCAAAGGATCTGTGGTTTTCCCTCGAGGCTTTCCCTCGAGGCTTTCCCACAGGGCTGTCCCACGTGCCACCGTGGTGTGAGTCGATCCTCGGCGTGAAAGATGAGCCAGTGCAGGGCAAAGAGGTTCCTCTGGAATGGACTGAGACATCTGGGGGACTCTTGGAATGGTGGTATGACCATGGAGTTCCTCTCGCCTTTCCTGTTGAGAGTGCCTCCACTTGAGTTGCGACGGGAACGCCGGGAATACTTGCCCGTTGAAAGCAGGGAAAGGATCCCTCATCTCGAGCTACGAGGGGGAAACGCGGCTCCTCTGGATGTGGGCGGGACCATCGTGCTTCCTCTCGAGTGGAGACGGGTATGGCGGAGAACTTCTTGAGTTGCAGCAAGGGTGTGAAAGACCCTTTCGAAGTTCCAGAGTTTAGGTGTCATTAGTCTCCAGACGCCTCATCGGAAATAGGCCTCATCTCGCCTGGAAGGGAGAACTTCCTGGATTTTCTCGAGTTGCGGCAGGTGTTCTCGAGTTACGACGGGGACCTCAGGGACCCGCCCTGGTGGCCTCAGGAAAGGCCAGTCCCCATGCGAGTTGCTAGGGGGCCTCTCAGGATTCCTCTCCCGTCGATACCAGAGCGAAAAACCTTGTGTGGAGTCAGGGCCGGAACCGAGGATTCCTCTCAGGGGCGGATATGGATCTTTGGGTACTTCTGAAGTCTCCCCAGGAGAACCAGGCCTCGTCTCGAGTGGGTGCATGCACGAGCGCTTTCCTTCCAGGCTGTAGCAGCAATGTCACGCTTCCCGTCACTTGGATCAAAGGATCTGTGGTTTTCCCTCGAGGCTTTCCCTCGAGGCTTTCCCACAGGGATGTCCCACGTACCACCGTGGTGTGAGTCGATCCTCGGCGTGAAAGATGAGCCAGTGCAAGGCAAAGAGGTTCCTCTGTAATGGACTGAGACATCTGGGCGACTCTTGGAATGGTGGTACGACCATGGAGTTCCTCTCGCCTTTCCTGTTGAGAGTGCCTCCTCTTGAGATGCGACGGGAACGCCGGGAATTCTTTCCCGTTGAAAGCAGGGAAAGGATCCCTCATCTCGAGCTCTGAGGGGGAAACGGGGCTCCTCTGGATGTGGGCGGGACCATCGTGCTTCCTCTCGAGTGGAGACGGGTATGGCGGAGAACTTCTTGAGTTGCAGCAAGGGTGTGAAAGACCCTTTCGAAGTTCCAGAGGTTAGGTGTCATTAGTCTCCAGACGCCTCATCGGAAATAGGCCTCATCTCGCCTGGAAGGGAGAACTTCCTGGATTTTCTCGAGGTGCGGCAGGTGTTCTCGAGTTACGACGGATACCACAGGGACCCGCCCTGATGGCCTCAGGAACGGCCAGTCCCCATGCGAGTTGCTAGGGGGCCTCTCGGGATTCCTCTCCTGTCGATACCGGGGCTAAAAACCTTGTGTGGAGTCAGGGCCGGAAGCGAGGATTCCTCTCAGGGGCTGACATGGACCTTTGGGTACTTCTGGAGTCTCCCCAGCGGAGTCAGGCCTCGTCTCGAGTGGGGGCATGCACGTGCGCTTTCCGTCCAGGCTGTAGCAGCAATGTCACGCTTCCCGTCGCGTGGATCAAAGGATCTGTGGTTTTCCCTCGAGGCTTTCCCTCGAGGCTTTCCCACAGGGCTGTCCCACGTGCCACCGTGGTGTGAGTCGATCCTCGGCGTGAAAGATGAGCCAGTGCAGGGCAAAGAGGTTCCTCTGGAATGGACTGAGACATCTGGGGGACTCTTGGAATGGTGCTACGACCATGGAGTTCCTCTCGCCTTTCCTGTTGAGAGTGCCTCCTCTTGAGATGCGACGGGAACGCCGGGAATTCTTTCCCGTTGAAAGCAGGGAAAGGATCCCTCATCTCGAGCTACGAGGGGGAAACGGGGCTCCTCTGGATGTGGGCAGGACCATCGTGCTTCCTCTCGAGTGGAGACGGGTATGGCGGTGAACTTCTTGAGTTGCAGCAAGGGTGTGAAAGACCCTTTCGAAGTTCCAGAGGTTAGGTGTCATTAGTCTCCAGACGCCTCATCGGAATTAGGCCTCATCTCGCCTGGAAGGGAGAACTTCCTGGATTTTCTTGAGTTGCGGCAGGTGTTCTCGAGTTACGACGGGGACCTCAGGGACCCGCCCTGGAGGCCAGTCCCCATGCGAGGTGCTAGGGGTTCTCTCGGGATTCCTCTCCCGTCGATACCGGGCCAAAATCCTTGTGTGAAGTCAGGGCCGGAACCGAGGATTCCTCTCAGGGTCTGACATGGATCTTTGGGTACTTCTGGAGTCTCCCAAGGGGAGTCATGCCTCGTCTCGAGTGGGGGCATGCACGTGCGCTTTCCTTCCAGGCTGTAGCAGCAATGTCACGCTTTCCGTGGCGTGGATCAAAGGATCTGTGGTTTTCCCTCGTGGCTTTCCCTCGAGGCTTTCCCACAGGGCTGTCCCACGTGCCACCGTGGTGTGAGTCGATCCTCGGCGTGAAAGATGAGCCAGTGCAGGGCAAAGAGGTTCCTCTGGAATGGACTGAGACATCTGGGGCACTCTTGGAATGGTGGTACGACCATGGAGTTCCTCTCGGCTTTCCTGTTGAGAGTGCCTCCTCTTGAGATGCGACGGGAACGCCGGGATATCTTTCCCGTTGAAAGCAGGGAAAGGATCCCTCATCTCGAGCTCCGAGGGGGAAACGGGGCTCCTCTGGATGTGGGCGGGACCATCGTGCTTCCTCTCGAGTGGAGACGGGTATGGCGGTGAACTTCTTGAATTGCAGCAAGGGTGTGAAATACCCTTTCGAAGTTCCAGATGTTAGGTGTCATTAGTCTCCAGACGCCTCATCGGAAATAGGCCTCATCTCGCCTGGAAGGGAGAACTTCGTGGATTTTCTCGAGTTGCGGCAGGTGTTCTCGAGTTACGACGGGGACCTCAGGGACCCGCCCTGGTGGCCTCAGGAGAGGCCAGTCCCCATGCGAGGTGCTAGGGGGCCTCTCGGGATTCCTCTCCCGTCGATACCGGGGCCAAAAACCTTGTGTGGAGTCAGGGCCGGAACCGAGGATTCCTCTCAGGGGCTGACATGGATCTTTGGGTACTTCTGGAGTCTCCCCAGGGGAGTCAGGCCTCGTCTCGAGTGGGGGCATGCACGTGCGCTTTCCTTCCAGGCTGTAGCAGCAATGTCACGCTTCCCGTCCCGTGGATCAAAGGATCTGTGGTTTTCCCTCGAGGCTTTCCCACAGGGCTGTCCCACGTGCCACCGTGGTGTGAGTCGATCCTCGGCGTGAAAGATCAGACAGTGCAGGGCAAAGAGGTTCCTCTGGAATGGACTGAGACATCTGGGGGACTCTTGGAATGGTGGTATGACCATGGAGTTCCTCTCGCCTTTCCTGTTGAGAGTGCCTCCTCTTGAGATGCGACGGGAACGCCGGGAATTCTTTCCCGTTGAAAGCAGGGAAAGGATCCCTCATCTCGAGCTCCGAGGGGGAAACGGGGCTCCTCTGGATGTGGGCGGGACCATCGTGCTTCCTCTCGAGTGGAGACGGGTATGGCGGTGAACTTCTTGAGTTGCAGCAAGGGTGTGAAAGACCCTTTCGAAGTTCCAGAGTTTAGGTGTCATTAGTCTCCAGACACCTCATCGGAAATAGGCCTAATCTCGCCTGGAAGGGAGAACTTCCTGGATTTTCTCGAGTTGCGGCAGGTGTTCTCGAGTTAAGACGGGGACCTCAGGGACACGCCCTGGTGGCCTCAGGAGAGGCCAGTCCCCATGCGAGGTGCTAGGGGGCCTCTCGGGATTCCTCTCCCGTCGATACCGGGGCCAAAAACCTTGTGTGGAGTCAGGGCCGGAAACGAGGATTCCTCTCAAGGGCTGACATGGATCTTTGGGTACTTCTGGAGTCTCCCCAGGGGAGTCAGGCCTCGTCTCGAGTGGGGGCATGCACGTGCGCTTTCCTTCCAGGCTGTAGCAGCAATGTCACGCTTCCCGTCGCTTGGATCAAAGGATCTGTGGTTTTCCCTCGAGGCTTTCCCTCGAGGCTTTCCCACAGGGCTGTCCCACATACCACCGGGGTGTGAGTCGATCCTCGGCGTGAAAGATGAGCCAGTGCAGGGCAAAGAGGTTCCTCTGGAATGGACTGAGACATCTGGGGACTCTTGGAATGGTGGTACGACCATGGAGTTCCTCTCGCCTTTCCTGTTGAGAGTGCCTCCTCTTGAGATGCGACGGGAACGCCGGGAATTCTTTCCCGTTGAAAGCAGGGAAAGGATCCCTCATCTCGAGCTACGAGGGGGAAACGGGGCTCCTCTGGATGTGGGCGGGACCATCGTGCTTCCTCACGAGTGGAGACGGGTATGGCGGTGAACTTCTTGAGTTGCAGCAAGGGTGTGAAAAACCCTTTCGAAGTTCCAGAGGTTAGGTGTCATTAGTCTCCAGACGCCTCATCGGAAATAGGCCTCATCTCGCCTGGAAGGGAGAACTTCCTGGATATTCTCGAGTTGCGGCAGGTGTTCTCGAGTTACGACCGGGACCTCAGGGACCCGCCCTGGTGGCCTCAGGAGAGGCCAGTCCCCATGCGAGGTGCTAGGGGGCCTCTCGGGATTCCTCTCCCGTCGATACCGGGGTCAAAAATCTTGTGTGGAGTCAGGGCCGGAACCGACGATTCCTCTCAGGGGCTGACATGGATCTTTGGGTACTTCTGGAGTCTCCCCAGGGGAGTCAGGCCTCGTCTCGAGTGGGGGCATGCATGTGCGCTTTCCTTCCAGGCTGCAGCAGCAATGTCACGCTTCCCGTGGCGTGGATCAAAGGATCTGTGGTTTTCCCTCGAGGCTTTCCCTCGAGGCTTTCCCACAGGGCTGTCCCACGTGCCACCGTGGTGTGAGTCGATCCTCGGCGTGAAAGATGAGCCAGTGCAGGGCAAAGAGGTTCCTCTGGAATGGACTGAGACATCTGGGGGACTCTGGGAATGGTGGTACGACCATGGAGTTCCTCTCGCCTTTCCTGTTGAGAGTGCCTCCACTTGAGTTGCGACGGGAACGCCGGGAATACTTGCCCGTTGAAAGCAGGGAAAGGATCCCTCATCTCTAGCTACGAGGGGGAAACGCGGCTCCTCTGGATGTGGGTGGGACCATCGTGCTTCCTCTAGAGTGGAGACGGGTATGGCGGAGAACTTCTTGAGTTGCAGCAAGGGTGTGAAAGACCCTTTCGAAGTTCCAGAGGTTAGGTGTCATTAGTCTCCAGACTCCTCATCGGAAATAGGCCTCATCTCGCCTGGAAGGGAGAACTTCCTGGATTTTCTCGAGTTGCGGCAGGTGTTCTCGAGTTACGACGGTGACATCAGGGACCCGCCCTGGTGGCCTCATGAGAGGCCAGTCCCCATGCGAGTTGCTAGGGGGCTTCTCGGGATTCCTCTCCCGTTGATACCGGGGCCAAAAACCTTGTGTGGAGTCAGGGCTGGAACCGAGGATTCCTCTCAGGGGTGACATGGATCTTTGGGTACTTCTGGATTCTCCCCAGGGGAGTCAGGCCTCGTCTCGAGTGGGGGCATGCACGTGCGCTTTCCTTCCAGGCTGTAGCAGCAATGTCATGCTTCCCGTCTCGTGGATCATAGGATCTGTGGTTTTCCCTGGAGGCTTTCCCTCGAGGCTTTCCCACACGGCTGTCCCACGTGCCACCGTGGTGTGAGTCGATCCTCGGCGTGAAAGATGAGCCAGTGCAGGGCAAAGAGGTTCCTCTGGAATGGACTGAGACATCTGGGGGACTCTTGGAATGGTGGTACGACCATGGAGTTCCTCTCGCCTTTCCTGTTGAGAGTGCCTCCTCTTGAGATGCGACGGGAACGCAGGGAATTCTTTCCCGTTTAAAGCAGGGAAAGGATCCCTCATCTCGAGCTACGAGGGGGAAACGGGGTTCCTCTGGATGTGGGCGGGACCATCGTGCTTCCTCTCGAGTGGAGACGGGTATGGCGGTGAACTTCTTGAGTTGCAGCAAGGGTGTGAAAGACCCTTTCGAAGTTCCAGAGGTTAGGTGTCATTAGTCTCCAGACGCCTCATCGGAAATAGGCCTCATCTCGCCTGGAAGGGAGAACTTCCTGGATTTTCTCGAGTTGCGGCAGGTGTTCTCGAGTTACGACGGGGACCTCAGGGACCCGCCCTGGTGGCCTCAGGAAAGGCCAGTCCCCATGCGAGTTGCTAGGGGGCCTCTCAGGATTCCTCTCCCGTCGATACCAGAGCGAAAAACCTTGTGTGGAGTCAGGGCCGGAACCGAGGATTCCTCTCAGGGGCGGATATGGATCTTTGGGTACTTCTGAAGTCTCCCCAGGAGAGCCAGGCCTCGTCTCGAGTGGGTGCATGCACGAGCGCTTTCCTTCCAGGCTGTAGCAGCAATGTCACGCTTCCCGTGGCGTGGATCAAAGGATCTGTGGTTTTCCCTCGAGGCTTTCCCTCGAGGCTTTCCCACAGGGATGTCCCACGTACCACCGTGGTGTGAGTCGATCCTCGGCGTGAAAGATGAGCCAGTGCAGGGCAAAGAGGTTCCTCTGGAATGGACTGAGACATCTGGGGACTCTTGGAATGGTGGTACGACCATGGAGTTCCTCTCGCCTTTCCTGTTGAGAGTGCCTCCTCTTGAGATGCGACGGGAACGCCGGGAATTCTTTCCCGTTGAAAGCAGGGAAAGGATCCCTCATCTCGAGCTCTGAGGGGGAAACGGGGCTCCTCTGGATGTGGGCGGGACCATCGTGCTTCCTCTCGAGTGGAGACGGGTATGGCGGTGAACTTCTTGAGTTGCAGCAAGGGTGTGAAAGACCCTTTCGAAGTTCCAGAGGTTCGGTGTCATTAGTCTCCAGACGCCTCATCGGAAATAGGCCTCATCTCGCCTGGAAGGGAGAACTTCCTGGATTTTCTCGAGGTGCGGCAGGTGTTCTCGAGTTACGACGGATACCACAGGGACCCGCCCTGATGGCCTCAGGAACGGCCAGTCCCCATGCGAGTTGCTAGGGGGCCTCTCGGGATTCCTCTCCTGTCGATACCGGGGCTAAAAACCTTGTGTGGAGTCAGGGCCGCAACCGAGGATTCCTCTCAGGGGCTGACATGGATCTTTGGGTACTTCTGGAGTCTCCCCAGCGGAGTCAGGCCTCGTCTCGAGTGGGGGCATGCACGTGCGCTTTCCGTCCAGGCTGTAGCAGCAATGTCACGCTTCCCGTCGCGTGGATCAAAGGATCTGTGGTTTTCCCTCGAGGCTTTCCCACAGGGCTGTCCCACGTGCCACCGTGGTGTGAGTCGATCCTCGGCGTGAAAGATGAGCCAGTGCAGGGCAAAGAGGTTCCTCTGGAATGGACTGAGACATCTGGGGGACTCTTGGAATGGTGGTACGACCATGGAGTTCCTCTCGCCTTTCCTGTTGAGAGTGCCTCCTCTTGAGATGCGACGGGAACGCCGGGAATTCTTTCCCGTTGAAAGCAGGGAAAGGATCCGTCATCTCGAGCTCCGAGGGGGAAACGGGGCTCCTCTGGATGTGGGCGGGACCATCGTGCTTCCTCTCGAGTGGAGACGGGTATGGCGGTGAACTTCTTGAGTTGCAGCAAGGGTGTGAAAGACCCTTTCGAAGTTCCAGAGGTTAGGTGTCATTAGTCTCCAGACACCTCATCGGAAATAGGCCTCATCTCGACTGGAAGGGAGAACTTCCTGGATTTTCTCGAGTTGCGGCAGGTGTTCTCGAGTTACGACGGGGACCTCAGGGACACCCCCTGGTGGCCTCAGGAGAGGCCACTCCCCATGCCAGGTGCTAGGGGGCCTCTCGGTATTCCTCTCCCATCGATACCGGGGCCAAAAACCTTGTGTGGAGTCTGGGCCGGAACCGAGGATTCCTCTCAGGGGCTGACATGGATCTTTGGGTACTTCTGGAGTCTCCCCAGGGGAGTCAGGCCTCGTCTCGAGTGGGGACAGGCACGTGCGCTTTCCTTCCAGGCTGTAGCAGCAATGTCACGCTTCCCGTCACGTGGATCAAAGGATATGTGGTTTTCCCTCGAGGCTTTCCCTTGAGGCTTTCCCACAGGGCTGTCCCACGTGCCACCGTGGTGTGAGTCGATCCTCGGCGTGAAAGATGAGCCAGTGCAGGGCAAAGAGGTTCCTCTGGAATGGACTGAGACATCTGGGGGACTCTTGGAATGGTGGTACGACCATGGAGTTCCACTCGCCTTTCCTGTTGAGAGTGCCTCCTCTTGAGATGCGACGGGAACGCCGGGAATTCTTTCCCGTTGAAAGCAGGGAAAGGATCCCTCATCTCGAGCTCCGAGGGGGAAACGGGGCTCCTCTGGTTGTGGGCGGGACCATCGTGCTTCCTCTCGAGTGGAGACGGGTATGGCGGTGAACTTCTTGAGTTGCAGCAAGGGTGTGAAAGACCCTTTCGAAGTTCCAGAGGTTAGGTGTCATTAGTCTCCAGACGCCTCATCGGAAAGAGGCCTCATCTCGCCTGGAAGGGAGAACTTCCTGGATTTTCTCGAGTTGCGGCAGGTGTTCTCGAGTTAAGACGGGGACCTCAGGGACCCGCCCTGGTGGCCTCAGGAGAGGCCAGTCCCCATGCGAGTTGCTAGTGGGCCTCTCGGGATTCCTCTCCCGTCGATACCGGGGCCAAAAACCTTGTGTGCAGTCAGGGCCGGAACCGAGGATTCCTCTCAGGGGCTGACATGGATCTTTGGGTACTTCTGGAGTCTCCCCAGGGGAGTCAGGCCTCGTCTCGAGTGGGGGCATGCACGTGCGCTTTCCTTCCAGGCTGTAGCAGCAATGTCACGCTTCCCGTCACGTGGATCAAAGGATCTGTGGTTTTCCCTCGAGGCTTTCCCACAGGGCTGTCCCACGTGCCACCGTGGTGTGAGTCGATCCTCGGCGTGAAAGATCAGACAGTGCAGGGCAAAGAGGTTCCTCTGGAATGTACTGAGACATCTGGGGGACTCTTGGAATGGTGGTATGACCATGGAGTTCCTCTCGCCTTTCCTGTTGAGAGTGCCTCCTCTTGAGATGCGACGGGAACGCCGGGAATTCTTTCCCGTTGAAAGCAGGGAAAGGATCCCTCATCTCGAGCTCCGAGGGGGAAACGGGGCTCCTCTGGATGTGGGCGGGACCATCGTGCTTCCTCTCGAGTGGAGACGGGTATGGCGGTGAACTTCTTGAGTTGCAGCAAGGGTGTGAAAGACCCTTTCGAAGTTCCAGAGTTTAGGTGTCATTAGTCTCCAGACACCTCATCGGAAATAGGCCTAATCTCGCCTGGAAGGGAGAACTTCCTGGATTTTCTCGAGTTGCGGCAGGTGTTCTCGAGTTAAGACGGAGACCTCAGGGACACGCCCTGGTGGCCTCATGAGAGGCCAGTCCCCATGCGAGTTGCTAGGGGGCTTCTCGGGATTCCTCTCCCGTTGATACCGGGGCCAAAAACCTTGTGTGGAGTCAGGGCTGGAACCGAGGATTCCTCTCAGGGGTGACATGGATCTTTGGGTACTTCTGGATTCTCCCCAGGGGAGTCAGGCCTCGTCTCGAGTGGGGGCATGCATGTGCGCTTTCCTTCCAGGCTGTAGCAGCAATGTCACGCTTCCCGTGGCGTGGATCAAAGGATCTGTGGTTTTCCCTCGAGGCTTTCCCTCGAGGCTTTCCCACAGGGCTGTCCCACGTGCCACCGTGGTGTGAGTCGATCCTCGGCGTGAAAGATGAGCCAGTGCAGGGCAAAGAGGTTCCTCTGGAATGGACTGAGACATCTGGGGGACTCTTGGAATGGTGGTATGACCATGGAGTTCCTCTCGCCTTTCCTGTTGAGAGTGCCTCCACTTGAGTTGCGACGGGAACGCCGGGAATACTTGCCCGTTGAAAGCAGGGAAAGGATCCCTCATCTCGAGCTACGAGGGGGAAACGCGGCTCCTCTGGATGTGGGCGGGACCATCGTGCTTCCTCTCGAGTGGAGACGGGTATGGCGGAGAACTTCTTGAGTTGCAGCAAGGGTGTGAAAGACCCTTTCGAAGTTCCAGAGGTTAGGTGTCATTAGTCTCCAGACGCCTCATCGGAAATAGGCCTCATCTCGCCTGGAAGGGAGAACTTCATGGATTTAATCGAGTTGCGGCAGGTGTTCTTGAGTTACGATGGGGACCTCAGGGACCCGCCCTGGTGGCCTCAGGAGAGGCCAGTCCCCATGCGAGTTCCTAGGGGGCCTCTCGGGATTCCTATCCCGTCCATACCGGGGCCAAAAACCTTGTGTGGAGTCAGGGCCGGAACCGAGGATTCCTCTCAGGGGCTGACATGGATCTTTGGGTACTTCTGGAGTCTCCCCAGGGGAGTCAGGCCTCGTCTCGAGTGGGGGCATGCACGTGCGCTTTCCTTCCAGGCTGTAGCAGCAATGTCATGCTTCCCGTCTCGTGGATCATAGGATCTGTGGTTTTCCCTGGAGGCTTTCCCTCGAGGCTTTCCCACACGGCTGTCTCACGTGCCACCGTGGTGTGAGTCGATCCTCGGCGTGAAAGATGAGCCAGTGCAGGGCAAAGAGGTTCCTCTGGAATGGACTGAGACATCTGGGGGACTCTTGGAATGGTGGTACGACCATGGAGTTCCTCTCGCCTTTCCTGTTGAGAGTGCCTCCTCTTGAGATGCGACGGGAACGCAGGGAATTCTTTCCCGTTGAAAGCAGGGAAAGGATCCCTCATCTCGAGCTACGAGGGGGAAACGGGGTTCCTCTGGATGTGGGCGGGACCATCGTGCTTCCTCTCGAGTGGAGACGGGTATGGCGGTGAACTTCTTGAGTTGCAGCAAGGGTGTGAAAGACCCTTTCGAAGTTCCAGAGGTTAGGTGTCATTAGTCTCCAGACGCCTCATCGGAAATAGGCCTCATCTCGCCTGGAAGGGAGAACTTCCTGGATTTTCTCGAGTTGCGGCAGGTGTTCTCGAGTTACGACGGGGACCTCAGGGACCCGCCCTGGTGGCCTCAGGAAAGGCCAGTCCCCATGCGAGTTGCTAGGGGGCCTCTCAGGATTCCTCTCCCGTCGATACCAGAGCGAAAAACCTTGTGTGGAGTCAGGGCCGGAACCGAGGATTCCTCTCAGGGGTGGATATGGATCTTTGGGTACTTCTGAAGTCTCCCCAGGAGAGCCAGGCCTCGTCTCGAGTGGGTGCATGCACGAGCGCTTTCCTTCCAGGCTGTAGCAGCAATGTCACGCTTCCCGTCACTTGGATCAAAGGATCTGTGGTTTTCCCTCGAGGCTTTCCCTCGAGGCTTTCCCACAGGGATGTCCCACGTACCACCGTGGTGTGAGTCGATCCTCGGCGTGAAAGATGAGCCAGTGCAGGGCAAAGAGGTTCCTCTGTAATGGACTGAGACATCTGGGCGACTCTTGGAATGGTGGTACGACCATGGAGTTCCTCTCGCCTTTCCTGTTGAGAGTGCCTCCTCTTGAGATGCGACGGGAACGCCGGGAATTCTTTCCCGTTGAAAGCAGGGAAAGGATCCCTCATCTCGAGCTCTGAGGGGGAAACGGGGCTCCTCTGGATGTGGGCGGGACCATCGTGCTTCCTCTCGAGTGGAGACGGGTATGGCGGTGAACTTCTTGAGTTGCAGCAAGGGTGTGAAAGACCCTTTCGAAGTTCCAGAGGTTCGGTGTCATTAGTCTCCAGACGCCTCATCGGAAATAGGCCTCATCTCGCCTGGAAGGGAGAACTTCCTGGATTTTCTCGAGGTGCGGCAGGTGTTCTCGAGTTACGACGGATACCACAGGGACCCGCCCTGATGGCCTCAGGAACGGCCAGTCCCCATGCGAGTTGCTAGGGGGCCTCTCGGGATTCCTCTCCTGTCGATACCGGGGCTAAAAACCTTGTGTGGAGTCAGGGCCGGAACCGAGGATTCCTCTCAGGGGCTGACATGGATCTTTGGGTACTTCTGGAGTCTCCCCAGGAGAGTCAGGCCTCGACTCGAGTGGGGGCATGCACGTGCGCTTTCCTTCCAGGCTGTAGCAGCAATGTCACGCTTCCCGTCGCGTGGATCAAAGGATCTGTGGTTTTCCCTCGAGGCTTTCCCTCGAGGCTTTCCCACAGGGCTGTCCCACGTGCCACCGTGGTGTGAGTCGATCCTCGGCGTGAAAGATGAGCCAGTGCAGGGCAAAGAGGTTCCTCTGGAATGGAATGAGACATCTGGGGGACTCTTGGAATGGTGGTACGACCATGGAGTTCCTCTCGCCTTTCCTGTTGAGAGTGCCTCCTCTTGAGATGCGACGGGAACACCGGGAATACTTTCCCGTTGAAAGCAGGGAAAGGATCCCTCATCTCGAGCTACGAGGGGGAAACGGGGCTCCTCTGGATGTGGGCAGGACCATCGTGCTTCCTCTCGAGTGGAGACGGGTATGGCGGTGAACTTCTTGAGTTGCAGCAAGGGTGTGAAAGACCCTTTCGAAGTTCCAGAGGTTAGGTGTCATTAGTCTCCAGACGCCTCATCGGAAATAGGCCTCATCTCGCCTGGAAGGGAGAACTTCCTGGATTTTCTCGAGTTGCGGCAGGTGTTCTCGAGTTCCGACGGGGATTTCAGGGACCCGCCCTGGTGGCCTCAGGAGAGGCCAGTCCCCATGCGAGTTGCTAGGGGGCCTCTCGGGATTCCTCTCCTGTCGATACCGGGGCCAAAAACCTTGTGTGGAGTCAGGGCCGGAACCGAGCATTCCTCTCAGGGGCTGACATGGATCTTTGGGTACTTCTGGAGTCTCCCCAGGAGAGTCAGGCCTCGTCTCGAGTGGGGGCATGCACGTGCGCTTTCCTTCCAGGCTGTAGAAGCAATATCACGCTTCCTGCCACGTGGATCAAAGGATCTGTGGTTTTCCCTCGAGGATTTCCCTCGAGGCTTTCCCACAGGGCTGTACCACGTGCCCCCGTGGTGTGAGTCGATCCTCGGCATGAAAGATGAGCCAGTACAGGGCAAAGAGTTTCCTCTGGAATGGACTGAGACATCTGGGGGACTCTTGGAGTGGTGGTACGACCATGGAGTTCCTCTCGCCTTTCCTGTTGAGAGTGCCTCCTCTTGAGATGCGACGGGAACGCCGGGAATTCTTTCCCGTTGAAAGCAGGGAAAGGATCGCTCATTTCGAGCTACGAGGGGGAAATGTGGCTCCTCTGGATGTGGGCGGGACCATCGTGCTTCCTCTCGAGTGGAGACGGGTATGGCAGTGAACTTCTTGAGTTGCAGCAAGGGAGTGAAAGACCCTTTCGAAGTTCCAGAGGTTAGTTGTCATTAGTCTCCAGACGCCTAATCGGAATTAGGCCTCATCTCGCCTGGAAGGGAGAACTTCGTGGATTTTCTCGAGTTGCGGCAGGTGTTCTCGAGTTACGACGGGGACCTCAGGGACCCGCCCTGGTGGCCTCAGGAGAGGCCAGTCCCCATGCGAGGTGCTAGGGGGCCTCTCGGGATTCCTCTCCCGTCGATACCGGGGCCAAAAACCTTGTGTGGAGTCAGGGCCGGAACCGAGGATTCCTCTCAGGGGCTGACATGGATCTTTGGGTACTTCTGGAGTCTCCCCAGGGGAGTCAGGCCTCGTCTCGAGTGGGGGCATGCACGTGCGCTTTCCTTCCAGGCTGTAGCAGCAATGTCACGCTTCCCGTCGCGTGGATCAAAGGATCTGTGGTTTTCCCTCGAGGCTTTCCCACAGGGCTGTCCCACGTGCCACCGTGGTGTGAGTCGATCCTCGGCGTGAAAGATGAGCCAGTGCAGGGCAAAGAGGTTGCTCTCAAATTGACTGAGACATCTGGGGGACTCTTGGAATGGTGGTACGACCATGGAGTTCCTCTCGCCTTTCCTGTTGAGAGTGCCTCCTCTTGAGATGCGACGGGAACGCCGGGAATTCTTTTCCGTTGAAAGCAGGGAAAGGATCCCTCATCTCAAGCTACGAGGGGGAAACGGGGCTCCTCTGGATGTGGGCGGGACCATCGTGCTTCCTCTCGAGTGGAGACGGGTATGGCGGTGAACTTCTTGAGTTGCAGCAAGGGTGTGAAAGACCCTTTCGAAGTTCCAGAGGTTAGGTGTCATTACTCTCCAGACGCCTCATCGGAAATAGGCCTCATCTCGCCTGGAAGGGAGAACTTCCTGGATTTTCTCGAGTTGTGGCAGGTGTTCTCGAGTTACGACGGGGACCTCAGGGACACGCCCTGGTGGCCTCAGGAGTGGCCAGTCCCCATGCGAGTTGCTAGGGGGCCTCTTGGGATTCCTCTCCCGTCGATACCGGGGCCAAAAACCTTGTGTGGAGTCAGGGCCGGAACCGAGGATTCCTCTCAAGGGCTGACATGGATCTTTGGGTACTTCTGGAGTCTCCCCAGGGGAGTCAGGCCTCGTCTCGAGTGGGGGCATGCACGTGCGCTTTCCTTCCAGGCTGTAGCAGCAATGTCAAGCTTCCCGTCGCGTGGATCAAAGGATCTGTGGTTTTCCCTCGAGGCTTTCCCTCGTGGCTTTCCCACAGCGCTGTCCCACGTGCCACCGTGGTGTGAGTCGATCCTCAGCGTGAAAGATGAGCCAGTGCAGGGCAAAGAGGTTCCTCTGGAATGGTCTGAGACATCTGGGGGACTCTTGGAATGGTGGTACGACCATGGAGTTCCTCTCACCTTTCCTGTTGAGAGTGCCTCCTCTTGAGATGCGACGGGAACGCCGGGAATTCTTTCCCGTTGAAAGCAGGGAAAGGATCCGTCATCTCGAGCTCCGAGGGGGAAACGGGGCTCCTCTGGATGTGGGCGGGACCATCGTGCTTCCTCTCGAGTGGAGACGGGTATGGCGGTGAACTTCCTGAGTTGCAGCAAGGGAGTGAAAGACCCTTTCGAAGTTCCAGAGGTTAGTTGTCATTAGTCTCCAGACGCCTCATCGGAAATAGGCCTCATCTCGCCTGGAAGGGAGAACTTCCTGGATTTTCTCGAGTTGCGGCAGGTGTTCTCGAGTTACGACGGGGACCTCAGGGACCCGCCCTGGAGGCCAGTCCCCATGCGAGGTGCTAGGGGTTCTCTCGGGATTCCTCTCCCGTCGATACCGGGCCAAAATCCTTGTGTGGAGTCAGGGCCGGAACCGAGGATTCCTCTCAGGGTCTGACATGGATCTTTGGGTACTTCTGGAGTCTCCCAAGGGGAGTCAGGCCTCGTCTCGAGTGGGGGCATGCACGTGCGCTTTCCTTCCAGGCTGTAGCAGCAATGTCACGCTTTCCGTGGCGTGGATCAAGGATCTGTGGTTTTCCCTCGTGGCTTTCCCTCGAGGCTTTCCCACAGGGCTGTCCCACGTGCCACCGTGGTGTGAGTCGATCCTCGGCGTGAAAGATGAGCCAGTGCAGGGCAAAGAGGTTCCTCTGGAATGGACTGAGACTTCTGGGGCACTCTTGGAATGGTGGTACGACCATGGAGTTCCTCTCGGCTTTCCTGTTGAGAGTGCCTCCTCTTGAGATGCGACGGGAACGCCGGGATATCTTTCCCGTTGAAAGCAGGGAAAGGATCCCTCATCTCGAGCTCCGAGGGGGAAACGGGGCTCCTCTGGATGTGGGCGGGACCATCGTGCTTCCTCTCGAGTGGAGACGGGTATGGCGGTGAACTTCTTGAATTGCAGCAAGGGTGTGAAATACCCTTTCCAAGTTCCAGATGTTAGGTGTCATTAGTCTCCAGACGCCTCATCGGAAATAGGCCTCATCTCGCCTGGAAGGGAGAACTTCCTGGATTTTCTCGAGTTGTGGCAGGTGTTCTCGAGTTACGACGGGGACCTCAGGGACCCGCCCTGGTGGCCTCAGGAGAGGCCAGTCCCCATGCGAGGTGCTAGGGGGCCTCTCGGGATTCCTCTCCCGTCGATACCGGGGCCAAAAACCTTGTGTGGAGTCAGGGCCGGAACCGAGGATTCCTCTCAGGGGCTGACATGGATCTTTGGGTACTTCTGGAGTCTCCCCAGGGGAGTCAGGCCTCGTCTCGAGTGGGGGCATGCATGTGCGCTTTCCTTCCAGGCTCTAGCAGTAATGTCACGCTTCCCGTCGCGTGGATCAAAGGATCTGTGGTTTTCCCTCGAGGCTTTCCCACAGGGCTGTCCCACGTGCCACCGTGGTGTGAGTCGATCCTCGGCGTGAAAGATGAGCCAGTGCAGGGCAAAGAGGTTCCTCTGGAATGGACTGAGACATCTGGGGGACTCTTGGAATGGTGGTACGACCATGGAGTTCCTCTCGCCTTTCCTGTTGAGAGTGCCTCCTCTTGAGATGCGACGGGAACGCCGGGAATTCTTTTCCGTTGAAAGCAGGGAAAGGATCCCTCATCTCGAGCTACGAGGGGGAAACGGGGCTCCTCTGGATGTGGGCGGGACCATCGTGCTTCCTCTCGAGTGGAGACGGGTATGGCGGTGAACTTCTTGAGTTGCAGCAAGGGTGTGAAAGACCCTTTCGAAGTTCCAGAGGTTAGGTGTCATTACTCTCCAGACGCCTCATCGGAAATAGGCCTCATCTCGCCTGGAAGGGAGAACTTCCTGGATTTTCTCGAGTTGTGGCAGGTGTTCTCGAGTTACGACGGGGACCTCAGGGACACGCCCTGGTGGCCTCAGGAGAGGCCAGTCCCCATGCGAGTTGCTAGGGGGCCTCTTGGGATTCCTCTCCCGTCGATACCGGGGCCAAAAACCTTGTGTGGAGTCAGGGCCGGAACCGAGGATTCCTCTCAAGGGCTGACATGGATCTTTGGGTACTTCTGGAGTCTCCCCAGGGGAGTCAGGCCTCGTCTCGAGTGGGGGCATGCACGTGCGCTTTCCTTCCAGGCTGTAGCAGCAATGTCAAGCTTCCCGTCGCGTGGATCAAAGGATCTGCGGTTTTCCCTCGAGGCTTTCCCTCGAGGCTTTCCCACAGCGCTGTCCCACGTGCCACCGTGGTGTGAGTCGATGCTCAGCGTGAAAGATGAGCCAGTGCAGGGCAAAGAGGTTCCTCTGGAATGGACTGAGACATCTGGGGGACTCTTGGAATGGTGGTACGACCATGGAGTTCCTCTCGCCTTTCCTGTTGAGAGTGCCTCCTCTTGAGATGCGACGGGAACGCCGGAAATTCTTTCCCGTTGAAAGCAGGGAAAGGATCCGTCATCTCGAGCTCCGAGGGGGAAACGGGGATCCTCTGGATGTGGGCGGGACCATCGTGCTTCCTCTCGAGTGGAGACGGGTATGGCGGTGAACTTCTTGAGTTGCAGCAAGGGTGTGAAAGACCCTTTCGAAGTTCCAGAGGTTAGGTGTCATTAGTCTCCAGACACCTCATTGGAAAGAGGCCTCATCTCGCCTGGAAGGGAGAACTTCCGGGATTTTCTCGAGTTGCGGCAGGTGTTCTCGAGTTAAGACGGGGACCTCAGGGACCCGCCCTGGTGGCCTCAGGAGAGGCCAGTCCCCATGCGAATTGCTAGGGGGCCTCTCGGGATTCCTCTCCCGTCGATACCGGGGCCAAAAACATTGTGTGCAGTCAGGGCCGGAACCGAGGATTCCTCTCAGGGGCTGACATGGATCTTTGGGTACTTCTGGAGTCTCCCCAGGGGAGTCAGGCCTCGTCTCGAGTGGGGGCATGCACGTGCGCTTTCCTTCCAGGCTGTAGCAGCAATGTCACGCTTCCCGTCGCGTGGATCAAAGGATCTGTGGTTTTCCCTCGAGGCTTTCCCACAGGGCTGTCCCACGTGCCACCGTGGTGTGAGTCGATCCTCGGCGTGAAAGATGAGCCAGTGCAGGGCAAAGAGGTTGCTCTCAAATGGACTGAGACATCTGGGGGACTCTTGGAATGGTGGTACGACCATGGAGTTCCTCTCGCCTTTCCTGTTGAGAGTGCCTCCTCTTGAGATGCGACGGGATCGCCGGGAATTCTTTTCCGTTGAAAGCAGGGAAAGGATCCCTCATCTCAAGCTACGAGGGGGAAACGGGGCTCCTCTGGATGTGGGCGGGACCATCGTGCTTCCTCTCGAGTGGAGACGGGTATGGCGGTGAACTTCTTGAGTTGCAGCAAGGGTGTGAAAGACCCTTTCGAAGTTCCAGAGGTTAGGTGTCATTACTCTCCAGACGCCTCATCGGAAATAGGCCTCATCTCGCCTGGAAGGGAGAACTTCCTGGATTTTCTCGAGTTGTGGCAGGTGTTCTCGAGTTACGACGGGGACCTCAGGGACACGCCCTGGTGGCCTCAGGAGTGGCCAGTCCCCATGCGAGTTGCTAGGGGGCCTCTCGGGATTCCTCTCCCGTCGATACCGGGGCCAAAAACCTTGTGTGGAGTCAGGGCCGGAACCGAGGATTCCTCTCAAGGGCTGACATGGATCTTTGGGTACTTCTGGAGTCTCCCCAGGGGAGTCAGGCCTCGTCTCGAGTGGGGGCATGCACGTGCGCTTTCCTTCCAGGCTGTAGCAGCAATGTCACGCTTCCCGTCGCTTGGATCAAAGGATCTGTGGTTTTCCCTCGAGGCTTTCCCTCGAGGCTTTCCCACAGTGCTGTCCCACGTGCCACCGGGGTGTGAGTCGATCCTCGGCGTGAAAGATGAGCCAGTGCAGGGCAAAGAGGTTCCTCTGGAATGGACTGAGACATCTGGGGGACTCTTGGAATGGTGGTACGACCATGGAGTTCCTCTCGCCTTTCCTGTTGAGAGTGCCTCCTCTTGAGATGCGACGGGAAACCCGGGAATTCTTTCCCGTTGAAAGCAGGGAAAGGATCCCTCATCTCGAGCTACGAGGGGGAAACGGGGCTCCTCTGGATGTGGGCGGGACCATCGTGCTTCCTCACGAGTGGAGACGGGTATGGCGGTGAACTTCTTGAGTTGCAGCAAGGGTGTGAAAAACCCTTTCGAAGTTCCAGAGGTTAGGTGTCATTAGTCTCCAGACGCCTCATCGGAAATAGGCCTCATCTCGCCTGGAAGGGAGAACTTCCTGGATATTCTCGAGTTGAGGCAGGTGTTCTCGAGTTACGACGGGGACCTCAGGGACCCGCCCTGGTGGCCTCAGGAGAGGCCAGTCCCCATGCGAGGTGCTAGGGGGCCTCTCGGGATTCCTCTCCCGTCGATACCGGGGCCAAAAACCTTGTGTGGAGTCAGGGCCGGAACCGAGGATTCCTCTCAAGGGCTGACATGGATCTTTGGGTACTTCTGGAGTCTCCCCAGGGGAGTCAGGCCTCGTCTCGAGTGGGGGCATGCACGTGCGCTTTCCTTCCAGGCGGTAGCAGCAATGTCACGCTTCCCGTCGCGTGGATCAAAGGATCTGTGGTTTTCCCTCGAGGCTTTCCCTCGAGGCTTTCCCACAGGGCTGTCCCACGTGCCACCGTGGTGTGAGTCGATCCTCGGCGTGAAAGATGAGCCAGTGCAGGGCAAAGAGGTTCCTCTGGAATGGACTGAGACATCTGGGGGACTCTGGGAATGGTGGTACGACCATGGAGTTCCTCTCGCCTTTCCTGTTGAGAGTGCCTCCACTTGAGTTGCGACGGGAACGCCGGGAATACTTGCCCGTTGAAAGCAGGGAAAGGATCCCTCATCTCGAGCTACGAGGGGGAAACGCGGCTCCTCTGGATGTGGGCGGGACCATCGTGCTTCCTCTAGAGTGGAGACGGGTATGGCGGAGAACTTCTTGAGTTGCAGCAAGGGTGTGAAAGACCCTTTCGAAGTTCCAGAGGTTAGGTGTCATTAGTCTCCAGACTCCTCATCGGAAATAGGCCTCATCTCGCCTGGAAGGGAGAACTTCCTGGATTTTCTCGAGTTGCGGCAGGTGTTCTCGAGTTACGACGGTGACATCAGGGACCCGCCCTGGTGGCCTCATGAGAGGCCAGTCCCCATGCGAGTTGCTAGGGGGCTTCTCGGGATTCCTCTCCCGTTGATACCGGGGCCAAAAACCTTGTGTGGAGTCAGGGCTGGAACCGAGGATTCCTCTCAGGGGTGACATGGATCTTTGGGTACTTCTGGATTCTCCCCAGGGGAGTCAGGCCTCGTCTCGAGTGGGGGCATGCATGTGCGCTTTCCTTCCAGGCTGTAGCAGCAATGTCACGCTTCCCGTGGCGTGGATCAAAGGATCTGTGGTTTTCCCTCGAGGCTTTCCCTCGAGGCTTTCCCACAGGGCTGTCCCACGTGCCACCGTGGTGTGAGTCGATCCTCGGCGTGAAAGATGAGCCAGTGCAGGGCAAAGAGGTTCCTCTGGAATGGACTGAGACATCTGGGGGACTCTTGGAATGGTGGTATGACCATGGAGTTCCTCTCGCCTTTCCTGTTGAGAGTGCCTCCACTTGAGTTGCGACGGGAACGCCGGGAATACTTGCCCGTTGAAAGCAGGGAAAGGATCCCTCATCTCGAGCTACGAGGGGGAAACGCGGCTCCTCTGGATGTGGGCGGGACCATCGTGCTTCCTCTCGAGTGGAGACGGGTATGGCGGAGAACTTCTTGAGTTGCAGCAAGGGTGTGAAAGACCCTTTCGAAGTTCCAGAGGTTAGGTGTCATTAGTCTCCAGACGCCTCATCGGAAATAGGCCTCATCTCGCCTGGAAGGGAGAACTTCATGGATTTAATCGAGTTGCGGCAGGTGTTCTTGAGTTACGATGGGGACCTCAGGGACCCGCCCTGGTGGCCTCAGGAGAGGCCAGTCCCCATGCGAGTTCCTAGGGGGCCTCTCGGGATTCCTATTCCGTCCATACCGGGGCCAAAAACCTTGTGTGGAGTCAGGGCCGGAACCGAGGATTCCTCTCAGGGGCTGACATGGATCTTTGGGTACTTCTGGAGTCTCCCCAGGGGAGTCAGGCCTCGTCTCGAGTGGGGGCATGCACGTGCGCTTTCCTTCCAGGCTGTAGCAGCAATGTCATGCTTCCCGTCTCGTGGATCATAGGATCTGTGGTTTTCCCTGGAGGCTTTCCCTCGAGGCTTTCCCACACGGCTGTCTCACGTGCCACCGTGGTGTGAGTCGATCCTCGGCGTGAAAGATGAGCCAGTGCAGGGCAAAGAGGTTCCTCTGGAATGGACTGAGACATCTGGGGGACTCTTGGAATGGTGGTACGACCATGGAGTTCCTCTCGCCTTTCCTGTTGAGAGTGCCTCCTCTTGAGATGCGACGGGAACGCAGGGAATTCTTTCCCGTTGAAAGCAGGGAAAGGATCCCTCATCTCGAGCTACGAGGGGGAAACGGGGTTCCTCTGGATGTGGGCGGGACCATCGTGCTTCCTCTCGAGTGGAGACGGGTATGGCGGTGAACTTCTTGAGTTGCAGCAAGGGTGTGAAAGACCCTTTCGAAGTTCCAGAGGTTAGGTGTCATTAGTCTCCAGACGCCTCATCGGAAATAGGCCTCATCTCGCCTGGAAGGGAGAACTTCCTGGATTTTCTCGAGTTGCGGCAGGTGTTCTCGAGTTACGACGGGGACCTCAGGGACCCGCCCTGGTGGCCTCAGGAAAGGCCAGTCCCCATGCGAGTTGCTAGGGGGCCTCTCAGGATTCCTCTCCCGTCGATACCAGAGCGAAAAACCTTGTGTGGAGTCAGGGCCGGAACCGAGGATTCCTCTCAGGGGTGGATATGGATCTTTGGGTACTTCTGAAGTCTCCCCAGGAGAGCCAGGCCTCGTCTCGAGTGGGTGCATGCACGAGCGCTTTCCTTCCAGGCTGTAGCAGCAATGTCACGCTTCCCGTCACTTGGATCAAAGGATCTGTGGTTTTCCCTCGAGGCTTTCCCTCGAGGCTTTCCCACAGGGATGTCCCACGTACCACCGTGGTGTGAGTCGATCCTCGGCGTGAAAGATGAGCCAGTGCAGGGCAAAGAGGTTCCTCTGTAATGGACTGAGACATCTGGGCGACTCTTGGAATGGTGGTACGACCATGGAGTTCCTCTCGCCTTTCCTGTTGAGAGTGCCTCCTCTTGAGATGCGACGGGAACGCCGGGAATTCTTTCCCGTTGAAAGCAGGGAAAGGATCCCTCATCTCGAGCTCTGAGGGGGAAACGGGGCTCCTCTGGATGTGGGCGGGACCATCGTGCTTCCTCTCGAGTGGAGACGGGTATGGCGGTGAACTTCTTGAGTTGCAGCAAGGGTGTGAAAGACCCTTTCGAAGTTCCAGAGGTTCGGTGTCATTAGTCTCCAGACGCCTCATCGGAAATAGGCCTCATCTCGCCTGGAAGGGAGAACTTCCTGGATTTTCTCGAGGTGCGGCAGGTGTTCTCGAGTTACGACGGATACCACAGGGACCCGCCCTGATGGCCTCAGGAACGGCCAGTCCCCATGCGAGTTGCTAGGGGGCCTCTCGGGATTCCTCTCCTGTCGATACCGGGGCTAAAAACCTTGTGTGGAGTCAGGGCCGGAACCGAGGATTCCTCTCAGGGGCTGACATGGATCTTTGGGTACTTCTGGAGTCTCCCCAGGAGAGTCAGGCCTCGACTCGAGTGGGGGCATGCACGTGCGCTTTCCTTCCAGGCTGTAGCAGCAATGTCACGCTTCCCGTCGCGTGGATCAAAGGATCTGTGGTTTTCCCTCGAGGCTTTCCCTCGAGGCTTTCCCACAGGGCTGTCCCACGTGCCACCGTGGTGTGAGTCGATCCTCGGCGTGAAAGATGAGCCAGTGCAGGGCAAAGAGGTTCCTCTGGAATGGACTGAGACATCTGGGGGACTCTTGGAATGGTGGTACGACCATGGAGTTCCTCTCGCCTTTCCTGTTGAGAGTGCCTCCTCTTGAGATGCGACGGGAACACCGGGAATACTTTCCCGTTGAAAGCAGGGAAAGGATCCCTCATCTCGAGCTACGAGGGGGAAACGGGGCTCCTCTGGATGTGGGCAGGACCATCGTGCTTCCTCTCGAGTGGAGACGGGTATGGCGGTGAACTTCTTGAGTTGCAGCAAGGGTGTGAAAGACCCTTTCGAAGTTCCAGAGGTTAGGTGTCATTAGTCTCCAGACGCCTCATCGGAATTAGGCCTCATCTCGCCTGGAAGGGAGAACTTCCTGGATTTTCTCGAGTTGCGGCAGGTGTTCTCGAGTTCCGACGGGGACTTCAGGGACCCGCCCTGGTGGCCTCAGGAGAGGCCAGTCCCCATGCGAGTTGCTAGGGGGCCTCTCGGGATTCCTCTCCTGTCGATACCGGGGCCAAAAACCTTGTGTGGAGTCAGGGCCGGAACCGAGCATTCCTCTCAGGGGCTGACATGGATCTTTGGGTACTTCTGGAGTCTCCCCAGGAGAGTCAGGCCTCGTCTCGAGTGGGGGCATGCACGTGCGCTTTCCTTCCAGGCTGTAGAAGCAATATCACGCTTCCTGCCACGTGGATCAAAGGATCTGTGGTTTTCCCTCGAGGATTTCCCTCGAGGCTTTCCCACAGGGCTGTACCACGTGCCCCCGTGGTGTGAGTCGATCCTCGGCATGAAAGATGAGCCAGTACAGGGCAAAGAGTTTCCTCTGGAATGGACTGAGACATCTGGGGGACTCTTGGAGTGGTGGTACGACCATGGAGTTCCTCTCGCCTTTCCTGTTGAGAGTGCCTCCTCTTGAGATGCGACGGGAACGCCGGGAATTCTTTCCCGTTGAAAGCAGGGAAAGGATCGCTCATTTCGAGCTACGAGGGGGAAATGGGGCTCCTCTGGATGTGGGCGGGACCATCGTGCTTCCTCTCGAGTGGAGACGGGTATGGCAGTGAACTTCTTGAGTTGCAGCAAGGGAGTGAAAGACCCTTTCGAAGTTCCAGAGGTTAGTTGTCATTAGTCTCCAGACGCCTAATCGGAATTAGGCCTCATCTCGCCTGGAAGGGAGAACTTCGTGGATTTTCTCGAGTTGCGGCAGGTGTTCTCGAGTTACGACGGGGACCTCAGGGACCCGCCCTGGTGGCCTCAGGAGAGGCCAGTCCCCATGCGAGGTGCTAGGGGGCCTCTCGGGATTCCTCTCCCGTCGATACCGGGGCCAAAAACCTTGTGTGGAGTCAGGGCCGGAACCGAGGATTCCTCTCAGGGGCTGACATGGATCTTTGGGTACTTCTGGAGTCTCCCCAGGGGAGTCAGGCCTCGTCTCGAGTGGGGGCATGCACGTGCGCTTTCCTTCCAGGCTGTAGCAGCAATGTCACGCTTCCCGTCGCGTGGATCAAAGGATCTGTGGTTTTCCCTCGAGGCTTTCCCACAGGGCTGTCCCACGTGCCACCGTGGTGTGAGTCGATCCTCGGCGTGAAAGATGAGCCAGTGCAGGGCAAAGAGGTTGCTCTCAAATTGACTGAGACATCTGGGGGACTCTTGGAATGGTGGTACGACCATGGAGTTCCTCTCGCCTTTCCTGTTGAGAGTGCCTCCTCTTGAGATGCGACGGGATCGCCGGGAATTCTTTTCCGTTGAAAGCAGGGAAAGGATCCCTCATCTCAAGCTACGAGGGGGAAACGGGGCTCCTCTGGATGTGGGCGGGACCATCGTGCTTCCTCTCGAGTGGAGACGGGTATGGCGGTGAACTTCTTGAGTTGCAGCAAGGGTGTGAAAGACCCTTTCGAAGTTCCAGAGGTTAGGTGTCATTACTCTCCAGACGCCTCATCGGAAATAGGCCTCATCTCGCCTGGAAGGGAGAACTTCCTGGATTTTCTCGAGTTGTGGCAGGTGTTCTCGAGTTACGACGGGGACCTCAGGGACACGCCCTGGTGGCCTCAGGAGTGGCCAGTCCCCATGCGAGTTGCTAGGGGGCCTCTTGGGATTCCTCTCCCGTCGATACCGGGGCCAAAAACCTTGTGTGGAGTCAGGGCCGGAACCGAGGATTCCTCTCAAGGGCTGACATGGATCTTTGGGTACTTCTGGAGTCTCCCCAGGGGAGTCAGGCCTCGTCTCGAGTGGGGGCATGCACGTGCGCTTTCCTTCCAGGCTGTAGCAGCAATGTCAAGCTTCCCGTCGCGTGGATCAAAGGATCTGTGGTTTTCCCTCGAGGCTTTCCCTCGTGGCTTTCCCACAGCGCTGTCCCACGTGCCACCGTGGTGTGAGTCGATCCTCAGCGTGAAAGATGAGCCAGTGCAGGGCAAAGAGGTTCCTCTGGAATGGTCTGAGACATCTGGGGGACTCTTGGAATGGTGGTACGACCATGGAGTTCCTCTCACCTTTCCTGTTGAGAGTGCCTCCTCTTGAGATGCGACGGGAACGCCGGGAATTCTTTCCCGTTGAAAGCAGGGAAAGGATCCGTCATCTCGAGCTCCGAGGGGGAAACGGGGCTCCTCTGGATGTGGGCGGGACCATCGTGCTTCCTCTCGAGTGGAGACGGGTATGGCGGTGAACTTCCTGAGTTGCAGCAAGGGAGTGAAAGACCCTTTCGAAGTTCCAGAGGTTAGTTGTCATTAGTCTCCAGACGCCTCATCGGAAATAGGCCTCATCTCGCCTGGAAGGGAGAACTTCCTGGATTTTCTCGAGTTGCGGCAGGTGTTCTCGAGTTACGACGGGGACCTCAGGGACCCGCCCTGGAGGCCAGTCCCCATGCGAGGTGCTAGGGGTTCTCTCGGGATTCCTCTCCCGTCGATACCGGGCCAAAATCCTTGTGTGGAGTCAGGGCCGGAACCGAGGATTCCTCTCAGGGTCTGACATGGATCTTTGGGTACTTCTGGAGTCTCCCAAGGGGAGTCAGGCCTCGTCTCGAGTGGGGGCATGCACGTGCGCTTTCCTTCCAGGCTGTAGCAGCAATGTCACGCTTTCCGTGGCGTGGATCAAGGATCTGTGGTTTTCCCTCGTGGCTTTCCCTCGAGGCTTTCCCACAGGGCTGTCCCACGTGCCACCGTGGTGTGAGTCGATCCTCGGCGTGAAAGATGAGCCAGTGCAGGGCAAAGAGGTTCCTCTGGAATGGACTGAGACTTCTGGGGCACTCTTGGAATGGTGGTACGACCATGGAGTTCCTCTCGGCTTTCCTGTTGAGAGTGCCTCCTCTTGAGATGCGACGGGAACGCCGGGATATCTTTCCCGTTGAAAGCAGGGAAAGGATCCCTCATCTCGAGCTCCGAGGGGGAAACGGGGCTCCTCTGGATGTGGGCGGGACCATCGTGCTTCCTCTCGAGTGGAGACGGGTATGGCGGTGAACTTCTTGAATTGCAGCAAGGGTGTGAAATACCCTTTCGAAGTTCCAGATGTTAGGTGTCATTAGTCTCCAGACGCCTCATCGGAAATAGGCCTCATCTCGCCTGGAAGGGAGAACTTCCTGGATTTTCTCGAGTTGCGGCAGGTGTTCTCGAGTTACGACGGGGACCTCAGGGACCCGCCCTGGTGGCCTCAGGAGAGGCCAGTCCCCATGCGAGGTGCTAGGGGGCCTCTCGGGATTCCTCTCCCGTCGATACCGGGGCCAAAAACCTTGTGTGGAGTCAGGGCCGGAACCGAGGATTCCTCTCAGGGGCTGACATGGATCTTTGGGTACTTCTGGAGTCTCCCCAGGGGAGTCAGGCCTCGTCTCGAGTGGGGGCATGCATGTGCGCTTTCCTTCCAGGCTCTAGCAGTAATGTCACGCTTCCCGTCGCGTGGATCAAAGGATCTGTGGTTTTCCCTCGAGGCTTTCCCACAGGGCTGTCCCACGTGCCACCGTGGTGTGAGTCGATCCTCGGCGTGAAAGATGAGCCAGTGCAGGGCAAAGAGGTTCCTCTGGAATGGACTGAGACATCTGGGGGACTCTTGGAATGGTGGTACGACCATGGAGTTCCTCTCGCCTTTCCTGTTGAGAGTGCCTCCTCTTGAGATGCGACGGGAACGCCGGGAATTCTTTTCCGTTGAAAGCAGGGAAAGGATCCCTCATCTCGAGCTACGAGGGGGAAACGGGGCTCCTCTGGATGTGGGCGGGACCATCGTGCTTCCTCTCGAGTGGAGACGGGTATGGCGGTGAACTTCTTGAGTTGCAGCAAGGGTGTGAAAGACCCTTTCGAAGTTCCAGAGGTTAGGTGTCATTACTCTCCAGACGCCTCATCGGAAATAGGCCTCATCTCGCCTGGAAGGGAGAACTTCCTGGATTTTCTCGAGTTGTGGCAGGTGTTCTCGAGTTACGACGGGGACCTCAGGGACACGCCCTGGTGGCCTCAGGAGAGGCCAGTCCCCATGCGAGTTGCTAGGGGGCCTCTTGGGATTCCTCTCCCGTCGATACCGGGGCCAAAAACCTTGTGTGGAGTCAGGGCCGGAACCGAGGATTCCTCTCAAGGGCTGACATGGATCTTTGGGTACTTCTGGAGTCTCCCCAAGGGAGTCAGGCCTCGTCTCGAGTGGGGGCATGCACGTGCGCTTTCCTTCCAGGCTGTAGCAGCAATGTCAAGCTTCCCGTCGCGTGGATCAAAGGATCTGTGGTTTTCCCTCGAGGCTTTCCCTCGAGGCTTTCCCACAGCGCTGTCCCACGTGCCACCGTGGTGTGAGTCGATGCTCAGCGTGAAAGATGAGCCAGTGCAGGGCAAAGAGGTTCCTCTGGAATGGACTGAGACATCTGGGGGACTCTTGGAATGGTGGTACGACCATGGAGTTCCTCTCGCCTTTCCTGTTGAGAGTGCCTCCTCTTGAGATGCGACGGGAACGCCGGAAATTCTTTCCCGTTGAAAGCAGGGAAAGGATCCGTCATCTCGAGCTCCGAGGGGGAAACGGGGATCCTCTGGATGTGGGCGGGACCATCGTGCTTCCTCTCGAGTGGAGACGGGTATGGCGGTGAACTTCTTGAGTTGCAGCAAGGGTGTGAAAGACCCTTTCGAAGTTCCAGAGGTTAGGTGTCATTAGTCTCCAGACACCTCATTGGAAAGAGGCCTCATCTCGCCTGGAAGGGAGAACTTCCTGGATTTTCTCGAGTTGCGGCAGGTGTTCTCGAGTTAAGACGGGGACCTCAGGGACCCGCCCTGGTGGCCTCAGGAGAGGCCAGTCCCCATGCGAGTTGCTAGGGGGCCTCTCGGGATTCCTCTCCCGTCGATACCGGGGCCAAAAACATTGTGTGCAGTCAGGGCCGGAACCGAGGATTCCTCTCAGGGGCTGACATGGATCTTTGGGTACTTCTGGAGTCTCCCCAGGGGAGTCAGGCCTCGTCTCGAGTGGGGGCATGCACGTGCGCTTTCCTTCCAGGCTGTAGCAGCAATGTCACGCTTCCCGTCGCGTGGATCAAAGGATCTGTGGTTTTCCCTCGAGGCTTTCCCACAGGGCTGTCCCACGTGCCACCGTGGTGTGAGTCGATCCTCGGCGTGAAAGATGAGCCAGTGCAGGGCAAAGAGGTTGCTCTCAAATGGACTGAGACATCTGGGGGACTCTTGGAATGGTGGTACGACCATGGAGTTCCTCTCGCCTTTCCTGTTGAGAGTGCCTCCTCTTGAGATGCGACGGGATCGCCGGGAATTCTTTTCCGTTGAAAGCAGGGAAAGGATCCCTCATCTCAAGCTACGAGGGGGAAACAGGGCTCCTCTGGATGTGGGCGGGACCATCGTGCTTCCTCTCGAGTGGAGACGGGTATGGCGGTGAACTTCTTGAGTTGCAGCAAGGGTGTGAAAGACCCTTTCGAAGTTCCAGAGGTTAGGTGTCATTACTCTCCAGACGCCTCATCGGAAATAGGCCTCATCTCGCCTGGAAGGGAGAACTTCCTGGATTTTCTCGAGTTGTGGCAGGTGTTCTCGAGTTACGACGGGGACCTCAGGGACACGCCCTGGTGGCCTCAGGAGTGGCCAGTCCCCATGCGAGTTGCTAGGGGGCCTCTCGGGATTCCTCTCCCGTCGATACCGGGGCCAAAAACCTTGTGTGGAGTCAGGGCCGGAACCGAGGATTCCTCTCAAGGGCTGACATGGATCTTTGGGTACTTCCGGAGTCTCCCCAGGGGAGTCAGGCCTCGTCTCGAGTGGGGGCATGCACGTGCGCTTTCCTTCCAGGCTGTAGCAGCAATGTCACGCTTCCCGTCGCTTGGATCAAAGGATCTGTGGTTTTCCCTCGAGGCTTTCCCTCGAGGCTTTCCCACAGTGCTGTCCCACGTGCCACCGGGGTGTGAGTCGATCCTCGGCGTGAAAGATGAGCCAGTGCAGGGCAAAGAGGTTCCTCTGGAATGGACTGAGACATCTGGGGGACTCTTGGAATGGTGGTACGACCATGGAGTTCCTCTCGCCTTTCCTGTTGAGAGTGCCTCCTCTTGAGATGCGACGGGAAACCCGGGAATTCTTTCCCGTTGAAAGCAGGGAAAGGATCCCTCATCTCGAGCTACGAGGGGGAAACGGGGCTCCTCTGGATGTGGGCGGGACCATCGTGCTTCCTCACGAGTGGAGACGGGTATGGCGGTGAACTTCTTGAGTTGCAGCAAGGGTGTGAAAAACCCTTTCGAAGTTCCAGAGGTTAGGTGTCATTAGTCTCCAGACGCCTCATCGGAAATAGGCCTCATCTCGCCTGGAAGGGAGAACTTCCTGGATATTCTCGAGTTGAGGCAGGTGTTCTCGAGTTACGACGGGGACCTCAGGGACCCGCCCTGGTGGCCTCAGGAGAGGCCAGTCCCCATGCGTGGTGCTAGGGGGCCTCTCGGGATTCCTCTCCCGTCGATACCGGGGTCAAAAACCTTGTGTGGAGTCAGGGCCGGAACCGAGGATTCCTCTCAGGGGCTGATATGGATCTTTGGGTACTTCTGGAGTCTCCCCAGGGGAGTCAGGCCTCGTCTCGAGTGGGGGCATGCACGTGCGCTTTCCTTCCAGGCTGTAGCAGCAATGTCACGCTTCCCGTCGCGTGGATCAAAGGATCTGCGGTTTTCCCTCAAGGCTTTCCCTCGAGGCTTTCCCACAGGTCTGTCCCACGTGCCACCGTGGTGTGAGTCGATCCTCGGCGTGAAAGATGAGCCAGTGCAGGGCAAAGAGGTTCCTCTGGAATGGACTGAGAAATCTGGGGGACTCTTGGAATGGTGGTACGACCATGGAGTTCCTCTCGCCTTTCCTGTTGAGAGTGCCTCCTCTTGAGATGCGACGGGAACGCCGGGAATTCTTTCCCGTTGCAAGCAGGGAAAGGATCCGTCATCTCGAGCTCCGAGGGGGAAACGGGGCTCCTCTGGATGTGGGCGGGACCATCGTGCTTCCTCTCGAGTGGAGACGGGTATGGCGGTGAACTTCTTGAGTTGCAGCAAGGGTGTGAAAGACCCTTTCGAAGTTCCAGAGGTTAGGTGTCATTAGTCTCCAGACGCCTCATCGGAAATAGGCCTCATCTCGCCTGGAAGGGAGAACTTCCTGGATTTTCTCGAGTTGCGGCAGGTGTTCTCGAGTTACGACGGGGACCTCAGGGACACGCCATGGTGGCCTCAGGAGAGGCCAGTCCCCATGCGAGGTGCTAGGGGGCCTCTCGGGATTCCTCTCCCGTCGATACCGGGTCCAAAAACCTTGTGTGGAGTCAGGGCCGGTGCCGAGGATTCCTCTCAAGGGCTGACATGGATCTTTGGGTACTTCTGGAGTCTCCCCAGGGGAGTCAGGCCTCGTCTCGAGTGGGGGCATGCACGTGCGCTTTCCTTCCAGGCTGTAGCAGCAATGTCACACTTCCCGTGGCGTAGATCAAAGGATCTGTGGTTTTCCCTGGAGGCTTTCCCTCGAGGCTTTCCCACAGGGCTGTCCCACGTGCCACCGTGGTGTGAGTCGATCCTCGGCGTGAAAGATGAGCCAGTGCAGGGCAAAAAGGTTCCTCTGGAATGGACTGAGAAATCTGGGGGACTCTTGGAGTGGTGGTACGACCATGGAGTTCCTCTCGCCTCTCCTGTTGAGAGTGCCTCCTCTTGAGATGCGACGGGAACGCCGGGAATTCTTTCCCGTTGAAAGCAGGGAAAGGATCCCTCATCTCGAGCTCCGAGGGGGAAACGGGACTCCTCTGGATGTGGGCGAGACCATCGTGCTTCCTCTCGAGTGGAGACGGGTATGTCGGTGAACTTCTTGAGTTGCAGCAAGGGTGTGAAATACCCTTTCGAAGTTCCAGATGTTAGGTATCATTAGTCTCCAGACGCCTCATCGGAAATACGCCTCATCTCTCCTGGAAGGGAGAACTTCCTGGATTTTCTCGAGTTGCGGCAGGTGTTCTCGAGTTACGACGGGGACCTCAGGGACCCGCCCTGGAGGCCAGTCCCCATGCGAGGTGCTAGGGGTTCTCTCGGGATTCCTCTCCCGTCGATACCGGGCCAAAATCCTTGTGTGGAGTCAGGGCCGGAACCGAGGATTCCTCTCAGGGGCTGACATGGATCTTTGGGTACTTGTGGAGTCTCCCCAGGGGAGTCAGGCCTCGTCTCGAGTGGGGGCATGCACGTGCGCTTTCCTTCCAGGCTGTAGCAGCAATGTCACGCTTCCCGTCGCGTGGATCAAAGGATCTGTGGTTTTCCCTCGAGGCTTTCCCTCGAGGCTTTCCCACAGGGCTGTCCCACGTGCCACCGTGGTGTGAGTCGATCCTCGGCGTGAAAGATGAGCCAGTGCAGGGCAAAGAGGTTCCTCTGGAATGGACTGAGACATCTGTGGGACTCTTGGAATGGTGGTAAGACCATGGAGTTCCTCTCGCCTTTCCTGTTGAGAGTGCCTCCTCTTGAGATGCGACGGGAACGCCGGGAATTCTTTCCCGTTGAAAGCAGGGAAAGGATCCCTCATCTCGAGCTCCGAGGGGGAAACGGGGCTACTCTGGATGTGGGCGGGACCATCGTGCTTCCTCTCGAGTGGAGACGGGTATGGCGGTGAACTTCTTGAGTTGCAGCAAGGGTGTGAAAGACCCTTTCGAAGTTCCAGAGGTTATCTGTCATTAGTCTCCAGACGCCTCATCAGAAATAGGCCTCATCTCGCCTGAAAGGGAGAACTTCCTGGATTTTCTCGAGTTGTGGCAGGTGTTCTCGAGTTACGACGGGGACCACAGGGACCCGCCTTGGTGGCCTCAGGAGAGGCCAGTCCCCATGCGAGTTGCTAGGGGGCCTCTCGGGATTCCTCTCCCGTCGATACCGGGGCCAAAAACCTTGTGTGGAGTCAGGGCCGGAACCGAGGATTCCTCTCAGGGGCTGACAAGAATCTTTGGGTACTTCTGGAGTCTCCCCAGGGGCGTCAGGCCTCGTCTCGAGTGGGGGCATGCACGTGCGCTTTCCTTCCAGGCTGTAGCAGCAATGTCACGCTTCCCGTGGCGTGGATCAAAGGATCTGTGGTTTTCCCTCGAGGCTTTCCCACAGGGCTGTCCCACGTGCCACCGTGGTGTGAGTCGATCCTCGGCGTGAAATATGAGCCAGTGCAGGGCAAAGAGGTTCCTCTGGAATGGACTGAGACATCTGGGGGACTCTTGGAATGGTGGTACGACCATGGAGTTCCTCTCGCCTTTCCTGTTGATAGTGCCTCCTCTTGAGATGCGACGGGAACGCCGGGAAATCTTTCCCGTTGAAAGCAGGGAAAGGATCCCTCATCTCGAGCTCCGAGGGGGAAACGGGGCTCCTCTGGATGTGGGCGGGACCATCGTGCTTCCTCTCGAGTGGAGACGGGTATGGCGGTGAACTTCTTGAGTTGCAGCAAGGGTGTGAAAGACCCTTTCGAAGTTCCAGAGGTTAGGTGTCATTAGTCTCCAGACGCCTCATCGGAAATAGGCCTCATCTCGTCTGGAAGGGAGAACTTCCTGGATTTTCTCGAGTTGCGGCAGGTGTTCTCGAGTTACGACGGGGACCTCAGGGACCCGCCCTGATGGCCTAAAGAGAGGCCAGTCCCCATGCGAGCTGCTAGGGGGCATCTCGGGATTCCTCTCCCGTCGATACCGGGGCCAAAAGCCTTGTGTGGAGTCAGGCCCGGAACCGAGGATTCCTCTCAGGGGCTGACATGGATCTTTGGGTACTTCTGGAGTCTCCCCAGGGGAGTCAGGCCTCGTCTCGAGTGGGGGCATGCATGTGCGCTTTCCTTCCAGGCTGTAGCAGCAATGTCACGCTTCCCGTCGCGTGGATCAAAGGATCTGTGGTTTTCCCTCGAGGCTTTCCCTCGAGGCTTTCCCACAGGGCTGTCCCACGTGCCACCGTGGTGTGAGTCGATCTTCGGCGTGAAAGATGAGCCAGTGCAGGGCAAAGAGGTTCCTCTGGAATGGACTGAGACATCTGGGGGACTCTTGGAGTGGTGGTACGACCATGGAGTTCCTCTCGCCTCTCCTGTTGAGAGTGCCTCCTCTTGAGATGCGACGGGAACGCCGGGAATTCTTTCCCGTTGAAAGCAGGGAAAGGATCCCTCATCTCGAGCTCCGAGGGGGAAACGGGGCACCTCTGGATGTTGGCAAGACCATCGTGCTTCCTCTCGAGTGGAGACGGGTATGGCGGTGAACTTCTTCAGTTGCAGCAAGGGTGTGAAATACCCTTTCGAAGTTCCAGATGTTAGGTATCATTAGTCTCCAGACGCCTCATCGGAAATACGCCTCATCTCTCCTGGAAGGGAGAACTTCCTGGATTTTCTCGAGTTGCGGCAGGTGTTCTCGAGTTACGACGGGGACCTCAGGGACCCGCCCTGGAGGCCAGTCCCCATGCGAGCTGCTAGGGGTTCTCTCGGGATTCCTCTCCCGTCGATACCGGGCCAAAATCCTTGTGTGGAGTCAGGGCCGGAACCGAGGATTCCTCTCAAGGGCTGACATGGATCTTTGGGTACTTCTGGAGTCTCCCCAGGGGAGTCAGGCCTCGTCTCGAGTGGGGGCATGCACGTGCGCTTTCCTTCCAGGCTGTAGCAGCAATATCACGCTTCCCGTCGCGTGGATCAAAGGATCTGTGGTTTTCCCTGGAGGCTTTCCCTCGAGGCTTTCCCACAGGGCTGTCCCACGTGCCACCGTGGTGTGAGTCGATCCTCGGCGTGAAAGATGAGCCAGTGCAGGGCAAAGAGGTTCCTCTGGAATGGACTGAGACATCTGGGGGAATCTTGGAATGGTGGTATGACCATGGAGTTCCTCTCGCCTTTCCTGTTGAGAGTGCCTCCTCTTGAGATGCGACGGGAACGCCGGGAATTCTTTCCCGTTGAAAGCAGGGAAAGGATCCCTCATCTCGAGCTCCGAGGGGGAAACGGGGCTCCTCTGGATGTGGGCGGGACCATCGTGCTTCCTCTCGAGTGGAGACGGGTATGGCGGTGAACTTCTTGAGTTGCAGCAAGGGTGTGAAAGACCCTTTCGAAGTTCCAGAGGTTAGGTGTCATTAGTCTCCAGACGCCTCATCGGAAATAGGCCTCATCTCGCCTGGAAGGGAGAACTTCCTGGATTTTCTCGGGTTGCGGCAGGTGTTCTCGAGTTACGACGGGGACTTCAGGGACCCGCCCTGGTGGCCTCAGGAGAGGCCAGTCCCCATGCGAGTTGCTAGGGGGCCTCTCGGGATTCCTCTCCCGTCGATACCGGGGCCAAAAACCTTATGTGGAGTCAGGGCCGGAACCGAGGATTCCTCTCAGGGGCAGACATGGATCTTTGGGTACTTTTGGAGTCTCCCCAGGGGAGTCAGTCCTCGTCTCGAGTGGGGGCATGCACGTGCGCTTTCCTTCCAGGCTGTAGCAGCAATGTCACGCTTCCCGTGGCGTGGATCAAAGGATCTGTGGTTTTCCCTCTAGGCTTTCCCTCGAGGCTTTCCCACAGGGCTGTCCCACGTGCCACCGTGGTGTGAGTCGATCTTCGGCGTTAAAGATGAGCCAGTGCAGGGCAAAGAGGTTCCTCTGGAATGGACTGAGACATCTGGGGGACTCTTGGAATGGTGGTACGACCGTGGAGTTCCTCTCGCCTTTCCTGTTGAGAGTGCCTCCTCTTGAGATGCGACGGGAACGCCGGGAATTCTTTCCCGTTGAAAGCAGGGAAAGGATCCCTCATCTCGAGCTCCGAGGGGGAAACGGGTCTCCTCTGGATGTGGGCGGGACCATCGTGCTTCCTCTCGAATGGAGGCGGGTATGGCGGTGAACTTCTTGAGTTGCACCAAGAGTGTGAAAGACCCTTTCGAAGTTCCAGAGGTTAGGTGTCATTAGTCTCCAGACGCCTCATCGGAAATAGGCCTCATCTCGCCTGGAAGGGAGAACTTCCTGGATTTTCTCGAGTTGCGGCAGCTGTTCTCGAGTTACAACGGGGACCTCAGGGACCCGCCGTGGTGGCCTCAGGAGAGGCCAGTCCCCATGCGAGGTGCTAGGGGGCCTCTCGGGATTCCTCTCCCGTCGATACCGGGGCCAAAAACCTTGTGTGGAGTTTGGCCGGAACCGAGGATTCCTCTCAAGGGCTGACATGGATCTTTGGGGACTTCTGGAGTCTCCCCAGGGGAGTCAGGCCTCGTCTCGAGTGGGGGCATGCACGTGTGCTTTCCTTCCAGGCTGTAGCAGCAATGTCACGCTTCCCGTCGCGTGGATCAAAGGATCTGTGGTTTTCCCTCGAGGCTTTCCCTCGAGGCTTTCCCACAGGGCTGTCCCACGTGCCACCGTGGTGTCAGTCGATCCTCGGCGTGAAAGAGGAGCCAGTGCAGGGCTAAGAGGTTCCTCTGGAATGGACTGAGACATCTGGGGGACTCTTGGAATGGTGGTACGACCATGGAGTTCCTCTCGCCTTTCCTGTTGAGAGTGCCTCCTCTTGAGATGCGACGAGAACGCCGGGAATTCTTTCCCGTTGAAAGCAGGGAAAGGATCCCTCATCTCGAGCTCCGAGGGGGAAACGGGGCTCCTCTGGATGTGGGCGGGACCATCGTGCTTCCTCTCGAGTGGAGACGGGTATGGCGGTGAACTTCTTGAGTTGCAGCAAGGGTGTGAAAGACCCTTTCAAAGTTCCAGAGGTTAGGTGTCATTAGTCTCCAGACGCCTCATCAGAAATAGGCCTCATCTCGCCTGGAAGGGAGAACTTCCTGGATTTTCTCGAGTTGCGGCAGGTGTTCTCGAGTTACGACGGGGATCTCAGGGACCCGCCTTGGTGGCCTCAGGAGAGGCCAGTCCCCATGCGAATTGCTAGGGGGCCTCTCGGGATTCCTCTCCCGTCGATACCGGGTCTAAAAACCTTGTGTGGAGTCAGGGCCGGAACCGAGAATTCCTCTCAGGGGCTGACATGGATCTTTGGGTACTTCTGGAGTCTCCCCAGGGGAGTCAGGCCTCGTCTCGAGTGGGGGCATGCACGTGCGCTTTCCTTCCAGGCTGTAGCAGCAATGTCACGCTTCCCGTGGCGTGGATCAAAGGATCTGTGATTATCCCTCGAGGCTTTCCCTCGAGGCTTTCCCACAGGGCTGTCCCACGTGCCACCGTGGTGTGAGTCGATCCTCGGCGTGAAAGATGAGCCAGTGCAGGGCAAAGAGGTTCCTCTGGAATGGACTGAGACATCTGGGGGACTCTTGGAATGGTGGTACGACCATGGAGTTCCTCTCGCCTTTCCTGTTGAGAGTGCCTCCTCTTGAGATGCGACGGGAACGCCGGGAATTCTTTCCCGTTGAAAGCAGGGAAAGGATCCCTCATCTCGAGCTCCGAGGGGGAAACGGGGCTCCTCTGGATGTGGGCGGGACCATCGTGCTTCCTCTCGAGTGGAGACGGGTATGGCGGTGAACTTCTTGAGTTGCAGCAAGGGTGTGAAAGACCCTTTCGAAGTTCCAGAGGTTAGGTGTCATTAGTCTCCAGACGCCTCATCGGAAATAGGCCTCATCTCGCCTGGAAGGGAGAACTTCCTGGATTTTCTCGAGTTGCGGCAGGTGTTCTCGAGTTACGACGGGGACTTCAGGGACCCGCCCTGGTGGCCTCAGGAGAGGCCAGTCCCCATGCGAGTTGCTAGGGGGCCTCTCGGGATTCCTCTCCCGTCGATACCGGGGCCAAAAACCTTGTGTGGAGTCAGGGCCGGAACCGAGGATTCCTCTCAGGGGCTGACATGGATCTTTGGGTACTTCTGAAGTCTCCAGAGGGGAGTCAGGCCTCGTCTCGCGTGGGGGCATGCACGTGCGCTTTCCTTCCAGGCTGTAGCAGCAATGTCACGCTTCCCGTCGCGTGGATCAAAGGATCTGTGGTTTTCCCTCGAGGCTTTCCCTCGAGGCTTTCCCACAGGGCTGTCCCACGTGCCACCGTGGTGTGAGTCGATCCTCGGCGTGAAAGATGAGCCAGTGCAGGGCAAAGAGGTTCCTCTGGAATGGACTGAGACATCTGGGGGACTCTTGGAATGGTGGTACGACCATGGGGTTCCTCTCGCTTTCCTGTTGAGAGTGCCTCCTCTTGAGATGAGACGGGAACGCCGGGAATTCTTTCCCGTTGAAAGCAGGGAAAGGATCCCTCATCTCGAGTTCCGAGGGGGAAACGGGGCTCCTCTGGATGTGGGCGGGACCATCGTGCTTCCTCTCGAGTGGAGACGGGTATGGCGGTGAACTTCTTGAGTTGCAGCAAGGGTGTGAAAGACCCTTTCGAAGTTCCAGAAGTTAGGTGTCATTAGTCTCCAGACGCCTCATCGGAAATAGGCCTTATCTCGCCTGGAAGGGAGAACTTCCAGGATTTTCTCGAGTTGCGGCCGGTGTTCTCGAGTTACGACGGGGACCTCAGGGACCCGCCCTGGTGGCCTCAGGAGAGGCCAGTCCCCATGCGAGGTGCTAGGGGGCCTCTCGGGATTCCTCTCCCGTCGATACCGGGGCCAAAAACCTTGTGTGGAGTCAGGGCCAGAACCGAGGATTCCTCTCAGGGGCTGACATGGATCTTTGGGTACTTGTGGAGTCTCCCCAGGGGAGTCAGGCCTCGTCTCGAGTGGGGGCATGCACGTGCGCTTTCCTTCCAGGCTGTAGCAGCAATGTCACGCTTCCCGTGGCGTGGATCAAAGGATCTGTGGTTTTCCCTCGACGCTTTCCCTCGAGGCTTTCCCTCAGGGCTGTCCCACGTGCCACCGTGGTGTGAGTCGATCCTCGGCGTGAAAGATGAGCCATTGCAGGGCAAAGAGGTTCCTCTGGAATGGACTGAGACATCTGGGGGACTCTTGGAATGGTGGTACGACCATGGAGTTCCTCTCGCCTTTCCTGTTGAGAGTGCCTCCTCTTGAGATGCGACGGGAACGCCGGGAATTCTTTCCCGTTGAAAGCAGGGAAAAGATCCCTCATCTCGAGCTACGAGGGGGAAACGGGGCTCCTCTGGATGTGGGCGGGACCATCGAGCTTCCTCTCGAGTGGAGGCGGGTATGGCGGTGAACTTCTTGAGTTGCAGCAAGGGTGTGAAAGACCCTTTCGAAGTTCCAGAGGTTAGGTGTCATTAGTATCCAGACGCCTCATCGGAAATAGGCCTCATCTCGCCTGGCAGGGAGAACTTCCTGGATTTTCTCGAGTTGCGGCAGGTGTTCTCGAGTTACGACGGGGACCTCAGGGACCCGCCCTGGAGTCCTCAGGAGAGGCCAGTCCCCATGCGAGGTGCTAGGGGGCCTCTCGGGATTCCTCTCCCGTCGATACCGGGGCCAAAAACCTTGTGTGGAGTCAGGGCCGGAACCAAGGATTCCTCTCAGGGGCTGACATGGATCTGTGGGTACTTCTGGAGTCTCCCCAGGGGAGTCAGGCCTCGTCTCGAGTGGGGGCATGCACGTGCGCTTTCCTTCCAGGCTGTAGCAGCAATGTCACGCTTCCCGTGGCCTGGATCAAAGGATCTGTGGTTTTCCCTCGACGCTTTCCCTCGAGGCTTTCCCTCAGGGCTGTCCCACGTGCCACCGTGGTGTGAGTCGATCCTCGGCGTGAAAGATGAGCCAGTGCAGGGCAAAGAGGTTCCTCTGGAATGGACTGAGACATCTGGGGGACTCTTGGAATGGTGGTACGACCATGGAGTTCCTCTCGCCTTTCCTGTTGAGAGTGCCTCCTCTTGAGATGCGACGGGAACGCCGGGAATTCTTTCCCGTTGAAAGCAGGGAAAGGATCCCTCATCTCGAGCTCCGAGGGGGAAACGGGGCTCCTCTGGATGTGGGCGGGACCATCGTGCTTCCTCTCGAGTGGAGACGGGTATGGCGGTGAACTTCTTGAGTTGCAGCAAGGGTGTGAAAGACCCTTTCGAAGTTCCAGAGGTTAGGTGTCATTAGTCTCCAGACGCCTCATCGGAAATAGGCCTCATCTCGCCTGGAAGGGAGAACTTCCTGGATTTTCTCGAGTTGCGGCCGGTGTTCTCGAGTTACGACGGGGACCTCAGGGACCCGCCCTGGTGGCCTCAGGAGAGGCCAGTTCCCATGCGAGTTGCTAGGGGGCCTCTCGGGATTCCTCTCCCGTCGATACCGCGGCCAAAAACCTTGTGTGGAGTCAGGGCCGGAACCGAGGATTCCTCTCAGGGGCTGACATGGATCTTTGGGTACTTGTGGAGTCTCCCCAGGGGAGTCAGGCCTCGTCTCGAGTGGGGGCATGCACGTGCGCTTTCCTTCCAGGCTGTAGCAGCAATGTCACGCTTCCCGTGGCCTGGATCAAAGGATCTGTGGTTTTCCCTCGAGGCTTTCCCTCGAGGCTTTCCCACAGGGCTGTCCCACGTGCAACCGTGGTGTGAGTCGATCCTCGCCGTGAAAGATGAGCCAGTGCAAGGCAAAGAGGTTCCTCTGGAATGGACTGAGACATCTGGGGGACTCTTGGAATGGTGGTACGACCATGGAGTTCCTCTCGCCTTTCCTGTTGAGAGTGCCTCCTCTTGAGATGCGACGGGAACGCCGGGAATTCTTTCCCGTTGAAAGCAGGGAAAGGATCCCTCATCTCGAGCTCCGAGGGGGAAACGGGGCTCCTCTGGATGTGGGCGGGACCATCGTGCTTCCTCTCGAGTGGAGACGGGTATGGCGGTGAACTTCTTGAGTTGCAGCAAGGGTGTGAAAGACCCTTTCGAAGTTCCAGAGGTTAGGTGTCATTAGTCTCCAGACGCCTCATCGGAAATAGGCCTCATCTCGCCTGGAAGGGAGAACTTCCTGGATTTTCTCGAGTTGCGGCAGGTGTTCTCGAGTTACGACGGGGACCTCAGGGACCCGCCCTGGAGGCCTCAGGAGCGGCCAGTCCCCAAGCGAGGTGCTAGGGGGCCTCTCGGGATTCCTCTCCCGTCCATACCGGGGCCAAAAACCTTGTGTGGAGTCAGGGCCGGAACCGAGGATTCCTCTCAGGGGCTGACATGGATCTTTGGGTACTTCTGGAGTCTCCCCAGGGGAGTCAGGCCTCGTCTCGAGTGGGGGCATGCACGTGCGCTTTCCTTCCAGGCTGTAGCAGCAATGTCACGCTTTACGTCGCGTGGATCAAAGGATCTGTGGTTTTCCCTCGAGGCTTTCCCTCGAGGCTTTCCCACAGGGCTGTCCCTCGTGCCACCGTGGTGTGAGTCGATCCTCGGCGTGAAAGATGAGCCAGTGCAGGGCAAAGAGGTTCCTCTGGCATGTACTGAGACATCTGGGGGACTCTTGGAATGGTGGTACGACCATGGAGTTCCTCTCGCCTTTCCTGTTGAGAGTGCCTACTCTTGAGATGCGAAGGGAACGTCGGGAATTCTTTCCCGTTGAAAGCAGGGAAAGGATCCCTCATCTCGAGCTCCGAGGGGGAAACGGGGCTCCTCTGGATGTGGGCGGGACCATCGTGCTTCCTCTCGAGTGGAGACGGGTATGGCGGTGAACTTCTTGTGTTGCAGCAAGGGTGTGAAAGACCCTTTCGAAGTTCCAGAGGTTAGGTGTCATTAGTCTCCAGACGCCTCATCAGAAATAGGCCTCATCTCGCCTGGAAGGGAGAACTTCCTGGATTTTCTCGAGTTGCGGCAGGTGTTCTCGAGTTACGACGGGGACCTCAGGGACGCGCCCTGGTGGCCTCAGGAGAGGCCAGTCCCCATGCGAGGCGCTAGGGGGCCTCTCGGGATTCCTCTCCCGTCGATACCGGGGCCAAAAACCTTGTGTGGAGTCAGGGCCGGAACCGAGGATTCCTCTCAGGGGCTGACATGGATCTGTGGGTACTTCTGGAGTCTCCCCAGGGGAGTCAGGCCTCGTCTCGAGTGGGGGCATGCACGTGCGCTTTCCTTCCAGGCTGTAGCAGCAATGTCACGCTTCCCGTGGCCTGGATCAAAGGATCTGTGGTTTTCCCTCGACGCTTTCCCTCGAGGCTTTCCCTCAGGGCTGTCCCACGTGCCACCGTGGTGTGAGTCGATCCTCGGCGTGAAAGATGAGCCAGTGCAGGGCAAAGAGGTTCCTCTGGAATGGACTGAGACATCTGGGGGACTCTTGGAATGGTGGTACGACCATGGAGTTCCTCTCGCCTTTCCTGTTGAGAGTGCCTCCTCTTGAGATGCGACGGGAACGCCGGGAATTCTTTCCCGTTGAAAGCAGGGAAAGGATCCCTCATCTCGAGCTCCGAGGGGGAAACGGGGCTCCTCTGGATGTGGGCGGGACCATCGTGCTTCCTCTCGAGTGGAGACGGGTATGGCGGTGAACTTCTTGAGTTGCAGCAAGGGTGTGAAAGACCCTTTCGAAGTTCCAGAGGTTAGGTGTCATTAGTCTCCAGACGCCTCATCGGAAATAGGCCTCATCTCGCCTGGAAGGGAGAACTTCCTGGATTTTCTCGAGTTGCGGCCGGTGTTCTCGAGTTACGACGGGGACCTCAGGGACCCGCCCTGGTGGCCTCAGGAGAGGCCAGTCCCCATGCGAGTTGCTAGGGGGCCTCTCGGGATTCCTCTCCCGTCGATACCGCGGCCAAAAACCTTGTGTGGAGTCAGGGCCGGAACCGAGGATTCCTCTCAGGGGCTGACATGGATCTTTGGGTACTTCTGGAGTCTCCCCAGGGGAGTCAGGCCTCGTCTCGAGTGGGGGCATGCACGTGCGCTTTCCTTCCAGGCTGTAGCAGCAATGTCACGCTTCCCGTGGCCTGGATCAAAGGATCTGTGGTTTTCCCACGAGGCTTTCCCTCGAGGCTTTCCCACAGGGCTGTCCCACGTGCAACCGTGGTGTGAGTCGATCCTCGCCGTGAAAGATGAGCCAGTGCAAGGCAAAGAGGTTCCTCTGGAATGGACTGAGACATCTGGGGGACTCTTGGAATGGTGGTACGACCATGGAGTTCCTCTCGCCTTTCCTGTTGAGAGTGCCTCCTCTTGAGATGCGACGGGAACGCCGGGAATTCTTTCCCGTTGAAAGCAGGGAAAGGATCCCTCATCTCGAGCTCCGAGGGGGAAACGGGGCTCCTCTGGATGTGGGCGGGACCATCGTGCTTCCTCTCGAGTGGAGACGGGTATGGCGGTGAACTTCTTGAGTTGCAGCAAGGGTGTGAAAGACCCTTTCGAAGTTCCAGAGGTTAGGTGTCATTAGTCTCCAGACGCCTCATCGGAAATAGGCCTCATCTCGCCTGGAAGGGAGAACTTCCTGGATTTTCTCGAGTTGCGGCAGGTGTTCACGAGTTACGACGGGGACCTCAGGGACCCGCCCTGAGGCCTCAGGAGAGGCCAGTCCCCATGCGAGGTGCTAGGGGGCCTCTCCGGATTCCTCTCCCGTCGATACCGCGGCCAAAAACCTTGTGTGGAGTCAGGGCCGGAACCGAGGATTCCTCTCAGGGGCTGACATGGATCTTTGGGTACTTGTGGAGTCTCCCCAGGGGAGTCAGGCCTCGTCTCGAGTGGGGGCATGCACGTGCGCTTTCCTTCCAGGCTGTAGCAGCAATGTCACGCTTCCCGTGGCCTGGATCAAAGGATCTGTGGTTTTCCCTCGAGGCTTTCCCTCGAGGCTTTCCCACAGGGCTGTCCCACGTGCAACCGTGGTGTGAGTTGATCCTCGCCGTGAAAGATGAGCCAGTGCAAGGCAAAGAGGTTCCTCTGGAATGGACTGAGACATCTGGGGGACTCTTGGAATGGTGGTACGACCATGGAGTTCCTCTCGCCTTTCCTGTTGAGAGTGCCTCCTCTTGAGATGTGACGGGAACGCCGGGAATTCTTTCGCGTTGAAAGCAGGGAAAGGATCCCTCATCTCGAGCTCCGAGGGGGAAACGGGGCTCCTCTGGATGTGGGCGGGACCATCGTGCTTCCTCTCGAGTGGAGACGGGTATGGCGGTGAACTTCTTGAGTTGCAGCAAGGGTGTGAAAGACCCTTTCGAAGTTCCAGAGGTTAGGTGTCATTAGTCTCCAGACGCCTCACCGGAAATAGGCCTCATCTCGCCTGGAAGGGAGAACTTCCTGGATTTTCTCGAGTTGCGGCAGGTGTTCTCGAGTTACGACGGGGACCTCAGGGACGCGCCCTGGTGGCCTCAGGAGAGGCCAGTCCCCATGCGAGGTGCTAGGGGGCCTCTCGGGATTCCTCTCCCGTCGATACCGGGGCCAAAAACCTTGTGTGGAGTCAGGGCTGGAACCGAGGATTCCTCTCAGGGGCTGACATGGATCTGTGGGTACTTCTGGAGTCTCCCCAGGGGAGTCAGGCCTCGTCTCGAGTGGGGGCATGCACGTGCGCTTTCCTTCCAGGCTGTAGCAGCAATGTCACGCTTCCCGTGGCCTGGATCAAAGGATCTGTGGTTTTCCCTCGACGCTTTCCCTCGAGGCTTTCCCTCAGGGCTGTCCCACGTGCCACCGTGGTGTGAGTCGATCCTCGGCGTGAAAGATGAGCCAGTGCAGGGCAAAGAGGTTCCTCTGGAATGGACTGAGACATCTGGGGGACTCTTGGAATGGTGGTACGACCATGGAGTTCCTTTCGCCTTTCCTGTTGAGAGTGCCTCCTCTTGAGATGCGACGGGAACGCCGGGAATTCTTTCCCGTTGAAAGCAGGGAAAGGATCCCTCATCTCGAGCTCCGAGGGGGAAACGGGGCTCCTCTGGATGTGGGCGGGACCATCGTGCTTCCTCTCGAGTGGAGACGGGTATGGCGGTGAACTTCTTGAGTTGCAGCAAGGGTGTGAAAGACCCTTTCGAAGTTCCAGAGGTTAGGTGTCATTAGTCTCCAGACGCCTCATCGGAAATAGGCCTCATCTCGCCTGGAAGGGAGAACTTCCTGGATTTTCTCGAGTTGCGGCCGGTGTTCTCGAGTTACGACGGGGACCTCAGGGACCCGCCCTGGTGGCCTCAGGAGAGGCCAGTTCCCATGCGAGTTGCTAGGGGGCCTCTCGGGATTCCTCTCCCGTCGATACCGCGGCCAAAAACCTTGTGTGGAGTCAGGGCCGGAACCGAGGATTCCTCTCAGGGGCTGACATGGATCGTTGGGTACTTCTGGAGTCTCCCCAGGGGAGTCAGGCCTCGTCTCGAGTGGGGGCATGCACGTGCGCTTTCCTTCCAGGCTGTAGCAGCATTGTCACGCTTCCCGTGGCCTGGATCAAAGGATCTGTGGTTTTCCCACGAGGCTTTCCCTCGAGGCTTTCCCACAGGGCTGTCCCACGTGCAACCGTGGTGTGAGTCGATCCTCGCCGTGAAAGATGAGCCAGTGCAAGGCAAAGAGGTTCCTCTGGAATGGACTGAGACATCTGGGGGACTCTTGGAATGGTGGTACGACCATGGAGTTCCTCTCGCCTTTCCTGTTGAGAGTGCCTCCTCTTGAGATGCGACGGGAACGCCGGGAATTCTTTCCCGTTGAAAGCAGGGAAAGGATCCCTCATCTCGAGCTCCGAGGGGGAAACGGGGCTCCTCTGGATGTGGCCGGGACCATCGTGCTTCCTCTCGAGTGGAGACGGGTATGGCGGTGAACTTCTTGAGTTGCAGAAGGGTGTGAAAGACCCTTTCGAAGTTCCAGAGGTTAGGTGTCATTAGTCTCCAGACGCCTCATCGGAAATAGGCCTCATCTCGCCTGGAAGGGAGAACTTCCTGGATTTTCTCGAGTTGCGGCAGGTGTTCTCGAGTTACGACGGGGACCTCAGGGACCCGCCCTGGAGGCCTCAGGAGAGGCCAGTCCCCATGCGAGGTGCTAGGGGGCCTCTCGGGATTCCTCTCCCGTCGATACCGCGGCCAAAAACCTTGTGTGGAGTCAGGGCCGGAACCGAGGATTCCTCTCAGGGGCTGACATGGATCTTTGGGTACTTCTGGAGTCTCCCCAGGGGAGTCAGGCCTCGTCTCGAGTGGGGGCATGCACGTGCGCTTTCCTTCCAGGCTGTAGCAGCAATGTCACGCTTCCCGTGGCCTGGATCAAAGGATCTGTGGTTTTCCCTCGAGGCTTTCCCTCGAGGCTTTCCCACAGGGCTGTCCCACGTGCAACCGTGGTGTGAGTTGATCCTCGCCGTGAAAGATGAGCCAGTGCAAGGCAAAGAGGTTCCTCTGGAATGGACTGAGACATCTGGGGGACTCTTGGAATGGTGGTACGACCATGGAGTTCCTCTCGCCTTTCCTGTTGAGAGTGCCTCCTCTTGAGATGCGACGGGAACGCCGGGAATTCTTTCCCGTTGAAAGCAGGGAAAGGATCCCTCATCTCGAGCTCCGAGGGGGAAACGGGGCTCCTCTGGATGTGGGCGGGACCATCGTGCTTCCTCTCGAGTGGAGACGGGTATGGCAGTGAACTTCTTGAGTTGCAGCAAGGGTGTGAAAGACCCTTTCGAAGTTCCAGAGGTTAGGTGTCATTAGTCTCCAGACGCCTCATCGGAAATAGGCCTCATCTCGCCTGGAAGGGAGAACTTCCTGGATTTTCTCGAGTTGCGGCAGGTGTTCTCGAGTTACGACGGGGACCTCAGGGACCCGCCCTGGAGGCCTCAGGAGCGGCCAGTCCCCAAGCGAGGTGCTAGGGGGCCTCTCGGGATTCCTCTCCCGTCGATACCGGGGCCAAAAACCTTGTGTGGAGTCAGGGCCGGAACCGAGGATTCCTCTCTGGGGCTGACATGGATCTGTGGGTACTTCTGGAGTCTCCCCAGGGGAGTCAGGCCTCGTCTCGAGTGGGGGCATGCACGTGCGCTTTCCTTCCAGGCTGTAGCAGCAATGTCACGCTTCCCGTGGCCTGGATCAAAGGATCTGTGGTTTTCCCTCGACGCTTTCCCTCGAGGCTTTCCCTCAGGGCTGTCCCACGTGCCACCGTGGTGTGAGTCGATCCTCGGCGTGAAAGATGAGCCAGTGCAGGGCAAAGAGGTTCCTCTGGAATGGACTGAGACATCTGGGGGACTCTTGGAATGGTGGTACGACCATGGAGTTCCTCTCGCCTTTCCTGTTGAGAGTGCCTCCTCTTGAGATGCGACGGGAACGCCGGGAATTCTTTCCCGTTGAAAGCAGGGAAAGGATCCCTCATCTCGAGCTCCGAGGGGGAAACGGGGCTCCTCTGGATGTGGGCGGGACCATCGTGCTTCCTCTCGAGTGGAGACGGGTATGGCGGTGAACTTCTTGAGTTGCAGCAAGGGTGTGAAAGACCCTTTCGAAGTTCCAGAGGTTAGGTGTCATTAGTCTCCAGACGCCTCATCGGAAATAGGCCTCATCTCGCCTGGAAGGGAGAACTTCCTGGATTTTCTCGAGTTGCGGCCGGTGTTCTCGAGTTACGACGGGGACCTCAGGGACCCGCCCTGGTGGCCTCAGGAGAGGCCAGTTCCCATGCGAGTTGCTAGGGGGCCTCTCGGGATTCCTCTCCCGTCGATACCGCGGCCAAAAACCTTGTTTGGAGTCAGGGCCGGAACCGAGGATTCCTCTCAGGGGCTGACATGGATCTTTGGGTACTTGTGGAGTCTCCCCAGGGGAGTCAGGCCTCGTCTCGAGTGGGGGCATGCACGTGCGCTTTCCTTCCAGGCTGTAGCAGCAATGTCACGCTTCCCGTGGCCTGGATCAAAGGATCTGTGGTTTTCCCTCGAGGCTTTCCCTCGAGGCTTTCCCACAGGGCTGTCCCACGTGAAACCGTGGTGTGAGTCGATCCTCGCCGTGAAAGATGAGCCAGTGCAAGGCAAAGAGGTTCCTCTGGCATGGACTGAGACATCTGGGGGACTCTTGGAATGGTGGTACGACCATGGAGTTCCTCTCGCCTTTCCTGTTGAGAGTGCCTCCTCTTGAGATGCGACGGGAACGCCGGGAATTCTTTCCCGTTGAAAGCAGGGAAAGGATCCCTCATCTCGAGCTCCGAGGGGGAAACGGGGCTCCTCTGGATGTGGCCGGGACCATCGTGCTTCCTCTCGAGTGGAGACGGGTATGGCGGTGAACTTCTTGAGTTGCAGCAAGGGTGTGAAAGACCCTTTCGAAGTTCCAGAGGTTAGGTGTCATTAGTCTCCAGACGCCTCATCGGAAATAGGCCTCATCTCGCCTGGAAGGGAGAACTTCCTGGATTTTCTCGAGTTGCGGCAGGTGTTCTCGAGTTACGACGGGGACCTCAGGGACCCGCGCTGGAGGCCTCAGGAGCGGCCAGTCCCCAAGCGAGGTGCTAGGGGGCCTCTCGGGATTCCTCTCCCGTCCATATCGGGGCCAAAAACCTTGTGTGGAGTCAGGGCCGGAACCGAGGATTCCTCTCAGGGGCTGACATGGATCTTTGGGTACTTCTGGAGTCTCCCCAGGGGAGTCAGGCCTCGTCTCGAGTGGGGGCATGCACGTGCGCTTTCCTTCCAGGCTTTAGCAGCAATGTCACGCTTTCCGTCGCGTGGATCAAAGGATCTGTGGTTTTCCCTCGAGGCTTTCCCTCGAGGCTTTCCCACAGGGCTGTCCCTCGTGCCACCGTGGTGTGAGTCGATCCTCGGCGTGAAAGATGAGCCAGTGCAGGGCAAAGAGGTTCCTCTGGAATGTACTGAGACATCTGGGGGACTCTTGGAATGGTGGTACGACCATGGAGTTCCACTCGCCTTTCCTGTTGAGAGTGCCTACTCTTGAGATGCGAAGGGAACGTCGGGAATTCTTTCCCGTTGAAAGCAGGGAAAGGATCCCTCATCTCGAGCTCCGAGGGGGAAACGGGGCTCCTCTGGATGTGGGCGGGACCATCGTGCTTCCTCTCGAGTGGAGACGGGTATGGCGGTGAACTTCTTGAGTTGCAGCAAGGGTGTGAAAGACCCTTTCGAAGTTCCAGAGGTTAGGTGTCATTAGTCTCCAGACGCCTCACCGGAAATAGGCCTCATCTCGCCTGGAAGGGAGAACTTCCTGGATTTTCTCGAGTTGCGGCAGGTGTTCTCGAGTTACGACGGGGACCTCAGGGACGCGCCCTGGTGGCCTCAGGAGAGGCCAGTCCCCATGCGAGGTGCTAGGGGGCCTCTCGGGATTCCTCTCCCGTCGATACCGGGGCCAAAAACCTTGTGTGGAGTCAGGGCCGGAACCGAGGATTCCTCTCAGGGGCTGACATGGATCTGTGGGTACTTCTGGAGTCTCCCCAGGGGAGTCAGGCCTCGTCTCGAGTGGGGGCATGCACGTGCGCTTTCCTTCCAGGCTGTAGCAGCAATGTCACGCTTCCCGTGGCCTGGATCAAAGGATCTGTGGTTTTCCCTCGACGCTTTCCCTCGAGGCTTTCCCTCAGGGCTGTCCCACGTGCCACCATGGTGTGAGTCGATCCTCGGCGTGAAAGATGAGCCAGTGCAGGGCAAAGAGGTTCCTCTGGAATGTACTGAGACATCTGGGGGACTCTTGGAATGGTGGTACGACCATGGAGTTCCTCTCGCCTTTCCTGTTGAGAGTGCCTACTCTTGAGGTGCGAAGGGAACGTCGGGAATTCTTTCCCGTTGAAAGCAGGGAAAGGATCCCTCATCTCGAGCTCCGAGGGGGAAACGGGGCTCCTCTGGATGTGGGCGGGACCATCGTGCTTCCTCTCGAGTGGAGACGGGTATGGCGGTGAACTTCTTGAGTTGCAGCAAAGGTGTGAAAGACCCTTTCGAAGTTCCAGAGGTTAGGTGTCATTAGTCTCCAGAGGCCTCACCGGAAATAGGCCTCATCTCGCCTGGAAGGGAGAACTTCCTGGATTTTCTCGAGTTGCGTCAGGTGTTCTCGAGTTACGACGGGGACCTCAGGGACGCGCCCTGGTGGCCTCAGGAGAGGCCAGTCCCCATGCGAGGTGCTAGGGGGCCTCTCGGGATTCCTCTCCCGTCGATACCGGGGCCAAAAACCTTGTGTGGTGTCAGGGCCGGAACCGAGGATTCCTCTCAGGGGCTGACATGGATCTGTGGGTACTTCTGGAGTCTCCCCAGGGGAGTCAGGCCTCGTCTCGAGTGGGGGCATGCACGTGCGCTTTCCTTCCAGGCTGTAGCAGCAATGTCACGCTTCCCGTGGCCTGGATCAAAGGATCTGTGGTTTTCCCTCGACGCTTTCCCTCGAGGCTTTCCCTCAGGGCTGTCCCACGTGCCACCGTGGTGTGAGTCGATCCTCGGCGTGAAAGATGAGCCAGTGCAGGGCAAAGAGGTTCCTCTGGAATGGACTGAGACATCTGGGGGACTCTTGGAATGGTGGTACGACCATGGAGTTCCTTTCGCCTTTCCTGTTGAGAGTGCCTCCTCTTGAGATGCGACGGGAACGCCGGGAATTCTTTCCCGTTGAAAGCAGGGAAAGGATCCCTCATCTCGAGCTCCGAGGGGGAAACGGGGCTCCTCTGGATGTGGGCGGGACCATCGTGCTTCCTCTCGAGTGGAGACGGGTATGGCGGTGAACTTCTTGAGTTGCAGCAAGGGTGTGAAAGACCCTTTCGAAGTTCCAGAGGTTAGGTGTCATTAGTCTCCAGACGCCTCATCGGAAATAGGCCTCATCTCGCCTGGAAGGGAGAACTTCCTGGATTTTCTCGAGTTGCGGCCGGTGTTCTCGAGTTACGACGGGGACCTCAGGGACCCGCCCTGGTGGCCTCAGGAGAGGCCAGTTCCCATGCGAGTTGCTAGGGGGCCTCTCGGGATTCCTCTCCCGTCGATACCGCGGCCAAAAACCTTGTGTGGAGTCAGGGCCGGAACCGAGGATTCCTCTCAGGGGCTGACATGGATCTTTGGGTACTTGTGGAGTCTCCCCAGGGGAGTCAGGCCTCGTCTCGAGTGGGGGCATGCACGTGCGCTTTCCTTCCAGGCTGTAGCAGCAATGTCACGCTTCCCGTGGCCTGGATCAAAGGATCTGTGGTTTTCCCTCGAGGCTTTCCCTCGAGGCTTTCCCACAGGGCTGTCCCACGTGCAACCGTGGTGTGAGTCGATCCTCGCCGTGAAAGATGAGCCAGTGCAAGGCAAAGAGGTTCCTCTGGAATGGACTGAGACATCTGGGGGACTCTTGGAATGGTGGTACGACCATGGAGTTCCTCTCGCCTTTCCTGTTGAGAGTGCCTCCTCTTGAGATGCGACGGGAACGCCGGGAATTCTTTCCCGTTGAAAGCAGGGAAAGGATCCCTCATCTCGAGCTCCGAGGGGGAAACGGGGCTCCTCTGGATGTGGGCGGGACCATCGTGCTTCCTCTCGAGTGGAGACGGGTATGGCGGTGAACTTCTTGAGTTGCAGCAAGGGTGTGAAAGACCCTTTCGAAGTTCCAGAGGTTAGGTGTCATTAGTCTCCAGACGCCTCATCGGAAATAGGCCTCATCTCGCCTGGAAGGGAGAACTTCCTGGATTTTCTCGAGTTGCGGCAGGTGTTCTCGAGTTACGACGGGGACCTCAGGGACCCGCCCTGGAGGCCTCAGGAGAGGCCAGTCCCCATGCGAGGTGCTAGGGGGCCTCTCGGGATTCCTCTCCCGTCGATACCGGGGCCAAAAACCTTGTGTGGAGTCAGGGCCGGAACCCAGGATTCCTCTCAGGGGCTGACATGGATCTGTGGGTACTTCTGGAGTCTCCCCAGGGGAGTCAGGCCTCGTCTCGAGTGGGGGCATGCACGTGCGCTTTCCTTCCAGGCTGTAGCAGCAATGTCACGCTTCCCGTGGCGTGGATCAAAGGATCTGTGGTTTTCCCTCGACGCTTTCCCTCGAGGCTTTCCCTCAGGGCTGTCCCACGTGCCACCGTGGTGTGAGTCGATCCTCGGCGTGAAAGATGAGCCAGTGCAGGGCAAAGAGGTTCCTCTGGAATGGACTGAGACATCTGGGGGACTCTTGGAATGGTGGTACGACCATGGAGTTCCTCTCGCCTTTCCTGTTGAGAGTGCCTCCTCTTGAGATGCGACGGGAACGCCGGGAATTCTTTCCCGTTGAAAGCAGGGAAAGGATCCCTCATCTCGAGCTCCGAGGGGGAAACGGGGCTCCTCTGGATGTGGGCGGGACCATCGTGCTTCCTCTCGAGTGGAGACGGGTATGGCGGTGAACTTCTTGAGTTGCAGCAAGGGTGTGAAAGACCCTTTCGAAGTTCCAGAGGTTAGGTGTCATTAGTCTCCAGACGCCTCATCGGAAATAGGCCTCATCTCGCCTGGAAGGGAGAACTTCCTGGATTTTCTCGAGTTGCCGCCGGTGTTCTCGAGTTACGACGGGGACCTCAGGGACCCGCCCTGGTGGCCTCAGGAGAGGCCAGTTCCCATGCGAGTTGCTAGGGGGCCTCTCGGGATTCCTCTCCCGTCGATACCGCGGCCAAAAACCTTGTGTGGAGTCAGGGCCGGAACCGAGGATTCCTCTCAGGGGCTGACATGGATCTTTGGGTACTTGTGGAGTCTCCCCAGGGGAGTCAGGCCTCGTCTCGAGTGGGGGCATGCACGTGCGCTTTCCTTCCAGGCTGTAGCAGCAATGTCACGCTTCCCGTGGCCTGGATCAAAGGATCTGTGGTTTTCCCTCGAGGCTTTCCCTCGAGGCTTTCCCACAGGGCTGTCCCACGTGCAACCGTGGTGTGAGTCGATCCTCGCCGTGAAAGATGAGCCAGTGCAAGGCAAAGAGGTTCCTCTGGAATGGACTGAGACATCTGGGGGACTCTTGGAATGGTGGTACGACCATGGAGTTCCTCTCGCCTTTCCTGTTGAGAGTGCCTCCTCTTGAGATGCGACGGGAACGCCGGGAATTCTTTCCCGTTGAAAGCAGGGAAAGGATCCCTCATCTCGAGCTCCGAGGGGGAAACGGGGCTCCTCTGGATGTGGGCGGGACCATCGTGCTTCCTCTCGAGTGGAGACGGGTATGGCGGTGAACTTCTTGAGTTGCAGCAAGGGTGTGAAAGACCCTTTCAAAGTTCCAGAGGTTAGGTGTCATTAGTCTCCAGACGCCTCATCGGAAATAGGCCTCATCTCGCCTGGAAGGGAGAACTTCCTGGATTTTCTCGAGTTGCGGCAGGTGTTCTCGAGTTACGACGGGGACCTCAGGGACCCGCCCTGGAGGCCTCAGGAGCGGCCAGTCCCCAAGCGAGGTGCTAGGGGGCCTCTCGGGATTCCTCTCCCGTCCATACCGGGGCCAAAAACCTTGTGTGGAGTCAGGGCCGGAACCGAGGATTCCTCTCAGGGGCTGACATGGATCTTTGGGTACTTCTGGAGTCTCCCCAGGGGAGTCAGGCCTCGTCTCGAGTGGGGGCATGCACGTGCGCTTTCCTTCCAGGCTGTAGCAGCAATGTCACACTTTCCGTCGCGTGGATCAAAGGATCTGTGGTTTTCCCTCGAGGCTTTCCCTCGAGGCTTTCCCACAGGGCTGTCCCTCGTGCCACCGTGGTGTGAGTCGATCCTCGGCGTGAAAGATGAGCCAGTGCAGGGCAAAGAGGTTCCTCTGGCATGTACTGAGACATCTGGGGGACTCTTGGAATGGTGGTACGACCATGGAGTTCCTCTCGCCTTTCCTGTTGAGAGTGCCTCCTCTTGAGATGCGACGGGAACGCCGGGAATTCTTTCCCGTTGAAAGCAGGGAAAGGATCCCTCATCTCGAGCTCCGAGGGGGAAACGGGGCTCCTCTGGATGTGGGCGGGACCATCGTGCTTCCTCTCGAGTGGAGACGGGTATGGCGGTGAACTTCTTGAGTTGCAGCAAGGGTGTGAAAGACCCTTTCGAAGTTCCAGAGGTTAGGTGTCATTAGTCTCCAGACGCCTCATCGGAAATAGGCCTCATCTCGCCTGGAAGGGAGAACTTCCTGGATTTTCTCGAGTTGCGGCAGGTGTTCTCGAGTTACGACGGGGACCTCAGGGACCCGCCCTGGAGGCCTCAGGAGCGGCCAGTCCCCAAGCGAGGTGCTAGGGGGCCTCTCGGGATTCCTCTCCCGTCCATATCGGGGCCAAAAACCTTGTGTGGAGTCAGGGCCGGAACCGAGGATTCCTCTCAGGGGCTGACATGGATCTTTGGGTACTTCTGGAGTCTCCCCAGGGGAGTCAGGCCTCGTCTCGAGTGGGGGCATGCACGTGCGCTTTCCTTCCAGGCTGTAGCAGCAATGTCACGCTTTCCGTCGCGTGGATCATAGGATCTGTGGTTTTCCCTCGAGGCTTTCCCTCGAGGCTTTCCCACAGGGCTGTCCCTCGTGCCACCGTGGTGTGAGTCGATCCTCGGCGTGAAAGATGAGCCAGTGCAGGGCAAAGAGGTTCCTCTGGAATGTACTGAGACATCTGGGGGACTCTTGGAATGGTGGTACGACCATGGAGTTCCACTCGCCTTTCCTGTTGAGAGTGCCTACTCTTGAGATGCGAAGGGAACGTCGGGAATTCTTTCCCGTTGAAAGCAGGGAAAGGATCCCTCATCTCGAGCTCCGAGGGGGAAACGGGGCTCCTCTGGATGTGGGCGGGACCATCGTGCTTCCTCTCGAGTGGAGACGGGTATGGCGGTGAACTTCTTGAGTTGCAGCAAGGGTGTGAAAGACCCTTTCGAAGTTCCAGAGGTTAGGTGTCATTAGTCTCCAGACGCCTCACCGGAAATAGGCCTCATCTCGCCTGGAAGGGAGAACTTCCTGGATTTTCTCGAGTTGCGGCAGGTGTTCTCGAGTTACGACGGGGACCTCAGGGACGCGCCCTGGTGGCCTCAGGAGAGGCCAGTCCCCATGCGAGGTGCTAGGGGGCCTCTCGGGATTCCTCTCCCGTCGATACCGGGGCCAAAAACCTTGTGTGGAGTCAGGGCCGGAACCGAGGATTCCTCTCAGGGGCTGACATGGATCTGTGGGTACTTGTGGAGTCTCCCCAGGGGAGTCAGGCCTCGTCTCGAGTGGGGGCATGCACGTGCGCTTTCCTTCCAGGCTGTAGCAGCAATGTCACGCTTCCCGTGGCCTGGATCAAAGGATCTGTGGTTTTCCCTCGACGCTTTCCCTCGAGGCTTTCCCTCAGGGCTGTCCCACGTGCCACCATGGTGTGAGTCGATCCTCGGCGTGAAAGATGAGCCAGTGCAGGGCAAAGAGGTTCCTCTGGAATGTACTGAGACATCTGGGGGGCTCTTGGAATGGTGGTACGACCATGGAGTTCCTCTCGCCTTTCCTGTTGAGAGTGCCTACTCTTGAGGTGCGAAGGGAACATCGGGAATTCTTTCCCGTTGAAAGCAGGGAAAGGATCCCTCATCTCGAGCTCCGAGGGGGAAACGGGGCTCCTCTGGATGTGGGCGGGACCATCGTGCTTCCTCTCGAGTGGAGACGGGTATGGCGGTGAACTTCTTGAGTTGCAGCAAGGGTGTGAAAGACCCTTTCGAAGTTCCAGAGGTTAGGTGTCATTAGTCTCCAGAGGCCTCACCGGAAATAGGCCTCATCTCGCCTGGAAGGGAGAACTTCCTGGATTTTCTCGAGTTGCGTCAGGTGTTCTCGAGTTACGACGGGGACCTCAGGGACGCGCCCTGGTGGCCTCAGGAGAGGCCAGTCCCCATGCGAGGTGCTAGGGGGCCTCTCGGGATTCCTCTCCCGTCGATACCGGGGCCAAAAACCTTGTGTGGAGTCAGGGCCGGAACCGAGGATTCCTCTCAGGGGCTGACATGGATCTGTGGGTACTTCTGGAGTCTCCCCAGGGGAGTCAGGCCTCGTCTCGAGTGGGGGCATGCGCGTGCGCTTTCCTTCCAGGCTGTAGCAGCAATGTCACGCTTCCCGTGGCCTGGATCAAAGGATCTGTGGTTTTCCCTCGACGCTTTCCCTCGAGGCTTTCCCTCAGGGCTGTCCCACGTGCCACCGTGGTGTGAGTCGATCCTCGGCGTGAAAGATGAGCCAGTGCAGGGCAAAGAGGTTCCTCTGGAATGGACTGAGACATCTGGGGGACTCTTGGAATGGTGGTACGACCATGGAGTTCCTTTCGCCTTTCCTGTTGAGAGTGCCTCCTCTTGAGATGCGACGGGAACACCGGGAATTCTTTCCCGTTGAAAGCAGGGAAAGGATCCCTCATCTCGAGCTCCGAGGGGGAAACGGGGCTCCTCTGGATGTGGGCGGGACCATCGTGCTTCCTCTCGAGTGGAGACGGGTATGGCGGTGAACTTCTTGAGTTGCAGCAAGGGTGTGAAAGACCCTTTCGAAGTTCCAGAGGTTAGGTGTCATTAGTCTCCAGACGCCTCATCGGAAATAGGCCTCATCTCGCCTGGAAGGGAGAACTTCCTGGATTTTCTCGAGTTGCGGCCGGTGTTCTCGAGTTACGACGGGGACCTCAGGGACCCGCCCTGGTGGCCTCAGGAGAGGCCAGTTCCCATGCGAGTTGCTAGGGGGCCTCTCGGGATTCCTCTCCCGTCGATACCGCGGCCAAAAACCTTGTGTGGAGTCAGGGCCGGAACCGAGGATTCCTCTCAGGGGCTGACATGGATCTTTGGGTACTTGTGGAGTCTCCCCAGGGGAGTCAGGCCTCGTCTCGAGTGGGGGCATGCACGTGCGCTTTCCTTCCAGGCTGTAGCAGCAATGTCACGCTTCCCGTGGCCTGGATCAAAGGATCTGTGGTTTTCCCTCGAGGCTTTCCCTCGAGGCTTTCCCACAGGGCTGTCCCACGTGCAACCGTGGTGTGAGTCGATCCTCGCCGTGAAAGATGAGCCAGTGCAAGGCAAAGAGGTTCCTCTGGAATGGACTGAGACATCTGGGGGACTCTTGGAATGGTGGTACGACCATGGAGTTCCTCTCGCCTTTCCTGTTGAGAGTGCCTCCTCTTGAGATGCGACGGGAACGCCGGGAATTCTTTCCCGTTGAAAGCAGGGAAAGGATCCCTCATCTCGAGCTCCGAGGGGGAAACGGGGCTCCTCTGGATGTGGGCGGGACCATCGTGCTTCCTCTCGAGTGGAGACGGGTATGGCGGTGAACTTCTTGAGTTGCAGCAAGGGTGTGAAAGACCCTTTCGAAGTTCCAGAGGTTAGGTGTCATTAGTCTCCAGACGCCTCATCGGAAATAGGCCTCATCTCGCCTGGAAGGGAGAACTTCCTGGATTTTCTCGAGTTGCGGCAGGTGTTCTCGAGTTACGACGGGGACCTCAGGGACCCGCCCTGGAGGCCTCAGGAGAGGCCAGTCCCCATGCGAGGTGCTAGGGGGCCTCTCGGGATTCCTCTCCCGTCGATACCGGGGCCAAAAACCTTGTGTGGAGTCAGGGCCGGAACCCAGGATTCCTCTCAGGGGCTGACATGGATCTGTGGGTACTTCTGGAGTCTCCCCAGGGGAGTCAGGCCTCGTCTCGAGTGGGGGCATGCACGTGCGCTTTCCTTCCAGGCTGTAGCAGCAATGTCACGCTTCCCGTGGCGTGGATCAAAGGATCTGTGGTTTTCCCTCGACGCTTTCCCTCGAGGCTTTCCCTCAGGGCTGTCCCACGTGCCACCGTGGTGTGAGTCGATCCTCGGCGTGAAAGATGAGCCAGTGCAGGGCAAAGAGGTTCCTCTGGAATGGACTGAGACATCTGGGGGACTCTTGGAATGGTGGTACGACCATGGAGTTCCTCTCGCCTTTCCTGTTGAGAGTGCCTCCTCTTGAGATGCGACGGGAACGCCGGGAATTCTTTCCCGTTGAAAGCAGGGAAAGGATCCCTCATCTCGAGCTCCGAGGGGGAAACGGGGCTCCTCTGGATGTGGGCGGGACCATCGTGCTTCCTCTCGAGTGGAGACGGGTATGGCGGTGAACTTCTTGAGTTGCAGCAAGGGTGTGAAAGACCCTTTCGAAGTTCCAGAGGTTAGGTGTCATTAGTCTCCAGACGCCTCATCGGAAATAGGCCTCATCTCGCCTGGAAGGGAGAACTTCCTGGATTTTCTCGAGTTGCCGCCGGTGTTCTCGAGTTACGACGGGGACCTCAGGGACCCGCCCTGGTGGCCTCAGGAGAGGCCAGTTCCCATGCGAGTTGCTAGGGGGCCTCTCGGGATTCCTCTCCCGTCGATACCGCGGCCAAAAACCTTGTGTGGAGTCAGGGCCGGAACCGAGGATTCCTCTCAGGGGCTGACATGGATCTTTGGGTACTTGTGGAGTCTCCCCAGGGGAGTCAGGCCTCGTCTCGAGTGGGGGCATGCACGTGCGCTTTCCTTCCAGGCTGTAGCAGCAATGTCACGCTTCCCGTGGCCTGGATCAAAGGATCTGTGGTTTTCCCTCGAGGCTTTCCCTCGAGGCTTTCCCACAGGGCTGTCCCACGTGCAACCGTGGTGTGAGTCGATCCTCGCCGTGAAAGATGAGCCAGTGCAAGGCAAAGAGGTTCCTCTGGAATGGACTGAGACATCTGGGGGACTCTTGGAATGGTGGTACGACCATGGAGTTCCTCTCGCCTTTCCTGTTGAGAGTGCCTCCTCTTGAGATGCGACGGGAACGCCGGGAATTCTTTCCCGTTGAAAGCAGGGAAAGGATCCCTCATCTCGAGCTCCGAGGGGGAAACGGGGCTCCTCTGGATGTGGGCGGGACCATCGTGCTTCCTCTCGAGTGGAGACGGGTATGGCGGTGAACTTCTTGAGTTGCAGCAAGGGTGTGAAAGACCCTTTCGAAGTTCCAGAGGTTAGGTGTCATTAGTCTCCAGACGCCTCACCGGAAATAGGCCTCATCTCGCCTGGAAGGGAGAACTTCCTGGATTTTCTCGAGTTGCGGCAGGTGTTCTCGAGTTACGACGGGGACCTCAGGGACGCGCCCTGGTGGCCTCAGGAGAGGCCAGTCCCCATGCGAGGTGCTAGGGGGCCTCTCGGGATTCCTCTCCCGTCGATACCGGGGCCAAAAACCTTGTGTGGAGTCAGGGCCGGAACCGAGGATTCCTCTCAGGGGCTGACATGGATCTGTGGGTACTTCTGGAGTCTCCCCAGGGGAGTCAGGCCTCGTCTCGAGTGGGGGCATGCACGTGCGCTTTCCTTCCAGGCTGTAGCAGCAATGTCACGCTTCCCGTGGCGTGGATCAAAGGATCTGTGGTTTTCCCTCGACGCTTTCCCTCGAGGCTTTCCCTCAGGGCTGTCCCACGTGCCACCGTGGTGTGAGTCGATCCTCGGCGTGAAAGATGAGCCAGTGCAGGGCAAAGAGGTTCCTCTGGAATGGACTGAGACATCTGGGGGACTCTTGGAATGGTGGTACGACCATGGAGTTCCTCTCGCCTTTCCTGTTGAGAGTGCCTCCTCTTGAGATGCGACGGGAACGCCGGGAATTCTTTCCCGTTGAAAGCAGGGAAAGGATCCCTCATCTCGAGCTCCGAGGGGGAAACGGGGCTCCTCTGGATGTGGGCGGGACCATCGTGCTTCCTCTCGAGTGGAGACGGGTATGGCGGTGAACTTCTTGAGTTGCAGCAAGGGTGTGAAAGACCCTTTCGAAGTTCCAGAGGTTAGGTGTCATTAGTCTCCAGACGCCTCATCGGAAATAGGCCTCATCTCGCCTGGAAGGGAGAACTTCCTGGATTTTCTCGAGTTGCCGCCGGTGTTCTCGAGTTACGACGGGGACCTCAGGGACCCGCCCTGGAGGCCTCAGGAGCGGCCAGTCCCCAAGCGAGGTGCTAGGGGGCCTCTCGGGATTCCTCTCCCGTCCATACCGGGGCCAAAAACCTTGTGTGGAGTCAGGGCCGGAACCGAGGATTCCTCTCAGGGGCTGACATGGATCTTTGGGTACTTCTGGAGTCTCCCCAGGGGAGTCAGGCCTCGTCTCGAGTGGGGGCATGCACGTGCGCTTTCCTTCCAGGCTGTAGCAGCAATGTCACACTTTCCGTCGCGTGGATCAAAGGATCTGTGGTTTTCCCTCGAGGCTTTCCCTCGAGGCTTTCCCACAGGGCTGTCCCTCGTGCCACCGTGGTGTGAGTCGATCCTCGGCGTGAAAGATGAGCCAGTGCAGGGCAAAGAGGTTCCTCTGGCATGTACTGAGACATCTGGGGGACTCTTGGAATGGTGGTACGACCATGGAGTTCCTCTCGCCTTTCCTGTTGAGAGTGCCTCCTCTTGAGATGCGAAGGGAACGTCGGGAATTCTTTCCCGTTGAAAGCAGGGAAAGGATCCCTCATCTCGAGCTCCGAGGGGGAAACGGGGCTCCTCTGGATGTGGGCGGGACCATCGTGCTTCCTCTCGAGTGGAGACGGGTATGGCGGTGAACTTCTTGAGTTGCAGCAAGGGTGTGAAAGACCCTTTCGAAGTTCCAGAGGTTAGGTGTCATTAGTCTCCAGACGCCTCACCGGAAATAGGCCTCATCTCGCCTGGAAGGGAGAACTTCCTGGATTTTCTCGAGTTGCGGCAGGTGTTCTCGAGTTACGACGGGGACCTCAGGGACGCGCCCTGGTGGCCTCAGGAGAGGCCAGTCCCCATGCGAGGTGCTAGGGGGCCTCTCGGGATTCCTCTCCCGTCGATACCGGGGCCAAAAACCTTGTGTGGAGTCAGGGCCGGAACCGAGGATTCCTCTCAGGGGCTGACATGGATCTGTGGGTACTTCTGGAGTCTCCCCAGGGGAGTCAGGCCTCGTCTCGAGTGGGGGCATGCACGTGCGCTTTCCTTCCAGGCTGTAGCAGCAATGTCACGCTTCCCGTGGCCTGGATCAAAGGATCTGTGGTTTTCCCTCGACGCTTTCCCTCGAGGCTTTCCCTCAGGGCTGTCCCACGTGCCACCGTGGTGTGAGTCGATCCTCGGCGTGAAAGATGAGCCAGTGCAGGGCAAAGAGGTTCCTCTGGCATGTACTGAGACATCTGGGGGACTCTTGGAATGGTGGTACGACCATGGAGTTCCTCTCGCCTTTCCTGTTGAGAGTGCCTCCTCTTGAGATGCGAAGGCAACGTCGGGAATTCTTTCCCGTTGAAAGCAGGGAAAGGATCCCTCATCTCGAGCTCCGAGGGGGAAACGGGGCTCCTCTGGATGTGGGCGGGACCATCGTGCTTCCTCTCGAGTGGAGACGGGTATGGCGGTGAACTTCTTGAGTTGCAGCAAGGGTGTGAAAGACCCTTTCGAAGTTCCAGAGGTTAGGTGTCATTAGTCTCCAGACGCCTCACCGGAAATAGGCCTCATCTCGCCTGGAAGGGAGAACTTCCTGGATTTTCTCGAGTTGCGGCAGGTGTTCTCGAGTTACGACGGGGACCTCAGGGACGCGCCCTGGTGGCCTCAGGAGAGGCCAGTCCCCATGCGAGGTGCTAGGGGGCCTCTCGGGATTCCTCTCCCGTCGATACCGGGGCCAAAAACCTTGTGTGGAGTCAGGGCCGGAACCGAGGATTCCTCTCAGGGGCTGACATGGATCTGTGGGTACTTCTGGAGTCTCCCCAGGGGAGTCAGGCCTCGTCTCGAGTGGGGGCATGCACGTGCGCTTTCCTTCCAGGCTGTAGCAGCAATGTCACGCTTCCCGTGGCGTGGATCAAAGGATCTGTGGTTTTCCCTCGACGCTTTCCCTCGAGGCTTTCCCTCAGGGCTGTCCCACGTGCCACCGTGGTGTGAGTCGATCCTCGGCGTGAAAGATGAGCCAGTGCAGGGCAAAGAGGTTCCTCTGGAATGGACTGAGACATCTGGGGGACTCTTGGAATGGTGGTACGACCATGGAGTTCCTCTCGCCTTTCCTGTTGAGAGTGCCTCCTCTTGAGATGCGACGGGAACGCCGGGAATTCTTTCCCGTTGAAAGCAGGGAAAGGATCCCTCATCTCGAGCTCCGAGGGGGAAACGGGGCTCCTCTGGATGTGGGCGGGACCATCGTGCTTCCTCTCGAGTGGAGACGGGTATGGCGGTGAACTTCTTGAGTTGCAGCAAGGGTGTGAAAGACCCTTTCGAAGTTCCAGAGGTTAGGTGTCATTAGTCTCCAGACGCCTCATCGGAAATAGGCCTCATCTCGCCTGGAAGGGAGAACTTCCTGGATTTTCTCGAGTTGCCGCCGGTGTTCTCGAGGTACGACGGGGACCTCAGGGACCCGCCCTGGTGGCCTCAGGAGAGGCCAGTTCCCATGCGAGTTGCTAGGGGGCCTCTCGGGATTCCTCTCCCGTCGATACCGCGGCCAAAAACCTTGTGTGGATTCAGGGCCGGAACCGAGGATTCCTCTCAGGGGCTGACATGGATCTTTGGGTACTTGTGGAGTCTCCCCAGGGGAGTCAGGCCTCGTCTCGAGTGGGGGCATGCACGTGCGCTTTCCTTCCAGGCTGTAGCAGCAATGTCACGCTTCCCGTGGCCTGGATCAAAGGATCTGTGGTTTTCCCTCGAGGCTTTCCCTCGAGGCTTTCCCACAGGGCTGTCCCACGTGCAACCGTGGTGTGAGTCGATCCTCGCCGTGAAAGATGAGCCAGTGCAAGGCAAAGAGGTTCCTCTGGAATGGACTGAGACATCTGGGGGACTCTTGGAATGGTGGTACGACCATGGAGTTCCTCTCGCCTTTCCTGTTGAGAGTGCCTCCTCTTGAGATGCGACGGGAACGCCGGGAATTCTTTCCCGTTGAAAGCAGGGAAAGGATCCCTCATCTCGAGCTCCGAGGGGGAAACGGGGCTCCTCTGGATGTGGGCGGGACCATCGTGCTTCCTCTCGAGTGGAGACGGGTATGGCGGTGAACTTCTTGAGTTGCAGCAAGGGTGTGAAAGACCCTTTCAAAGTTCCAGAGGTTAGGTGTCATTAGTCTCCAGACGCCTCATCGGAAATAGGCCTCATCTCGCCTGGAAGGGAGAACTTCCTGGATTTTCTCGAGTTGCGGCAGGTGTTCTCGAGTTACGACGGGGACCTCAGGGACCCGCCCTGGAGGCCTCAGGAGCGGCCAGTCCCCAAGCGAGGTGCTAGGGGGCCTCTCGGGATTCCTCTCCCGTCCATACCGGGGCCAAAAACCTTGTGTGGAGTCAGGGCCGGAACCGAGGATTCCTCTCAGGGGCTGACATGGATCTTTGGGTACTTCTGGAGTCTCCCCAGGGGAGTCAGGCCTCGTCTCGAGTGGGGGCATGCACGTGCGCTTTCCTTCCAGGCTGTAGCAGCAATGTCACACTTTCCGTCGCGTGGATCAAAGGATCTGTGGTTTTCCCTCGAGGCTTTCCCTCGAGGCTTTCCCACAGGGCTGTCCCTCGTGCCACCGTGGTGTGAGTCGATCCTCGGCGTGAAAGATGAGCCAGTGCAGGGCAAAGAGGTTCCTCTGGCATGTACTGAGACATCTGGGGGACTCTTGGAATGGTGGTACGACCATGGAGTTCCTCTCGCCTTTCCTGTTGAGAGTGCCTCCTCTTGAGATGCGAAGGGAACGTCGGGAATTCTTTCCCGTTGAAAGCAGGGAAAGGATCCCTCATCTCGAGCTCCGAGGGGGAAACGGGGCTCCTCTGGATGTGGGCGGGACCATCGTGCTTCCTCTCGAGTGGAGACGGGTATGGCGGTGAACTTCTTGAGTTGCAGCAAGGGTGTGAAAGACCCTTTCGAAGTTCCAGAGGTTAGGTGTCATTAGTCTCCAGACGCCTCACCGGAAATAGGCCTCATCTCGCCTGGAAGGGAGAACTTCCTGGATTTTCTCGAGTTGCGGCAGGTGTTCTCGAGTTACGACGGGGACCTCAGGGACGCGCCCTGGTGGCCTCAGGAGAGGCCAGTCCCCATGCGAGGTGCTAGGGGGCCTCTCGGGATTCCTCTCCCGTCGATACCGGGGCCAAAAACCTTGTGTGGAGTCAGGGCCGGAACCGAGGATTCCTCTCAGGGGCTGACATGGATCTGTGGGTACTTCTGGAGTCTCCCCAGGGGAGTCAGGCCTCGTCTCGAGTGGGGGCATGCACGTGCGCTTTCCTTCCAGGCTGTAGCAGCAATGTCACGCTTCCCGTGGCCTGGATCAAAGGATCTGTGGTTTTCCCTCGACGCTTTCCCTCGAGGCTTTCCCTCAGGGCTGTCCCACGTGCCACCGTGGTGTGAGTCGATCCTCGGCGTGAAAGATGAGCCAGTGCAGGGCAAAGACGTTCCTCTGGAATGGACTGAGACATCTGGGGGACTCTTGGAATGGTGGTACGACCATGGAGTTCCTTTCGCCTTTCCTGTTGAGAGTGCCTCCTCTTGAGATGCGACGGGAACGCCGGGAATTCTTTCCCGTTGAAAGCAGGGAAAGGATCCCTCATCTCGAGCTCCGAGGGGGAAACGGGGCTCCTCTGGATGTGGGCGGGACCATCGTGCTTCCTCTCGAGTGGAGACGGGTATGGCGGTGAACTTCTTGAGTTGCAGCAAGGGTGTGAAAGACCCTTTCGAAGTTCCAGAGGTTAGGTGTCATTAGTCTCCAGACGCCTCATCGGAAATAGGCCTCATCTCGCCTGGAAGGGAGAACTTCCTGGATTTTCTCGAGTTGCGGCCGGTGTTCTCGATTTACGAAGGGGACCTCAGGGACCCGCCCTGGTGGCCTCAGGAGAGGCCAGTTCCCATGCGAGTTGCTAGGGGGCCTCTCGGGATTCCTCTCCCGTCGATACCGCGGCCAAAAACCTTGTGTGGAGTCAGGGCCGGAACCGAGGATTCCTCTCAGGGGCTGACATGGATCTTTGGGTACTTGTGGAGTCTCCCCAGGGGAGTCAGGCCTCGTCTCGAGTGGGGGCATGCACGTGCGCTTTCCTTCCAGGCTGTAGCAGCAATGTCACGCTTCCCGTGGCCTGGATCAAAGGATCTGTGGTTTTCCCTCGAGGCTTTCCCTCGAGGCTTTCCCACAGGGCTGTCCCACGTGCAACCGTGGTGTGAGTCGATCCTCGCCGTGAAAGATGAGCCAGTGCAAGGCAAAGAGGTTCCTCTGGAATGGACTGAGACATCTGGGGGACTCTTGGAATGGTGGTACGACCATGGAGTTCCTCTCGCCTTTCCTGTTGAGAGTGCCTCCTCTTGAGATGCGACGGGAACGCCGGGAATTCTTTCCCGTTGAAAGCAGGGAAAGGATCCCTCATCTCGAGCTCCGAAGGGGAAACGGGGCTCCTCTGGATGTGGGCGGGACCATCGTGCTTCCTCTCGAGTGGAGACGGGTATGGCGGTGAACTTCTTGAGTTGCAGCAAGGGTGTGAAAGACCCTTTCGAAGTTCCAGAGGTTAGGTGTCATTAGTCTCCAGACGCCTCATCGGAAATAGGCCTCATCTCGCCTGGAAGGGAGAACTTCCTGGATTTTCTCGAGTTGCGGCAGGTGTTCTCGAGTTACGACGGGGACCTCAGGGACCCGCCCTGGAGGCCTCAGGAGAGGCCAGTCCCCATGCGAGGTGCTAGGGGGCCTCTCGGGATTCCTCTCCCGTCGATACCGGGGCCAAAAACCTTGTGTGGAGTCAGGGCCGGAACCCAGGATTCCTCTCAGGGGCTGACATGGATCTGTGGGTACTTCTGGAGTCTCCCCAGGGGAGTCAGGCCTCGTCTCGAGTGGGGGCATGCACGTGCGCTTTCCTTCCAGGCTGTAGCAGCAATGTCACGCTTCCCGTGGCGTGGATCAAAGGATCTGTGGTTTTCCCTCGACGCTTTCCCTCGAGGCTTTCCCTCAGGGCTGTCCCACGTGCCACCGTGGTGTGAGTCGATCCTCGGCGTGAAAGATGAGCCAGTGCAGGGCAAAGAGGTTCCTCTGGAATGGACTGAGACATCTGGGGGACTCTTGGAATGGTGGTACGACCATGGAGTTCCTCTCGCCTTTCCTGTTGAGAGTGCCTCCTCTTGAGATGCGACGGGAACGCCGGGAATTCTTTCCCGTTGAAAGCAGGGAAAGGATCCCTCATCTCGAGCTCCGAGGGGGAAACGGGGCTCCTCTGGATGTGGGCGGGACCATCGTGCTTCCTCTCGAGTGGAGACGGGTATGGCGGTGAACTTCTTGAGTTGCAGCAAGGGTGTGAAAGACCCTTTCGAAGTTCCAGAGGTTAGGTGTCATTAGTCTCCAGACGCCTCATCGGAAATAGGCCTCATCTCGCCTGGAAGGGAGAACTTCCTGGATTTTCTCGAGTTGCCGCCGGTGTTCTCGAGTTACGACGGGGACCTCAGGGACCCGCCCTGGTGGCCTCAGGAGAGGCCAGTTCCCATGCGAGTTGCTAGGGGGCCTCTCGGGATTCCTCTCCCGTCGATACCGCGGCCAAAAACCTTGTGTGGAGTCAGGGCCGGAACCGAGGATTCCTCTCAGGGGCTGACATGGATCTTTGGGTACTTGTGGAGTCTCCCCAGGGGAGTCAGGCCTCGTCTCGAGTGGGGGCATGCACGTGCGCTTTCCTTCCAGGCTGTAGCAGCAATGTCACGCTTCCCGTGGCCTGGATCAAAGGATCTGTGGTTTTCCCTCGAGGCTTTCCCTCGAGGCTTTCCCACAGGGCTGTCCCACGTGCAACCGTGGTGTGAGTCGATCCTCGCCGTGAAAGATGAGCCAGTGCAAGGCAAAGAGGTTCCTCTGGAATGGACTGAGACATCTGGGGGACTCTTGGAATGGTGGTACGACCATGGAGTTCCTCTCGCCTTTCCTGTTGAGAGTGCCTCCTCTTGAGATGCGACGGGAACGCCGGGAATTCTTTCCCGTTGAAAGCAGGGAAAGGATCCCTCATCTCGAGCTCCGAGGGGGAAACGGGGCTCCTCTGGATGTGGGCGGGACCATCGTGCTTCCTCTCGAGTGGAGACGGGTATGGCGGTGAACTTCTTGAGTTGCAGCAAGGGTGTGAAAGACCCTTTCAAAGTTCCAGAGGTTAGGTGTCATTAGTCTCCAGACGCCTCATCGGAAATAGGCCTCATCTCGCCTGAAAGGGAGAACTTCCTGGATTTTCTCGAGTTGCGGCAGGTGTTCTCGAGTTACGACGGGGACCTCAGGGACCCGCCCTGGAGGCCTCAGGAGCGGCCAGTCCCCAAGCGAGGTGCTAGGGGGCCTCTCGGGATTCCTCTCCCGTCCATACCGGGGCCAAAAACCTTGTGTGGAGTCAGGGCCGGAACCGAGGATTCCTCTCAGGGGCTGACATGGATCTTTGGGTACTTCTGGAGTCTCCCCAGGGGAGTCAGGCCTCGTCTCGAGTGGGGGCATGCACGTGCGCTTTCCTTCCAGGCTGTAGCAGCAATGTCACACTTTCCGTCGCGTGGATCAAAGGATCTGTGGTTTTCCCTCGAGGCTTTCCCTCGAGGCTTTCCCACAGGGCTGTCCCTCGTGCCACCGTGGTGTGAGTCGATCCTCGGCGTGAAAGATGAGCCAGTGCAGGGCAAAGAGGTTCCTCTGGCATGTACTGAGACATCTGGGGGACTCTTGGAATGGTGGTACGACCATGGAGTTCCTCTCGCCTTTCCTGTTGAGAGTGCCTCCTCTTGAGATGCGAAGGGAACGTCGGGAATTCTTTCCCGTTGAAAGCAGGGAAAGGATCCCTCATCTCGAGCTCCGAGGGGGAAACGGGGCTCCTCTGGATGTGGGCGGGACCATCGTGCTTCCTCTCGAGTGGAGACGGGTATGGCGGTGAACTTCTTGAGTTGCAGCAAGGGTGTGAAAGACCCTTTCGAAGTTCCAGAGGTTAGGTGTCATTAGTCTCCAGACGCCTCACCGGAAATAGGCCTCATCTCGCCTGGAAGGGAGAACTTCCTGGATTTTCTCGAGTTGCGGCAGGTGTTCTCGAGTTACGACGGGGACCTCAGGGACGCGCCCTGGTGGCCTCAGGAGAGGCCAGTCCCCATGCGAGGTGCTAGGGGGCCTCTCGGGATTCCTCTCCCGTCGATACCGGGGCCAAAAACCTTGTGTGGAGTCAGGGCCGGAACCGAGGATTCCTCTCAGGGGCTGACATGGATCTGTGGGTACTTCTGGAGTCTCCCCAGGGGAGTCAGGCCTCGTCTCGAGTGGGGGCATGCACGTGCGCTTTCCTTCCAGGCTGTAGCAGCAATGTCACGCTTCCCGTGGCCTGGATCAAAGGATCTGTGGTTTTCCCTCGACGCTTTCCCTCGAGGCTTTCCCTCAGGGCTGTCCCACGTGCCACCGTGGTGTGAGTCGATCCTCGGCGTGAAAGATGAGCCAGTGCAGGGCAAAGAGGTTCCTCTGGAATGGACTGAGACATCTGGGGGACTCTTGGAATGGTGGTACGACCATGGAGTTCCTCTCGCCTTTCCTGTTGAGAGTGCCTCCTCTTGAGATGCGACGGGAACGCCGGGAATTCTTTCCCGTTGAAAGCAGGGAAAGGATCCCTCATCTCGAGCTCCGAGGGGGAAACGGGGCTCCTCTGGATGTGGGCGGGACCATCGTGCTTCCTCTCGAGTGGAGACGGGTATGCCGGTGAACTTCTTGAGTTGCAGCAAGGGTGTGAAAGACCCTTTCGAAGTTCCAGAGGTTAGGCGTCATTAGTCTCCAGACGCCTCATCGGAAATAGGCCTCATCTCGCCTGGAAGGGAGAACTTCCTGGATTTTCTCGAGTTGCGGCCGGTGTTCTCGAGTTACGACGGGGACCTCAGGGACCCGCCCTGGTGGCCTCAGGAGAGGCCAGTTCCCATGCGAGTTGCTAGGGGTCTCTCGGGATTCCTCTCCCGTCGATACCGCGGCCAAAAACCTTGTGTGGAGTCAGGGCCGGAACCGAGGATTCCTCTCAGGGGCTGACATGGATCTTTGGGTTCTTGTGGAGTCTCCCCAGGGGAGTCAGGCCTCGTCTCGAGTGGGGGCATGCACGTGCGCTTTCCTTCCAGGCTGTAGCAGCAATGTCACGCTTCCCGTGGCCTGGATCAAAGGATCTGTGGTTTTCCCTCGAGGCTTTCCCTCGAGGCTTTCCCACAGGGCTGTCCCACGTGCAACCGTGTGTGAGTCGATCCTCGCCGTGAAAGATGAGCCAGTGCAAGGCAAAGAGGTTCCTCTGGAATGGACTGAGACATCTGGGGGACTCTTGGAATGGTGGTACGACCATGGAGTTCCTCTCGCCTTTCCTGTTGAGAGTGCCTCCTCTTGAGATGCGACGGGAACGCCGGGAATTCTTTCCCGTTGAAAGCAGGGAAAGGATCCCTCATCTCGAGCTCCGAGGGGGAAACGGGGCTCCTCTGGATGTGGGCGGGACCATCGTGCTTCCTCTCGAGTGGAGACGGGTATGGCGGTGAACTTCTTGAGTTGCAGCAAGGGTGTGAAAGACCCTTTCGAAGTTCCAGAGGTTAGGTGTCATTAGTCTCCAGACGCCTCATCGGAAATAGGCCTCATCTCGCCTGGAAGGGAGAACTTCCTGGATTTTCTCGAGTTGCGGCAGGTGTTCTCGAGTTACGACGGGGACCTCAGGGACCCGCCCTGGAGGCCTCAGGAGCGGCCAGTCCCCAAGCGAGGTGCTAGGGGGCCTCTCGGGATTCCTCTCCCGTCCATCCCGGGGCCAAAAACCTTGTGTGGAGTCAGGGCCGGAACCGAGGATTCCTCTCAGGGGCTGACATGGATCTTTGGGTACTTCTGGAGTCTCCCCAGGGGAGTCAGGCCTCGTCTCGAGTGGGGGCATGCACGTGCGCTTTCCTTCCAGGCTGTAGCAGCAATGTCACGCTTTCCGTCGCGTGGATCAAAGGATCTGTGGTTTTCCCTCGAGGCTTTCCCTCGAGGCTTTCCCACAGGGCTGTCCCTCGTGCCACCGTGGTGTGAGTCGATCCTCGGCGTGAAAGATGAGCCAGTGCAGGGCAAAGAGGTTCCTCTGGAATGTACTGAGACATCTGGGGGACTCTTGGAATGGTGGTACGACCATGGAGTTCCTCTCGCCTTTCCTGTTGAGAGTGCCTACTCTTGAGATGCGAAGGGAACGTCGGGAATTCTTTCCCGTTGAAAGCAGGGAAAGGATCCCTCATCTCGAGCTCCGAGGGGGAAACGGGGCTCCTCTGGATGTGGGCGGGACCATCGTGCTTCCTCTCGAGTGGAGACGGGTATGGCGGTGAACTTCTTGAGTTGCAGCAAGGGTGTGAAAGACCCTTTCGAAGTTCCAGAGGTTAGGTGTCATTAGTCTCCAGACGCCTCACCGGAAATAGGCCTCATCTCGCCTGGAAGGGAGAACTTCCTGGATTTTCTCGAGTTGCGGCAGGTGTTCTCGAGTTACGACGGGGACCTCAGGGACGCGCCCTGGTGGCCTCAGGAGAGGCCAGTCCCCATGCGAGGTGCTAGGGGGCCTCTCGGGATTCCTCTCCCGTCGATACCGGGGCCAAAAACCTTGTGTGGAGTCAGGGCCGGAACCGAGGATTCCTCTCAGGGGCTGACATGGATCTGTGGGTACTTCTGGAGTCTCCCCATGGGAGTCAGGCCTCGTCTCGAGTGGGGGCATGCACGTGCGCTTTCCTTACAGGCTGTAGCAGCAATGTCACGCTTCCCGTGGCCTGGATAAAAGGATCTGTGGTTTTCCCTTGAGGCTTTCCCTCGAGGCTTTCCCTCAGGGCTGTCCCACGTGCCACCGTGGTGTGAGTCGATCCTCGGCGTGAAAGATGAGCCAGTGCAGGGCAAAGAGGTTCCTCTGGAATGGACTGAGACATCTGGGGGACTCTTGGAATGGTGGTACGACCATGGAGTTCCTCTCGCCTTTCCTGTTGAGAGTGCCTCCTCTTGAGATGCGACGGGAACGCCGGGAATTCTTTCCCGTTGAAAGCAGGGAAAGGATCCCTCATCTCGAGCTCCGAGGCGGAAACGGGGCTCCTCTGGATGTGGGCGGGACCATCGTGCTTCCTCTCGAGTGGAGACAGGTATGGCGGTGAACTTCTTGAGTTGCAGCAAGGGTGTGAAAGACCCTTTCGAAGTTCCAGAGTTTAGGTGTCATTAGTCTCCAGACGCCTCATCGGAAATAGCCCTCATCTCGCCTGGAAGGGAGAACTTCCTGGATTTTCTCGAGTTGCGGCAGGTGTTCTCGAGTTACGACGGGGACCTCAGGGACCCGCCCTGGTGGCCTCAGGAGAGGCCAGTCCCCATGCGAGTTGCTAGGGGGCCTCTCGGGATTCCTCTCCCGTCGATTCCGGGGCCAAAAACTTTGTGTAGAGTCAGGGCCGGAACCGAGGATTCCTCTCAGGGGCTGACATGGATCTTTGGGTACTTCTGGAGTCTCCCCAGGGGAGTCAGGCCTCGTCTCGAGTGGGGGCATGCACGTGCGCTTTCCTTCCAGGCTGTAGCAGCAATGTTACGCTTCCCGACGCGTGGATCAAAGGATCTGTGGTTTTCCCTCGTTGCTTTCCCACAGGGCTGTCCCACGTGCCACCGTGGTGTGAGTCGATCCTCGGCGTGAAAGATGAGCCAGTGCAGGGCAAAGAGGTTCCTCTGGAATGGACTGAGACATCTGGGGGACTTGGAACGGTGGTACGACCATGGAGTTCCTCTCGCCTTTCCTGTTGAGAGTGCCTCCTCTTGAGATGCGACGGGAACGCCGGGAATTCTTTCCCGTTGAAAGCAGGGAAAGGATCCCTCATCTCGAGCTCCGAGGGGGAAACGGGGCTCCTCTGGATGTGGGCGGGACCATCGTGCTTCCTCTCGAGTGGGGACGGGTATGGCGGTGAACTTCTTGAGTTGCAGCAAGGGTGTGAAAGACCCTTTCGAAGATCCAGAGGTTAGGTGTCATTAGTCTCCAGACACCTCATCGGAAATAGGCCTCATCTCGCCTGGAAGGGAGAACTTCCTGGATTTTCTCGAGTTGCGGCAGGTGTTCTCGAGTTACGACGGGGACCTCAGGGACCCGCCCTGGTGGCCTCAGGAGAGGCCAGTCCCCATGCGAGGTGCTAGGGGGCCTCTCGGGATTCCTCTCCCGTCGATACCGGGGCCAAAAACCTTGTGTAGAGTCAGGGCCGGAACAGAGGATTCCTCTCAGGGGCTGACATGGACATTTGGGTACTTCTGGAGTCTCCCCAGGGGAGTCAGGCCTCGTCTCAAGTGGGGGCATGCACGTGCGCTTTCCTTCCAGGCTGTAGCAGCAATGTCACGCTTCCCGTCGCGTGGATCAAAGGATCTGTGGTTTTCCCTCGAGGCTTTCCCTCGAGGCTTTCCCAAAGGGCTGTCCCACGTGCCACCGTGGTGTGAGTCGATCCTCGGCGTGAAAGATGAGCCAGTGCAGGGCAAAGAGGTTCCTCTGGAATGGACTGAGACATCTGGGGGACTCTTGGAATGGTGGTACGACCATGGAGTTCCTCTCGCCTTTCCTGTTGAGAGTGCCTCCTCTTGAAATGCGACGGGAACGCTGGGAATTCTTTCAAGTTGAAAGCAGGGAAAGGATCCCGCATCTCGAGCTGCGAGGGGGAAACGGGGCTCCTCTGGATGTGGGCGGGACCATCGTGCTTCCTCTCGAGTGGAGACGGGTATGGCGGTGAACTTCTTGAGTTGCAGCAAGGGTGTGAAAGACCCTTTCGAAGTTCCAGAGGTTCGGTGTCATTAGTCTCCAGACGCCTCATCGGAAATAGGCCTCATCTCGCCTGGATGGGAGAACTTCCTGGATTTTCTCGAGTTGCGGCAGGTGTTCTCGAGTTACGACGGGGACCTCAGGGAACCGCCCTGGTGGCCTCAGGAGAGGCCAGTCCACATGCGAGTTGCTAGGGGGCCCCTCGGGATTCCTCTCCCGTCGATACCGGGGCCAAAAACCTTGTGTGGAGTCAGGGCCCGAACCGAGGATTCCTTTCAGGGGCTGACATGGATCTTTGGGTACTTCTGGAGTCTCCCCAGGGGAGTCAGGCCTCGTCTCGAGTGGGGGCATGCACGTGCGCTTTCCTTCCAGGCTGTAGCAGCAATGTCACGCTTCCCGTCGCGTGGATCAAAGGATCTGTGGTTTTCCCTCGAGGCTTTCCCACAGGGCTGTCCCACGTGCCACCGTGGTGTGAGTCGATCCTCGGCGTGAAAGATGAGCCAGTGCAGGGCAAAGAGGTTCCTCTGGAATGGACTGAGACATCTGGGGGACTCTTGGAATGGTGGTACGACCATGGAGTTCCTCTCGCCTTTCCTGTTGAGAGTGCCTCCTCTTGAGATGCGACGGGAACGCCGGGAATTCTTTCCCGTTGAAAGCAGGGAAAGGATCCCACATCTCGAGCTACGAGGGGGAAACGGGGCTCCTCTGGATGTGGGCGGGACCATCGTGCTTCCTCTCGAGTGGAGACGCATATGGCGGTGAACTTCTTGATTTGCAGCAAGGGTGTGAAAGACCCTTTCGAAGTTCCAGAGTTTAGGTGTCATTAGTCTCCAGACGCCTCATCGGAAATAGGCCTCATCTCGCCTGGAAGGGAGAACTTCCTGGATTTTCTCGAGTTGCGGCAGGTGTTCTCGAGTTACGACGGGGACCTCAGGGACCCGCCCTGGTGGCCTCAGGAGAGGCCAGTCCCCATGCGAGTTGCTAGGGGGCCTCTCGGGATTCCTCTCCCGTCGATACCGGGGTCAAAAACCTTGTGTGGAGTCAGGGCCGGAACCGAGGATTCCTCTCAGGGGCTGACATGGATCTTTGGGTACTTCTGGAGTCTCCCCAGGGGAGTCAGGCCTCGTCTCGAGTCGGGGCATGCACGTGCGCTTTACTTCCAGGCTGTAGCAGCAATGTAACGCTTCCCGTGGCGTGGATCAAAGGATCTGTGGTTTTCCCTCGAGGCTTTCCCTCGAGGCTTTCCCGCAGGGCTGACCCACGTTCCACCGTGGTGTGAGTCGATCCTCGGCGTGAAAGATGAGCCAGTGCAGGGCAAAGAGGTTCCTCTGGAATGGACTGAGACATCTGGGGGACTCTTGGAATGGTGGTACGACCATGGAGTTCCTCTCGCCTTTCATGTTGAGAGTGCCTCCTCTTGAGATGCGACGGGAATGCCGGGAATTCTTTCCCGTTGAAAGCAGGGAAAGGATCCCTCATCTCGAGCTACGAGGGGGAAACGGGGCTCCTCTGGATGTGGGTAGGACCATCGTGCTTCCTCTCGAGTGGAGACGGGTATGGCGGTGAACTTCTTGAGTTGCAGCAAGGGTGTGAAAGACCCTTTCGTAGTTCCAGAGGTTACGTGTCAGTCTAAAGATGCCTCATCGGAAATAGACCTCATATCGCCTGGAAGGGAGAACTTCCTGGATTTTCTCGAGGTGCGGCAGGTGTTCTCGAGTTACGACGGGGACCTCAGGGACCCGCCCTGGTGGCCTCAGGAGAGGCCAGTCCCCATGCGAGGTGCTAGGGGGCCTCTCGGGATTCCTCTCCCGTCGATACCGGGGCCAAAAACCTTTTGTGCAGTCAGGGCCGGAACCGAGGATTCCTCTCAGGGGCTTATATGGATCTTTGGGTACTTCTGGAGTCTCCCCACGGGAGTCAGGCCTCGTCTCGAGTGGGGGCATGCACGTGCGCTTTCCTTCCAGGCTGTAGCAGCAATGTCACGCTTCCCGTCGCGTGGATCAAAGAATCTGTGGTTTTCCCTCGAGGCTTTCCCTCGAGGCTTTCCCACAGGCTGTCCCACGTGCCTCCGTGGTGTGAGTCGATCCTCGGCGTGAAAGATGAGCCAGTGCAGGGCAAAGAGGTTCCTCTGGAATGGACTGAGACATCTGGGGGACTCTAGGAATGGTGGTAGGACCATGGAGTTCCTCTCGCCTTTCCTGTTGAGAGGGCCTCCTCTTGAGATGCGACGGGAACGCCGGGAATTCTTTCCCGTTGAAAGCAGGGAAAGGATCCCTCATCTCGAGCTACGAGGGGGAAACGGGGCTCCTCTGGATGTGGGCGGGACCATCGTGCTTCCTCTCGAGTGGACACGGGTATGGCGGTGAACTTCTTGAGTTGCAGCAAGGGTGTGAAAGACCCTTTCGAATTTCCAGAGGTTAGGTGTCATTAGTCTCCAGACGACTCATCGGAAATAGGCCTCATCTCGCCTGGAAGGGAGAACTTCCTGGATTTTCTCGAGTTGCGGCAGGTGTTCTCGAGTTACGACGGGGACCTCAGGGACCCGCCCTGGTGGCCTCAGGAGAGGCCAGTCCCCATGCGAGTTGCTAGGGGGCCTCTCGGGATTCCTCTCCCGTCGATACCGGGGCCAAAAACCTTGTGTGGAGTCAGGGCCGGAACCGAGGATTCCTCTCAGGGGCTGACATGGATCTTTGGGTACTTCTGGAGTCTCCCCAGGGGAGTCAGGCCTCGTCTCGAGTGGGGGCATGCACGTGCGCTTTCCTTACAGGCTGTAGCAGCAATGTCACGCTTCCCGTGGCGTGGATCAAAGGATCTGTGGTTTTCCCTCGAGGCTTTCCCACAGGGCTGTCCCACGTGCCACCGTGGTGTGAGTCGATCCTCGGCGTGAAAGATGAGCCAGTGCAGGGCAAAGAGGTTCCTCTGGAATGGACTGAGACATCTGGGGGACTCTTGGAATGGTGGTACGACCATGGAGTTCCTCTCGCCTTTCCTGTTGAGAGTGCCTCCTCTTGAGATGCGACGGGAACGCCGGGAATTCTTTCCCGTTGAAAGCAGGGAAAGGATCCCTCATCTTGAGCTACGAGGGGGAAACGGGGCTCCTCTGGATGTGGGCGGGACCATCGTGCTTCCTCTCGAGTGGAGACGGGTATGGCGGTGAACTTCTTGAGTTGCAGCAAGGGTGTGAAAGACCCTTTCGAAGTTCGAGAGGTTAGGTGTCATTAGTCTCCAGACGCCTCATCGGAAATAGGCCTCATCTCGCCTGGAAGGGAGAACTTCCTGGATTTTCTCGAGTTGCGGCAGGTGTTCTCGAGTTACGACGGGGACCTCAGGGACCCGCCCTGGTGGCCTCAGGAGAGGCCAGTCCCCATGCGAGGTGCTAGGGGGCCTCTCGGGATTCCTCTCCCGTCGATACCGGGGCCAAAAACCTTGTGTGCAGTCAGGGCCGGAACCGAGGATTCCTCTCAGGGGCTGACATGGATCTTTGGGTACTTCTGGAGTCTCCCCACGGGAGTCAGGCCTCGTCTCGAGTGGGGGCATGCACGTGCGCTTTCCTTCCAGGCTGTAGCAGCAATGTCACGCTTCCCGTCGCGTGGATCAAAGGATCTGTGGTATTCCCTCGAGGCTTTCCCTCGAGGCTTTCCCACAGGGCTGTCCCACGTGCCTCCGTGGTGTGAGTCGATCCTCGGCGTGAAAGATGAGCCAGTGCAGGGCAAAGAGGTTCCTCTGGAATGGACTGAGACATCTGGGGGACTCTAGGAATGGTGGTACGACCATGGAGTTCCTCTCGCCTTTCCTGTTGAGAGTGCCTCCTCTTGAGATGCGACGGGAACGCCGGGAATTCCTTCCCGTTGAAAGCAGGAAAGGATCCCTCATCTCGAGCTCCGAGAGGGAAACGGGGCTCCTCTGGATGTGGGCGGGACCATCGTGCTTCCTCTCGAGTGGAGACGGGTATGGCGGTGAACTTCTTGAGTTGCAGCAAGGGTGGAAAGACCCTTTCGAAATTCCAAAGGTTAGGTGTCATTAGTCTCCAGACGCCTCATCGGAAATAGGCCTCATCTCGCCTGGAAGGGAGAACTTCCTGGATTTTCTCGAGTTGCGGCAGGTGTTCTCGAGTTAAGACGGGGACCTCAGGGACCCGCCCTGGTGGCCTCAGGAGAGGCCAGTCCCCATGCGAGGTGCTAGGGGGCCTCTCGGGATTCCTCTCCCGTCGATACCGGGGCCAAAAAGCTTGTGTGGAGTCAGGGCCGGAACCGAGGATTCCTCTCAGGGGCTGACATGGATCTTTGGGTACTTCTGGAGTCTCCCCAGGGGAGTCAGGCCTCGACTCGAGTGGGGGCATGCACGTGCGCTTTCCTTCCAGGCTGTAGCAGCAATGTCACGCTTCCCGTCGCGTGGATCAAAGGATCTGTGGTATTCCCTCGAGGCTTTCCCTCGAGGCTTTCCCACAGGGCTGTCCCACGTGCCACCGTGGTGTGAGTCGATCCTCGGCGTGAAAGATTAGCCAGTGCAGGGCAAAGAGGTTCCTCTGGAATGGACTGAGACATCTGGGGGACTCTTGGAATGGTGGTACCACCATGGAGTTCCTCTCGCCTTTCCTGTTGAGAGTGCCTCCTCTTGAGATACGACGGGAACACCGGGAATTCTTTCCCGTTGAAAGCAGGGAAAGGATCCCTCATCTCGAGCTAAGAGGGGGAAACGGGGATCCTCTTGATGTGGGCGGGACCATCGTGCTTCCTCTCGAGTGGAGACGGGTATGGCGGTGAACTTCTTGAGTTGCAGCAAGGGTGTGAAAGACCCTTTCGAAGTTCGAGAGGTTAGGTGTCATTAGTCTCCAGACGCCTCATCGGAAATAGGCCTCATCTCGCCTGGAAGGGAGAACTTCCTGGATTTTCTCGAGTTGCGGCAGGTGTTCTCAAGTTACGACGGGGACCTCAGGGACCCGCCCTGGTGGCCTCAGGAGAGGCCAGTCCCCATGCGAGGTGCTAGGGGGCCTCTCGGGATTCCTCTCCCGTCGATACCAAGGCCAAAAACCTTGTGTGGAGTCAGGGTCGGAACCGAGGATTCCTCTCAGGGGCTTATATGGATCTTTGGGTACTTCTGGAGTCTCGCCAGGGGAGATAGGCCTCGTCTCGAGTGGGGGCATGCACGTGCGCTTTCCTTCCAGGCTGTAGCAGCAATGTCACGCTCCCCGTCGCGTGGATCAAAGGATCTGTGGTTTTCCTTCGAGGCTTTCCCTCGAGGCTTTCCCACAGGGCTGTCACACGTGCCTCCGTGGTGTGAGTCGATCCTCGGCGTGAAAGATGAGCCAGTGCAGGGCAAAGAGGTTCCTCTGGAATGGACTGAGACATCTGGGGGACTCTTGGAATGGTGGTACGACCATGGAGTTCCTCTCGCCTTTCCTGTTGAGAGTGCCTCCTCTTGAGATGCGACGGGAACGCCGGGAATTCTTTCCCGTGAAAGCAGGGAAAGGATACCTCATCTCGAGCTACGAGGGGGAAACGGGGCTCCTCTGGATGTGGGCGGGACCATCGTGCTTCCTCTCGAGTGGACACGGGTATGGCGGTGAACTTCTTGAGTTGCAGCAAGGGTGTGAAAGACCCTTTCGAAGTTCCAGAGGTTAGGTGTCATTAGTCTCCAGACGCCTCATCGGAAATAGGCCTCATCTCGCCTGGAAGGGAGAACTTCCTGGATTTTCTCGAGTTGCGGCAGGTGTTCTCGAGTTACGACGGAGAACTCAGGGACCCGCCCTGGTGGCCTCAGGAGAGGCCAGTCCCCATGCGAGGTGCTAGGGGGCCTCTCGGGATTCCTCTCACGTCGATACCAAGGCCAAAAACCTTGTGTGGAGTCAGGGTCGGGACCGAGGATTCCTCTCAGGGGCTTATATGGATCTTTGGGTACTTCTGGAGTCTCGCCAGGGGAGATAGGCCTCGTCTCGAGTGGGGGCATGCACGTGCGCTTTCCTTCCAGGCTGTAGCAGCAATGTCACCCTTCCCGTGGCGTGGATCAAAGGATCTGTGGTTTTCCCTCGAGGCTTTCCCACAGGGCTGTCCCACGTGCCACCGTGGTGTGAGTCGATCCACGGCGTGAAAGATGAGCCAGTGCAGGGCAAAGAGGTTCCTCTGGAATGGACTGAGACATCTGGGGGACTCTTGGAATGGTGGTACGACCATGGAGTTCCTCTCGCCTTTCCTGTTGAGAGTGCCTCCTCTTGAGATGCGACGGGAACGCCGGGAATTCTTTCCCGTTGAAAGCAGGGAAAGGATCCCTCATCTTGAGCTACGAGGGGGAAACGGGGCTCCTCTGGATGTGGGCGGGACCATCGTGCTTCCTCTCGAGTGGAGACGGGTATGGCGGTGAACTTCTTGAGTTGCAGCAAGGGTGTGAAAGACCCTTTCGAAGTTCGAGAGGTTAGGTGTCATTAGTCTCCAGACGCCTCATCGGAAATAGGCCTCATCTCGCCTGGAAGGGAGAACTTCCTGGATTTTCTCGAGTTGCGGCAGGTGTTCTCGAGTTACGACGGGGACCTCAGGGACCCGCCCTGGTGGCCTCAGGAGAGGCCAGTCCCCATGCGAGGTGCTAGGGGGCCTCTCGGGATTCCTCTCCCGTCGATACCGGGGCCAAAAACCTTGTGTGCAGTCAGGGCCGGAACCGAGGATTCCTCTCAGGGGCTGACATGGATCTCTGGGTACTTCTGGAGTCTCCCCACGGGAGTCAGGCCTCGTCTCGAGTGGGGGCATGCACGTGCGCTTTCCTTCCAGGCTGTAGCAGCAATGTCACGCTTCCCGTCGCGTGGATCAAAGGATCTGTGGTATTCCCTCGAGGCTTTCCCTCGAGGCTTTCCCACAGGGCTGTCCCACGTGCCTCCGTGGTGTGAGTCGATCCTCGGCGTGAAAGATGAGCCAGTGCAGGGCAAAGAGGTTCCTCTGGAATGGACTGAGACATCTGGGGGACTCTAGGAATGGTGGTACGACCATGGAGTTCCTCTCGCCTTTCCTGTTGAGAGTGCCTCCTCTTGAGATGCGACGGGAACGCCGGGAATTCCTTCCCGTTGAAAGCAGGAAAGGATCCCTCATCTCGAGCTCCGAGAGGGAAACGGGGCTCCTCTGGATGTGGGCGGGACCATCGTGCTTCCTCTCGAGTGGAGACGGGTATGGCGGTGAACTTCTTGAGTTGCAGCAAGGGTGTGAAAGACCCTTTCGAAATTCCAAAGGTTAGGTGTCATTAGTCTCCAGACGCCTCATCGGAAATAGGCCTCATCTCGCCTGGAAGGGAGAACTTCCTGGATTTTCTCGAGTTGCGGCAGGTGTTCTCGAGTTAAGACGGGGACCTCAGGGACCCGCCCTGGTGGCCTCAGGAGAGGCCAGTCCCCATGCGAGGTGCTAGGGGGCCTCTCGGGATTCCTCTCCCGTCGATACCGGGGCCAAAAACTTTGTATGGAGTCAGGGCCGGAACCGAGGATTCCTCTCAGGGGCTGACATGGATCTTTGGGTTCTTCTGGAGTCCCCCCAGGGGAGTCAAGCCTCGTCTCGAGTGGGGGCATGCACGTGCGCTTTCCTTCCAGGCTGTAGCAGCAATGTCACGCTTCCCGTCGCGTGGATCAAAGGATCTGTGGTTTTCCCTCGAGGCTTTCCCTCGAGGCTTTCCCACAGGGCTGTCCCACGTGCCTCCGTGGTGTGAGTCGATCCTCGGCGTGAAAGATGAGCCAGTGCAGGGCAAAGAGGTTCCTCTGGAATGGACTGAGACATCGGGGGACTCTAGGAATGGTGGTACGACCATGGAGTTCCTCTCGCCTTTCCTGTTGAGAGTGCCTCCTCTTGAGATGCGACGGGAACGCCGGGAATTCTTTCCCGTTGAAAGCAGGGAAAGGATCCCTCATCTCGAGCTACGAGGGGGAAACGGGGCTCCTCTGGATGTGGGCGGGACCATCGTGCTTCCTCTCGAGTGGAGACGGGTAGGGCGGTGAACTTCTTGAGTTGCAGCAAGGGTGTGAAAGACCCTTTCGAAGTTCCAGAGGTTAGGTGTCATTAGTCTCCAGACGACTCATCGGAAATAGGCCTCATCTCGCCTGCAAGGGAGAACTTCCTGGATTTTCTCGAGTTGCGGCAGGTGTTCTCGAGTTACGACGGGGACCTCAGGGACCCGCCCTGGTGGCCTCAGGAGAGGCCAGTCCCCATGCGAGGTGCTAGGGGGCCTCTCGGGATTCCTCTCCCGTCGATACCGGGGCCAAAAACCTTGTGTGCAGTCAGGGCCGGAACCGAGGATTCCTCTCAGGGGCTGACATGGATCTTTGGGTACTTCTGGAGTCTCCCCACGGGAGTCAGGCCTCGTCTCGAGTGGGGGCATGCACGTGCGCTTTCCTTCCAGGCTGTAGCAGCAATGTCACGCTTCCCGTCGCGTGGATCAAAGGATCTGTGGTATTCCCTCGAGGCTTTCCCTCGAGGCTTTCCCACAGGGCTGTCCCACGTGCCACCGTGGTGTGAGTCAATCCTCGGCGTGAAAGATGAGCCAGTGCAGGGCAAAGAGGTTCCTCTGGAATGGACTGAGACATCTGGGGGACTCTTGGAATGGTGGTACGACCATGGAGTTCCTCTTGCCTTTCCTGTTGAGAGTGCCTCCTCTTGAGATACGACGGGAACACCGGGAATTCTTTCCCGTTGAAAGCAGGGAAAGGATCCCTCATCTCGAGCTAAGAGGGGGAAACGGGGCTCCTCTGGATGTGGGCGGGACCATCGTGCTTCCTCTCGAGTGGAGACGGGTATGGCGGTGAACTTCTTGAGTTGCAGCAAGGGTGTGAAAGACCCTTTCGAAGTTCGAGAGGTTAGGTGTCATTAGTCTCCAGACGCCTCATCGGAAATAGGCCTCATCTCGCCTGGAAGGGAGAACTTCCTGGATTTTCTCGAGTTGCGGCAGGTGTTCTCGAGTTACGACGGGGACCTCAGGGACCCGCCCTGGTGGCCTCAGGAGAGGCCAGTCCCCATTCGAGGTGCTAGGGGGCCTCTCGGGATTCCTCTCCCGTCGATACCAAGGCCAAAAACCTTGTGTGGAGTCAGGGTCGGAACCGAGGATTCCTCTCAGGGGCTTATATGGATCTTTGGGTACTTCTGGAGTCTCGCCAGGGGAGACAGGCATCGTCTCGAGTGGGGGCATGCACGTGCGCTTTCCTTCCAGGCTGTAGCAGCAATGTCACGCTTCCCGTCGCGTGGATCAAAGGATCTGTGGTTTTCCCTCGAGGCTTTCCCTCGAGGCTTTCCCACAGGGCTGTCCCACGTGCCTCCGTGGTGTGAGTCGATCCTCGGCGTGAAAGATGAGCCAGTGCAGGGCAAAGAGGTTCCTCTGGAATGGACTGAGACATCTGGGGGACTCTAGGAATGGTGGTACGACCATGGAGTTCCTCTCGCCTTTCCTGTTGAGAGTGCCTCCTCTTGAGATGCGACGGGAACGCCGGGAATTCCTTCCCGTTGAAAGCAGGAAAGAATCCCTCATCTCGAGCTCCGAGAGGGAAACGGGGCTCCTCTGGATGTGGGCGGGACCATCGTGCTTCCTCTCGAGTGGAGACGGGTATGGCGGTGAACTTCTTGAGTTGCAGCAAGGGTGTGAAAGACCCTTTCGAAATTCCAAAGGTTAGGTGTCATTAGTCTCCAGACGCCTCATCGGAAATAGGCCTCATCTCGCCTGGAAGGGAGAACTTCCTGGATTTTCTCGAGTTGCGGCAGGTGTTCTCGAGTTAAGACGGGGACCTCAGGGACCCGCCCTGGTGGCCTCAGGAGAGGCCAGTCCCCATGCGAGTTGCTAGGGGGCCTCTCGGGATTCCTCTCCCGTCGATACCGGGGCCAAAAAGCTTGTGTGGAGTCAGGGCCGGAACCGAGGATTCCTCTCAGGGGCTGACATGGATCTTTGGGTACTTCTGGAGTCTCCCCAGGGGAGTCAGGCCTCGACTCGAGTGGGGGCATGCACGTGCGCTTTCCTTCCAGGCTGTAGCAGCAATGTCACGCTTCCCGTCGCGTGGATCAAAGGATCTGTGGTATTCCCTCGAGGCTTTCCCTCGAGGCTTTCCCACAGGGCTGTCCCACGTGCCACCGTGGTGTGAGTCGATCCTCGGCGTGAAAGATTAGCCAGTGCAGGGCAAAGAGGTTCCTCTGGAATGGACTGAGACATCTGGGGGACTCTTGGAATGGTGGTACCACCATGGAGTTCCTCTCGCCTTTCCTGTTGAGAGTGCCTCCTCTTGAGATACGACGGGAACACCGGGAATTCTTTCCCGTTGAAAGCAGGGAAAGGATCCCTCATCTCGAGCTAAGAGGGGGAAACGGGGATCCTCTTGATGTGGGCGGGACCATCGTGCTTCCTCTCTAGTGGAGACGGGTATGGCGGTGAACTTCTTGAGTTGCAGCAAGGGTGTGAAAGACCCTTTCGAAGTTCGAGAGGTTAGGTGTCATTAGTCTCCAGACGCCTCATCGGAAATAGGCCTCATCTCGCCTGGAAGGGAGAACTTCCTGGATTTTCTCGAGTTGCGGCAGGTGTTCTCAAGTTACGACGGGGACCTCAGGGACCCGCCCTGTTGGCCTCAGGAGAGGCCAGTCCCCATGCGAGGTGCTAGGGGGACTCTCGGGATTCCTCTCCCGTCGATACCAAGGCCAAAAACCTTGTGTGGAGTCAGGGTCGGAACCGAGGATTCCTCTCAGGGGCTTATATGGATCTTTGGGTACTTCTGGAGTCTCGCCAGGGGAGATAGGCCTCGACTCGAGTGGGGGCATGCACGTGCGCTTTCCTTCCAGGCTGTAGCAGCAATGTCACGCTTCCCGTCGCGTGGATCAAAGGATCTGTGGTTTTCCTTCGAGGCTTTCCCTCGAGGCTTTCCCACAGAGCTGTCACACGTGCCTCCGTGGTGTGAGTCGATCCTCGGCGTGAAAGATGAGCCAGTGCAGGGCAAAGAGGTTCCTCTGGAATGGACTGAGACATCTGGGGGACTCTTGGAATGGTGGTACGACCATGGAGTTCCTCTCGCCTTTCCTGTTGAGAGTGCCTCCTCTTGAGATGCGACGGGAACGCCGGGAATTCTTTCCCGTGAAAGCAGGGAAAGGATCCCTCATCTCGAGCTACGAGGGGGAAACGGGGCTCCTCTGGATGTGGGCGGGACCATCGTGCTTCCTCTCAAGTGGACACGGGTATGGCGGTGAACTTCTTGAGTTGCAGCAAGGGTGTGAAAGACCCTTTCGAAGTTCCAGAGGTTAGGTGTCATTAGTCTCCAGACGCCTCATCGGAAATAGGCCTCATCTCGCCTGGAAGGGAGAACTACCTGGATTTTCTCGAGTTGCGGCAGGTGTTCTCGAGTTACGACGGAGAACTCAGGGACCCGCCCTGGTGGCCTCAGGAGAGGCCAGTCCCCATGCGATGTGCTAGGGGGCCTCTCGGGATTCCTCTCCCGTCGATACCGGGGCCAAAAACCTTGTGTGGAGTCAGGGCCAGAACCGAGGATTCCTCTCAGGGGCTGACATGGATCTTTGGGTACTTCTGGGGTCTCCCCAGGGGAGTCAGGCCTCGTCTCGAGTGGGGGCATGCACGTGCGCTTTCCTTCCAGGCTGTAGCAGCAATGTCACGCTTCCTGTCGCGTGGATCAAAGGATCTGTGGTTTTCCCTCGAGGCTTTCCCTCGAGGCTTTCCCACAGGGCTGTCCCACGTGCCACCGTGGTGTGAGTCGATCCTCGGCGTGAAAGATGAGCCAGTGCAGGGCAAAGAGGTTCCTCTGGAATGGACTGAGACATCTTGGGGACTCCTTGAATGGTGGTACGACCATGGAGTTCCTCTCGCCTTTCCTGTTGAGAGTGCCTCCTCTTGAGATGCGGCGGGAACGCCGGGAATTCTTTCCCGTCTAAAGCAGGGAAAGGTTCCCTCATCTCGAGATACCAGGGGGAAACGGGGCTCCTCTGGATGTGGGCGGGACCATCGTGCTTCCTCTCGAGTGGAGACGGGTATGGCGGTGAACTTCTTGAGTTGCAGCAAGGGTGTGAAAGACCCTTTCGAAGTTCCAGAGGTTAGGTGTCATTAGTCTCCAGACGCCTCATCGGAAATAGGCCTCATCTCGCCTGAAAGGGAGAACTTCCTGGATTTTCTCGAGTTGCGGCAGGTGTTCTCGAGTTACGACGGGGACCTCAGGGACCCGCCCTGGTGGCCTCAGGAGAGGCCAGTCCCCATGCGAGGTGCTAGGGGGCCTCTCGGGATTCCTCTCCCGTCGATACCGGGGCCAAAAACCTTGTGTGGAGTCAGGGCCGGAACCGAGGATTCCTCTCAGGGGCTGACATGGATCTTTGGGTACTTCTGGAGTCTCCCCAGGGGAGTTAGGCCTCTTCTCGAGTGGGGGCATGCACGTGCGCTTTCCTTCCCGGCTGTAGCAGCAATTTCACGCTTCCCGTCGCGTGGATCAAAGGATCTGTGGTTTTCCCTCGAGGCTTTCCCACAGGGCTGTCCCACGTGCCACCGTGGTGTGAGTCGATCCTCGGCGTGAAAGATGAGCCAGTGCAGGGCAAAGAGGTTCCTCTGGAATGGACTGAGACATCTGGGGGACTCTTGGAATGGTGGTACGACCATGGAGTTCCTCTCGCCTTTCCTGTTGAGAGTGCCTCCTCTTGAGATGCGACGGGAACGCCTGGAAATCTTCCCCGTTGAAAGCAGGGAAAGGATCCATCATCTCGAGCTACGAGGGGGAAACGGGGCTCCTTTGGATGTGGGCGGGACCATCATGCTTCCTCTCGAGTGGAGACGGGTATGGCGGTGAACTTTTTGAGTTGCAGCAAGGGTGTGAAAGACCCTTTCGAAGTTCCAGAGGTTAGGTGTCATTAGTCTCCAGACGCCTCATCGGAAATAGGCCTCATCTCGCCTGGAAGGGAGAACTTCCTGGATTTTCTCGAGTTGGGGCAGGTGTTCTCGAGTTACGACGGGGACCTCAGGGACCCGCCCTGGTGGCCTCAGGAGAGGCCAGTCCCCATGCGAGTTGCTAGGGGGCCTCTCGGGATTCCTCTCCCGTCGATACCGGGGCCAAAAACTTTGTATGGAGTCAGGGCCGGAACCGAGGATTCCTCTCAGGGGCTGACATGGATCTTTGGGTTCTTCTGGAGTACCCCCAGGGGAGTCAGGCCTCGTCTCGAGTGGGGGCATGCACGTGCGCTTTCCTTCCAGGCTGTAGCAGCAATGTCACGCTTCCCGTCGCGTGGATCAAAGGATCTGTGGTTTTCCCTCGAGGCTTTCCCTCGAGGCTTTACCACAGGGCTGTCCCACGTGCCTCCGTGGTGTGAGTCGATCCTCGGCGTGAAAGATGAGCCAGTGCAGGGCAAAGAGGTTCCTCTGGAATGGACTGAGACATCTGGGGGACTCTAGGAATGGTGGTATGACCATGGAGTTCCTCTCGCCTTTCCTGTTGAGAGTGCCTCCTCTTGAGATGCGACGGGAACGCCGGGAATTCTTTCCCGTTGAAAGCAGGGAAAGGATCCCTCATCTCGAGCTACGAGGGGGAAACGGGGCTCCTCTGGATGTGGGCGGGACCATCGTGCTTCCTCTCGAGTGGAGACGGGTATGGCGGTGAACTTCTTGAGTTGCAGCAAGGGTGTGAAAGACCCTTTCGAAGTTCCAGAGGTTAGGTGTCATTAGTCTCCAGACGACTCATTGGAAATAGGCCTCATCTCGCCTGCAAGGGAGAACTTCCTGGATTTTCTCGAGTTGCGGCAGGTGTTCTCGAGTTACGACGGGGACCTCAGGGACCCGCCCTGGTGGCCTCAGGAGAGGCCAGTCCCCATGCGAGTTGCTAGGGGGCCTCTCGGGATTCCTCTCCCGTCGATACCGGGGCCAAAAACTTTGTATGGAGTCAGCGCCGGAACCGAGGATTCCTCTCAGGGGCTGACATGGATCTTTCGGTTCTTCTGGAGTCCCCCCAGGGGAGTCAGGCCTCGTCTCGAGTGGGGGCATGCACGTGCGCTTTCCTTCCAGGCTGTAGCAGCAATGTCACGCTTCCCGTCGCGTGGATCAAAGGATCTGTGGTTTTCCCTCGAGGCTTTCCCTCGAGGCTTTCCCACAGGGCTGTCCCACGTGCCACCGTGGTGTGAGTCGATCCTCGGCGTGAAAGATGAGCCAGTGCAGGGCAAAGAGGTTCCTCTGGAATGGACTGAGACATCTGGGGGACTCTTGGAATGGTGGTACGACCATGGAGTTCCTCTCGCCTTTCCTGTTGAGAGTGCCTCCTCTTGAGATGCGACGGGAACGCCGGGAATTCTTTCCCGTTGAAAGCAGGAAAAGGATCCCTCATCTCGAGCTACGAGGGGGAAACGGGGCTCCTCTGGATGTGGGCGGGACCATCGTGCTTCCTCTCTAGTGGAGACAGGTATGGTGGTGAACTTCTTGAGTTCCAGCAAGGGTGTGAAAGACCCTTTCGAAGTTCCAGAGGGTAGGTGTCATTAGTCTCCAGACGCCTCATAGGAAATAGGCCTCATCTCGCCTGGAAGGGAGAACTTCCTGGATTTTCTCGAGTTGCGGCAGGTGTTCTCGAGTTATGACGGGGACCTCAGGAACCCGCCCTGGTGGCCTCAGGAGAGGCCAGTCCCTATGCGAGTTGCTAGGGGGCCTCTCGGGATTCCTCTCCCGTCGATACCGGGGCCAAAAACCTTGTATGGAGTCAGGGCCAGAACCGAGGATTCCTCTCAGGGGCTGACATGGATCTTTGGGTACTTCTGTAGTCTCCCCAGGGGAGTCAGGCCTCGTCTCGAGTGGGGGCATGCACGTGCACTTTCCTTCCAGGCTGTAGCAGCAATGTCACGCTTCCCGTCGCGTGGATCAAAGGATCTGTGGTTTTCCCTCGAGGCTTTCCCACAGGGCTTTCCCACGTGCCACCGTGGTGTGAGTCGATCCTCGGCGTGAAAGATGAGCCAGTGCAGGACAAAGAGGTTCCTCTGGAATGGACTGAGATATCTGGGGGACTCTTGGAATGGTGGTACGACCATGGAGTTCCTCTCGCCTTTCCTGTTGAGAGTGCCTCCTCTTGAGATGCGACGGGAACGCCGGGAACTCTTTCCCTTTGAAACCAGGGAAAGGACCCCTCATCTCGAGCTACGAGGGGAAAACGGGGCTCCTCTGGATGTGGGCGGGACCATCGTGCTTCATCTCGAGTGGAGACGGGTGTGGCGGTGAACTTCTTGAGTTGCAGCAAGGGTGTGAAAGACCCTTTAGAAGTTCCAGAGGTTAGGTGTCATTAGTCTCCAGACGCCTCATCAGAAATAGGCCTCATCTCGCCTGGAAGGGAGAACTTCCTGGATTTTCTCGAGTTGCGGCAGGTGTTCTCGAGTTACGACGGGGACCTCAGGGACCCGCCCTGGTGGCCTCAGGAGAGGCCAGTCCCTATGCGAGTTGCTAGGGGGCCTCTCGGGATTCCTCTCCCGTCGATACCGGGGCCAACAACCTTGTGTGGAGTCAGGGCCGTAACCGAGGATTCCTCTCATGGGCTGACATGGATCTTTGGGTACGTCTGGAGACTCCCCAGTGGGGTCAGGCCTCGTCTCGAGTGGGGGCATGCACGTGCGCTTTCCTTCCAGGCTGTAGCAGCAATGTCACGCTTCCCGTCGCGTGGATCAAAGGATCTGTGGTTTTCCTTCGAGGCTTTCCCTCGAGGCTTTCCCACAGGGCTGTCCCACGTGCCACCGTGGTGTGAGTCGATCCTCGGCGTGAAAGATGAGCCAGTGCAGGGCAAAGAGGTTCCTCTGGAATGGACTGAGACATCTGGGGGACTCTTGGAATGGTGGTACGACCATGGAGTTCCTCTCGCCTTTCCTGTTGATAGTGCCTCCTCTTGAGATGCGACGGGAACGCCGGGAATTCTTTCCCGTTGAAAGCAGGAAAAGGATCCCTCATCTCGAGCTACGAGGGGGAAACGGGGCTCCTCTGGATGTGGGCGGGACCATCGTGCTTCCTCTCTAGTGGAGACAGGTATGGTGGTGAACTTCTTGAGTTGCAGCAAGGGTGTGAAAGACCCTTTCGAAGTTCCAGAGGTTAGGTGTCATTAGTCTCCAGACGCCTCATCAGAAATAGGCCTCATCTCGCCTGGAAGGGAGAACTTCCTGGATTTTCTCGAGTTGCGGCAGGTGTTCTCGAGTTACGACGGGGACCTCAGGGACCCGCCCTGGTGGCCTCAGGAGAGGCCAGTCCCCATGCGAGTTGCTAGGTGGCCTCTCGGGATTCCTCTCCCGTCGATACCGGGGCCAAAAACCTTGTGTGGAGTCAGGGCCAGAACCGAGGATTCCTCTCAGGGGCTGACATGGATCTTTGGGTACTTCTGGAGTCTCCCCAGGGGAGTCAGGCCTCGTCTCGAGTGGGGGCATGCACGTGCGCTTTCCTTCCAGGCTGTAGCAGCAATGTCACGCTTCCCGAAGCGTGGATCATAGGATCTGTGGTTTTCCCTCGAGGCTTTCCCTCGAGGCTTTCCCACAGGGCTGTCCCACGTGCCACCGTGGTGTGAGTCGATCCTCGGCGTGAAAGATGAGCCAGTGCAGGGCAAAGAGGTTCCTCTGGAATGGACTGAGACATCTGGGGGACTCTTGGAATGGTGGTACGACCATGGAGTTCCTCTCGCCTTTCCTGTTGAGAGTGCCTCCTCTTGAGATGCGACGGGAACGCCGGGAATTCTTTCCCGTTGAAAGCAGGGAAAGGATCCCTCATCTCGAGCTACGAGGGGGAAACGGGGCTCCTCTGGATGTGGGCGGGACCATCGTGCTTCCTCTCTAGTGGAGACAGGTATGGTGGTGAACTTCTTGAGTTGCATCAAGGGTGTGAAAGACCCTTTCGAAGTTCCAGAGGTTAGGTGTCATTAGTCCCCAGACCCCTCATCGGAAATAGGCCTCATCTCGCCTGGAAGGGAGAACTTCCTGGATTTTCTCGAGTTGCGGCAGGTGTTCTCGAGTTACGACGGGGACCTCAGGGACCCGCCCTGGTGGCCTCAGGAGAGGCCAGTCCCCATGCGAGTTGCTAGGGGGCCTCTCGGGATTCCTCTCCCGTCGATACCGGGGCCAAAAACCTTGTGTGGAGTCAGGGCCAGAACCGAGGATTCCTCTCAGGGGCTGACATGGATCTTTGGGTACTTCTGGAGTCTCCCCAGGGGAGTCAGGCCTCGTCTCGAGTGGGGGCATGCACGTGCGCTTTCCTTCCAGGCTGTAGCAGCAATGTCACGCTTCCCGAAGCGTGGATAATAGGATCTGTGGTTTTCCCTCGAGGCTTTCCCTCGAGGCTTTCCCACAGGGCTGTTCCACGTGCCACCGTGGTGTGAGTCGATCCTCGGCGTGAAAGATGAGCCAGTGCAGGGCAAAGAGGTTCCTCTGGAATGGACTGAGACATCTGGGGGACTCTTGGAATGGTGGTACGACCATGGAGTTCCTCTCGCCTTTCCTGTTGAGAGTGCCTCCTCTTGAGATGCGACGGGAACGCCGGGAATTCTTTCCCGTTGAAACCAGGAAAAGGATCCCTCATCTCGAGCTACGAGGGGGAAACGGGGCTCCTCTGGATGTGGGCGGGACCATCGTGCTTCCTCTCGAGTGGAGACGGGTATGGCGGTGAACTTCTTGAGTTGCAGCAAGGGTGTGATAGACCCTTTCGAAGTTCCAGAGGTTAGGTGTCATTAGTCTCCAGACGCCTCATCGGAAATAGGCCTCATCTCGCCTGGAAGGGAGAACTTCCTGGATTTTCTCGAGTTGCGGCAGGTGTTCTCGAGTTACGACGGGGACCTCAGGGACCCGCCCTGGTGGCCTCAGGAGTGGCCAGTCACCATGCGAGTTGCTAGGGGGCCTCTCGGGATTCCTCTCCCGTCGATACCGGGGCCAAAAACCTTGTGTGGAATCAGGGCCAGAACCGAGGATTCCTCTCAGGGGCTGATATGGATCTTTGGGTACTTCTGGAGTCTCGCCAGGGGAGACAGGCCTCGTCTCGTGAGGGGGCATGCACGTGCACTTTCCTTCCAGGCTGTAGCAGCAATGTCACGCTTCCCGTCGCGTGGATCATAGGATCTGTGGTTTTCCCTCGAGGCTTTCCCTCGAGGCTTTCCCACAGGGCTGTCCCACGTGCCACCGTGGTGTGAGTCGATCCTCGGCGTGAAAGATGAGCCAGTGCAGGGCAAAGAGCTTCCTCTGGAATGGACTGAGACATCTGGGGGACTCTTGGAATGGTGGTACCACCATGGAGTTCCTCTCGCCTTTCCTGTTGAGAGTGCCTCCTCTTGAGATGCGATGGGAACGCCAGGAATTCTTTCCCGTTGAAAGCAGGCAAAGGATCCCTCATCTCGAGCTACGAGGGGGAAACGGGTCTCCTCTGGATGTGGGCGGGACCATCCTGCTTCCTCTCGAGTGGAGACGGGTATGGAAGTGAACTTCTTGAGTTGCAGCAAGGGTGTGAAAGACCCTTTCGAAATTCCAGAGGTTAGGTGTCATTAGTCTCCAGACGCCTCATCGGAAATAGGATTCTTCTCGCCTGGAAGGGAGAACTTCCTGGATTTTCTCGAGATGCGGCAGGTGTTCTCGAGTTACGACGGGGACCTCAGGGACCCGCCCTGGTGGCCTCAGGAGAGGCCAGTCCACATGCGAGTTGCTAGGGGGCCTCTCGGAATTCCTCTCCCGTCGATACCGGGGCCAAAAACCTTGTGTGGTGTCAGGGCCGGAAACGAGGATTCCTCTCAGGGGCTGACATGGATCTTTGGGTACTTCTGGAGTCTCCGCAGGGGAGTCAGGCCTCGTCTCGAGTGGGGGCATGCACGTGCGCTATCCTTCCAAGCTGTAGCAGCAATGTCACGCTTCTCGACCCATGGATCAAAGGATCTGTGGTTTTCACTCCAGGCTTTCCCACAGGGCTGTCCCACGTGCCACCGTGGTGTGAGTCGATCTTCGGCGTGAAAGATGAGCCAGTGCAGGGCAAAGAGGTTCCTCTGGAATGGACTGATACATCTGGGGGACTCTTGGAATGGTGGTACGATCATGGAGTTCCTCTCGCCTTTCCTGTTGAGAGTGCCTCCTCTTGAGATGCGACGGGAACGCCTGGAATTCTTTCCCGTTGAAAGCAGGGAAAGGATCCCTCATCTCGAGCTACGAGGTGGAAACGGGGCTCCTCTGGATGTGGGCGGGACCATCGTGCTTCCTCTCGAGTGGAGACGGGTATGGCGGTGAACTTCTTGAGTTGCAGCAAGGGTGTGAAAGACCCTTTCGAAGTTCCAGAGGTTAGGTGTCATTAGTCTCCAGAAGCCTCATCGGAAATAGGCCTCATCTCGCCTGGAAGGGAGAACTTCCTGGATTTTCTCGAGTTGCAGCAGGTGTTCTCGAGTTACGACGTGGACCTCAGGGACCCTCCCTGGTGGCCTCAGGAAAGGCCAGTACCCATGCGAGTTGCTAGGGGGCCTCTCGGGATTCCTCTCCCGTCGATACAGGTGCCAAATACCTTGTGTGGAGTCAGGGCCGGAACCGAGGATTCCTCTCAGGGGCTGACATGGATCTTTGGGTACTTCTGGAGTCTCCCCAGGGGAGTCAGGCCTCGTCTCGAGTGGGGGCATGCACGTGTGCTTTCCTTCCAGGCTGTAGCAGCAATGTCACGCTTCCCGTCGCGTGGATCAAAGGATCTGTGGTTTTCCCTCGAGGCTTTCCCTCGAGGCTTTCCCACAGGGCTGTCCCACGTGCCTCCGAGGTGTGAGTCGATCCTCTGCGTGAAAGATGAGCCAGTGCAGGGCAAAGAGCTTCCTCTGGAATGGACTGAGACATCTGGGGGATTCTTGGAATGGTGGTACGACCATGGAGTTCCTCTCGCCTTTCCTGTTGAGAGTGCTTCCTCTTGAGATGCGACGGGAACGCCGGGAATTCTTTCCCGTTGAAAGCAGGCAAAGGATCCCTCATCTCGAGCTACGAGGGGGAAACGGGGCTCCTCTGGATGTGGGCGGGACCATCCTGCTTCCTCTCGAGTGGAGACGGGTATGGAAGTGAACTTCTTGAGTTGCAGCAAGGGTGTGAAAGACCCTTTCGAAGTTCCAGAGGTTAGGTGTCATTAGTCTCCAGACGCCTCATCGGAAATAGGCCTCATCTCGCCTGGAAGGGAGAACTTCCTGGATTTTCTCGAGATGCGGCAGGTGTTCTCGAGTTACGACGGGGACCTCAGGGACCCGCCCTGGTGGCCTCAGGAGAGGCCAGTCCACATGCGAGTTGCTAGGGGGCCTCGCGGGATTCCTCTCCCGTCGATACCGGGGCCAAAAACCTTGTGTGGAGTCAGGGCCGGAAACGAGGATTCCTCTCAGGGGCTGACATGGATCTTTGGGTACTTCTGGAGTCTCCGCAGGGGAGTCAGGCCTCGTCTCGAGTGGGAGCCTGCACGTGCGTTTTCTTTCCAGGCTGTAGCAGCAATGTCACGCTTCCCTTCGCGTGGATCAAAGGATCTGTGGTTTTCCCTCGAGGCTTTCCCACAGGGCTGTCCCACGTGCCACCGTGGTGTGAGTCGATCCTCGGCGTGAAAGATGAGCCAGTGCAGGGCAAAGAGTTTCCTCTGGAATGGACTGAGACATCTGGGGGACTCTTGGAATGGTGGTACGACCATGGAGTTCCTCTCGCCTTTCCTGTTGAGAGTGCCTCCTCTTGAGATGCGACGGGAACGCCGGGAATTTTTTCCCGTTGAAAGCAGGAAAAGGATCCCTCATCTCGAGCTACGAGGGGGAAACGGGGCTCCTCTGGATGTGGGCGGGACCATCGTGCTTCCTCTCGAGTGGAGACGGGTATGGCGGTGAACTTCTTGAGTTGCAGCAAGGGTGTGAAATACCCTTTCGAAGTTCCAGAGGTTAGGTGTCATTAGTCTCCAGACGCCTCATCAGAAATAGGCCTCATCTCGCCTGGAAGGGAGAACTTCCTGGATTTTCTCTAGTTGCGGCAGATGTTCTCGAGTTACGACGGGGACCTCTGGGACCCGCCCTGGTGGCCTCAGGAGAGGCCAGTCCCCATGCGAGGTGCTAGGGGGCCTCTCGGGATTCCTCTCCCGTCGATACCGGGGCCAAAAACCTTGTGTGGAGTCAGGGCCGGAACCGAGGATTCCTCTCAGGGGCTGACATGGATCTTTGGGTACTTCTGGAGTCTCCCCAGGGGAGTTAGGCCTCTTCTCGAGTGGGGGCATGCACGTGCGCTTTCCTTCCCGGCTGTAGCAGCAATGTCACGCTTCCTGTCGCGTGGATCAAAGGATCTGTGGTTTTCCCTCGAGGCTTTCCCACAGGGCTGTCCCACGTGCCACCGTGGTGTGAGTCGATCCTCGGCGTGAAAGATGAGCCAGTGCAGGGCAAAGAGGTTCCTCTGGAATGGACTGAGACATCTGGGGGACTCTTGGAATGGTGGTACGACCATGGAGTTCCTCTCGCCTTTCCTGTTGAGAGTGCCTCCTCTTGAGATGCGACGGGAACGCCTGGAAATCTTCCCCGTTGAAAGCAGGGAAAGGATCCATCATCTCGAGCTACGAGGGGGAAACGGGGCTCCTTTGGATGTGGGCGGGACCATCATGCTTCCTCTCGAGTGGAGACGGGTATGGCGGTGAACTTTTTGAGTTGCAGCAAGGGTGTGAAAGACCCTTTCGAAGTTCCAGAGGTTAGGTGTCATTAGTCTCCAGACGCCTCATCGGAAATAGGCCTCATCTCGCCTGGAAGGGAGAACTTCCTGGATTTTCTCGAGTTGGGGCAGGTGTTCTCGAGTTACGACGGGGACCTCAGGGACCCGCCCTGGTGGCCTCAGGAGAGGCCAGTCCCCATGCGAGTTGCTAGGGGGCCTCTCGGGATTCCTCTCCCGTCGATACCGGGGCCAAAAACTTTGTATGGAGTCAGGGCCGGAACCGAGGATTCCTCTCAGGGGCTGACATGGATCTTTGGGTTCTTCTGGAATCCCCCCAGGGGAGTCAGGCCTCGTCTCGAGTGGGGGCATGCACGTGCGCTTTCCTTCCAGGCTGTAGCAGCAATGTCACGCTTCCCGTCGCGTGGATCAAAGGATCTGTGGTTTTCCCTCGAGGCTTTCCCTCGAGGCTTTCCCACAGGGCTGTCCCACGTGCCTCCGTGGTGTGAGTCGATCCTCGGCGTGAAAGATGAGCCAGTGCAGGGCAAAGAGGTTCCTCTGGAATGGACTGAGACATCTGGGGGACTCTAGGAATGGTGGTATGACCATGGAGTTCCTCTCGCCTTTCCTGTTGAGAGTGCCTCCTCTTGAGATGCGACGGGAACGCCGGGAATTCTTTCCCGTTGAAAGCAGGGAAAGGATCCCTCATCTCGAGCTACGAGGGGGAAACGGGGCTCCTCTGGATGTGGGCGGTACCATCGTGCTTCCTCTCGAGTGGAGACGGGTATGGCGGTGAACTTCTTGAGTTGCAGCAAGGGTGTGAAAGACCCTTTCGAAGTTCCAGAGGTTAGGTGTCATTAGTCTCCAGACGACTCATTGGAAATAGGCCTCATCTCGCCTGCAAGGGAGAACTTCCTGGATTTTCTCGAGTTGCGGCAGGTGTTCTCGAGTTACGACGGGGACCTCAGGGACCCGCCCTGGTGGCCTCAGTAGAGGCCAGTCCCCATGCGAGTTGCTAGGGGGCCTCTCGGGATTCCTCTCCCGTCGATACCGGGGCCAAAAACTTTGTATGGAGTCAGGGCCGGAATCGAGGATTCCTCTCAGGGGCTGACATGGATCTTTCGGTTCTTCTGGAGTCCCCCCAGGGGAGTCAGGCCTCGTCTCGAGTGGGGGCATGCACGTGCGCTTTCCTTCCAGGCTGTAGCAGCAATGTCACGCTTCCCGTGGCCTGGATCAAAGGATCTGTGGTTTTCCCTCGAGGCTTTCCCTCGAGGCTTTCCCACAGGGCTGTCCCACGTGCCACCGTGGTGTGAGTCGATCCTCGGCGTGAAAGATGAGCCAGTGCAGGGCAAAGAGGTTCCTCTGGAATGGACTGAGACATCTGGGGGACTCTTGGAATGGTGGTACGACCATGGAGTTCCTCTCGCCTTTCCTGTTGAGAGTGCCTCCTCTTGAGATGCGACGGGAACGCCGGGAATTCTTTCCCGTTGAAAGCAGGAAAAGGATCCCTCATCTCGAGCTACGAGGGGGAAACGGGGCTCCTCTGGATGTGGGCGGGACCATCGTGCTTCCTCTCTAGTGGAGACAGGTATGGTGGTGAACTTCTTGAGTTCCAGCAAGGGTGTGAAAGACCCTTTCGAAGTTCCAGAGGGTAGGTGTCATTAGTCTCCAGACGCCTCATCGGAAATAGGCCTCATCTCGCCTGGAAGGGAGAACTTCCTGGATTTTCTCGAGTTGCGGCAGGTGTTCTCGAGTTATGACGGGGACCTCAGGAACCCGCCCTGGTGGCCTCAGGAGAGGCCAGTCCCTATGCGAGTTGCTAGGGGGCCTCTCGTGATTCCTCTCCCGTCGATACCGGGGCCAAAAACCTTGTATGGAGTCAGGGCCAGAACCGAGGATTCCTCTCAGGGGCTGACATGGATCTTTGGGTACTTCTGTAGTCTCCCCAGGGGAGTCAGGCCTCGTCTCGAGTGGGGGCATGCACGTGCACTTTCCTTCCAGGCTGTAGCAGCAATGTCACGCTTCCCGTCGCGTGGATCAAAGGATCTGTGGTTTTCCCTCGAGGCTTTCCCACAGGGCTTTCCCACGTGCCACCGTGGTGTGAGTCGATCCTCGGCGTGAAAGATGAGCCAGTGCAGGACAAAGAGGTTCCTCTGGAATGGACTGAGATATCTGGGGGACTCTTGGAATGGTGGTACGACCATGGAGTTCCTCTCGCCTTTCCTGTTGAGAGTGCCTCCTCTTGAGATGCGACGGGAACGCCGGGAACTCTTTCCCTTTGAAACCAGGGAAAGGATCCCTCATCTCGAGCTACGAGGGGAAAACGGGGCTCCTCTGGATGTGGGCGGGACCATCGTGCTTCCTCTCGAGTGGAGACGGGTATGGCGGTGAACTTCTTGAGTTGCAGCAAGGGTTTGAAAGACCCTTTCGAAATTCCAGAGGTTAGGTGTCATTAGTCTCCAGACGCCTCATCGGAAATAGGATTCTTCTCGCCTGGAAGGGAGAACTTCCTGGATTTTCTCGAGATGCGGCAGGTGTTCCCGAGTTACGACGGGGACCTCAGGGACCCGCCCTGGTGGCCTCAGGAGAGGCCAGTCCACATGCGAGTTGCTAGGGGGCCTCTCGGAATTCCTCTCCCGTCGATACCGGGGCCAAAAACCTTGTGTGGAGTCAGGGCCGGAAACGAGGATTCCTCTCAGGGGCTGACATGGATCTTTGGGTACTTCTGGAGTCTCCGCAGGGGAGTCAGGCCTCGTCTCGAGTGGGGGCATGCACGTGCGCTATCCTTCCAAGCTGTAGCAGCAATGTCACGCTTCTCGACCCATGGATCAAAGGATCTGTGGTTTTCACTCCAGGCTTTCCCACAGGGCTGTCCCACGTGCCACCGTGGTGTGAGTCGATCTTCGGCGTGAAAGATGAGCCAGTGCAGGGCAAAGAGGTTCCTCTGGAATGGACTGATACATCTGGGGGACTCTTGGAATGGTGGTACGATCATGGAGTTCCTCTCGCCTTTCCTGTTGAGAGTGCCTCCTCTTGAGATGCGACGGGAACGCCTGGAATTCTTTCCCGTTGAAAGCAGGGAAAGGATCCCTCATCTCGAGCTACGAGGTGGAAACGGGGCTCCTCTGGATGTGGGCGGGACCATCGTGCTTCCTCTCGAGTGGAGACGGGTATGGCGGTGAACTTCTTGAGTTGCAGCAAGGGTGTGAAAGACCCTTTCGAAGTTCCAGAGGTTAGGTGTCATTAGTCTCCAGAAGCCTCATCGGAAATAGGCCTCATCTCGCCTGGAAGGGAGAACTTCCTGGATTTTCTCGAGTTGCAGCAGGTGTTCTCGAGTTACGACGTGGACCTCAGGGACCCTCCCTGGTGGCCTCAGGAAAGGCCAGTCCCCATGCGAGTTGCTAGGGGGCCTCTCGGGATTCCTCTCCCGTCGATACCGGTGCCAAATACCTTGTGTGGAGTCAGGGCCGGAACCGAGGATTCCTCTCAGGGGCTGACATGGATCTTTGGGTACTTCTGGAGTCTCCCCAGGGGAGTCAGGCCTCGTCTCGAGTGGGGGCATGCACGTGTGCTTTCCTTCCAGGCTGTAGCAGCAATGTCACGCTTCCCGTCGCGTGGATCAAAGGATCTGTGGTTTTCCCTCGAGGCTTTCCCTCGAGGCTTTCCCACAGGGCTGTCCCACGTGCCTCCGTGGTGTGAGTCGATCCTCTGCGTGAAAGATGAGCCAGTGCAGGGCAAAGAGCTTCCTCTGGAATGGACTGAGACATCTGGGGGATTCTTGGAATGGTGGTACGACCATGGAGTTCCTCTCGCCTTTCCTGTTGAGAGTGCTTCCTCTTGAGATGCGACGGGAACGCCGGGAATTCTTTCCCGTTGAAAGCAGGCAAAGGATCCCTCATCTCGAGCTACGAGGGGGAAACGGGGCTCCTCTGGATGTGGGCGGGACCATCCTGCTTCCTCTCGAGTGGAGACGGGTATGGAAGTGAACTTCTTGAGTTGCAGCAAGGGTGTGAAAGACCCTTTCGAAGTTCCAGAGGTTAGGTGTCATTAGTCTCCAGACGCCTCATCGGAAATAGGCCTCATCTCGCCTGGAAGGGAGAACTTCCTGGATTTTCTCGAGATGCGGCAGGTGTTCTCGAGTTACGACGGGGACCTCAGGGACCCGCCCTGGTGGCCTCAGGAGAGGCCAGTCCACATGCGAGTTGCTAGGGGGCCTCGCGGGATTCCTCTCCCGTCGATACCGGGGCCAAAAACCTTGTGTGGAGTCAGGGCCGGAAACGAGGATTCCTCTCAGGGGCTGACATGGATCTTTGGGTACTTCTGGAGTCTCCGCAGGGGAGTCAGGCCTCGTCTCGAGTGGGGGCATGCACGTGCGTTTTCTTTCCAGGCTGTAGCAGCAATGTCACGCTTCCCGTCGCGTGGATCAAAGGATCTGTGGTTTTCCCTCGAGGCTTTCCCACAGGGCTGTCCCACGTTCCACCGTGGTGTGAGTCGATCCTCGGCGTGAAAGATGAGCCAGTGCAGGGCACAGAGGTTCCTCTGGAATGGACTGAGACATCTGGGGGACTCTTGGAATGGTGGTACGACCATGGAGTTCCTCTCGCCTTTCCTGTTGAGAGTGCCTCCTCTTGAGATGCGACGGGAACGCCGGGAATTCTTTCCCGTTGAAAGCAGGGAAAGGATCCCTCATCTCGAGCTACGAGGGGGAAACGGGGCTCCTCTGGATGTGGGCGGGACCATCGTGCTTCCTCTCTAGTGGAGACGGGTATTGCCGGGGTCCAGCCCCGGTGGATCCAGGGAATTCGAAGGGTGGACGGCGTTGGCGTGGAAAGACTTGTTTTTTTATTAATATAAGATTAGATTAAGAAACTGTAGTGCAGTAGGAAGATTAAGTGGAGAAAGAGGGCTGAATAGCTTGGTTTACGCGGAAGACCAATAAAATTCCAGACAAGGAATTTGCACCATCTACGTTGGGCCACCGGTGCCCGCTTGAATATCTAAGGGTGCCTCTCCTTAAGCTCCCTTTCTCGCGGATCTTAATAACCAGGGCAAATAAGTAGACCTGGCGAGCCTCCGCGCCCCAGATGGAAATTCAGCCTGAAATTAAAGTAAAGAGCAGAGGGAAGAAAAGGGAGAGAAAAAGAGAGAGAGAGAGAGACACGGGGGGAGCCATATTCCCAAGACACCAGGCCGAGACTAGTCCGAGAAACTGGTCTGAGAATCTGGTCCCGTCCTTTATTGTTCAGAAGGCCTTTTATACTTTTGATAAAACATGGAGATCAATGGGTAACACAAAGTTATGCAGCGTTAGCAGTCCAGACTCTTATCAAAACCAGGCTTTTCTCTCTGCATACCTAATTGTATACACAAGTCTTAGGTAATTTACATCATCTTCCAACCAAAAGGGCCAATTAACATTTTACAGCCTTTTTTCTGATAAGGGTTTGTCAACCACAAGACTTATTTGTGTTGATCTTCCCAAGGTCTGGTGCCACTCTCGGAAAGCACTAAAGAAAGTTACATTCTTAGACAGCAAGGATACAGCAACTTATAACAAGTAGAGGGAGTGCAGTGATTTATAGCAAAAGAGAAGCAATTAACTCAAAAGTCTAGTGTTGCTAACATCAAAACTACTATGTATCTTTTTCTACATCCTGCTTACATTAACATCCTTCCAGGTGCCTAAAAGATAAAGAATAAGGAGGTCTGGCAGCAATCCTTGAGTCAACAGTGAAAACCCTCTACCAATATAATTTTTAACTCTTTAGAAAAGGCTCTGTATCTTTAAGATGCTTTTAAGCTTTGTGCCTCCCGCGGTTGGGGGGCTGTAAGCAATTCACAAGCTGTAAGCTTTGTGCCTCTCGCGGTTGGGGGGCTGTAAGCAATTCACAAGCTGTAAGAGGTCTGGGGAACCTGTTAGGCAGACTAGAGAGCTATCAGAGGGGTTTAACTGAAACATCCCTTTCAAATGCAGAAGACTAAAACCCTGAATTGACTTTTTTCCAGAGAATATCAGAAAAGTGGAAAAGCAGAGCACAAAAGCCGGCAGATTTTTGCTGGGGTACATGCTTAGGAATATCCAGAGGGGTCCCTGAAGTCTGAGCACGCCTTGCGTATGTCAGCTTCCTTCCTCATGACCTTGTCACGGGCGGGATTCCTCACACTGGCTTCCGGCAACTCCCCCTTCTTTATTAGTTTTTTAAAAAAATTAGGTGCAGTTCAGTCGCGAGATTCCGAATGCTCTGCCGAAGAGTCCTGACAACACAAGGAAGCAGGATTACAAGGAGCAGGATTATGGCACCCACAGCAGCATAGCTAGAGACAGTAGTCAGAAGAGTTTTTCCAGAAATGAAGTCAGAGAAGGTGTGGAAAAAGTCATTGGCTTCTCCTGCGGCGGTAAAATCTAATCGGGAGTGTTCCAAGGTCTGAATCTGATTATGAAGTTTCCCTAAATCTAAACTAATATCTGAGCTGTTCCAGACACCTAAAATATGATTTTTGACCCTCTCCCATTTAAAATCTGTCTCATTTACTTTCAGGGATGTAACACATATCCACCGGTAATCGGCATGACATGAAAGAGCCAATTTCATTTTCAGACTCTGTAATTCATTCCCAATATGCATTACTGCTTCTTCTAAGGCATCAATCCTTATTTCTAGCTTCCTATCTATAATTTCCTGGGTTGCCAGCGTTAGAGAAACATTTTTGGATACGGTGTCAACATATTGGGCAGTATACACTTGTTGAGACAATGATAATGCCGCCACAGTAACAGAAGTAATTGCGGTTATCAAAGCTGATATTCCCAAAACAAGTAAGCCCACAAACCGTCGTGTTCGCATTAAATCTTGTAGCTGTTGCAGTACAGCTAGGCCATGGTTATCATACCAATACGTGGCTACAGTTACAGGTACCATGAGATAGGGCGGACGTTTTAAAACCATGAAAGAGCAAACTTTATATTGAGGAGTTAAACAGGATGAAAGCATACATTGTTCACAAGACACTACATGGGGTCCACCTGTATAATTCAATTGTATGTTAAGTCTTTCAGAATCATTAGTGAAAAGAAAAACATAAGGAGAGGGTAGACAAGCTAAAATAGAGTAAATAGAGGTATTTTTTGGTCGGATTAAAATAATAGGGGCGGTAGCCGCAAGGGCTCTCCAAATTTCTGGCTGCCAAAAGGTTTTACCTCTAGTTATATAAGACAGCATAGGGGGAACAAATTGGTTATGATGCCGTCTGGTGGCAACTAACGGCCAAGAAATTGAATATTCTTTCCAATTATCCAATCTATTGATAAAGTCATCGTCAGACTCAGGGTCTTGACCTGGATTTGGGTTGCTCCAGTCCTGAATCGCACAATTTCTTCCTCCCGGCATATTGTAATCTACTCTCGAATTATAAATACAAGATTTCCAAATCGGATATCCTGAATGATCATCTATAGTTTTCCAAATAACATCTGAGGG